>NC_139536.1:46756553-47485364 GCF_965153285.1 Podarcis tiliguerta
TCCAACTCTATGATTCTATGAAATATTTCAATCCCTGCTGTTCAGGGATACATTTAGAGCCATACTGCACTGTTATCACTCACTACAGACAAATGACTCAAACCCCACCCAAGTTGTATGCTCCATTTGCATCACAAGTCACAATAGAAGGTAGAATTAAAACAAAACAAAAAATATATCACCAGATATATTTAAAGGCATTCTTAGTACAGTATATGTGTCCTGTATCAAACAAAACAGCTTCACAGGTAGACTCCTGATCTTTGCAACCTCATCCTAAACACTCTGAGCCGGCAGAATACACACACAGAGAGACAGAGAAATAAACAGAGAGACAGAGAAAGAAACAAGAGGCACATACCATCATCCCAACTGCAACTGAAGCCTGAGCGCCAGCTCTTAGCCCATCAGAAAGGTTTTCGGTGACTGAACGACCCAAGAGTGCAGTGTCTGAAGATAAGCGATTAATCAGCTCTCCAGTGCGGGTTTTGTCAAAAAAAGCTACTTCTTGTTTCAAGAGAGAGGAAAACATTGTTGCTCTCAGCCGTTTCACAATTCTTTGTCCTAGGAGGGTTAAGAAGTATGACAATTCACTGAATAGATTTCACATATAAAAAACAAATTAGCAACTTCACTAATTGCAAGTCATTTTGCAACAGATCTTGTATAATGAGAAGAAAATGTGCTTGGACAGAATGGTGTGCTTGTGTGTGTGCATATAGGGAGAATGGAGGATATGGGTTGTATTGTTTGCTACTGTTAAATATTTGGATCAAAAATTAATATTCATTTAGAAGATAGAGTAGTTTCTGCATAACTTAGGAGAAGAAGCTTATCTTTAGGCAGAGAAAGGCAATTCATACTATTACAATGTTCCAAAGAAATTTAATTGTGCATTTCAGAGTACTGTACATTGTGAAAAGCAAAGGTAGTTCTACTGACCCACACAGGGGGAAATCTCCAAAACCTATACTGTAGTTGGGTTGGGCAAAACCTTTATTGGCACCAACAGAAAGTCTGTGGATCCATCAATGGCCCTGCTCTGCTTCCACCCTACAATGCCCTGTTTGGGGGCCTTACATTGGCTGCTTCCAAACCACCAATCCTTTGGGCTGGCTTGGATGAACCCAGGGGAGGGAGACCTCCGACTGTTCCTAACCCCTTCCAGTGGAGGGTAGCAGGCTTCCAGACTGGATGCTGTCAAACAGCTGTTTTCATACCTTGGAGCATATACATTTTCAGTTCGTATAATAGGAAAGGAACCCAGAGACCAAAGGGTGGGGAATCTGTGGCCCTCCAAATGTTTGTGGCTTACAACTCCCACCATCCCTAACCACTGGCTTTTAAATATGCAACTATCAGTCTGGAGCTTCTTTCAGCCACTTAGAAGATCATTTTAGGTATTCATTCCAATTACCTGCAATCTGCATGAGGTAGACACGGATTGCATTGGCAGCAGCACCACATAAAAATATTCCACTCAGCAAGGCACAGAGGTTGGTTAGGTTGTCAGCAAGTTCACCAGTGGGATTTGTGTAGATGACATCAATTACTCTCCCCAAGAAAAAAGGAGCAGACATTGTGATGACACTGGAAACTGTCAGAAAGCCAACAGCAGCTAGGGGAAAATATAAGCCGTTTAATAAATGGGGGGGGGGAATGATACAAGGATTATAAAATTAACATTTTATAAAATACTTCAGCTTCTTATATTTTAGCAGTCTAACTGGAGAATTCTTAGTATTAAGAACATAAGAAGTGCCCTGTTGGATCAGACCAATTGTTCATCTAATCTAGCATCTTGTTCTCACTGTCGCCTCCCATCTCCTGGAGTTTCCAAAAACTAGTACTCAGAAGCATTCTGTCCACAATAAACATGGATACTTTGTGAAATACTTATATGAGACATCAGCTTAACATCAGGTGCCTAATTTAAAGGGAATCTGTACAGCAGATATAAATTAAGATAAAGTGGCATTTGAAAGGGTTTCCTCATAGTTAACCCTGATGGACCACAGCCAGTCCAGGATAACATGTAACAACTTGTCACTGCACGATATAATCACTCAGGCTACACAATATTACGTTGCACTGACACTCACGGCCAGACTTTGGTAATATGGCACCCTGAGCAAGGACAACATTTTGCGCCCCCTCAATTTTGAGTAGGTACCCGTATAAATATAGGTGGTTGTTGTTGTTGCTGCTGCTATTGTTCCCCCTCGGCTTGGCACCCTGTGCTGGGGAACTGCCCGCACCACACTAAATCCAGTGCTGCTCCCACTGAAGGTGGGGAGAAGCAATACAATGACGCTGCCTAGACAACAAGGCCGACATTCTCTGCCTTCCTACAGCATATTGCATAGTACGTTGCCCACTTGTAATACATGGCAAAACTTCTGCATTGATCCAATTTTTGTAGCATGCACTTTTGCATCACCACTTCGAACAGAATATGGACACACAGAAGTATGTTCCGCTAAAAGTAATGCAGTACTGTATTCAGATGTTCATCCCATGGCACACTATACTTTTAAAGCATCTTCAGAACACATTCTTTCCCTCAAGGAATACTGAGCACTGTCGTTTACCCCTCAGAGTTCCCCACCTCCCTTTGCAAAGCGTCCCAAACTACAGGATCTGGAACCTTTGAGGAACAGACCGTGCTTTGCACACGCTCTAAAGGCATCATGCTTATGCAGCCATGGTGGAAGAAAGAGAATGAGGACAGCTCACTGTTGTAGGATGGCCAGCTAATATAGAAGTGGATCGACCCAGCTTCCTGCATTTCTGGACTCTCCCTGGGTGCATGGCTAGAGGGGTTGTCACGATGAGCTCTTGCACATCAAAATTTACCACCACATCCTTGTGGATGTGTCAGAAAGGGAAAGAGAACACAACTGTAGGACCTGTGGAGCGGGGAAGAAAGATTAAGCGCCAGAAGTCCGGCGTTTCGGAGAGATAAAAAGCTACATAGAGTCAGTTCTTTATGGTGGGCATTTGTGGGGTGCAGCAGGGGGGTAGAAGAGAACGACCTCATGGGGGGGGGGAGCATTTTCTCAACTCTCAGCCATTTAGTGGGTGGAGGCCAATGAAGTGGGAGAAAAAGAGAAAAGGAAGAGCCAACGAAGCCTGGCAGGGCATGGTAGTAGCAAGGAGCGCCCTTGGCGCCCCAGAGCCCTCCGGGAGGCGAGCAGGGAGACGGTCCCGGGGCAGCAGAGGAGGAGGAGGTACCTGTCAGTCTCCAGCGCTCGGGATATGCCAAGGCCAGGAGCCTCTTGGCGTCCGAGACCTCGGCGGCGGGCCCAGCAGCCGGGGGAAGCGCGGCTCCCGGGGGATCGCCCGCCTTCTTCCGCGAGGTCCCCGCCGAGGCCGCCCACGAGGACGCGGCGGAGCTGGGAGCCGAGTGCAGGGAGCCGGGCGAAGGAACAGCAGCGTCCCGCCACCTGCCCGCCGAGGGCGACGCGGCCCACCCGCCGCCGCCACCGGCCGCCGCGGCGCCTCTGAGAGGAGCCGGAGTCCAGGGCCAGCAATGCAGGCGCCGGCGCCGCTGCAGCAGCAGAGGGAGGCGGGGAAGCAAGCCTGCCATGGAGCAAATGGCCGGGGGCCGCGCGGAGGTGGCGGCTGCTGCTTGCTGTTGCTGCTTTCTTGCTGCGGCGCCCGGCGGGAGAGAGCAAAGCAGCGCCTCCTCACAGGCTGCGCCGCCGGCGCTGCCCCATAGAGCGCGGCCCGCCTAAACGGGGCCCAGCCCGGCCCCTCCTGCTTCTGCTGGGCGCTGATAAGGCTCTCAGCTGAGGCGGCCTCCGACCATCCCCAGCCGGCAGAAGCGACCCGCCCGAGCGATCGCGGCGTCCGGCGGCGCCCTCTACCGCTCGCGGCCCGGACCAGGGCGTAGAGGCCGCCGCCGCTGCTCGTCCAGCCTGTGCCGGGAAGACAGGGAGCCTCGCTGAGAAGCCCGCCTCCCGCGCCCCATGATCACCACGCTGTTAACGAAAACGGGGAAAAAACAACAACACACTATCACTCTGCCAGGTTTTCAGTTAAGGTTCCTGAAACACGCTAAGTGGCTTTCCCCCCCTCTCACAAAAAGCTTATTGGAACATGTGCAGGGTGCTGCTCTCCCCGGAACTACACTAAACCAGGTTTTGGACTTGTGGCTGCAAGCCTATGTACACTTGGGAGTGAGAGAGTCCAGGGAATAAAACTGATCTGCATGGTTGTTGTTTTTTACACAAAAGGAGGGTAGGAGGATTTATTGGTTTTCGATTTTTTCTTGTTTTTATTATGTATTTTGTGTTCCTATCTCTACTTTCCAGTGAACCCAGTAAGCATACATGGGTTGTAAAAGCCAAGAAGTTTCCATCACTGTGTACAACTTCCAGGTAAGTCTGTGTCTAAGGTGAGGTTCCTTTTTAGGAATGTCCTGTCATTTTGGCTCAGATCTTCAACTCAGCCATATGGCTCTTGGGCCAACCACTACTACTAAGCCTACCCTACTTGGTAGGTTTGTTGTCAAAACACCAAGCAGGTGCATAAGCGGATGATAGATCCATGTACGCTGCCTTGAATTCCTTGCAGAAAAAGCGAGATATAAATGTGGTAAATAAAATTATCTCTGTTTGGTACAGTGGTACCTCGGTTCTCGAACGTAATCGGTTTCGGAAGACCATTCGAGTTCCAAAATGTTCGAGAACTGAAAACTCAATGCGGAAGCCTCAATTCAATTGAGAAAATTGAAAAACATGCAGTGGAATCTGTTCGACTTCCAAGGCGAGATAAAAAACAGAAGCATTTATTTCTGGGTTTTCGGCGTTTGGTTGGGTTACGAAACATTTGTCAACAGAGACGTTCAAGAACTGAGGTACCACTGTATGTAACTTGTTCAGTGTTCTGATGCCTGCAACCTAAGAACTGGCTGATAAATTCAGATCAATACAGAAGATTCATAGAATTGTAAAGTTGCAAGGGACCCTGAGGGCCTTGTAGTCCAACCCCCTGCAATGCAGGAATCTCAACTAAAGCATCCATGACAGATGTCCAGCCAACCCCTACTTAAACACCTCCAAGGAAGGAGAGTATCACCACCTGGGGGAGTTGGTTCCACTGTCGAACAGCTCTTACAGTCAGAAAATTCTTCCTGATGTTTAGTCAGCATCTCCTTTCTTGTAACCTGCATCCATTGGTTCAGGTCCTAAACTCTAGAGCAGGAGAAAACAAGCTTGCTACATCTTCCATGAGACAGCCCTTTAGATATTTGAAGATGGCTATCATATCTCCGCTCAGTCTTTTCTTATCCAGGCCCTTATTCAGTTCTTCCTCAGTTCAATACTTAAGGCTGGCAAGTCACAGAAATTTAATTGCCATTTTGACAGTCCATTTTTATCCATGTTTATTGGGAAGCAAGGTATGCAGAGGATTGCATCCCTCAGAGTACAAGAGCCTCCTGTCAAAGTATGAAATGGGCATCTGGGCCTACTTCTGAACCTGAAGCCTTGGGCAGGTTTCACCAACCTGGTCCCCTCCAGATGTTTTGGACTACAGTACAACTCCTCCGTTCCAGCCAGCCCCTAGGCAATTTAAAAGATGGAAATCAATTAAAGAGAAGCATACAGCAGGCTCAAGTTAACCTTCATGCCCTGCTTTTGTGAACTTTTCAGAAACATCTGTCTAGTTACTGTTAGAAACAGGATGCTAACTAAATGGCCGCTCTGTTCGAGACAGCTGGGATGTCATATTTTGAAGATTTTATACAGCCTCTGTTTTAGGCTAGCCCCTCCTTTATAAAATTCCCGGTCTTCTCTGATCTCTACCAGCAAGTTCCCAGAACGAACATTTCTAAGGCTATGTCTTGGAGCTATTAGGATAAGAAAGGATTTCCAGTGTATAAACTGGGTTCATTGTAGAGAAGACAATAATTAAATTTCAAAGACAAATAGAGAACCACAGAGCCTAACTTTATATAAAAATTAAAAAATGATTGCATTCCTTGCATGCACCATTATTTATTTCTGATAAATACTAGTGTTAAGCAGCATTGTCCATTTTTTTGTGTGGGGAGGCAGAAGGCATGATTATTTCAAAACACCGCAGCAAAGGTGTACTTCTAATCCTGCCTGTTTTCTTTGAATTTTATATATGTACCTCTGTATGCCTGCACCACTCTCATTCCATGCATGGAAAATTCATTCAACTAGAATCAGGAAACAGAAATGCTCTTAGAGCCTTTACTCCTTGTTAGTGCATTTTTGTGTGTACTTCCCCCTTTGGAAGAGTAAGATGCAGCCAACTGATAATTCAAATAAAGAAATCACAACCCTCTTGAAGCTGGAAATGGGAGGTCTTAATTCAAAGCATCTGGACAGGAAGGGACAAACCAAAAATCTGGCACATTTCCCTTTTCTTTCTGAAATATTGCCAATATCATAGTAATAAAGAGTAAGGCCCGTGGAAGAAAGCACTAGATTAGGCTCCACTGATTAAAAATCCCCCGCCAGTCTATTATAATTGAGATATATATTTGATTACAATTCTACCAGCTTTCCCCTTCTATGGTTTTAAGGATGATATTTTCTGGACTCCATAAATTATTTCAATATGCTGTTTGTCTTCTGAGCATATATAGAGTTTTACTCCAAGGAGAACAGGTCTTTCAAAACAGAGGTCCTGCTGACATGCTCCTTTGTGAAGAGAATCATGTAGCAACAACCAGTGCTTTCCCCCCTAAAAAATGTTTAGGGGTACTCTCATTTTGACTCAAGGAAACCACCATTTTATAGTTCAGATCAGGAAACATAAATACAGTAAATGGACAAAAGTACAAAGATTCACAAACTGTTTAGGGGTATGCATACCCCTGCATTCCCCCCAGAAAAAAGCACTAGCAACAACCCATTTATGAAGCCCATCAGGGGGCTACTCAGTTGTGTCCATCCTTTTTTTAAAGGGGTTTTAAAAAACACGTTATCCTGATAATTTGCTTTGCTGCATCAGCATTTATATGTGCCAACAAATCACTGTCATAATCTTCCATCTTAAGAGTAGTGCCAAAATTATGTTTGGACATACGACATGTTCAAGCATGATGCCCCCATGCCAATAATAGCCAATGTGGGTAGAAATGAAGGAACTAGAGGTGTGCATGTCACAATATGCTTGGGGTCACCCGTGACAGAGTCTTGCATCCAAAGCAAACAAAGCAGGTATCTTCAACCTTTACGGATCCACGACCCACTTTAAACCCATATATTTGTACAGTGGTAGGGCTCCAGCTGCAACCCACCTTAGGTCAAGCTGCAACCCACTAATGTGTTCTGACCCACCAGATGAAGACCAGTGTCACAGAGGACATTCTCCTGAAGGTGAATGTATGCTTTGGGAAGCCAGGAAGATTGTTGTTATGGCCTGGCTTGGCTTTCGTATTATCAGTGGTAACAGCACATACTGTCATTCTGAAAGCACAGTTGCATAACTCGGTACGCAACATGCATAATACAGTGGTACCTCGCAAGACGAATGCCTCGCAAGACGAATGCCTCGCAAGACGAAAGAGTTTTTTGTTTTTTGAGTTGCTTCGCAAGACAAATTTCCCTATGGGCTTGCTTCGCAAGACGAAAATGTCTTGCGCCTTTTTCTTAAAACCGTCAATGCATTTCCTATGGGAAACCGTGCTTCGCAAGACGAAAAATTCACAAGACGAAAAAACTCGCAGAACGAATTAATTTCGTCTTGCGAGGCACCACTGTAAATCAAGCCCTATAAAAGCACATTTGCAATTAACAGCTTGACTTTCTGTTTCGGGGTGTGTGTTGCACCTTATAATCAGGAAAACTAGATGGCAAAGACTTGGCAGTGGCTGTAAAATTATAGTTGGTTAACAACCCTACTTTCAATCTACTGTAAGGACACCAACACCTCCCCCCATCCATATTGCAATTAAAAATTATAGTGTGTTTTTAAAAAAATATAAACTCTACAATATATTAAAACAGATTATGCAAAGATGCATGACTTACATAGTATTGAATGGAGTTTGGTCTCAAGGCTTGGTTGTTGTAAATTGGTACGAAGGTAATAAAATTGTGCAACTGTCAACCTATGCCAGCTACAACAGCAGATTTTGCAAGGCGTTAACTTGTGTACGTATAAAGCATAGTACATTATACAGATTTAAGAACAGTTATAAAGCCCCTTAGCTTAGAATTGCTTTCTTCTTTTGCTTGAAAGTCTTAGGTAGACCACAAACTGTTCAGTACCTGAAAATGCCAGGTTTTTTCCTAATGGATCAACCAATACATAATTTTTTACATGTGATAACTAAAAGGGAAAGGAAATCAATTTCCCACCTACAAAGCCTGTTGAAAAATGCTTACCTTGCTCCACAAATCTTTGCATGCAACCAAGGGATATGCATGTAGAACTCTATGTAAAACAGGCGATCAGCATGATGGGAAATCATAATTGGCATAGAGACTTGGTTTAAACATTTCTTATCAGTATAAATATGTTCACCCTCAACTACTGAGGAGTTTCTGTACCTGGAGGGCTATTAGTTTGTGAGTAAGCTGACAGCCATTCCTACTATGTGTGGCTTCTATCCAAAAACATTTTTTTAATTGCAGCTGAAGAGTAGTCTGGTGGGACAGACCCTGGCAGAGATTATTTATGCATTTAATGACACCATCACACAGGAGTTCCGTAATAGTACAGTTTTAGAGCTTGGCTCAGTACAAGCAATGTGACATCCAATACAATGGCAGCCATTTTATGTGCCTTTTAAAAAAACAGCATTAGCAACCCAGCTGCAACGGGGTCAAATTAGGCCCTAAATAGTTTGAGAATGTTTTCTCCAAGAAACAGAACATGAAGCTCAATATCCAAAAAAGGTATATCTTGAATGTGACGAACATATAATATTTGTGTGTGAGAGAGAGGTGGGTGGGGAAGAAAATACCATATTTTTCCATGTATAAGGTGCCCCCATGTATAAGACGACCCCTATTTTTCGAGCCCAAAATTAAGAAATAAATATTTTAAACATTCCGTGTATAAAACGACCCCCAATTGTAAACTTCAAGAAGACTGACTACCCGGAGAGACAATACCCCTGTGACTCAGGACAAATAGAAACGGTAGAGCAGGCATAGGCAACCTCGGTCCTCCAGATGTTTTGGGACTACAACTCCCATGACCCCTAGTTAACAGGACCAGTGGTCAAGGATGATGGGAATTGTAGTCTCAAACCATCTGGAGGGCCGAGTTTGCGTACGCCTGCAGTAGAGCATGTCCTCCAGTGCCTGCATTACAGAGACATTCGTAAGTACCCAGGGCACACAGGGCAATTCTATACCTCCCTGCTGCTCTCAGATACCAATCTTGCTACAACATACGATGTTGCACAGCAGCGCTCAAAACTTGTCGGAGGATGACCTGTGCCACAAACCAGATTTAATGAACATATCAGAGTGCTCTGTAGATTGATTGTCTTTTATATAAAAACCTTTTATGCTCCTCCACACCCACTCAATGCTCCTGTCCCTTCTTTTAGACTCTTTTAAATTCTTATAGCTTTTTATATTTACCTTCTGTTTTAATACCTTTTAGCTTTCCAAAACGCTTTTCAGATTTTAAATGACTGTCTATGACCTTAATAGGGGCGCGGGTGGCGCTGTGGGTAAAAGCCTCAGCACCTAGGGCTTGCCGATTGAAAGGTCGGTGGTTCGAATCCCCGCGGCAGGGTGCGCTCCCGTTGTTCGGTCCCAGCGCCTGCCAACCTAGCAGTTCGAAAGCACCCCCGGGTGCAAGTAGATAAATAGGGACCGCTTACTAGCGGGAAGGTAAACGGCGTTTCCGTGTGCGGCTCTGGCTCGCCAGATGCAGCTTTGTCACACTGGCCACATGACCCGGAAGTGTCTCCGGACAGCGCTGGCCCCCGGCCTCTTGAGTGAGATGGGCGCACAACCCTAGAGTCTGTCAAGACTGGCCCGTACGGGCAGGGGTACCTTTACCTTTACTATGACCTTAATAGAGATTTGTATTGTACTGAAAATATTTTAACATAATTTGGAAAGGTCACAAACGGTAGTCTAACTTTCCAGAGCAGATTTACAGGGGGTTGTATGGATCTGATGGGGGAGGGCATTGCTGAAGATGGCCTCCCTCCTCTTTTTGTTGATAGAAGCCTGCTGTTAGAGCAGCAGCAGTTGGATACTACCCAGTAACTTTTGCCTGATCCTTTCTATTAGAAGTTAGAAATAATGTGATGCAATTTATATTGTTGTTTCTTTTCTTAAAGCCAGCAACCAAAGAAATTATTTTTAAAACGTTAGTAGCGGCTTGCAAGATTTGAACCAGCTTGCTTCCCAGTGCCAAACAGGAAAGCAAACACCAACATACTGCTAACCAACCTTACTGTTAAGAGCCGGGTGATCTGCTATGGTTGAGACTTGGGTAATTTTTATCCCTGCTATGGCACTCTGACCTCCCCATTCCATGTGCCACGAAAAGGAAGACTGCTCCCCTAACCAAGTGGGGTGGGTATGCCTGGAAATAGAGGGGCCACAGCTTGGATTAGGCCTGTGTGTTTGCACATCACCAAGTTAAAAGGTTGCGTTTTATCAGGTTTCCGCTTCTGGTTTTTCCCCATATTTTAACAGCAAGTATTTTTTTTCTTGTGGTACTGCATTTGTAAATTCTTGTAAACTGCCCTGAGTAGGGCATAGGCATTAGAAAGGTGGTACATAAATGTTTATATAAGAAATTACAATAAATGTAGACCATTTGATCAAAATTTGATTTAGAACAGAAACACTCTAGGCTGAAATTTTAACTCAAGTACCTGTTTTTTTGGTGTCCACTGAGAACTTGGTTTTAACATTCTAAGAAAGGGGACTGAAATGCCTGGCTCTAACACATTCATGTGTTAAGAGTACCACTTACCTGCTATTTAAATTATGCTTGAGCCCGTAGACAGACACTGCTTCTGTAAAAACTCAGGGGACTGAGAACATCAGTATCATGCACCTGCAGGAGAGCTCACCTGCCTGGCTCATGCAGCAGACAGGTGCAACCCACAAGGTAAAAACTTTTTATCTGTTTATGGAAGTCTAAAGCCCATTCAGTTCCACGCAGAGATACTAAACCTCTTTAAACTAAATGCTTTAATAGAAAAAAACCAAAAATACAAAATCTCTTTCCGGAAAGCAGAAATATTCAGTCTTCTTAGAAGGACAAAATTTAAGAGTATGCTTTCTCCAACCCCAGGTTTTGCATGCTCACACACTTGTATGAAAACTTCATGAAACAACTTAATAGTTCAGTAATCAGTGGAAAACATTGGAAGTTGGCAAAGCTGCATCTTCTCACAATTAATAATTTAGTAATACTATTTTTTTCACATCGCCTGCACACCTTTGCCCATATTTATCTGCAGAAAGTATTTTTGGTGAGGTGAAATGTGTCCCTTTCTATTAGGAGTCCAAACATGCTACTATAAAGTCAGCCATATTTTGCTAGTTCTTTTCGGAAGGCAAGCTAGTAGTTATCACCCCAGCCATCTAGTATTCTGCATCACCATCACAGTGCAACCAGATTTTGGGGGGGAAGCCCACAAATTTCTGATAAAGAAAGAGCTAAAAACATTATATCTAATGGAAGATACCAAATCCAAATTGCATCTTTTTGCAGCCACTGTCACATTCAAATCACGTTTTTATAATTCAACGATAAAAATAAAAATACTATGCCTTTTATATTAGCAAGCTGGAAACCTGCCTCAATGTTATTTCAAACATTATTTTAATGTTACTTCTGTTTGGGAGCAACCCTATAACAAAATACATTTTTCTTTCCAAGATGATGGCAAAGATTCTTGTGCCACAGAAACTTCGGTGGGGAAGTAAGTAGGTGGAGCTGAATAGCTAAAAGACAGACATATAAACTCCCGTAACAGTTAAGCAGGACATGCCCGTTAATTGCAACACATTCAAGTCAATGATCTGAGTTGCTTGGACTGAGTTTTGGCTATCCCTTCAGAAAAATATGATGTGTAGTTGGTTCCCACCCACCCCCAATAGCTTCCTGCCCTTGCAGTGAAGTTCTCCTGTTGTTCTCCCTTTCCTATCTTTTTTTTTGCAACAATACAAGACATCTTCAAGTACAGTATTTCCATCATTCTGGACATGTCCACCAATGGGAAAGAAAACATTTTTTTTCACAGTCAATTATATATAATCTTAGTTTATAATAGACTCTGGATTTCAACAACACACCCATTTTTTTCTTTTTCTTTTTTTAAAAAAAGGTTAATGTTCCTGATTCTCTTGTGCAATTCCAGTCACTAAAAGGAGGTTACAGGCCATGAACTGTACACTCAGTACATTATTTATCTGTCCAGTATATACACCAACCAGTTCACTGGAAGAACCATCGACGGGAGCATTGCAGTAAGTGTTTCGAATATCCCAAACCCGAACAGAATTATCCATTGATGCAGAAGCAATCAAGCTACTGTCCGGACTGAAAGTAAGGCTGGTGATATTATCCGTGTGCCCTCTTAGTTCTTTGTAAAGCGTGCCAGATGCCAGGTCCCACAGCTTTAACCGCTGGTCTTCACCTGCTGAAGCCAAATACTTACCATTTGGAGAAAACGCAAGCGACAACACAGGGCCCCGGTGACCTGTAAACAGGCGCACTGTGTTTCCTTGCTGTGTGCTCCAGAGACGCACTGTTTTATCTGTGGATCCTGTTGCCAAGTAGTTAGAATTGGGGTGAAACTTAATGCAGTCCACGTCTGCCAAATGGCCTGCATATATCCTCAGTGGGTACGTCCGATCAAATGACCAGAGTCTTCCTGTGCGGTCATGGGAGCCGCTGGCAAAGTACAAACTACAAGGACTAATGTCCAGATCCCACACAGGGTAGGCATGCCCTTGGTACAACACAGTGTTTGTGAAACATCCAAGGTCCCAGTATCGGATGGATGTGTCTTCGGAACATGACAGCAGTCCTGAACTGTCCGACAGAAACCTTGTGCTATACACTGGTCCGCAGTGCCCTCTTAGTATCTTCATTTCTGTTCCCACGTTATTATCATCATCCTCACCCTGCAAGGAAGAATAAAGAAGTCAAGTTTGTCCATCTCTTCAGAGGACATATCGGTGAACATTTGAGATCTACACTCAAGAGTAGCAATAAGAACATACAAGTCAACAGAGGGAAAATTTCTGGGACCCCCAAGGCTTCACCAGCTTTAAGGGCAGCAGCAAACTATAGAATAGGAAACAAATTGGAATTGCAATATTTAGATGTTTAGGACTACCAATTTACCCAAGATGGTAAATATTCTATTGCAAGTAATGAAGGGCAAACTTATTGCAAGATGGTATAGACGGCAAAAGATACCAGTTAAAATCAACAGCAGTGCAAATCAGTGCCACTAAAATTGGTGGATTGTAGACTGGTGCCACTCTGTGAACCATTGGCTGCTGGTCCCTGCCAACTATGTCATGACCCACCACCACCATCATCTTAGTAGTTGCTTTTATAACAAAACTAACTAAAAGTGGCAAATTTTCTGGGACTGCTCTACACTGTTCCCAGTCTGCAGAAAAGAAGGAACAGGACCAGATAAGACCCAATTAATATTTTAAAGGACAATGGAAGGCTTGCAGTCCTGCTTATTATACAAGCAGTCTAGGATCTGAAACCTCCCCTTTAGGTATTAATGGGGTCCCTACCCCGTGAACAACTGCAGAAGCACCTAAAATCAGTGGTTATAGTAGTTTTACCACCAGCGCTGTTGCTCTAAAAATGTTTTAAAACTTTTCTAAGAGACATCTCCGATTGCTGCAGCCTTCTTACTCCATCCACAAAAGCTGCAGCTGGTATTCACTGAGAACTGTGTACAAAAAGCAGTAAGCAACTAATATTCTGCTTCTGGATTAGATTAGCAGCTGGATGAATAGGCATTAAATTACATTCAGAATGGCAATAGTCCCGTATCTTTGCCTGTAGATTCAGGCTGGAAATACTATGGCAGAAATAGTTATTTACTTAATTTTTCTGCAGTTTCATCTTTTCAGAATAAGATTTGTAAGTAGTGCAAGCACCAGCGAACCAAAGCTTTGCAGCAGCCAGGGTGAAATAAAATACCCCTTTACTTTCAGTGATTTTTCAAGACAGTAGATACTGTACAACTGGTGGAAAAACTACATATCACTGAACACTGAGTGTAAATGTCTTCTATAGTTACTGTGGCTCAGTTATTTTTCTTAGCTTCAGAGTTAATGGTTTAAATTTATAATACTATTGTTAGTTATTTTATAGTGCTGTATCATTTAAAAATTAGAAAGGTGCAAGATGAGAAATCTGTTAAAAATGGTAAAGTCTTGTCTTGACTGCAGGCACTGCATTCTAATTATAATTTTAGAAATGTACTCCTTACTGATCAAAAGGAAAGAAACTCCATCTCTCTCTCTCTCTCTCTCTCTCTCTCTCTCTCTCTCTCACACACACACACACGCACACACACACAATCCCTATTCCAACTAGGTTGCAAAAACAACTTTTTTTGACTGCAAACTACTGTGCAGAAACGCATCACAGCGATCCAGGAGTGGCCAGAAAAGAGGATGGAGTGGGGTGTAGCGGACTTATGTGCCCCGCTATTGCACTTGATGCCTTGGAATGCAATCCCTGTGCTAACTGGCGGTTGCCTGTACTGTACTGCAGAATATGAACACGTTGTTATACCAACTGGAAGCCCAGCAGCATATAATATTTGGGAGGGTTTCTCAGGGGCCACAGAATCGTGTAGATTTTTGATTCCAGCAGTGGACTGGGGGACCTACTCTTGGAGAGAGAAATCTAACTGAACAAGCCTCCTACCTCTGCTTGCATTAAGCGGTTCCCCCCTCCTTTTTTATGTTGAAACAGCTCACAGATATGCTGGTAGAAGATGTGAACCTATAGCCACCCAGAGCGGGTGGGGAAACCCAGTCAGATGGGCGGGGTATAAATAATTTATTATTATTATTATTATTGGATCCAAAGCCCCTCTATTCTGCTAACATGTTCCAAGAAGTGAGGAAAACTGGGGGTTGTACCCAAAGCTAGTCATCCTCAGAGTAAAACCACTGAAATTAATGGACACTGCCAACATAGGTCTATTAACTGCAATGCATCTACAGTGAGTAGAATTTACTTGCCCTTTGTCCATGCGGTGTTCTCCTCCAAACTACGGCTGTCCCACACTTTCCCCCTTTCATAGATTTAGAGACTCCTATGCTTTGAAAATCCAAATGCTACATCAATTGCACAGAGAATCTCTGGATTTAGAGAGGAGAAACTGTAGGACAGCAGTTGTTGGAGAAAACGGTAATTAAAGCATACACAAGGGGTTTACAATCTGCATTAAGCCAAGGTATCAAGTGGGTTCTGCCTGGGAGCAATGGGAGAGAACTGTTTTTTTTTAAAACAACAACAACAAATGGCTATAGAAAGCCAAAGGTAAGAAGCCGGGCCACTCCACCTTTTGACCTGCTGGCAGGAAACAGAAAAATGTGGTTTATCCCTGCCCTATCACCTACAGCATCCACTAGCTATCCTTAGAGGCTTATATGCGCTTACATACAGTTTTCTCCTTGCCTCATGCAGTTTGAACCCCATGATTACACACCTTGGAAGTCAGGGTGCATTAATGTACGTGCATTAAGGATGAAGCAGCTGTCCATAGGAAGGCCCTGGAAATTCCTAGCAAAGACGTAAATACATGTTCATTATAATAATAGCTGTCAACTTTTCCCTTTTCTTGTGAGTAATCCTATTTGGAATAAGAGAATTTCCCTTAAAAAAAGGGAAACGTTGGCAGATATGATTCTAATGGTAAGAAGCAACGAAGGGCTGATCTGTCACATTACAATCAGCACAACGAAGAACAGCGACTAACCCTTGCCTGAATCTTTACCCAGCAAAAGTTGTTGCTCCTTATCACTTTCACCTAGCAGTTACAGCTGATGGGCAGAAGGAGGTAGTGTGTTTTTTTCCTGGCTGGAGGCTACAGCAAGCTTTGAGGATCTCTCATGTAAAAAATCATTGCAATAAGAACATAAACCAACTCCACCCAAACGTATACTGATAGCAAGATACTCTGACCTCCTCATCCAAGATATCACAAGCCAGGTGGATTCGGGAGACGTCTACCAGATGGGGCTCAGATTTCAGCTTCTTGGACCGCAAGCTCCACAGCTTTACACAGGAATTGTCAAAGCCAGCTGCAAGCAGCTTGCTATCTGGCGAGATCTCTGCAGTGTTCAGCAACTGTTCAGTGTTATAGAACGCATAGAAACAGATGGTGGTGAGCGAGGGCGGTCCATCTTTGACTCTTTTAATGCTATCCTGCAGGATGTCCAGGGCTGCCTCGTTTTGCAGGATGGAAGCAGGCATGTCGGTGGGCTCCAGGCCATTGCTCTCACTGCGTGAAGAGCCACCACTACCATACAGCTGGTAGTCCATCCTCTTGGCTGGCTGCACATCTAAGTGAATGTGCAAGGAGAGGACTTTGCAAAGAGCATTGTTATCGTCACTCTGGAGGTAGCGAAGGAGGAAGTTGTAGCTGTCTTCTTGAAGGCGGATGACATATTTGTTGTCTAGAAATGCCCGGAGCTGGAAGTTGGATAGGATGTCTTGCATGGTTAGTGTGGTCTGTAGCTGCTCAATGATCTCTTTTTGGCTGGCATTCTGCAAGAACATCCCATGAAAGCGACTATAGAAGCTGTCCACTGTGCTCTTCAGGCCATTTTGGACCATGTTAAGATGGAGGTAGACAAAGAGGGGATACAGAAGAGGCATCACTTCATGGCTGTGCTGGGAATCTGAATCTAAACATAAACACATAAAGAGAGAGAGGGTTCACGTTCTCGGCAGATGTTTTTATGAAAGCAAGATAAAACATATTCTAAGGGCACTTGTGGCTTCTCTTTCTGCACATCACATGCCATTCAGTGCAACTTTCACCTCATCAAAGGATATCCAGCTGCTCTGAAAGTCCTAAAAGACCGCATTTGCTTTGCTAAGCCACACTTCATTTTTAATTAGGCATGGGGCTCTCCCTCAAAGAAGAGCTTTAGAATACAACTAGCCCATTTCTGTTAATGCATCATTTAGGAACACATACATTTAGGGACATGGTGTTGACCTGGGAGTGGAGGAAAACACACAGACCAGCAGTTTGGGAAGTACCATAACATGCTATGCTTTCTCTTCTTTTTTGTACTGGCTTGCTTGTTTTCTGCTTTTTGGCCAAAGTGAATCCCAATGGTAATTTCAAGAGTACATCTGAATATATTATTCCATGTCGAATGTAAAACTACCATACCCCATTCAGCCACCTTCCTGGGACCATTTTCTGACTCTATTCAGGAATAACCATCAGGGCCAGCATAACCCATTCATGAGAGTGAACTTCAGGCATTATATTTACAAAATGGGAGCCTCTCTCCCATGCACCAAGGATGCAGAATTTGTAGCTTCACGACTGAGGACGCAAAAGCCATTTGAAAAGACCCAGTGAGGGTCAGGGGAGATATAGCACATATGTTAATGAAACTCACCTGTAAGAAAGTTGCGTAATCGCCCAAACTGTACTTCATATTGTTGTGGCTCTGCTAGGCAGGGTGCAGCAGAGATAATGTTGGCACTACCTGATTCAGACTGAACTAAGGGAACAAACAAAGGTTTTAAAAATAGTTTCTATAAAGCACTGGAAGCTGCAACACAACACACCCTTGTTCTTACACTGAAACACACAATTGACAGATAAGTTTTTTTAAAGTGCCAAATCACCAACATCATTGGAGCAAACAAAATGTTTGTGCTAGATGATCAAAAGTAATCCTACACTTGCTGCACATATATTAACTTTTACATTCAAGACAAGATTTGTGAAGTCACTGAAGCAGTCTAGTACTGCTTGCCTCCCTCCCTCCCATAGACATCTTGTGGGCCAGTGCGAGAACAGAATGCTGGACTAGATGGGTTATTGGTTTTATCCAGCAGGCTTTTATTATGTTAAGTATTATTCCTCCACTTGTTCATCTCAATACCACAAGCAACAGGGCTACAGCTGCTCAAATATTTTATGTTTGTGACAAAGGCATTTCTAGACAAATATCTTCCCTTTTAAATCACACACTGGAAATGGGGATACAAGTGAATATGTCGCCATTTTACTTGCATTTTGCTGCGACAGGAGTGAATTCATTACCTGTAGGTGAAATCACAAACCAATGCCACAGAGATTTTGTATCACCTGGCATCACTTCAAAAAAACACTTTATTTCAGACTTTGTTCACTCGTAAGTCCAGTGAAGAGAAAGTTTTTGATTATGGAGAAATCAAACATACAAAGCCACCGACTGGCATGAATCAGACCTTCCTACTTTTTAAAAAATAAAAATCCAGCACAGAATACTTCTCATAATTGTGATGTTTCCCTCACACTTGCACCTTTTCTCAGTGTATTCAAGTTCTCAGCAATCAAGTTCTCAGAACCACCACAAGTCACTTAAGCTCTAAAAGTCTGGAGTAGTTATTGATTTCACTGTTAAGTCATTCTAGGGATCTAAAGGATTCTGAAGCGAACTTTTGAGGCAAAGCTACTTAAAAGCTGGCAAGAATGGAAAAGACTCAAAGCGTATTACCAGTGAGCCTGCTACAAGTAACTTGGCACTACATTTTAGAATCTGAGAATTTTATTCATTAAATCAGTTAGTATTTTACAATTCGCATCAATACAGCCAACATTTTGCATGGCCTGACAGAATTTACCTTGTAAGTAAAATAATAAATGAGATTTAAAAGACTGTCTTAGTTTTAAAAACTCATTCTTTCATTAGTTAAAACAGAGAGACAGCCCCTCCTCCTAGAGGTAAATAGATACGCACACCTCTGTTTGCGTATCTTTCAGGATGCGAACGCAGCAAACCTGAAAGTATTTTTCCAGGTTTTGCCATGTGCGCATGTACAGAAGCGCTCTACGTGCCACACACATAAGCGGCACCTCCGGTTGTGAATTCCTCTGGGTACGGTCGGACCTCCGGAACGGATCCCATTCGCAACTGGAGGTACCACTGTATTCAATAATTCGCTAGAAATAAGGTAATAAGTAACTTTGTCCATGTGATCAGAATGATCCAACTGTCTGTGTACTTCTTTTTTAGCTGAAGTTAGGTCTTTTGCTTCTATATCACCCACATTCCTTTTTCATCTATCCCTTTAATTTCCCTCATGAATACAAAAATTCAGTGGAGGAGAACATGGGGCCTTCCACATGCTACTGAACTACAACCCCCATGATCCCTGATGTTGGGACATATTGGCTAGGGTTGATGGGAGCTGGAATCCCATTTGGAGGGTCACAGGCTCCTCACCCCTGCATTAATGCTTCTGTATTTGTTACAGTTTTGGCCTAAGACCTGGAAAACAAATGCAATGAATAAAGTGCATCAAAAGCTGGTTCTGGAACTTAACCATAGAACATGATTTAGTGCAAGAAGGTAGCATTCATATAGCTCCCACTCTTTGCCACAATTCTATAATATTTAGGGGAATATAGGCCTATTAACAAAGCAATCTTTGTGTGTGTGTGTTAAACAAGAAACGATTGCCCTTATTTGACCCTCTGATTTGTACCAAATCCTCAAATTGCTTCAAGAAAAACAGTGTCCAGATTTACAGTTTTTGCGATTTATTTCACTAGATGCACAGGAAACAAATGAAGTAAATGGATTTTCTGGATGAACACATATGCTAATAGTGATTCCAAAGCCACATGTCCAAGCCTCATGTGATGCAGAAGCAGCTGGTTGGGCATTTCTTTCATGGAAACGTAATACACAGTTCAGCATAACTCCCAAGAAGGAAGGAGTATGAGAACCTACTTCTATAGAATGTCAGAATCCTGAATTACCAGACCAACAGTGCAATCATACGCTGGTCTGCTCAGAAGCAGGCCCCACTGAGTTCTATGGAACATGGTTATAGAATTGCAGCCTTAGCGCTTTAATGCTACATTCTGTGTGGGCAATTGTGCTTTGAGGTATTAGGTACTTCTAAAGTTATTTGTATTAAATATAACTTCTAAACAATTCAGTTATGTCTCTGTGGGTCTCCTCTGAATTGATTAACTTTAACTGGGCTTTCAATTAGTCGAAAAAAACTGCAAAAAATAACACACTGCTCTGATGCTTATTGTAAAACATCTAGAACCACAAAAAGTGTCAGGGCTGTAGAGTTCTATATATAAAAGTTGAATTCATTATTTAGCAGTTACAGTTCTCGTCTTGGCAGAGATGAGCTAGAGAATGTCTAAATCATTTAGCTTCATCTCAGTGAAAAGGCCGTTCTCCTTAAAAACCCCAAATTTACTTATTTTAACATGTCCGTTAAAAACACTTCCCAAACATATTTGGCAGCCAAATCATTTCAAAATATTTGGAAATGGCAGCATTCCTGCTGTACGTTTCATTTTGATTTGTCTTATTTGGTAAATTGCCAGATCACCTCCTTGCTTGCTTATTTATTTGCTTCCCAGCCTTTGGACACAAGTGGGTATTACAGTATCATGAAGTCATTCATGCTTCAGTCTGTCCCCAATTGATTGCTTAGAAGTTTCACTCTTTACTAACTATAGATTTGCACTTTACTATAAACCAGAAGTAGCCAGCAGGGTGTCTGACCAATGTTGTTGGACTACAGCTCCGCCAACAAGGACAAATTTTAAGAATGATAGGTTTGTAATCCAATAATATCTGGAGGGCATCATGTTGGCGACACCTGCAATAAACTCATTAAGAAACTTTAGTAGGTACCTGTTAGATTAGCTGCCATTTCTTCTGCAGTCTGGCATAAGCGAAGCCCTTGTTTCAGAGGACCTTCCGAGTCTACATACTGCCTGCGTTTGAGGTAGCAGGAAACTGCCATCTGAATCTGTTCTGTGCGTACACGTTTCATGACCTCCAAAAGAAAAGGAAGCACATTTCTTAAAACATGATTGTTGAATGAGAAACCTGTGGGAAACTGACACTCATTACGCATTCCAAAAGCTGATACAGTAGAAAATGCACACCTTACTTATTCAATGAAATATCAGCTTATCACTCAGATCATAAAGCATCAAAGCACAGAAGTTTGCAAGGACTGAGGTTCTTTTAGGATTGCAGAGGTTTAGGTGAAAATGGTGCATGTTTCATTAGTGACAACTTCAGGGTTCTAATGGCTGCTGTTCACCTTCACTTTTCCTATTTTTATTCCCAAGCACAACAGCAGTGTTTTTAAATATTTTACACTTAAGCCCACTGGAGAAGCACTATGCCATAGAACCCTCTTAGTGATTAGCGTACTGCAGTTAATAATCAAATGTGATTTTATAAAATTCTACTGTGCACTCTTAATACTATTTTCCCTGTCAAACATATGAAAAATGAAAACTTAATTTCAGTTTTGTTTCACTTTTCCAAGTTAGCTGTCAAAGGTCAGCTTGCTTAAAGGTTTCTATTTCCAGATCATTATTTTATTTGACACTCTGCCCTACCTTTATATCTAATAGTGCATAACAGCAGTCATTCCTGTTGAATGGAACATTAGTGTAGAACCTTAACTTTTGCCTCAAGCATGGTTGAAAGGCACAGAGTAAAACTCAAAAAAAAGTGTGTAAGTGAAATAGAAAAGCATTCTGGGCGTTTGTTACCTGCTAAAATCTCTGCTCACTCAGAGTGATTTATTACATGCATATCTTGCATTTTCTTTAGGAAGATCAAGGCAGCATCCCATCGAAGCACAACAGACCCAAACCTGCCTAATTTCAGAAGGGCATCTGCATTACATATGTACATTTGGACCATGGTTCTAATGTAAAAGAGGAAAACACAGAATTGCTGAGGGTTTGTTAGCCCCATTGGGAGCAAATCTGATTTCAAGTAATAGCTCATAAAATATTGTTGAACAAACTTGAAGTTCCAATGAAATAACTTACAGTAGAACTCATATTTTACCACTACTAGTTGACCTTCCTAATGTATTTTAAAAGCATCACCATTATGAGGTTCCTTGAAGCTTTTCATGCAAAATCAATTAAGGTAGTAGCATCTGCAGAGTTCTAATGTTCACTTTTGTTCCACACAAATGATCTACTACTCTACCAATTGTATTACTTATGGGGGGGCAGGGGAGGAGAAGAAACCCCATGAGAGGTATAATTATGCCTTCAGCACTCCTCTACAAAGGCAAAAGAGATTTTAGGCTGAATTTGCAATAATTAAGAAAATACAGTGTTTTCCCTTTGAGGATCTGAAAAATACATGCAATTTTGGAAATGTAAAACAAAAATCTTTGTCCACCAAAGTGTGTATATGCAAGTGAGTTATAATTCTCTGATTACTATCAGAGACAAGTCAGCAATGACTGACATTCTGCTTCAGACATATGGTATAATACCAGCTGTATTTTTAAAATGATGTTTCAATTGTGTACTTTCAAAGGTGGCACAACATTTGATCATACAGTATACCGTAGCTGCTATAATCGCTGCTGATAATTGCTGTAGTACATAGCTATTTCATTTGTAAACTCTGCATGGAAAGGATGGATATATCTTGCTTATCCAGCCTGATGAAAAATTCTGGAGAACTTGAAAGCTTGTAACATTTGGGATTTCTTTTTTTAAATTCTCATGGACCAAACTACCTTGTGCATTAGCCTGTATAGCACGGATATTCAATCGAAGCCACAACTGTAAAGCAAACGAAAACTATTCAGAGTAACTCAATACAGGACGCCTCACGCGTTTCAAGAACTCGAAGTCCCCTTTTGCTCCAAACTTTACCCGATCCAAGCTGCATTCGGCCCCAACCCCGCTCTTCCCATTTCTGCCAGGGGGGGAGAAGGGAGGCAAATGGGAAGCTGAGGAGGAAGGATGCACCGAGGCAGATGGAGCCTAAGGTCTTCCTGCCGGCAGCTGTATGGGAAAGGCAGAAGCGGCGTGGGGATGGAGGGGGGGGTGGAGAGGGAAGGGAGAGGAGAGAAGACGACGACGGCGACGCCTCCACCCAGGGAGGGCCCTTCCGCGCGCCACACTTGGCGTAGCCCGTCCCGCCGCTCCACCCGCCGCTGTTTGTTGCTGCATGCCGGGGAAGTGGGGCCGGTCGGGGGGGGGGTTGAAAGAAGCACTCACTGAAGCATCGCAGGCAGAGGAAGAGAGAGAGAGGCGCTGCGTACGCGCGCGTGCCTGTGCGTTTGAGCGACTCCCAGTGCAGGCACGAGACGGAATTCCTGGGCTCGCGCCGTCAGTCACTTGCTCCCAGTGGCGCGAGACGCCGCCGACGCCGCTCGTGCGGACCCCGGCGCGCGCGCCTGCAGCACCTCCTCGCTGCTGGGTCTTCCGCCAAGGAGGCTGCCTTGGGCGTCCCGGGCCGCTAGCGCTGGGGTTGCTCCTGTTATTGCCGCCGCCGCCGCTGCTCCTGCTGCTGCCGCCGCGGCTCGAAGGAGCCGCTCCATGACTGACGGCACTGACACAGAGAAGGAGGAGAGCGGGGCCGGGGGAGGAAGGCGAACGCGCAGGCGCGGCCTGCCAGCCAATGGGGAGGCTGGCCCTGTCGGCGCTCGGCTAGTTACGCCTGCGGAGCTCTTTTCGCTCTCGCTCTCTGGCTCCGGCAACTCGCTGGTTCGGGGAAAGGTGACGCCGAAGGAGGAGGAGGGGGGGAATCTGAGGATGTGCCGGAAGAAGCAGCACGTGCGCGGAGGGACCGGGAGAGGGGGCGGGGCCAGGACGAGAGCGTGGTGCTGCGCTTGAGAAGCGTCGCCATCGGCGCGTAAGTCCCGGGCGAGGGGGAGTTTTCCGTCCGCGTGGTGCTTTTCGGCGCAAGATGCGCGTCTGAGCGAACGGGGACGTGAGGGTGCGATCCTCTGCGTGCGTTGTTGCTGTGGCTGTTTAAATAAGCAATTCTCATTGAGTTGAGTTTAGTGAGACACTTTTTTTTGCTGCTACTGCTACTCTTATTTTTAAAAGGAGAAGTTGAGGGCAAGCGAAGAGAGGAGGTACAGACCAGATCGCAAGTGAAATATGTTTCATATACCGAGCCTGAGACTATACTGAATGGGCTTCACTGTTAAGAAAGCGTGCGACCTTAATAGCACGTGTGGCACTTGGTTGTGAGGGATCTGTGTCAAAGTATTTAGGATGTTATTTTGAACGAGAGGTGCCAAAATTTCAAGTTTCCTTGGAAGTCCTGTCATTGCCTGCTTCTTGATTTTTCATACGGTACGGGCAGGATGTGGTTTCTTGGTAGTGAGGGCTGGATCTGCATTGAAGTCCGGATGTTAATGGTGACCCTTTTGTAGTTGCTCCTTGAGAACCATAAGCAACCCATAACCTGTTCGGAGTGTTTCTTCTGTGATCCTGGGGAATGAAAGGCAATCTTGCTAGCAGTTGCTATGTTTGGGGAAGATGTTGCGGTTAGTGACATCTAAGGCTGCAATGTGAAATAGGAACTTCCTGGTTCACAACTCACACTCTTAACCCTACATTAGCTCACTCTTCATTGATGGCACAAACTAGAATGAATACAGAGAACCTATGTTAAGGAAGTGCACCTGCATAAAATAATAAATTGTGGACTAGTAGCGCAATTAATGCATACTTCAAGTGTTCCTTCTCAAAATCTTTTATTTTATTTTAGATACTGTCTTCATGGCTGCAATTTACTCTGGCATTCACCTGAAGCTAAAAAGTGCAAAGACATCATGGGAGGACAAACTCAAGTTGGCTCAGTTTGCATGGATTTCTCACCAGTGCTTTCTTCCAAACAAAGAACAAGTAATGTGTTTTCATAAATGTACCCCCTCCCACAAAAAATGTTCCAAATTAATTTTGTATATAGAATGCCTTGGTTCAACAGAGATAATGTTATTCAAGCCATTTTTTCATATCTAGCTAATACCCATCTCTAACTGGAAGTGGCAGGGAATACTTTGGTATTTCATTTTGTTCAATTTTTCATAAAAGGCTGTTGCTGTTATTTGTTTATTTATTTATTACCTGCCCTTTACCCTAAGGTTCAGGGTTAAAAACAGTTTAAACAACTTACAATCATACAAATAAGATTTATTACAAGAATGCCATCTTTGGTACATTACTGTAAATATGTGTATTCTCTCAAGGAAATCTGGGTTTCAGTAAATATGTAACACCTAGTTTTTGTAGCAACTATACTGTCTTGTCTTTCCAAATAATGTTTTTTACACGTCATGATGGGGGTACATTCTACATTTGGATTTCCAGAGTATTAGCACACCTTGATTGCTATTTTATTTTATTTCCTAAAAGCCCCAGTTTAGACATCCTTCTGATCTCAGTGGGAGAGTTAAGCTTGTGCTCAGTTCTCTTGCACTGAAACCAGTGGGACTTGAAAAGAACTTTACTGCTCCTGAATAGTGCTTTGAGACATCAAAACCCTCAGAGTTTATACCAGGCTCATTGCGCAAGCAGAAGTTGCTGCCCAGTCATTGCTGACAGGACTCGTTAAGTGAATCCTGCCCATAGTTCTGGAGCATATGCAGAATTCCAGCTGAACTTGAACTTCTTGTTAGCACTCTTGGAAACTTCCATGAAACTCCAGAGTAGCTTACACATGGTTTCTAGGCATTTCCCCCCCGTCTGGACAGTGCATTATGTGTCCTCACGCCCCTTCTTTCCTCCCTCCCTCCCTCCACCTCCACCCCCTTTATCTTTGAAATATGTAGAATGGCTATTATTAGTGTATAAATATATTTGTGAACACAGGTCTTGCTGGATTGGGTGTGCCATACCCTGGTTTCCTGTTCCAACAAGAAACTTGAATTGCCCAATGATATTGTTGAGAAGCTTTGGACGTACCTGGACAGCATCCTTCATAGCAGGAAGCTGCAGAGTCTCTTCAAGGATGGAAAGACAATCACCCTACGTTTTTCAATTGCACAGGTAACTTGATGTGTAGATATGTTCAGGACAGTATGACCCTGTTTATCAGTGGGTAGTGTATAGTCCATGCTGGGCCTTTCTGACTGTCCCACCTCTTCCGTCATAAGTTCCCCTCTAATTTTCTCTGGTAACTTCCACTAACTGTTGGCAGCTGTTGCTCACCCTGACTGCCGTATTCCTCTAATATTGCAAAAGTGCATGCTGCCATGGTTATATGTATTGGCTGCAGCTTGTATGTATATATAATCCTTGTGTGCGTCGCGCAAGAAACTTGGTGTGGCTTCCAGTGAGGTCACAACTGCTTTGTTCCTCCCTGTTCTTTTTAAATCCTGTTTTGTACTGGGCTAAGACAAGGTTTGACCTAGCATAAGGTTCTCCTTATGAACCACAAACTCTAGCCCAAGATTCAGCCTTACCTTGATGTGTAAACAAGGCCATCTTGTGTATATTTATTCAGAAGCAAATCCCACTGAATACATTGGGATTTAACTCCCAGTACAATAGGGTTTTACTCCCAATAACTGGTTTTATGATTATAACTGTATAACAGATAGTTTTAGGCTGTAGCCCTAACTAATCTTGGGAGTCAGCCCCAGGGAAGTCAATAGGACTTGCTACTGACTAGGTTAGCACTGTGCTGTCAGTCTTTTATTGACCAATAAATTCTGCAATCATGCAGGAAAATTAGCTCTGTAATTTTTTGAGAACATACTGCTTTGAACAATTTAGAACAAACATATTTAGGACATTAAAATATAGAATGTTTATAAGAACAAAATCTTTTCTGGTCACTTTTGAAGAACCTAATCTAAAAGGTCACTGAAACAGGATATGCTGCAGAACAGCCTAGATGACGTTTAGAAAAGAGATTTTTTTCATTCTGCAGAAGCACAATGCAGCTTTTAGAGTCAGTGTCACATATGACTTTTAGAAAGACTGCATACTACGGTATCCCCCTCATCCACATGTTAGGGGTCTTTAGTTTGGCTGTCAGCAGGTCCTGGCCCCTCTTTTGTCAGGATCTAAGCTCTAGCCTTACAAGGAGCCTCAGTGGATTATTTGTCTTAGGGACAACAATATTTTTGTTGGAAGGGACAACAATTCTGATGGCAGAGAGAGGGGGGGGCAAAGAATAATAATAGGTGATTTATTACATGATACATAAGCTGCAGTAAATATCTGTAACTCTAACCAAACGTCATGTAAGAAGACACTTGGTGGAGAGCTTCTGACCTTCAGCTCCCCTAGCTATTGACCATTAGAGTATCATTTCCATGTAGAAGATTGACCGTGAATTGTCTTTGCTTCTTGTTTATGCTCCAGGTCATGAATGAAAAGCTTTCCACCTCTTATGCCCAAAAAACCTTGAAGGACGTTGGCACTGTGCTAAGTTGCTGTAGTGGCATCCTGTCTGTGCCCCCTCTCTCGATAGTTTACACTGCAAAATTTGAGCTCCTGGTGGACCTTCTGAGCAAGTTGTCTTGTCTGGCATGTTGGCAGTTGTCATCCGAAGAGGCTGTGTCACCCCAGTTGCTTGAAGTCCTCCAGCTGACCTTCCAGCAGTACCTCCTGATTCAGAGGCAGCAGGCCAATGCGAACCGTGTATTTGGGCAAGTGACTAAGCAGCTGCTTCAGCCGTGCCTGCTCCTGAGGCATTTGCTCACTAGTGGGGCATGGACACAGGCGGAAGACGGCCATCTGCGTCAGCATCAGAGCAAGGAGATCCGGAACAGCATAGAAGCCCTGCTGGTGGCTGGTATTTTCCGGCCAGAACTCTTGCCGTCTTACAGTGAAGAGTTGCTGCCAGAGAAGGAGCCTCACGCCGTAAGAAAAGGGGGTTTGAAACATCTCCTGCTGCCGGCCAGCACAATCCAGACTAGATTAGAAGATGCTAGCTTTTGTCCTCCAGCTCTTCATGGGAAAGTGGTAGCAAACTCGGTGCCTCTGCTCTTTAAGCTGTTCCTAGAATCCTACAATAAGGCTGAAAACCACCTTGTCTGCTTCCACATGCTCACCAGGCTTTATCGCTGTCTAAGGATTTCAAACCTGCAAGAGGACCTTTGGAACAGCCAGTTTTCTCCGTCAGAATGGACCTCGGAGCTCCTGGCCATGGAGCAGCTTTTGAACTCGGTGCTGAGCAACGGCATCTATAACGTTGCCGCAGATAGGATTCGACACAAGGAAGTGCAGTTTCACTTTTACCGCCAGCTGGCACAGATTCTGGTGAGTCATTCCCAGCCTGCCATCCCTGCCTGGTTCAGGTGTCTCAAGGCCTTGATCTCCTTAAATCATTTGATTGTGGAGCCTGATTTGGACGACTTGGTGGCCTCTGCTTGGATTGATGCAGAGGTCTCTGAGCTGCGTACAAAAAAGGCTCAGGAGACACTTGTCGCGACTCTCTTCCACACTTACGCCAAGCTGCGCCAGTTCCAAAAGCTCTTTGAAGAGGTTTTGTCCGTCATCTGCCGTCCTGCTGCAGAGGAGCTGAGGCTCCCGGTTCTTCCTGCAGGCATCCGGGCCAAGCTCTGCGAGTGCCTCCTCGATCTGCCACCCAATCAGATCCTGGACATTGTGGCGCTCATACTGGAGAAGTGCCAGACTTTCCTTATACCTGATGTCAGAGGAGACTCTGACGTGGCCTCGAAGCTCCAGTCCATGAGCTCATTGCTGCACTCTGTTCTGTTCCATATGAGGAGCTTAGATGATTCCACCCCGTTGCCTGTTGTGCGCCGGACTCAGAATCTGATGGAGACGATGCAGAGGGAGGTGATCGGAGCTTTGTTTGACCTGCTGACAGATTGCCAGGCAGAAGAAACGGAGCTGGAGCTTTGGGTAGAGAAAGTCGGTGGCTCTGCTCTCCTCTTTGCTTGCACTTGGGTAGCGGTCAATACCCTTTTCAGTTTAAATTGCCCAAAGTATGCCTCCCCGGCAGGCAAAACAACCTTGGCTCTTACTGATTCCACCGTAAGCAACTGGGACTTCTCGGCTGTCCTCCCTGGTTTGGATACGCAGCGCTGGGAGAAGATCACAAAGCTCTTAAGCTGTTCCTGCTCAGGGAGCAGATACTGTACAGAATGGCTGGTGCTTCAGAAAATGAAGATGATGCTGATGCAATCCAGCTCTCAGACAGAGGCATCCCACCAGGCTTTGCAGTGTGCTGGAGCTTTCATCCTTCAGTCTGGAAGATGTTGCACGAACGGAGAAGAGTCAGAGCCCTGGGATGGCAATGCAGGCGCAATAACTAGCCTCACTTACCCTACCGCTCATTGGCACCTCATAGTCTCCAACCTTCCCATCCTGGCCCCCTATCTATCCATGAGTGATACATGGTACGTTGCAGGTGTGCTCCTGAAAACACTGTTGGCGAACCAGACACAGGCAGCCCCTGATGGTGACGGCAGCTCCTTAATCACCGTTGGAAAGGTGTCTACAGATTTGCTGCATAGTCCTCTTCTTCCAGAACTGCGGGCAATACACTCCTCTTTCCTGAGCCACATAGTCCAGCACTGTGCGAGCATCGTTGCCAACCAGTCTCTTCAACAACTGTCTGCAGAAGATGTGCCATGGTGTGAGTTTGACCCTTCTGGTCGCGGTGCCAGCACAGGGCCTAGCAGCGAACCTTCCATGTGCTGGACAGCAATGGAGAAAGCTTCTCAGGTTATACTATCATCAGCAAAGGGGAGGGATTATGTGACCTTGGAAGAAGAGCACCTCAATAGGCTTTTGGGTTTGCTGGATATAATTTCGGCATTGAATCTGGACAGCCTCTTTCCTCTGGGCCACACGCGGTGCTTCCTTTTGCTGTTATCTTTGGCTGCCAACACCAAGGCAAGCGTTGCTTGCAGCGAGGCCTTGTCTCTGAAGTTCAGGACAACCTGCTACCGTCTCCTGGCCTGCCTGCAGACGGGCAGGAACGCAAATTCGTCCTTCAAGGTCCTGCATGCCAGCGATGTTCTCGAAGCCGCCCTCTCCTCTGCATTTGCAGCGTGCAAGACTTCGGCCGGCGTTTCAACAGCTGCTCCGTGGGATGAATTTCTGTGTGGGATCCAGGTCTTTTTGGAGCACTACCTTCAGTTCACTCTCGAGAGGCGGCAAAGTGTGAAGCTGAACCTGGAAAAGTTCATGGCGTTCCTAGCCACTTGCAAGCCGTGTGCAGCCAGCAGTGAACATGCTGAGAGTTGGAGTCCTGCTGCTGACCAGCTCCTCTTGGTGGCAGTAACAGCACAGTGTCAAGTTCTGACTTTGCACCTCCAGCACCTCCAGCAGCAGGGGAGCCATCAGGCTTCAGGAACGCTGCCTGTTTTGCTGGAACAGGCAGTGCTGCAGACGGGAGCAACCATCCAGCTCTGCCTTAGAAATCACACAAAAGGCCAGCCGTTGCCTTTGGTGTTCCTGCCGTGCATTACGACCCTTCTGAAAGCAGATTCCTTTCTTGCGCAGTCGGCGACGGGGGAGAACGCGCAACAAAGCCCCGCACAGCCGAGCAAAGGCCAGCAGCTGTCTCACCGCGAGTTGTACCAACGTTTCTACATTCAGCTCTTGAGAGAACTTGACTTGGCTGGTGGCAACGTCCAGTTCCTTCGCTCCGTGCTGCAGTTCCTAACTGCCTTCTGTTCCATGCCCGAACTGTATCCTGCACAAGCAACTTCCATTGCTGCATTTCACTCCATCGGGAAACTACTTGCAGGTAACAACTGGTTATCCCTCCTACTCTCTCAAAGCTTTGTTACACATGGAAGCCTTAAGGGAGTCTGTGAATTACAGTGTTGGTACAGACATCCAGCTTGGGGATGGGAAACCTTGAGCCTTCCAAAAGTAGATGGACTACAACTCCCCTCAGCTCCAGCCACTGTGGTCTACAGTCAGTAATGATGGGAATTGTAGTCCAGCAGCATCAAAGAGCCACAGGCTCCCTATCTGGATGATAGCTGCTGCTTAATAGCATAGCCTTACTTGCTGTCGTGCATTGTCTTAGAGCCACTTCACTCTGCAAGATCCCATCTCTTTGTTGTACTAGGTAAGGAAAATCAAGGAGTTCAGAATCAAGGTCATGTGTCAGGAGAAGCCCAGGCCACCCAGTCTCCTTAGCCTCAGGCTTTTGAAAGGAATAGGGATCCTACCCACATAAGAAGCACTTATTCTCTTTGATGGAAGCTTGTGTGTGATGAAAGATACAAAGAGAAGCCTAAGGAGTAAACCCTACACAAATAAAGAGTGGAGTCCCTAAGACGGTTGGATGGTGCCTTGTACTCCTCCTTCCAGCAGTTCCTGCAACCAAGCTGGTGCCAAATGTATTGTTCTACTTTCCTTTGGACCATATCAGTGAGGCTGAGGGGAGTCTTGCCATCTGAGCAGCCCAGGACCTCCATATACACTGCCCAGGCTTGCGTCCCAGAGAGATCATTTTGGTGCTGGTAATGCAGCAAAAATAATGTGGGAGGCAGCAGTTATGGGTCTCTACAGCCACAGCAGGCACAGTGATTCTCCAGCAGTTTCATTTCACCCTCAGAGAGGCACTCCATTGTCTCTCGAGACAGATGGATGCCAAGAACTTCAGCAGAAGTTCAGAAAAGCGTTATGATTCATGCAAACCCATCTTGTGAATTGTTCTTAAAATGATTGAGAACCCAGCAGCCTCCAGCAGGCCTGGAGTTTGGATGGTAGTGTTGTCTTTCATTATTGCAGGTCCCGGAGTCACCGTCCAAGTGATTCGAGATCTGGAAGTGCAGCTGACAGAACTGATGGCCCAGCTGGTGGAGAATTGTACCCCTGACGACTTTTGTGCCATGTTGAGGGTGGTGCTTGAGGGATTAGATGTTCGCAATATTTGGAAACAAAATCATGAAGTAGGGGGAAATTATTTACTTCTCTTTTAAACTTCTCATATGCATCACAACTGTTCGTTGTCCATTACATAGCAACCATATGACAGCAAGCACTTTTTTTTACTACTCTTATGTGGAAAGGAGGTATCAGAATGTGTAGCATTGAAACTGACATGTTTGGGCATCTTGGCTGGCTTCTACAGAATCAAACTATTTAATCTCAGGATGAGGAACAACCTCTGGTCTTACAGATATTGTTGCTCTCCTCTAACTTCCCTTGGTATTGGGGATGATAGCAATTGTAGTTCACAAACATCTGGCAGGCCAATTCCTGATTTAAGCAGTGTTGCCTGTTCTGTGTGGCCCTGGCTCTCCCAAGATCTCAGGTTGAGATCTTTTCTCAGGTCTACTGCCTGATGTTTGCTTTCTCTGGAGATGCTGGAAATTGAAGCTGGGACCTGCTGAGGACGACACGTACGTTCTGCCCATTGAGTTACGGCCCTTTCCCAAAAGTGCTTTAGCCTTTCATTTGTAAATACTGTAAATGGGGAATTGGACCTCTGGTACAGATTCTACTCTGTTTACGTGCTAATATCTCAACTCTTGAAATGCTTGTCCTTGCATTACTAAAACCACACGCACAAGAAAAGTATTGGCAGAGTTGGGGGTAACCTGTGGGGGTTGCAGAAATAAACATATATTTAGGGAAAGGAATAATGCCCTAAAAGAGCCCAGTAAGGACAGCGTTCAGTGGCCACAGAAGGAAAAGCCTGAAAACCAGTGTGTCTGTGTGGAGAAAGATAGGGAGAAATGGAAATGGAAAAAGGAGGTCTGAGGAAGAGACACATTAAAAAATATTTTACATGTCTAGAAAAAAATGTATAACGCAGACTCTGAACTCTTATTTTGATGGACTTAAATTTTATTCATTTCCATGGAACTGTGATTATACCTAACTTTCCCGGGGTTGCACCCTTTCACCTTCATGTCTCCTGTTTGAAATGCAATGTTTGTTTTTATTTTGTGCAGGAAGCATTGTCGGCTGTTACTCTAGTCAAAGTGCTGCTTGGCTGCCCTTTAAGCAGAGAGAAAGAGAAAGCGTTCTGGTTTTCCAGTCCGCGGATAATCACTGCTTTAGTTGTGAGTATCTCTGCAGCCAGAACTGTGGTTCTTCGGAGCCTATCTGTGCTACTGACACCAATGCACTCCCCACATGCCTTTTATTCCCAAGGAGTGTGTGGTGGGGAGCTGGTGTTGTTGATCGGACTCCAACTCCCATCATTGGCCAAGCTGGCTGGGGCTGATGGGAGCCGGAGTTCGGCAGTGTCTGGAGCACAACAGGTTCCCCCCCCCCCCGACGTGTACATGAGTAGATGGAAAGTGAGGAGCTAGACTTGTTGGGGCCATGCCCTTTCCAAGCTTTAGTTTTGCAACATGGCTAGGATTTCTACTCTTCTGCATGGGAGTGATAGCACTCCACCTCCAAAGAATCATAAAGGGAAGGGGGAATTGTTTCTCCAAATGGGGAATGGATGAGTGTTCCAGACCTAGGGTTACACAGTGGGAGAATATGAAGCCACTCCGGACATTGGAGTGTGTTAAAGTAGCACTAAGGGGACGTTCTGTCAGCTCAATGATTTCTCCTTGTGCAAAGGAATCTTCACCCCCTCTCCCCACACAACTCTCCCACTTAACCCTCAAGAGCGTAGCAGATTTGGGCACAGGGTAGGATACGTGTCAAGGGAGGAGAGGGGGAAAATTATATTGTGTATGCAATGAATATATATTTATATGAATTGATGAAGCAGTTGCAATTCCAGCAGAAAATAGTAACCCTCCTCCTTTTCACTTAAAAAAATAAAAAATCAAATGGTTCAAGTGCCCCAGAACTAAGATACCATAACAGGGGAGTGCATAGCCATCAGTAACATAAAGCAAAAATGGAAAAAAGTTAAGTATTTACAAAGTGGTACAGAGGGGAGGGGAATTGCTGGCCGCATCAGAGTCGTTCAATAGGTTCCTGTGATGCAGGTACAAATAGAAGTTGCAGGAGCAATAAAATGTGCCTTCTGGGGAAACATCATCTCTCCGAATTTCAGAACATCACTCATCCAGTGCTAGGGAGGTGTAGTATCTCAGCTGGTGATGTGCAGCCTTGAGATGTTTGGTGTGTGTTTGTGTGTGTGCATGTGCAGAAAACAGAGTTACCTCTATTGAGCTAGAAAGAAACGGTAGCACAGAAGGGCCGTCGATTTCTGCCTATATTGCTTGGTACGTCCTTCTGCCATAAACGTACATAAGCTTTTACAAAATCAGATTTCGGGTGTCTTGGATACAGAACCATGGATCTGCATTCACATACCAGTGTTACTCCTGTTGGAGAAAACCACCTGTGCCTCCAGAAGCTCTGCTTCATTGTTTGATGGCAGCAGAAGCTTGCCAGGAAAGGACACGGTAGAGAAACAGGGGCACACATCCTTTCCTACAGCTGCTGCTTCTTTCCTTCCTTTTTGACTCAGATGCAAATGAAAGAGGCATCTCAAGACCCAAAGCGCATACCCATCCTTGCCGTACCTATACTGGAGACAGTGGCAGCCCTCCTAAGGCAAGGAGAAGGCGTTCTCTCTAACCCGCATCACGTCACCCTGGTGTTCAATATTCTTCTGACTGTCCCTCTCGACCAAAGGGAGTATGGGAACATCTTCCTGGGAATTCACGAGGTTCTCTTTTCCATCCTGCAGTGTCATCCTAAGGTAACGAAGGAGGCAGAGTTTGTATGTTGATTTTGATGTGTTTTTATTATTTTTCCTAAGGTCTAGAAGTTGCCGGGCAACAACTCCCGTCATTATGATTTTATTAATTCCATTTCTAGCCCCCCTTTTCCCATAAGGAGATCAAAGTGGCAAGCATAGCATTCGTCCCCATTTTATCCTCGCAACCACCTACGAGGTAGCTTCACCTAAGAGAGTGTGATTAGTCCCAGGTCACCCCTTGAGCTTTGTTACCGGCTTGTGTACTGAGAGGGGCAGATGGAGGGATATTGCATCCAAAACTGGATTGTGAGTTTTAGGCCCCATTAAATATTTTTATGGTTGATTTTCTAGTAGCTTGTCACCCGCCCCGTGATCATACTGCGATGGAAGGGTGGGAGATAAATTTAGCAAATAAATCTGTTTTGAAGTTAAAACACGGATTGCCTTTTGTTCCAGTGCTTCAGTGTTGTATTTAATTGGTTTGCAGGTGATGCTCAAAGCAGCTCCATCTTTCTTGAACAGTTTCCATAGACTGGTTATTTCAGTTATGCACGAGGGGAAACAGAAAGGAGACAGAGGTCTGGTATTTTATTTGTATCTCCTTCTATTCCTATCCTGTGTGTAAAACGCTTTTGCATAGTGGAGCCAGCTACATCTTGCAAGATTCGAAGTTTAGCAGCACAAACTGGAAAATGTCTATTCCAAAATATGTCTCATTTTTGCTCAGTAGGGCTTACATCCTAAAAGTATGCATCCTAAATTAACCAGTGTCATGCAGTGGCTTTGTGTGATAGTGCTTATTTATGGAAAAGTGAATGATATTCGGTAGTGGGTGGAGGCAATGATCACACCAAGAGCCAGTAAGACCTCACTCCTTGGGGTAGAAGCCTATCCCAACGACCACAACATAGAGGGAAGGGATGGTACATCAACCTTTGTCTCTGGTCTCTCATTGGCTTTTCCTGATTGGTCAATCACCTTCCACTGGAAAAAAGCTTGCCTGCCTCTGGTGTATGGGACCGCAGCTGAAGTCCTTCCGTGAACATGCAAAGTCATGTTTCTTTCTATTCTCCTTCACCGCACACTAAAATTTGTCCTGCACAGGTCAGGAGGGAGTTCCTGTTACACAGTCTCATTGTTTTCATATGCATACTTTCTATTCAGCCCCTTATTTCCCTCATTTTGTTAACATTTTATAACAGGCTGCAGAAACAGTTGTGTTTGGTTGATTTTTGGTTTGTTCCCGTATTTTACAGGGGGGTGGGTGGGAGAATCACGAAAGGATTAAAAAATAAAACTCTGACTTTAAACTTTGCTTTCCAAGGGATCACAGATGAATTTGAAGTTATACTGAAGTGTGCCCACTTGGTGGAGCGGATGTATACTTACATTGCTGCAAAAACAGAAGAATTCACAGTGTTATCTTCCTTCATTGTGGCCCAGTATGTAATTGAACTGCAGAAGGTAATAATCAGCTATTTACTATTTATTTGTAAGAATGGAAAAGAGGAGAGTATAATGATTATATGTTCCTTGTGCATCAAACATCATAAATAGATTGCAAAAATATTCTGGAGCTTTAAGAGATGCTTGCAATTAAGGTAGGTTTTTATTAGAATTTGGAAACTAGCCACCAGCCATGACGGCTGCCTAGTACCACCGCTAATGGAGGTGGCCTATGCTCAGGGCTTGTGAGAACAGGATGATGGGATAGATGGGCCTTTGGCCTGATCCATCAGGGCCTTTTCTTACATTCTTAAACCTCCGTTTAAAGTGGGGTTTCTGATTCTCATTTGGAGGTGAACTTTGGTGTGCAGTTACCATAGTTTGACTGGTTCAGGACCTTGGCAAAGTGTGGTTACAGCAAACCAGACAGTGCAGGGAAGGACCCTGCAAGGCTGAAGCCTGTTCCTGAGGTCGGAACCTGTGTCTTTGTTGCTGATATACTAGCTGTTCTTTGGGTCTGCTTCTTGGCAGGTGCTCTGTTGTCTTCTTTCTCTGCCTTCACCCCCTCTCACTAACTAACTAACAAAATAAAATAAAATAAAATTTATACATACATACATACCCCACCTATCTAGCTGGGTTTCCCCAGCCACTCTGAGCGACTGACAGCAGAATATTAAAAACATGATAAAACATCAAACATTTAAAAACTTCCCTATATAGGGCTGCCTTCAGATGTCTTCTAAAAGTCGGATGGTTATTTCCTTGACGTCTGATGGGAAGGCGTTCCACGGGGCGGGCGCCACTACCGAGAAGGCCCTCTGCCGGTTCCCTGTAACTTCGCTTCTCGCAGGGAGGGAACCGCCAGAAGGCCCTCGGAGCTGGGCCATGGGGTGGAGACACTCCTTCAGGTATACTGGGCCAAGGCCGTTTAGGGCTTTTAAGGTCAGCACCAACAATTTAAATTGTGCTTGGAAACGTACCAGGAGCCAATGTAGGTCTTTCAGGACCGGTGTTATATGGTCTCGACAGCCACTCCCAGTCACCAGTGTAGCTGCTGCATTCTGGATTAGTTGTAGTTTCTGGGTCACCTTCAAAGGTAGAGCACATTGCAGTAGTCCAAGCTACTACAAAAAAAAATCCATCCCTTTTAACATACAGTTCATTAACCAGGTGTTTCATCCCTAGATTACATACTAATTTGAGCACCCTTTTTTCCAGTTCAGGGAATAAGAAATGAAGGAGGATTCTGAATTTTGTGTGAAAGCAAGCTCTTCCCCCCAGTTCCCCCTCCCCCATTTATTTTTATTTAAAATATTTCTATACTGCTCTTATTAAATGTTGCCAGGATAGTCCACAGCAATGCAACAAAATTCTGTTGAAAATATTATAATATACATCAGAATCCATGGAACACAAGCTGAATAGCACTTAGGCTCAGCATTCATAACCTGCTAGCACATGGGTGAACTGAAATGCAACCATCGGAAGAAGATGGCACTTGCTTTATTCCAGACAGGAGTCAGTTCCGCAATTTGGGTGCCATACGGGCAGGTCTTTGTTGGAAAAGCAGTTCCTTCAGATATCAAAGTCCCAAGTTGTTTAGGGCTCCATGCATCAACACAAGAACCTTAGATCTGCCACAGTAGCAAATTGGCCCCCCGTGCAGGTTTTGTTCCCCCCCCCAAAAAAGCACGTCACATGCTCATCTTAGGTCACCCTGCTCAGCAACCTCACCACTAGCCGCAGCTCCTGAAGCAGTTTTAAGGGCAGCCCCTCCCCCCATGGAGCACATTGTAATCATTTATTTGATTTCTTTCTTGCCTTTCACCATAAAGTCCAAGGGCGGTGACAGCAATTTAAAATACAGTCTGCTCTGCGAACGTTTAGCATCAGCATGGCAGCTTGCTGCAGTTTTTCCAGCTTTAGGGGGAGCTTTTTCAGGAGGATGCCGTACTTCAGGTGCAAAAAAAAAAGGCCAGTTGTTGGCTGCTGGAACCCCATTAAACAGGTACAGTGGTGCCTCGCAAGACGGAAAACCCGCTAGACGAAAGGGTTTTCCGTTTTGGAGGTGCTACGCAGGACGAATTTGCTATGGGCTTGCTTCGCAAGACGAAAATGTTTTGCGATTCCTGGGTTTTTTCCCCCGCTCCCCACCCCCTTTTTCTAAGGCACTAAGCTGCTAATAGCCTTTTAGCAACTAATCCGCTAATCCCTTAAGCATTTAATAGCCGCTAATAGCGCTAATCCGCTAATCCGCTAATGGGCTTGCTTCGCAAGACGAAAAAACCGCTAGACGAAGAGACTCGCGGAACGGATTCTTTTCGTCTTGCGAGGCACCACTGTACTGTCAAGGAACTGCCATCGGCTCAGAGGCGGAAGGGGGAAGGGCAGATGGATTACAGAGAGCCCCCAAAAATCGTGGGAAGCAGCACTTCCTCAGCGGAGGAAGGAAGCCCCGCCTCTAGTGGGGAAGAGCTGCAGGGCTCAGAGGAGGCAAGGCGATGCCAGGACACCTTGCCTCAGCAAAGCGGGGAGGAGGGAGGTCCCCCTTTACCCAAGCCTTCCTTGCGCAGTAGGCTTTCGCACAGAGAGGGGAGGCATCGGCTGGGGATCAAGAGACTACTCTGCTGGGGAAAGTTTAAGGACCGCCCACTCTCAGATTCTGCTAGTGATTGAGCAGGACATGGAATAGAGGCGTTCTTCATTGTAAATGTTTTTGCACCAATAATAAAGCCTTTGGAAAGACCAGTGAGGGATCTTGCCTGACCGCTCTCGAGCAACCACACCGATAGGCATAACAGGTACATATAAAGATGAACGGTTTTTCTTGGTAATAATGATTCCCCGGCCATCTCGGATGATGCGCATTGGTCATTTTGTTCTTCGAAGGCAGCTTCCACTTCTGCAGCAGTGCTGAAGCTGCACGAACTGTCACAGCGATTAGAAGTTCACTTCATTAGGAAAGAGTTTATTACTTGCCTGGGGAAGAGAAGGGAAGCCTGGATTTTAATGACAGCCTCTAGTTTAATTTCCATTATTCTAGGAACTGAGTGCGACAGGTCTGGAAGCATGAAGCTAATTTGGGCTTTTGGCGCATGGAGGGAGGAAAGGAGAGAATCTCTCTGTGGCAGAAAATAGCACAATCTCCCCTTGGGGCTAGAAATCTTGGCAGGAAGATGCTTCCAGGGTGACATTTGAGTGCAGAGATTGTGCCAGTTTGGGGGAAGGCTGGAAGGGAACAGCCAGCGCTCAGGTGTGGAAGATTTTTATAGCCAGTTCTGATGATTGACAGGCTTAGAAGTGCTTAAGAGGATAATAGATAATGAGTGCATATCCTGCCTGAGGAGGTGACAGTGGAGGAAGAGTGTGTTCGTGTCTGTTTATCTGCATCATCACTTTCAGGGCTAGTAACGTCGTAAAGCAAAGCTGGTTTAATGAAGTGAATGGTCTGTTCTGCATCTACTGTCTTCTCTATAAAGGACGGCCTTGTTCTCAATTTTTGTTCTATTATTCGTTACATACTGATGAACTGCATGTTTTGGGTATATCGTCTTGAATTTGAAGGATGATTTCAAAAACAATATACCACTGAGTGAAACCAACATCACGGCCTGCTCCTCATACCGGTCCTGGGCGATATATCGATATATCACCCAGGCCTATTGCTGAGAAGCTGCCCCAACTGGCTGTGACTTGGCGGCTCACCTGGCCTGCTGCCACTGTAGTTCACAGCGCCACCTGTTGTCAGCCAAGCAAACTGCTACATGACAGCTGCCTTAGTGAAGTGTATCATAGGAGAGGTACGTGCTAGGTTGCCCTGTGACAAAGTTGTCGGGGTGGCTTACAATAAGGAATAAAAGCAAATTTAAATTCAATGGCAAGAACACATGCAACAATAAAAGTGTACTATATTTTGGTGTTGAGATTTTCCAGTTTTTCAGCAGGTCTTACAAAATTTCAGGTTGTGTTTTTGTACATCAGGTAACCTGCTGGACAGATAATAAGCTACTGTATTACCTTAGAGCTTTTACTTATGAGTGTTGTGTGTATTTAATAACACGTTTTAATGAGTCATTGTGTTCCCTCTAGGTGACTTTGCATCCAGCTGTAAAGAAACATCTAACTGAGGGGATTTATCACATCCTAGATCTTTGTGTGGAGCGTGATATCAAGTTCTTAAATGCGTCCTTACCAGTGGGAGTGAGAGAAGTTTTCAAGGAACTGTATCACGATTATTCTCACTACCACAAAGCTCTAAAGCAAGGGGATGAAAAGTACACAGCATGAGCTACCTATTGTCTACCTGCTGCTTTGAAATCTCACAGAGGACTGTCTTTCAAGGTGATGAGCACTTGCTGTTCTTAAGGTTTGTGTACTTAGTATCTGAAATCTAGAGGCTGTGTTCATCTGGACAGGTGCCCATAGCAACTTCTGCTGACAGATGTATGCTTTCCTAATGATTGCAAACATGTTTTGAAGAAGAAATTGCTTACTCGGTAAAGAGATGCTGGAGTCAGAACCTTCAAGAGACAATGCAGTCTTCTTTTGTTGTAGGCCATAGGTATTCATGTAGAACAACATGTGGAAATAAATCATGTTTTTGGTTTATATGATTTTTATATTGAGACCAAGAAAACCACTCCCCGCATTGTGCTGTAATTGTGAGAGCTTGTTAATTAATTTAATTAATTAATAAACCCAATAATTCTTTCTTTTTTAAAAAATTAAGAGTTGTGGCTCTTCAATACACTTGACACTGCTCTTAATATTTCTGATGTTATTTGCTATCTACATGCAATTTTGCCACTGGCCTGTAGTGAGCAGCAGTTGTTCTCTGATAAAACAGGACTCTCAGACTGGTGTGCTACCCAGGGAACATAGCTCTGTGGTGGCTGCACCTTCAGAATCTCCCAGGTAGGAAAGTCACCTTTCTTAGCCTTTCTGCATATCCCTCAGCATTCATGGTAATGATGTTTCTACACAGCTCCACAGTCTAACCATCTGTGCATACCAGAGATACTAATCTTCTTCATGCTTCCATATCTGATTATTCTTGGATAGGACACGAGTCAAGAACGCTTGGATTTAACAAAGGCTTGCCCTCTCCTTCAGCATTTGAGTCATCCCCTCAATGTATAAACAAATCCGAGAACTGACGTGAGTCAGGAGGTTGCTGTCTCACCAGCATAACACACCCCAAGGGTTCAAGGAAAAAGGGCAGCTGAAGGAGAAATAAATATAGCCTTACACAGTGTAACGTCTGAGGCAAATATGTTTGTTGTCTAGTCGTTTAGTCGTGTCCAACTCTTCGTGACCCCATGGACCAGAGCACGCCAGGCACTCCTGTCTTCCACTTCCTCCCACAGTTTGGTCAAACTCATACTGGTAGCTTTGAGAACACTGTCCAACCATCTCGTCCTCTGTCGTCCCCTTCTCCTTGTGCCCTCCATCTTTCCCAACATCAGGGTCTTCTCTGCTCATGAGGTAGCCAAAATATTGGAGCCTCAGCTTCAGGACCTGTCCTTCCAGTGAGCACTCAGGGCTGATTTCCTTAAGAATGGATAGGTTTGATCTTCTTGCAGTCCATGGGACTCTCAAGAGTCTCCTCCAGCACCATAATTCAAAAGCATCAATTCTTCGGCAATCAGCCTTCTTTATGGTCCAGCTCTCACTGCCTTGCCATGGTGATGGGGCTTGAATAACTCAGAGAAGCTATGAGCTATGCTGTGCGGGGCCACCCAAGATGGACAGGTCATAGTGGAGAGTTTTGATGTTATCCACCTGGAGCAGGAACCGGCAAGCCCTGCCAAGAAAACTCCATGGACAAAGACAAGAGGCAAATACATACCAACAATTAATTTATCTTGGAACTGTTTTTGTGGTCTTCCACTTTCTCCATGGCCCACTCTACGCTTACAGCAAAACAAAGCGATCAGATCACAAAGTGCTAGAGTGGACTGCACAACTGCAGGCTGAAGGTGAAAGGAATGCCATTTTCTTATTAAAAAAAATGTTTTACCCTATTTATCTTCAAGATAAAACCAAGAAAGGCTAGCACATTAGAAAGGGTGGCTCTTGCCTTCTTGTTGGGACCTTTTCAGATGGAATTGTTGGCATCAGTCCTGTCTCAGGAGACAACAGAAGAGTGTGCCTTTGGGGGTAAATTCTAACAGTTGGGGAGATACAGCGCCTCCTGTGGCTACAGAGATTAATGCGGGAGAGACAAGTTTTGTTGCAGTTGGGGCAGATGAAGGTGTCTGGTTTTGCTGCTACATGTCACCATGACGTTCCTTCTCTTTGCGCGTCTCCCAGCGGTCACTCCTCTGGTCACTGCTGTGGATACATGACCTGTCTGCCTCCAGGCACTGCTGTTGTCTGCAAGGGATTCCTATACAGCGGGGTTAATGCTGCTAGCCTTCACGTCATGTTTGCAGACATCTTTGTAAGAGTTGCTCTGCCAACAGGCCTAGTGCTTAAAGCCATCTCCCCTTAGAGCACATCCATAGGGATCCTGCCATCTTCCATTCTGTGGACATGACCCAAGCCAGTGCGTCTAGGCATCACTGAGATAGGAGTGCAAACATGCTGGGAATGTGGGATTGGGAGAGCACATGTCTGTTTGAAACTCTGTCCTGCCATGCAATGCCCAAAATCTTCCTGATGCAGCGTATATGGAAGGCACTAAGGTGTCATTTTTGGTGGTTGCAAGTTGCTCACGACTTGCTTGCATAAAGCAGTGTGCTCAATGCTCCAAGCCTGGTAGACTTTTATCTTGGCACTGATCATTAGCATCATGTTTTTCCATACCCTTTTGGAGATGTGAGCCGTTGTTGTAGCTGCCTTGCCAATACGCTTGTCCAGCTCGGTGCTGATGGAGAAGTTGCTGGTTATGATGGAGCCCAGGTAGATAAAATCACCTACCACTTCAAGCATGTGGTCACCAAGTGCTGATGCATAGAGTGCTGGCAACATCCTGGCCCAGGAGGTTGGTCTTTGTCAGTCTGATGGGAAGGCTGAATTCCATGCAGGCTTGGGCAAAATGGCTGATGAGTCTTTGTGGAGCTTTCTTGGAGTGTGGTGTCGAGGCTGCGTCATCTGCAAAACAGCATCTCTTGGATAAGAACCCGCTGCGTTTGTCTTGCCATGGAGACAGGCCAAGTTGAACAAACCCCATTGCTCCTTGAAGGCATGGAGAGCAACAGGAAGAAGAAGGTGGGTGAGAACACAGCCCTGTTTCACACTGCTCTTTATAGGGGAGACATCTGAGGATGAACCATCATACTGGAAGGTGCTGTGTATGTTCTCATCTTGTGGGTACACAGGAGAGCACTCTGAGCTTGTGTTATGGGCTACCTCATTGCAGTCTTCATCACGTTACATTGATACTGTTTTTAATTTGGTGATGTGCTGCTAATCATAGCAATATGGTTGGCTGGCTACCTTGAGGCGGCATACAGTCACTTTAGCTGTTCTGTGATCAAATTCTGGGTCCTCTTGGCATCGACTTGTCGGGAAAATTAATTCCTACATTGGTCTTTGTGTGGGTAATTGAGAACTACAGAAGACTGGCAGAGGACCATAGAGGAGCTGTTCTAGGACAACACAGGGCAAATGGAAACAAAATAAGAGTCACACAGCTGATATTTCCTCTGCTGTAGAACCTTCATGTTGGGTGGCCTTTGCAATATAGCAATTTTATCACAAGAGGGAGCCATTGTCAAAAGTTCACTGTCCGGCTGTAGCCTTACAGCGCCAAAGGACATTTCTTTTTTTTTTGTCCTTAAAAAAGCACACACACATTTATTCTTAAAACATCAAGAGACTGATAGATGACCTGATTTTGTTTAATCATTCCCTAAAATTCCAGCTACATGACAATACCCATTTGAAGGGACCTTGAAAGGGTGTGTGTGATACATTTGGATAAATCTGGCAAAACAGCCGTGCTTTCCCTCCCGGATTTCAAATCATGTGAGTGGTGGCGGGCATGTGACTCTTTTAAGTGTTCAAGAATTCCTTTCACAGGCAGATTTCTTTGAAGTTGTGGTTCAGTTGCTCTGCAGAGAAAGGCAATTCCTTCTTCACTGAGATGCAGTGACTGGGAAATCATGGCTATGAGCCTCAAGTATGAGCCAGAAAATCCCTGGCTGAAACCTGGCATGTGTCACAAGCTCACAAAGTGTCCTTAGGCAAGCTGCTGTCATCTTGGCCTCAGCTCTATATCAACAAGAAGAGGATAATGTTTTGGATTTTTATTTGTTTTTAAAGTTTACAATCCACTTTTCTTTCACTAAGGGCTAACAACATAAAAACAGAAAACAAGACTGCTTTGTTAAGGAGTTCCTCTCAGATTTCTGTGAGAAGGTCTGTCCCTTTGGGTTGCCATGAAGAACATTTTCACCCCTCGATAAACAGGCAGTCCTTATCTGCGCTTTTTCACACACCACTCTCTGAAAGGCTTCAAAACACTTCACAGATTTTCAGGGGGGGAGAAGAGGACTGCATCCTTGTAGGTGAGGGTCTAAACCACTGAGCCTCTTGGGCTTGCCAATCAGAAGGTCGGTGGTTCGAATCCCTGCAACAGGGTGAGCTCCCGTTGCTCTGTCCCAGCTCCTGCCAACCTAGCAGTTCAAAAGCACACCAGTACAAGTAGATAAATAGGTACCGCTGTGGCGGGAAGGTAAACGGTGTTTCCTGGTGCTCTGGTTTCCATCACAGTGTTTTGTTGCACCAGAAGCAGTTTAGTCCTGCTGGCCACATGACCTGGAAAGCTGTCAGTGGACAAACGCTGGCTCCCTCAGCCTGAAAGCAAGATGAGAGCCGCAACCCCATAGTTGCCTTTAACTGGGCTTAACCAGTTGAGAACCAGTTGTACTATGAGAAGGCTCACAGTACAGGCAAAATGTTTTTAATATAACCCCCCCCCCACACACACACAACCAGCATGCTGGGTTCCTGATCTCCTCTCTGGCTACGTTTAACAGCAAAACCAAAGCAGCGCTTAAGGGCGAAGCTACATGACCCACAAAATCTTGTGTAGTTTAGTGGATTGCAGATTCCTTCCCTGTAGCACTGATGGAGGGGTGTGTGTGGCCTTTTTAGGTCCACAGGAGAGCAGACGGAGGGAGAAGAACGAGGGGACCTTTTTCATGTTGTCAGCGTGTGTTGACTCCTTATACAGCCAGCCCTGGAGTGAGAAAGGCAACGTGAGATGGGTTTTGCGAGGGAGTTTTCAAGTGACATGTGTGAGTGGTTACCCATTTTGGATTCTTATACCCAGATGAACAGTGGGTGTTCCATGGGCAAGGAAGCAGAGAAAAATAAGCCACTTGAACCGGAAAAATACAAAACAAATTCATGGCACAGCTGCTCAGCAAAAAAAATATAGGGAGCCCAGGCTCATCATCATCATCATCATCATAATAATACTTTTATTTGTATCCCACCCTCCCCGGCCGAGGCCGGGCTCAGAGCGGCTAACATCATAAAAACAACCCAATATGCATAAAAACAGGCATCAATTAATTAAAATACATCTTAAAATTAATTCAGACAAGTTAAAATCTGGGCAGGTGGCAGTATCACGCCTCTTTAAATGGTCATGACTTCTCCCAAGGAATCATAGGAACTGTAGTTTGTTATGGCTGCCAAGAGTTGCTAGGAGACCTATATTCCCCTTTAAATATATTGCGCAGATGGGACCTGACTGGAGCTGTCCATATTGTTTTGTGACTGTGCAAACAGAATTTGCAGATAATGGCCAATGCCTAGTTTAGGCAAGCAGCTGACTTCCAAATCATATGAACTAGAGAAATCTATTTCTTTGCCTACTATGCCCATTGGGGATGGATTTCACCTACGGAGTGGAGTGAAATTTGTCTGATCTGGTATACCACTGCTCTGCACAAGGTGCAGTTATAAGTAACCAAATGTGTGTATCAAATGCACTTGTGCACAAAATTCTGGGCCAATTCAAAGTGCTGTTTTCTGAGAGCAACACTAGACCGGGTCCTGAAGATTTATCATCCCAAGCACCCAGCATACCAAACTGACATCTTAAGGGGGAGATTCATGCAACCACCATTTTGTTTTTATCTGCAAGATGGCAATTTGGTGTTTGTTTTATTAAGGCTCTCAGATTTGTGCACTGAAGCACACAAAGGGCTTGTTCCTGACCTGCCTGTACAGTATTTGTTTTGTTTTGCTGAATTTATATACTGCCCTATACCCGGAGAACTCAGGGCGGTTCATGGAACAAAATATATAATTAAAAGAAAAGCAACAACCCAATAACAAAACAACTAAGATGATCCCAAAGCAGGTTGGGCATTTGTCCTTTAGCCTTCACCTCTGTCGTGTAAGTTATATCCTGGGGAGACTGCTAGTCTCCATCTAGTTCAGCACTGCAGTCCACAGTGGCTAGCCAGACCCCTCTGAGGATGCCTCAAGACCCCACCTATCCTGCCAAGCCACGCCCACTGCATCTTCCCTTGGCTCCACCCACCCAAACTTCCTCTTGCTTGCTACATCCTGGCTCAGGACGTAAGGTTCTGGGATAAAAAGCATCTGCATAATTTATCCTTCCTGATCCTCCAGGGCTCTAAATTGTGAGGGGCACCTTCAGAAGCAGATAAGGCTTCCTGCTGCAAAAGTTCACCTTCCCAACATATGGAGGGTGTCAGGGCAATGATGGCGAGCCATGGGGCAATGTGGAGAACGTCTAAATAGGCCTAGTAAGGTTATCAGCAGAAGGTAAATGAGCTAGAGCTTTCAGTGACTGTGCGGTGTTTGAACTACCAGAAACATGGGTGTGAATCACCAGGTTTTTGTGGGTGTACACACTTGTTCCACAGTACCTCTGTCCATTGCACTTGCATTGCTTTTACAGAGCTCCCCACGCCCAGAGTGTTGGCAATGGCCAAGCAGGGGCCCCAGCACACATCCTTTCTCAAGTTTCCTACCTCACGTTTTCTCATTAAAATGCATTCATTGACTCCTTGCCCTCCTCGACATGGGGATTCATCTTCCCACTTACTTAAAGCTGCCTTAGCCTCTGGCTGAGGCCTTTCGAGAACGTGGGAGTGTTTCCAAGGGAGGACAGGTATGCAGATGAGAATAGCTATTAGCTAATTTCCATATGCTGACATTTTCAACTTTGGCAACTAATTATTTAATAGCCTAACGCAGAGAGGAGAAGATACAGTATGTGCCTCTCGGGGATGCATCCTAGGGAATAAGCACACACACACACACACACACACACAACGCCAATTGCATTGTGGTGAGCCATGCTGTAATGTCAGAGCGATTTTTAAAGCCCATTTGTTTTCTTTCTCAGTTTTAAAACAAGTTCTTTTGCTGCTGCTTTGGGGCATATCAGGTCTTTACACCTCCGTCTATTTTTGGATCATGTCTGCACAAGGTATTTTTCTTCTCGCATGTGTGGGGTTTTTGTTTAGGCGTACTCTACAACCAGACTCCAGCATGAGGCATGCAAAGGCTATTATGCAGTCTCCTAATAGAAGAGAACCATGTGGATTCTGCAAAACCTCCATACCACTTTGCTCTGAAACAGCAGTCATTGTCTTTTGCCTACTCTGCTGCTTATTGACCATGATTCACAATCAGTTGGCATCAGTTGCATGGAAGATGTTCCATCTAACCTGCCAAGATAAACAGGTCCAGAAGCTTTGTGGGATTCCCCAGTAGATGCTGCTTGCTTTGGGAGAGGAAACTGCTTGAGGAAGGCAGACAGCACTGTCCATTTAGATCCCTCATCCAAAAGGAAATGTGCGGACGAAAACCACATAAAACATCTGCAAAAAGCAATAAAGAGAATGAACCCAGAGGAGATACTCCACAGGCTGCTTGATTGGGTGGTGCAGTAACATAATTCGGAGTTTCATCAAGAGAAATGGGTTAACATAAGAAACCTCTGAATAGTTGTCATGTGACTTTGTAATTTGCCCATTTCTGCTTGACAACACCACTGGCAACCCTCAAAAGTCTAAATTCTTGGGCTACTTGTGAAGTCTTATCACCTGGACACCAAAACCAGATAATATTTATTAATTAATTAACGACTACTTCTTTTTTTAAAAGAAAGCAACAGCCCCAAATCAGCCCTCCCCCCCTGCTGTTGAAGACACCGCCGGCTTAGACATTCCTTCACCCTGAGGAGTGAGTCTTAAGGAACATCACCATAAATTAAAAGCGAGCTCTGCTGCTGGCTTCCATCAACTTCTAAGGCCAGAATTTCACCCTTGGCTCTTGTGGCCTTTTTAATCTTCAAAGTGCTTACAAACATTAATGACATTAATTAAACGCTCTCTCCTTCCTTCCTGCTAACAAGGTTTATTAAGCTGAACACATTTTTTCTCTCCTGTGGGCATCTCTGATGAGCAATCAAATGAATAAATTTATTTCTAAATTTAATAGCTGAGTTGCAAAGAGGAGCAGGAGCTGACAGGAAGAGGCGAAGACAAATGACGATCGGCTGCTGTCGGAGAAGTTCCTGGGCTGCCCTTGTTACCCTTCTGTCATCCGACCCCATTAATCCTATGCATGTTCAGAAGCAAATCCAACCCTACGCTGTGGGGTTTTCTCCTAGATTAAGGTCCCACCTGCACTATATATTTAAAGCAGTATCACGACACTTTAAACGGCCATAGCTTCTCCCAAAGATTCTTGGGAGCTGTAGTTTAAAGGTGCTGAGGGTGGTTAGATTCCTATTCCTTCACAGAATTACATGTTGGCAACTAAAAGCAGGTATTTGCAGGTGAACAAAAGGAGTGCTCTTTTCCTCATTACACGGGTGCTTGGCTCTTGGTGGGTGGGTTTCAGGACTAGCCAGTAGGATGTTGCCTTGATTCCATTAGCATACGGGGATTTTTTTTGGCTACTGTCCTTCCAAGAGCTCCTTAACCAGAGACCTAGAGGGCCAGGATGTTATCATGGGTGATGTTTGATCCTGCAAATGCACCCTGTCCAGCTATTCATGTGCACAACTCCCTATATAACTTTGCTATATTTGGAGCTCAATAAATCATACAAGAGGCAGGTGTGGAAGGCTGCTGCCATCTGGGTTAGGGTTCCCGGTTCCCGGGGACAGTCGTTGGATTTGCAAATCTGTCCCCAGGAAATGTGGCAGCAGCCTCAGCAGCCCAGCGCCAGCCTGTTAGCACTGCTTGCTGCCGTGATGCCCGCCATTTTTCCTGCGCCATTTTTCCTGCGCCACAGCAGTGAGCATCTCCTGAAGCCAGCCAGAGCCAACTGCACTACCAGGCTGGCCCCTCCTGGGCAACGGCCACCCGCCTGTGACTCCCAAGCCTCCCCTGATCTGTCAAAACAAAGGGGGAAGGCTCGGGAGTCATGGGTGGGCAGCGCGCCATTGCCAAGTTTTTTAAAAAACCTGTGCATTTATGTTTCACAGGGTGCGTAAGAAGGGCTTTGCACCTTTATACAATATGCATATGTGCTTGGGCCCAGGGTCTTTTGCATCACCAACCCCACTACTGACTCCCTGTTGCTACTCAGCTTCAAAAAACAAACAAACAAACAAACAAACAAACAAACAAACAAAAAAACCAATGTCCCTGGATTCATTGGAAAAAAAACTGGTAACCATAGTCTGGGTGCAACCAAACCATAGCATAGTTCATGTGTTCAAATTTAAGCTGTGAGCTTCAGGGTTTGTTTGTTTTTTGAAGTTCACACATCTTTCCAGTTTTCTATATTTCCTATTATTTGGATTTCTGTGTCCCCTCTCCTTGGACAAGTTTATTTGTAATGTTTTGACTACCTGCCAAAGAAGCACAAAATGTAAATGAAAGCAGAACACCTGCTATTTGTACGATGTTTGTGCCTGAAGAGGTCTTTGTTGGTCTGTGAAGTGGTGTATTTGTTCCTCACTCTGAGCATTACTGTTAGGCATCCGCCTGTGATGACAAAGGTAACTGCATTTGTTTATTTAATGACGGGTGAAGTGATTGCTGTTTACACTCTATAACATTCAGGCTCTTGTGGGTTGGAAGATGCTATTAAATGCAAGGTTTTATTATCAAGGTTCTTAATTACAAGCCAAATCTGAAAATCAATATTTACTGCCTAGCTTTTCACGATATAATAACCTGCCATGGTGTTCTCCTACTAGTCGGGGGTTGTCAGACACTGTCAAAAGTTGAACTGTGAGTACTGCCAAACAGGCATATTTCCCACTACCTGTACTCAATAGCACTACTACTGGTGGTATGAAGCAACTGCGGGTAGTTCAAGCTGGGATACTGACACCATAGAGCCGAGTCCTCCTGGTCGCAGAAATCAGGAGAGCCGATCCCGTTGCCCGCTATAAAACAGGCCTCAACAGTTTGTGACTTTCCAGACAGAAAGTACTTCACCAGTGATGCATGGCGGTTTGCCAGATGCCTGTCAACGCTGCCACCCCTACAAGCAATCAGTGAAAACAGGAGGTTCATTAAGTCACACAGGGTTGCCACACGACTGCAAGAAAAATGTGGTTGTGGATTGCAAATGCCATAGTGCAGCTGATCCCACCAGGGCTTGCTGTCAGCACCATTCAGCTGACTGGTGCTGACAGCAAGCATCACTTTCTAAGGAACACTTGGGAGTGTGCTTTAAGGCTCCCAATCGCTCCTTTGCAGCCATATCTACCTGCCATTCACTTGACACTGCAGATGTCAGGTGGGTATGGCTGGCTCTACCATTAGGAAGAGTGGGGCAATTGCCTCAGGCAACAGATGCTGGAAGGCGGCAGCAGCAGCAGCTTCCCCCTCCCTTCCCTTCTCTTGAGCCCCTGGATATTCCATTCTGCTGGTGATCAAAGCTATGTGTACCACAGGCCTGCCATATGCCCCCTTAAACTAGCCTGCTGCAAGATTCAACTGCCATTCCACTCAGTTTCTGTACATGGCATGGCAGGGGCCATCTTGTCCTTTGCCTCAGGCAGCAAAAGGTCTTGAGCCAGCCCTGTAGGTGTGAGGAAGTAAAAGCGGTTTGAGGAAACAGGGACAACTGAGACCCCTGCCTGGCCTAATTTGGCCAGTGAGCTGGAGATTCCCCACCTCTGCCATAGGAATGGGTAGGGAAGATGGCTAAAGAGAAGCTGAGAGTTCTAGAACCCAGGGTTTTGGCTCATTCCCCCCTTTTTTGAGAGAGTGGAAAGGCATCGATGGGTCTGAATGGTTGGCCTAAGGAATTGGCCAGAGATTCATTCTGGAAGAGGCTGGTTTGTCTTTCTTCCCCCTGACCGGAGAGGATATAATCTGGGTGTCTGGATTCAAAGAAGAACAGAATGGCAGGTTTGGGAGACACACAGAAAGCCTGAGCTTTAGACTCTGGAAGCCAAGAACATTTGGGAGGCTGACCTTATGTTCCCCCTGGAAATCTGATGTACATTCGGGACACCTGTTGGACCTGCATGACCCGCCTCTATATATTGGTAAAACAAAGGAAGTTTGTATCATAAACACCAGCAAGCCTCCAGTGACCTCATTCAAAGGAAACCCACCCAGGTTCTGCACTGGAACTCCTGAAACCTCTCAACCCTCAGAGACTGGTTTGTGTGCAACAGCATTATTCACATGAGACAGAAATACTTTTATCTGGCCAAACAGTCTTGGCTACATTTAAATCAATGATCATGTTTCCACTGAGATCTCTAATTCACATGGGCTTAGTCAATTTCCTGTGTACACATAATCTGGTGCTAAAAGGCTGCTATCCAACTCAAGTAGGGAGACATTCAACAGCCAGGGCATATCCAAGACATTTAGCTGACCGTAGCACAGAAACAAATGTGCTCCCTCTTAAGTGGAGGTGCACAGAATCATGGGAACTGTAGTTTACCCCTCACATAGCTACATGCCCCAGCTCCCTTAACAAACTACAGTTCCCAGGGGTTTTTGGGTGAAGTCATTTGCCCTAAATGTATGGCATGTACACAGCTGTCATTAAAAGGGGATGGGGTAATAGTAGGGAAATAGGAGGCATGCAGCTTTGTTGGGGAGCCAGTGTGGTGTAGTGGTTAAGAGCGATAGACTCGTAATCTGGGGAACCGGGTTCGCGTCTCCGCTCCTCCACATGCAGCTGCTGGGTGACCTTGGGCCTGTCACACTTCCTTGAAGTCTCTCAGCCCCACTCACCTCACAGAGTGTTTGTTGTGGGGGAGGAAGGGAAAGGAGAATGTTAGCCGCTTTGAGACTCCTGAAGGGGAGTGAAAGGCGGGATATCAAATCCAAACTCTTCTTCTTCTTCTTTTCTGAATCAGAGTTCTATTTTGGATCCTGAGCTGAATCAGGCAGCCTCTGAAGTGCTTTAAACTGAGTCATACTCTTTTCCAAAGCCCTGAATCAGGGTCCAGGCAAATCTTGGGTCAATGCTACAGACAGGACTACAGTTCCTGTCACCACAGAATTGTAGATTTGGAAATGACCTCGAGGGTCATCTAGCCCAACTCTCTGCAATGCAAGAATCCTGCTTGCAGTTGTCCCTCAGTGGGCTCGAACCACCAACCTTCTGGTTAACAGCCAAATGCACTGACCCATTGCACCACCACCCCGACCATTGGTCATCCTGGCTGGAGCCGATGGGAGCAGGAAGGCACCAGGTTAGGGATCACAGGAGAAATGTGTTCATGCCAGAGCCTGCGATCAACAGCGAGGCAAAAGAGAGGCACTGCTGCAGATAGGCCTGCTGTGTTCTGCAGAGAGACTGAAGCTATCTGGTGCTAAGCCAGCAAGGCAGACAGATTGTAAAGATGAAGGCCCTTCTTTCTCTCTCCCTCCACTCCTTGGCTTGCCTGAGAAAGAAAACCAGCTGTGGAATGAGCAAGAGCAATGAATGCCCTGGCAGACAGTCAAGGCCTGCCTGCTCCAAGAATCGCCCTGCAGACAGTAGAGCTTTCATAGCATTGTAGGAACTAGGAGCACACGGAGTGCAAAGGTCGAATCAGCAGGCATTAGCATCTCATCAGAAAAGAAACACTGACATACAAACAAAGATGGCACTCAGAGAGCACACAGATATTTTCCTTCTAGAACAGGAATTTTGGGCACTGATGCCAGGAGTGGGCAGGGCAGGGCTGGGCTGGACTTTCTTGAAAAGTTTCAGTTACTGTATATGGCATTAGTCTTTATTTTGATTCAGCCAGTCCTGTGATCAGCTTCACATCCCTACAGCTTGACTGTGCCACCCCCTTTTCAATGTTTACCTCAACCACCAGCTTGACAGGTGGTCTGAGACAAACGTCTATTTTTTTCCTCCTCGGTTTTTCCATCTGCAAAATGGGAATAGTAAGAGCCCAATAAGCCATTATTCTAAGCATGCACCTGCCACCATATTGGCTCCCCTTCCCCCCATCATGTCTCTAGCATACGTCTTGCGGTTAAGTGGCATTATCCCCCATGATGCATTATGCCCATGATGCAGGCAGGTGGCAAGAAAACACAGAACGCTGTGCTGAAAAGCCTTAGCTCAGTGACAGATCATCTGCCCTTACGTGCAAAAGGTCCCTGCTTCATTCCCTGGCATCACCAGTTAGGGCTGAGAAGGACTTCTGTCTCAAACCCGGGAAACACTGAGCTAGACAGACGAATGGTCTGACTCCATATAAGACAGCTTTCTATGTCAAGAAAATGGGTTCAATCACAGCAGGGAACCTGCATTGCTTTTGTTTGCACTGGCATTTTTATTCTTTCATATTTTAGAGGCGGCTGCAATTTTATTCTTCGCTTATCCCGCCCTGGAACCTTTTCGCGACCTGGCTGGGGTGGGAGGAACACATATTCCTAATAATCAAAGAATTAAAATGCAGTTTCCATTTGGGCGTCCAATACCTCCTTTCTGGGCTGCTGTTAAGATCACAGAGAGAATGCATAAGGAGCATTCCGGGGCATGATGTGCACTACATAAATGCTGCATTTTGTTGCTGTCAAGCTGCAGAGTGAAATCAAATTGCCTTTGTGATGTGCTCTTTTGGTGACATCCATCCAAGTCAGAAAGAAAATCCATATGTTGCATTGCTAAGCAGGCCGGAGAAGCCCGAGAGAGCCCTGGCGGGGAGGAGGGACATATGGGTGTAGCCAAGGGGGGCAGGGGAGGCAGCTGCCCCCTCAAATCAAATAAATCAATAAAAATACTTGACTGAGGTTCTACCCCCCCCCAACATGAAGCCTGGCTATGCCCATGGAGGGACACCCCATAAGAGGGGGGTGGGTTGGAGCCAGGCCCAGGGAGGAGGGGAGACTGCCTGTCTCGGTTGAGCAAACTTTTAACACATCTTTTATATTTAGATACTGTTTTAATTCCAGTAATGTTCAAATGTTTTTTTAAAAATGTTTGCCCCCCACCCTTATAATCTATAAGCTGCCTTGAGTCCCTGTCAGTGGGAAAAAAGCAGGATACAGAGACACAGATAATAACAATCAAATATTTAGGTGTAGTGTTGAAAGCATATCTTAATCCTATTCTTTTGAGATTCGTATCTTTTAAATATGGAAACAGTAAGAGCTTTGGTATCAGCAGTTTCTCTTCTACTACTTTGTCCAAAGGAAGGGCAAAAAATACCATTAAGAAGCGTAGAGGGAGGGAATCCACACCAGTGAAATACTGAGGCAACTTGCCTCTGACTAGAAATGTTCTCAATAATAAAACAGATGAAGATACATGCAGTAAAAGCAGGAATTTCCACATCCCATCAGTCCATTGTATTATATCCTAGTGGGCCATCTTATTTTATGATGGCAATTGCCTGGCTGTTCTCCTGAATTTCCTATTATGTACAGTATGGCTCCCCCTTCCCTTTCTAAGCATAGGACAAAACTGTTTTATGAAATGTTGGGGGGGGGAGGGGAGAGAGGCAGGATCAGACACCCACTGAACTGTTGCCAGCTCGGCATAAGCACATATATAAATTAATCAGTTTTTTTCGGGCTGATTGCAGCACATGTGCGGTTTTGATTAGAGCCTGGATTTAAGACTTGGCTGCCAAAAAGTCTTTTACAAGGAGAGGCTTAAGGCCTGCTCCAAAGAGAAAGAAAAAGTTCAAATAACTGGAAGACTGACAGAACAGTGCTGTTTGCTTTGAAAGCTATGTATTAAAAGAAAAAAATAAGGGGGGGGGGGTAGTAGTTGATAATGGGGCAGAATTGCCTGGTTAGAACGTGCCCTTGAACTCCATTCATTCTTCTTGCATGCCTAGACAGGGGATGGACTGGGATGTTTGAGTTTGTGTAGAAACGAGCCCACTGTACAATGCCTGAATTCACATCCAATCCTCTATCTGCTCTTGCTTCGGCCCCCACCCATCACCAGTATGTGGCCCGTGGAAAATTGTCTAGAAGGGAATGTGGCCCTCAGGTTGAAAAAAATGATCACCACCCCTGCTATAGCAGCTGGTGTCTGTGTGTGATCAGGGCCATGAAATGTGGAGGAGGGGCCACTCCCATGACATAGTCCCATATCCCTCAACTGTCCTGATTAAATTGGGGCATCCTGTTTTTGGACTCTGTGTTCTCACGTGAGAGAACAGAGCCCAAAAAATATATGTATAACATCACGGTGCCCCAAAGCACGTGTGACTCCTCTGGGAGCGCGGCCCAGAAAACACGCGCCCCAGTTTTTGGTTGCGATGTTTTTGGAAGGTATAGAGTCCTGATAACAGTCCTGCCTACCTCCAGCTGCTATTTGGCATTGTTAAGGTTGTAGCACAGGAGGAAAGGGTTAATTCCCCTCAATTCAAACATGGTCCTGATCCTATTCAGTACCCACCCACCCCACCCCATTAGCAACTATTTAAAATAAATAAAAAGAATCACACAGTGCCAAGCTATGTCTTTAACCTAAAATGTAGTTTGGCCCTGTGTCTTGATGGTGAATGTCTGCAGCACTCTATTGCCTGCAAAGCACTTTTGCTGCAATTATCGAAGGAAAATTTGTACAGTGGTACCTCTGGTTAAGAACCTAATTCGTTCTGGAGGTCCATTCTTAACCTGAAACTGTTCTTAACCTGAGGTGCACTTTTGCTAATGGGGCCTCCTCCTGCTGGTGCACCACTGGCGCGCCATTTCCGTTCTCATCCTGAGGTGAAGTTCTCAACCCGAGTTACTACTTCCGGGTTAGCGGAGTTTGTAACCTGAAGTGTCTGTAACCCGAGGTGTCTGTAACCCGAGGTACCACGGTATTCCCACAAAAGCCCTATGAGTACAGCCAATTTACAAGAGGGCAACTGAGGCTGAGGGAGCGTTGCTTGCTCAAGTCTACCCAGACTGAGAATTTATAAATTGAGCATGAATTTGGGCTCCAGATCTTTGTGGCCCACTTTGTAATTAGACCCACAACTTTTTGTAGAACTGTAATTGACAAATGCTGGGGGGGGGGGGGAGTTAGTAGTAGGTGGGTGTGCCAGAGGTTCAAAAATTACATCATGTTTTTTGAACAAATGCTACAGCTCTCTGTTCCTTTCCCTCATTATCCATTTTAAATATGTTTGCTTGCAGCTGGTAGCTCTGCAATCTTAGCCCCAGATTTGCATTTCCATAGAAACAATCTTCCTCCTCCCTGGGTTCCTCTTCTTAGCAAGTCCTATTTTGCTTATCCTCTTCATCTATTCATTTACTACCTACCTACCTTGCTTCTTATTATGCTGTTCCAATTCCCCTGCCTTTTTCGTGTGCCACCACAGCAAAATATTTCTTCTGTAATCCTATTCCACTTATAGTCTTTATCTTTGTAACTGTCAGAATCCCCCGGCGACTTGTCCTTCTGAAACAGGGAGGGAGGGGAACAGAAATGGATGTTGCAAACATTTCATCCCGTGTGAAATGTGCCCCCAATTTGGTGGTCTTTTTTCCTTTTCTTCTGTTTTTTGCACCCTTTCACGCTAAAAGGTGTAAAACGGCTTGCAAGGATGTGCATGTCATGAGGAAGAGGGAAAACTCCAATTGAATCATGAAGGGTTGACAAGTTGGAGCAGAATGGGGATGCACACCTGAATGTTGAACAGCTGCACTGCATTTTTCTCACTGGGATGTTTTCTTGGGTGCACATTCACATTGCCATCTGCTTTCTTTCCCAACTAGCTATGCAAAACTCATGCAATCAGAGTTCAAACCAATGCTCAAGGTGGCCTACAACACACATTCAAAAATACATATCTGCAAGGTAAGAAAAGTAGTCATAAACAATAAATGAAACATCGGAAATATACAACCCAACTGAACTACTTCCACATAAATCACAAGATCTAAAATAAGGTTACAAAAAACCAACAGCAACAACTTTCCCGCAAACCTGCACAAACAACACCCCAGGCTATAGACATACAAGGACACACTTTGTTTTGCTGGGTAAAAGTCAGATCCAACAGAATTAAAATGCATCCTTTCTAATTTTCATGTTTTTTACATGGCATCCTCCCCAAAATCCATCAAATTAAAGCTTACATCACAGGGCTGGGGCATGGCAGCACCACAGAAACATTGACCCAAAGCTCAGATCCTCATGGGTCTTCGTGATTTTTACATATGATGACTGACCAAACAAAAAAACAAATCAGTGAATCACAGAACACATCTACAGACACAGAAGCAACTTTGATTATGGCTTTGAGGGGATCCTTTCTAAAAATTCTCCAGCATAGCTATGAGGGGTTTGGATGCTTTCATTTCCATTTTAGATTAACCACAGCTTTTTATGACAATCGAACCCCAAATTTGGAATGTGGTTTATATAGTTGATTTGTTAACCACAGTTTAGGGCATGGTTGTAAGACTAAACAAGAAACTGTGATTAATTGAAATTGAAAGCTTCTCTTCCTCAAGACTGCACTGGGGAGAAGAGGGGAAGTGGACTTTGCTAGCCCAGGGGTGCTAGCAAATAATAAACTATAGTCTATGATGATGTCTGAACACAACTGTTGTCTTTTATACATGTCTGGAAGCATGATGCCCAAAAGAGAAAGACATATCTATTGGCCACCTGCATAATACTCCCCTTAAATTTTAGTTGACATTTCATGACTGGGAGGTGCCCTTGGGCTGTGTTTACAGCATATATTTAACACACACACCCCAATTCTCTGTGAGGGGTAGACGACATTGCCCAGAATTCTTTTGCAGGAGGGAAATGTGCTTTAAATATATACTCTGTAAACAGCCTTTTAAAGCCAAAGTGGTATGTAATTCTGCAGAAAGGATCCAAATCATTATGCATTCTATTCCCACTTCAAAAACATAAACTGCAGTACAGATCTGAATCATTGTAAAATTGGTTTATTTTTCTATCATGCCCTTTCCCCCCCAAAACACAGACTTCTTCACATATTAACACAAATCTGAATCACTGTTGCACATACAATTGAATTAATTGCAAAACAATTTGCCCAATTAATCTGCCACATTTTTTGGGTGGGGAATGGGTGGCAAAATCCAACACAGCTACAAACCTGCTATAACACTGAATTTTTAGTGAGTGGAAAATCAGATATATTAACCATATCTCCTAAGTATGGTCAATTTGGTGGCCAATAATGAATTTTCATCACCAAAAAGAGAACAAATGAGGACACCAATTCAAATTTCATATTGAATATTATAAATGCAACTTTACAAATACATCCTACTATTTTTTATATTGTTTTTCTTTAATGAAATCTGCAAATACAGTTGTAATTCCTACTAGTTAAACAGAAATGAAATACATCTCACCATCGTGGGGAAGACAACAGATGACTTCTCCACCTGCTGAACAGGTGCTACTAGCTGTTAATGGACAACCTGCCTCAAGGCTCCTGCTTTCCCTTGTTATGGCCCAGTATACCAGAAGGAGCATCTCCACCCCCATTGTTCAGCATGGACTCTGAGATCCAGCTCCGAGGGCCTTCTGGTGGTTCCCTCCCTGTGAGAAGCGACGTTACAGGGAACCAGACAGAGGGCCTTCTCAGTAGTGGCGTCTGCCCTGTGGAACGCCCTCCCATCAGATGTCAAGGAAACAAGCAACTATCTGACTTTTAAAAGACATCTGAAGGCAGCCCTGTTTAGGGAAGTTTTTAATGCTTGATGTTTTGTTGTGTTTGTAATATTCTGCTGGGAGCCACCCAGAGTGGCTGGGGAAACACAGCCAGATGGGCGGGGTATAAATAATAAATTTATTATTGTTGTTATTCTTATTGTTATATTTTAACCAGACTTGGACTTGACAACCCTCAAATACTTTCCAATGGAGGACTGCCTTTTGACAGCCCTTCAGAATAGAGGACTGTGCTCTGTAAAGTAGGGTGCATGGCCACACAACTCTCTGCAGAGCAACACATAGTTAGGAAGCTGCCTTATTTCAAACAGCTGCCTATTTCTCCACTTAGTCCAGCATTGTCTACTCTGACTGGCAGTGATTCTCCAGAGTCTCAAGGGAACAGATCGCCTCTATCACCTCCTCTCTGATTCTTTTAACTGGAGAGGGCTGGGATTGAACCTGAGAGTGTCTGCATGACAATCAGGTCCCACGTTCAATCCTCAGCATCTCTGGGTAGGGCTGGAGGAGAAACCTTGCCTGAACTCTTCAAGAACCACTGCCAGCCCGTGTAGCCAACACAAAGGTAAATGGGCAGATTGTCTGACTCAGTACAAGGCAGCTTCCTATGTGCAGAAAACTCCACATGACACCATCTCCCCCCCCCCCCAGCACCACTTCTCCCTGTTTTGTAGGTTAGCTAAAGGGGGAACTGGGTGGCATTCAAGCCTTTTGGATTAGGCTGTAAAAAATGCAACGCACAATAGCAAAACCTTTTACATGGCTTTGGCTCACCCAATCATAAAAAAGAGAGGGGAACATCCTCATTACAGTAACTGCATTAATAAATATTTTCAGAAACCCCAAGTGCAATAAATTTGCTTTCAACACTAATGCTGAATTCATGCACACTCTGTTTATGGCTTGATCAATATTTGAACAAAATGTGCTAGGAAATTTTGCCATTTCTTTTTGCCTACATCTGTGTAACTCCATTGATTTCAGCGCAACGACTCCCTCAGCACCTTACTGTAGTGAGAAAAGAATTTTATGTCCAGTATTATCTGTGATATATATATAGGTCTAAGCATTATGTAGAAGCCAAGTCTTACCAAGCAAATTTTGCTTTAAGAAGGTTTATATATTCTTTGGGAGTTTCCAGAGCTCAGTGATAAAAGGTGATTTATCCTTAAAATATTCATGCTTCCTTTTTCAGGCTCCAAGTCAGCATCTTTTGTGCATTATCCTAAGGCGGTTTCTGCTGTGGTGAAAATGTGTGGGTCAGTTTCTCACTGATGTACAAATCGACCTATCTGATCTGCACTGCGCCACTGAATAGTTTTGGGTCAGAGGTTTGTGCACAACCTTCACCCCAGCTGTGTGTGAATGTCCTCATGTGTTAAGATCTCTATTGACATTAGAAAGGCTAAGGCCACGCTGTTCCTCATTTAAGAGAGATGTTTGCCACAGCCCTCCTTCCGCAGTGGACCTGTGGGAATCACTAGTTCAGTACAGCCTAACAAAGCACAGGCATTCCTGTGCTTACATTATCATTTTTCTCCTGTGTGCATTGCTTAAAATAGGTAACCTTCACCTCAGATACCACTTTGATGTTTGGCCATTGGTTCCCCTCAAACCAAATACTTTCTCAGATGCTCAGCTGTTGCACTGGGCTTGCTAGAATTGCTTCCAGGATCATACACATTAAAGGCCAACGTCTGTATTAGAGGCAGGCGCCAAAGACCCTAGATTCAATCTCCAACACCTTCAGTGAAAGGATCTCTCAGACACTTGTGATTTGGGGAAGTTTCTCCTTGTTGTGGCAGGCTTAGAAGACATAACTCAGAAAGCTGGACTAGAACTTCACAGTCCCCATAAAACAAGAACAGAAAAGTAACAAGAAACTCCTGACTCCATCCAGATCAGTCCAGTGACACCATTGCCCAGGGATGTTTTTTAGGCGGAACTTGCCGGACTCAGTTCTGGCACCTCTCAGGTGGGCACCATTGACATTATAAGAGAACAAGGGAGGTATTCATGGTGAGTTCCAGCACCTCTTTTTCAAGGAAAATAGCACTGCCATCGCCACATGCCTGCCCTTCTTTATTTACTTAGCCTATTTCTAAACTGTCCTTCATTCTGTAGGCTCCCAGGGCAATATACAGAGAAAAAGTAAAGCCAGACATCAGAACACTAAAACATATTTTAATAGGTTTTAAAACACCACAACAATCAGAGCATCAGACATTTATGGCTTTATAATAATAATAATAATAATAATAATAATAATAATAATATGTAAAATACAGTAAGCCTGCAACTTGTGTGCATTCAGCTTTACGTGCTGGACAAAAAAAATAAATAAATTAAAAAAGGGGGCAGAAAGGGGACAAGGACTTTGGCAATCCCACCTGCCATTGAACCCAATGTGTTTTGATTACATGCAATTTTGGCTTTAGATGCAATACATGTGACCCTCACCTGTTCCAAGCCTACTTCAGCTGAGGAATCACACACCTCCTCCCAGAGCTAGCAAGCCCCTCCTGGCCAGCTAGGGAGCTGGGCTGTGGGCCCTTGCCTGCCTCAGCCTCATGGAGCACCCCGTCCACTGCTCCCTATGTCTCAGAACCCATTGTGTTCGTGGAGATAGGGGCCCCTCTGGCTATGTTGATGGGTCCTGCTGCTCTGGGTCCTGTGCACTGACCCCCATCCCCTCATCATGCTCCGTCACCAACCTCTCCATCCCTATCCCCAGCTTGCCCTGTTATGCCCCAGTCCCAGCCACACCACAACCCTCACCTGAATCCACTTCCTCCTCACTGTAGTCCTGTCAGTTCATAACATCTGTAATGATGCTCATCCACAGTTACCTTTTCCCCTATGCTTCTCCCTGGAAAACCTGCTCTTTAATGCTGAATTGCAACAAGTGTCGATTCTGGTTTTCTTTGGATTGCCATTTGCTCCAATTCAACTGTAAAGAGTGGTTTTTTATGGGGAAAGCACTGGTGGTGGTGGGGAGTTCACTTTAAAGCACCAACCTGTGCCTAGAAACACAGCAAAAAAGGAAGTCCGGATGAGCTCTTTAAATCTCAAAGATTTTTGAATAACTAGACCACAGAGAGTAACAAGAAGAATAAAGGAGAAGCCACTGTAGGAAAACAGAAAAGAAATGGTGACATGATCATAACAGTGAATGGAGTAGATTAAGCAAATTGAAGAATTCATAGCAGAGGAAAGAAAAGAGACAGGAAGGCTGATCAAATTAAAAAGTGCTTCAGTTTTGAAGGTGGGGAAAGAATGAGAAATGCAATGTCTTCAGTGCTATCCTCCCCCCCCCCCCGGGGTACTCAAGGGTACGCAGTCTTTATAAATGACTTGGATGATAGAACTGAGGTGATGATCGCCAAATTTAAACATGACACCAAACTAATGGGTTGCTGATGCTGCAGAAGACAAAACGGGATTCCAGATAATGTTAACCAATTGGAGAACTGGGTCAAAACTAAGAAAAGGAATTTCAATAGGGACAAATGTAAGGTTCTGTACTTAGGCAGGAATAACCAGTTGCACAAATATTGTTAAGTATAGTTGTTTAATTGTACATTGAAATGGAACTGCCCAGGTAAGAGATATTTAGAGGAGGCCTGTCCATTGGGGCACTGTGCTGCAATTTAGCTATTCTGCTGGTATAGCTTTTTGGTAGAGCAGTGGAGTTTTCTGCCAGCATACCCAAGTTGTTATACCAGCCTGTTTGTCATGGTGCTAGCTGTTCTGCTGATGTCATGGGCTTCCATAAAATCTTAGAGCCTGTAATTAAAGCATAGGATTCTGCTCTTATTCTGGCTTCTAACCACCCCAAGTTTCATTCTGATGCAAACCACTCTCCCATCTCTAACCCTTAGATTTGGAGAAACCGGCTGTGATCGTGAAGCGGGGCTATGCATTCTAAACGAACCGTTGATCCACCCTATCACGTCTTTCCATTTTTGTCCAAAGGAAAGGGTGTCAGAAAAGAATCAAACCTATGATGGCTATTAGCCAAGTCTTTAAATGTGTTTCTATTATCAGGTGCTCCTATGATATCGCTATGATTCAAATGCCGTCGTGCGACCTGGAGACAATAGACACAAGATTTGAGGGTTTTCTGCTGATCGCTGGTGCTGATGCTGCTGTATACATAAGTAATCGCACAAATGAGTTAAGAGAAACCATTTCAAAAGAAAGCGCTGCCAGGTACTTCAGCTGCCACATCTTTGATCAGCGACACTTGTCTGACATTGAATAACTTGAAACGAACGGCGTGTTGAATGGAATACATTAAATTTTGTTAGTTTGAGGAGGGCAGAAGAATGATATTAGCAGACAGCAAGCAGAAAGGGGGACGTCAAAAGCACCCCATGGAAAACATAAGAAGAACTGTGTTACATCAAGGCAAAGGACGCATCCAGCACAGCTTCCTGTTCTCCAAGTAATCCTACAGATGCAACCCTACAGCAATGATCTAAATAGTTCTGCAGTTTAATGGGCCTTTCTTAAAATCCCACTGCCTTTTAATAAGGAAAACCTATTGATAAGGTTTACTTAGAGTAGACCCATTTAAATTAACGAACATGACTAAGTTAAGGCCATCAATTTCAACTGGTGTACTCCAAGCAAAACTTGGTTGAATGTCACCCATAACTGCTAAGTTGTTTTGAACACAACAAGCTGCCTTTTACTGAGTGTTACAGACCCTGGGTCTGGCTAGCTCAGTAATGTCCACCCCAAGTGGCCCATGGCCAAAGGCACCAGTTCCTAGGGGGTCAGGTCCCTTCAAACCCCCCCCCCCAAATATTTGAGCCCCCTCCCCCAGTTGATAGGCATTGCTGCCTTTCTTTCTTTTCCACATTTGGACTTCATTTCCCAACGAGCACTGCAAATGAACTTGTAAAAGGGTTGCTGGATGGGAAGAGAGCTGGGAATGGGCAAGAAAAGGCAACATCATTTCTTACAGCCCTTGCAATTGGAGCAGAGAGAGAGAGAGAGAGAGAGAGAGAGAGAGAGAGAATGCAAACTGCTTGCCCCATGGGGCGGGTTCACAGAGGTTGAAGGTCCCAGGTTTCATCCCTGACCCATAGCTGTCAACTTACAGATTTAAGGGATCAGCAGCCAAAATAAGAGATTTTCCAGGCACAGGTATGTTCAACTTCTGAGCCCCTCCAAGCCAAAGGCAGAAAGCCCAGCCAGCAGCCAAACAAAGCCTCAAGCGGTGGTTCCCACAGCGCAGCAACCCGGCAAAGGGGATGCAGCAAGGAAAACCACTGTCACCTCTCCGCTGGGAAGCGCTGAGCAAAGGCGAGTCCCCAGGCAACGCGGCTGATTTGATCGGCACAAGGCATGCAAGCTCCACCCCCCGTCGTTCTTAGACTTCTTATTGGGTGAGCAACGCAGCCAAGCAACACAGTTGGAGCCCCCCTGGCTGGCAGGGAGGGAGGGAGGGGAGAGGAGCTGCTTCCTTTGAAACCCGGGAAATTTAAGGGACATCATCAATAAGGGACAGCAGCAGGACACAGCACTGGGACAGCTATGCCCTGACCTCTCCAGGTAGGAATGGGAATGTTTGCTGTCGGAAACCCTGAAGAGCTCCTCCCAATTAATGTTCATAACACTGAGCTAAATGAACCAGTCGTCCGACTTCCAACGTTTCATGCCCCTGGGTTCCATCTGCATGGGAGCATCTCCTGGTTTTGTTGGCCCAATCATGAGGTGAGCTGAAAGCTCCATCTCGGATACAAGAGAATGGCTTGGGATTTAGGAGCAGCAAATTTTGCCTGAAAGGTGTCAGCCCTGGGGCTTAACCTCACCACTGTCAGCCTCTTGTCCTGGAAGAGAGCTTCTTGCGCTACCCAATTAATGTGTGGTATTTCAAGCAGAGTGAGGAGACGGATTTTCCCAATGCATGACTACAGCAGAGGCCTCCAGAGAAAGGTTGCAAATCTGTGTCTTTAATTCCCCCTTTAAGTGGCTTTTTGATACAGAAGCACATATTAGCATATTCTGCTTCTCTCCTTCTTAAATACCCTTTGTGTCACATCACACTTAAAAACTTCTTTGCATCTCTGCTTGAACTGAGTTTAAAGTGCCGACTTGTGTGGGCACAAGCCAGCTAAAATTAAGCATCTTTTGGCTCCACTGATTTCAATGGGTGAGATTGACTCTCCCGATGATACAAATGGGTCTTTTAACTTTGGTTGGATCCTTCCCAGTGTTTCCCCCTGCCCAACTCCTGGTCAAATACTCTTGCCAAGCCTTTGCCTTGGAAAAAACCTTGCCTTTGAAAAGGAATGTCAACTCTAGCCCATTTTCTGCATAACCTATTAGCTGGCTGAAAGCTTCACCACCTCCATTTTTACTTCTCTCTCCATTTATAGCATGTATGTACAGATGTAAAACACATGGGTTGCAAAAAGAAAGAAAGAAAACACTCCACAAAACCAAACATATGGGATCATTATGGATTATATGGACAGATTTATGGCCCTTGGATTGAGTAATAGGCACTGACCTTGTGGATATATCATTTTTAATCTGAGTAAGTGTTAGTGGATTGCCCTTGGAAAAACTGTTACCCTTATGAAGAGGATGGCATAGTTATTTTGGGTGAAATTCTGATTTCATTGGCAGATGTTAATTCCAGTGGTGATGACAATCAACGGCCGTAGTGGAATAAGCATTTAGTCATTCCCAAGATGAGGAGGAGGACTTTGGTTTATGCATTACCTTAACGGCAGTGCTGGACATAAAAAAAGGAATGTTACTCACTTTTATATATTTAAATATTCCCCATAAAAATCAATGCACCTTTGAAGTGTAACAGCTGATTGTGCCCCAATATAATATACAAGATCTTCATTATTCTGTATGGCTTTTGTGACAAAGTGCAGGATCAAAAAAGCCTCTTTGCCTTTTACCTTCAACCCCTTGCACAGAAGTTGGATAATTTTGGAGGGAAAACCTTTTAAGGTGAGATCTCCTCATCCACTTTGAAGAATGGGCGGCTGACTGGGAACATTTATTTTTTAATGGATAAAAGAAAAAGAAGACTTGCATTGGTCTGCAGTATGTCAAGTTTGTCTCAAAGAAATTGGTTGCCTTTTAGCATACCTGGATAGTCCCTTACATACTCTGTGCTGCTGAGCCATTCTAAAGTATCTCAGAGTTGGTTTGGCCCAGTATTGGTTACTGTACACAAATCTACTCATGAAGATAAAGCAAGCTGGATTTCAGGGAAGATTTTCCTGAGTGGATGATCAATTTTTGAAAAAGTGACATGACTGTTTCATCCTCTGCATGGTACCCCATACTGTTCCAGAGAGACCACTAACCTTCAAGCATTGTTTACTCAGAGGAGGTCATATGGGGCTATAGTGGATGGGAAGTATGAGTAGATAGCAACATAGACATCTTCTCTGGCTTTCATTCTGCTGCTGGGCCCATTTCAAAGTGCTGGCATTAACCTTTAAAGCTCTCCTGTGATGGCTTGCATACTTGAAGGATAGATTTCTTCTCCATATACCTGTATGAACCAGAAGATCTTCTTCAGAGCGTCTTCTCCAGGTTCCTCTGCCTAGGGAGGTGAGGTTGATGGCCACTAGGAAGAAGACCTATTGAGTGGTTGGAGCCCCAGCTATGGAATACCCATCCCGGTGATTGTATTCATCATTGCATAAAGTCTTCCGGTCTTGCTTCCGTTGCTTTTTTTGCATAAGGTTAGCACAAATGTGACAGAAATGGCAGAAAAGAAGTCCATCATCATAAGAACTTGCTTCTGTGCTTCATGCTGCCCGTGATTCTGTTTCATATCACTAGTCTGGCCCACGGATTCAGTGAACATATTGCAAAATAAGCATATATAGATTGACAGCTTCACTCTTCTTTCTGCATGAGGCTACTTTCTGGATTGTAACCATGGCCTGCCAGATCTCATTTCCTTTGGCTACCCCACACTCTGTATTTTGGGCTCATCCACTGGGAAAACCCACTGTTTATTGGTAAATCAGAACGAACGTCTATTGTTTCTTCTGCGGTTGGCATTTGTTCCAATTCAGTGTTAAGCAGTGGGTTTCTGCAGGGGAAGCAGCTGAACAAAAAAAAATCGCTCGGATCCATGCCTAGAAAGCATGGCACAGGCGGAAGTGTGGATGAGCCCTTTGACTTTTGACCTTTCCTCCTGCTAGGAGGTATTCAATAGGATGAATCACCAGCATGAAAGTTTGTGAATCAAGAGGTGTGTGAGGCACCCCCCTTTTTTGGGTCTTTGAGGTTCTTCAGAAGAACAAGTTCCATGCAAGACCATAGTAAGAAAATCACCTTGAGGCCTCTCAAAAAGGACATCTAAGAGATTTAGGTACTGCATCACCCTTGCTATTTTACTAGCCTAGGAGACACTGACTTCTCTGTCACTAGGGCATACCAAAGCTTGCCTGCCAGATCAATTCAGCAATGTGCCACTCACTTGTCCAAAAGGCAGGCTTTCTGCTGGTTCTCTGATGTGCTGTGCATTCTAATAATGGCCTGCAATAAAATGGCGTACTTATATGGCTGGCTGAGCAGAGCAAAGAAAAACAGCCTTTCTTGGGTACCTTCACTAGAGTGGTGCTATCTTACATGTCCTTGTACAGAGGACAGGTGTACACCAGGTTTTAGATGGTTCCTGAATCAAGAACTGAAGAGAACATGTTGGAGAGATTTGAGACTGGTCAGAGGCAGAGTGGAATCATTCTACAGCACCCTGAGATGAAGCGGGGTGATTTGGATCTTATGTTTGCCACTCATTTTGGTGGACAAAGTCTCAAACAAAGATTGAGCCCACTCTCCGAAGCCCGCATTCCCAGCATGTTTGTCACAGTGACGACTACACTGACTTGGTTGTGTACACAGAACAGAAGATGGCAGGACTCTCAAGGATATGCTCTACAGGGATCTGGCTTCAGGCACTAGGCCTGTTGGCTAATCAACTCTACATTGCAAAGATGTCTGCAAATGTGACATGAAAGCTGGCAGCATTAACCCCACTGTATGGGAATCCCTTGCAGACAATCACAGTGCCGGGAGACAGACAGTCATGTATGCACAGCAGTGACCAGAGAAGGAATGATAGCTGGGAGGATCGCAGAGAGAAGAAATGCTAAGGTGAATCTGTAGCAACAAAACCAGACACCTTCATCTGCTCCACCTATAATAAAACATGTCTCATGTTTGACTTTACCTCTGAAAGCACACTCTTCCATTGTCTCCCGAGACAGACGGATCCCGACAATATTTTTTTGCCAATTGAACAGAGCACAAGTCTTACAAATTCACCATAACTCCCTAACCCTTACACCTAACCGTCAGAAATTTGGCACGATACTTTTCTAGGGTCATCTGCATTATGTATGGCATTTCCAGAATGACCTCTAAGGCATATTACCCACAAAACCAGAGAGCACAAAAAAACCTCCACACCAATTTGTTTATAATTTGTTAAGTTTGTTACCTGGGGCACTTAACTGATATATTCTATTTTCATATAAACAATAGGGGAGATTAAGTTAATCCATTTTTACCCACCCCCAAACCAGTAAGTGCTGCCCATGAGCAAGAACCACAATCGCCAACTCTGGAAAGTTTTTAGCATTACAAACCTTGAATACTGGTATCAAAAGTACTGGCTGTTAGAAAAATTTACTCAGAACTTGAAATGAGCAGGAGGATGAAGTATGGGAGGCACTTTCAGTGCAGAAAGGTTCAGCATTATTGAGTATGCATGCTAGTAGAATGGTAGACCCCCGCTTTTGGCTTTTGCTCATTTACAGTTGGCAGGGAGCAGAAGCTTTATTTTAGATTGCTGCGGGGTACGATCCTGATGCCTTGAAAAGAAGAGAGAAAGATTTAATCTAGTAGAAGAAAATGGCTTGATCCTTACCTGTAAATCCTTAAGCTCTCTGTAGAAAAAGTGGGATATTATGCACTGAGACTGTGATCCTGCTGACCTCTGTAATGGATATTGTTTGGGACGTTGTGGACATTGCTTGTATTATTTTCATTTGTTTTGCATCATTTCTGAAATTATTAAAAAATTAAAAGGGGGGGGGGCGGAATCGATCCTATGCTAAAGTGCATAATATATGTGAATGAGTACCATAGGCCTTACTGCCAGTGACATTACTGCAAGGTCAGAAATTCCTCCTGTACCTATCCATGAAATTTGCAATCCTCCTCCCTTTTTTAAAAAAATCACCTTTGACTGTTGCTATTGATTCACAGGCTGCACATGATTCACAGGCTCCTCATGTAATAGAACACACATCTCCTATGGGATGACAAAACAACAGGAAGCAGTCCCTGAATCTAGCTTAGCCACCAAGTTTGTCTTTAGAGCTCAGTATACGGGATCCTCTGATCTTCTGGGATTTTTCTACTGAAGATGCAATGGTGAGTTTCAAAGTGCTGAGTGCTCTTGAAGGACTTCAGCCACATCTCCCAAAGAGCGCTAGAGTGTTTCTTGGAATACAGTTCTGCTGGCATATGTGGAGTTTTTGAAAATCTGCCCATGTGGCTCTGGTGTTTTGCATACATTGGACAGCATCACTGGGAAGCCTCGCTCATGTAGCTGCTTGCTCCTGAAGCAGGCTGCTGTGCTCTTTCTTTTAATTATCAGCGGAGCAGTGCATTTTATACTAAAGGGCGTGATCACAAAGATGTGATTTTTTTTAATAGAGAAAAGGAGGTGATTAAATTGTGGGGGCAGTGCCACAAGGACGGGAACTGCCTAGATAGCATGTCTGTCTGTCTACCTAGCTATTTATCTAGCTATTGTTTCATTTAAATGGCTAAATGGTGTGTGCCATAGTTGTATAGCAGAGAAGTGCTCACTCTCCAATGATTAAAGGAACAACAATAACCCCATGACAAAAAAAATAAAAAGTGCTGGGAAATGCAAATACTTCAAAATGAGAAACTCTATGATGTTACTGGGATCACCAGAAAAACTATAAAAACAGTTTACTGCACAGATAAGAGACTCAGCTTATACTGCTGCAAATAAAACGTTTTAAGTGTGTTGCAAAGTGCAATATACAAATGTGACACTAGATGGAAACAGTGAGCTATGGCAAATTCAATATATTTTTTGAAACTTTTTTAAAAAGCATTTTCACAGCGTTTTTTATATGTGTGTAGATTCCACCGAGGTGTCATTTTTAAAGTGCTCATGGTGGTGGTGTAGGTTTATTAGCCTCAGCACTGCTAACTGATGGATATGTAAGGCTCACTTATACTGGAAGCTAGGGACATACAAATCTATGGCATGACCAGTGCCGGATTTACATATAAGCTAAACAAGCAATAGCTTAGGCTAAACAAGCAATAGCTTAGGCTAAACAAGCTTATAAGCTAAACAAGCAATAGCTTAGGCTAAACAAGCTAAACAAGCTAAACAGGTAAGCTAAACAAGCAATAGCTTAGCAATAGCTTAGCTTAGGGCCCCACTCTCTTGGGGGCCCCAAAAAATTTTAAAGGAAAAAAACCTGGATGTACATTTCCAAAATATAAGATAAAAAACAAATAAACCTACATACAGCAACAGTGTTTTGTGTTGTGTATGCTCCTATGATGTAAGTAATGGGCCCTCCCTGCTAGCCTGGCTCCCTAAAATATCACTGGTTTGTTTTTGACAAAGGACAGCTGGACATATAAAGGGCCCCATTACCTTCAGTAGCATAGGGCCTCATCAAACCTAAATCTGGCCCTGGGTGTGACTGTGTTTAGAATACTGTCTACTGTGCTATGTATTGTAGAGCTGCAAAGGTTCAGAAAAAGATAATCATAATGATTAATGGAAATGGAACAACTCCCTTACGAAGAAAGCATTGTGGCATTCGGAACTTTTTAGTTTAGAGAAAAGGTAAGTAAGAGGGGACATGATAGAAGTGTATAAAATTATTCATGAATGAGGAAAGTGGATAGAGGAAAGTTATTCTCCCTCTTTCATAACACTAGAACTCATGCACACCCAAATAAGCTGAACATCTGAAGAAGATTCAGTGGTATACAAGTTCAATGATATATAAAACACGGCTAAAATGCGAAAAGCAATTAAAAAGAAATATACATGAAACCATAACTAAAATCAAAGATAAAATCAATAAAACATGTAAAACAAATCTAACTAAATCCTGCATCTCTGGAGAGACTTGTTGCAAGAGAAAGGTTTTCAGCAGGCATCTGAAATAGTATAGAGAAGGCATCTGCCTAATATCAATAGGCTTGGGTTTCTTTCTTACAGAAAATCTTCAGCACTGCCTGCCACCTCTGAGTGATCTAGCTGATGACTGTGATCATGTTGGCTTGTTAATTTAGCTAAGGGTGTTAAGTGATTCAAAGAGATGATTTCAGCTCCTTCCAGGACAGCGCTGTCTCTGTTTTCCCCTGTGGCTTTTTTGCCAGTGTTAGAACCCAGCTGCTGCTCAAGCTAAAATCTTGTTCCAACCTTAATTGCATTGGGGCTGCCGTCATCAGAAGTGCCAGGATCTTTGCTGTGACAGGCCACAGTCTAATTGCAATGCCACGACTTCTTGAAGAATCCCTGCCTCTACAAACCCTCATTACATTGACTTGTGTGGGAGAAATACCTGCTGCCTCATTGTGCCAGGTGCCTCGATGTTCAATTCTTCCACACGGCTGGCATAAAGGAATGCCAGGCACTCACAATTTAAATTCCAATCTGGCTCAGGAATCAAGAGCTGCAATCCATCAGCCCCACCTATAGAATTCCTCACATCACTATGGACAGGTAGTGTTTTGCCCCAGTCTAACACAGGGAAGCTGAGGCTCCAATACTTTGGCCACCTCATGAGAAGAGAAGACTGCCTGGAAAAGACCCTGATGTTGGGAAAGATGGAGGGCGCAAGGAGAAGGGGACGATAGAGGACAAGATGGTTGGACAGTGTTCTCAAAGCTACCAGCATGAGTTTGACCAAACTGCGGGAGGCAGTGGAAGACAGGAGTGCCTGGTGTGCTCTGGTCCATGGGGTCACAAAGAGCTGGACACGACTAAAAGACTAAACAACAACAACACAGGGCTGAGGTGGGAGGGGGAGAAAATACTTTGCTGCCAAGAAAAGACAGTACCAAGAAGACACAGCTGTGGAAAAGGGCAGTGAAGGCACTGCCTACTAATCGCTGCCTGCCTTCTTACTTACATCCTGTCCAGGGGTAGCTTCTTCTTCCTTAGTCAGGGAGAAAGATGGGGGCAAAACTAGGATTGGTTGACCCCACCTCATTGGCTCCAGCTGCTTCCACAAAATACCTAATAAAAATAAAAACAGCAACCCAATACCCTCCCCCCCAAAAAACACATTTTAAAAGGGCATAGGATGTAAATCAGATTAACCAATGTCTGGTTAAAGAGGAACACCTTTTCCTGGTGCCTAAAGGTGTACAGTGAAGGTGCCAGGTGAACTTCCCTGGGGAGAACATTCCACAGACGGGGAGCCACTGCAGAGAAGGCCCGTTCCCATGTTGCCACCCTCCGAACCTTTCTATTGTTTGAACTAAATGACCTCCAAGGTCCCTTCCAATTCTATAATTTTGTGATTCTATTATACAGTCCAGGACAGATGGTTTTTTTTTTTTTTTTTTGCTTTTAAAAAAAATATTCATTAACATTTTAAATAAAAAAGCCCAGAATGAATTTCTACATGAACAAAACAAATCCAGAGCTTGCATTCTTGGACAGCTTACATGTTTGCACCATGGAAAGAAAGTTCAACTTACTTTGTACTCTACTCCATAGAAAAACTTTGACAACACAGTGACAACACTGTATCTCGAGTGCCCATTATGCCAGTGTATGTTTCAGAAATGACTCATGTGCAGTACGTGTAATCACAGTTACCCCAGTATTTCTAAAAGGAATAAATGGGAGCCATGTAGCTTTAAATGTGTCATGCTCAGCTAAGGCTTTTGACCATCTGCTTCTATGTGCTCATTTCTCAGTCAGTGCAATGCGCCAGTATGGAGGGTACCAATATTGTGGATGAAATCCTGATGACATCTTCCAACTCCTGGATGTCTCTAGAAGAAAACGATCAAATCATTGTGTGATACCTTAATCCCCAAGAAAAATCACTATGAATGGAGTTTTAGGAATAGTTTCTGTTGTGATTTTGGAGAGATATTCGAAATCCTGATCCCAGAACTTCTTTACACCTGGGCAGTGCCACCACATATGCCCCTGGGACCACAGGCAGTCCAACAATTCGGAGAAGAGGGTATGATCTATATGCAGAATTCCAGGGCCAAAAATGCATTTATTTATGGGAAGACTCCCTTATGGATGCCTACAAGATTTGAAAAGGTGTCTTCCTCCATTCTCCCATTCCATATCAGGTGTGGTGCAGCCTGGTTTGTTATCTTAATAAATGATGAGTGTTTTGTCTCAGTTGGCAGGGAAAGTCCATCTCTATCCTTCTCTCATTTTAACTGGGAGCGCCTTGCCATTCTGTTTAGAGCAGGAAAGAAGTGAGTTGAAAGCCTCCACTGCCGTAAGCAACCCTAGAATTTATTGCATGCAGATCACATGAACTCTGGCAACACTCTCACGGGAAAAGGTGTAAATCTTCCAGGTGCTCTGCACATTCACAAGTGTGTGCCAATGACAGTTTTCATCCTGGAAGACCCTGCTGCAAAATATTGCAATATATCTTTCCCATCAGTGTATATTGGCATTGGTTCCTACATACAGACTCGTCCTACACTCGAGTAGGACCCTGGTAGAGTCACATGCCCGACTGGCATGTTCTCTCCCTCCTGGTCATTTGTTCGGGAGCTTCAAAAGCTTTCTTCAGCCTGAACATCACAGCGACTGATGCCAACAGACATCAGCACACTTAGGGACCCACAGAGTCTTTGCAGCTTGCGTAACAGACCTCAGCAACTCAGCATTTTGGCTAATCTACTTTATTTAAATATAAACACACACAGAGCACTGCAACATGGCTCCCTCTCTTTCTAGCATCAGACAGCAAAGAGAAAAAACAAAGGACAATAGTCCCACTTCATGGAACACAGTAACACAAACATCCTGTCTCTGGCACTTCCCACTCTGTAGAGTCAAAACATACACCGTCATGTGATAGACAAAAATCCCATGACTGCAGTCACAGAGCAGGAATTCTAGCACTGATTACATGGAGGAGTCAGGAGGCAAAAAAGGAAAGAACCACACAACTATGTTAAAGTAGCTTTTAATGGTCCCACTGAAGAAGAAGAAACATTCTTGCAGCAGATGAGAATTTGAACTTGGACCATTATTCACTAAAGACCATTCCAGTCTAAAAGAAAGCGTTATGAGTGTTTAATATAGTGCATTTTAAGCAATTCATTTTGGAAGTGGCTTTTCATTAACATTGCATAACAACGTTGCATTCTTTGTGAAAATTGAATGCACATGTTTGAAAAGGAGGTTATATAGAGATTTGCTGGATACATTTCTCCCATAATAGGCACGATCTCCATCGAGGAAGATAATACATGACCTGCAGATAATTGATGAGGAGAAATGAGGTCAACCTGTTCTTGAGAACACAGAAAACATTAGGAGAGAGACAATAAACAGACTGACGCTTACTTGAGGCTTGGTGTGTAGTGGACCATCTCTAGCTACCAGCTGTTTTGGGTAAGGTCCCAGGTTCCATCTGTGACATCGCCAATTAAAAAGGATGAGTCAGAAGGTAAGATGAAAGACTTCTGCCCAAGATCTTGAAGAGCAGCTGCCCGCCAGAGGAACGAGATGGACAAATATTCCAGTCTGGTATAAGGGAGCTTTCTTTGTGAGCACTCCTGAGTGGAAGTAGTTTAGCAATAGAGCACTTCCTCCCACATTTACCTACTGGGACAGTAAGATCTACTTCTCATGATGTCCCATCCACATGAGTTACAGCAAGGGTCTTCATGGGGGTGACACCCAAATGGTTGAATGCTCTTCCCTGGTTATAGTCTAGTTATAGACCATTTTATTTTCCTAGGTTGTTAAAGATCCTTTTAATGACTTTTAGTGTATGTATGTATGTATGTATGTATGTATGTATTTGTGTGTGTTAATGTATGTTTTGCTCTTGCTGGTTTTACAGGTTTGGTTCTGTGCCATGGTTGTTTTGCTTCTATTTCATTTTTAGTGTTCTTGTTAATTGCCTTTACACCTTTTAACTTTTATTGTTAACTATGCAGTAGATGGTGTTAATCGTATGCAGATGATGTAAATAAAACATCAAAAGATTGCATTTTTCAGTGCTGGGCACCTTACAGTTTGGGAATGCCCCCAGTCTGATACCCTAGGGAAACATTGCCACTGGTAGAAAATACTGATCTAGAGAGATGGCTTGTCTGACTTGCTATAAAGCAGTTCTTTTGTTCCTTTTTTTAAAAAAAATCCTAGAAACTAGAAGGTATGTTTGTTTGGGATCTGGATGTAACTTGCATGCTGCTGGAGGTCTAGGCTGTTGTTTCCTCTTGCATTTAGGTGTGGAGCCTTTGTTTCTTTGTGTGTGTGTGTGTGTGTTATTTTTTAACACCTCCTACTTGTAAGCACTCTGGTGGCTTTCGACCAAAGGTATATCAATTTTTTGGCAAGCAGAAATCCACCAGGATTTCTCTATCATGGCATCTGCCTGCTTCACCTGTGGTTTATATCACACTGCTCAAAGAGGCACTGGAGCCCTGCAAAAAATAGTGCTGAGCAAAAAAGGAAGAGTTCTGGACAGCCTCCACAAAGGATCCTCATCTTCACTGATCTTCAGGGTTCGCCCAAGGTATTTCTCTGTTTGAAGTGGAGCCCTAATTATGTCCCCTCTGCTGCTCGGGTCAACGGTTTTAACAGTATTGCACACCATTCAGGCAACAATTCTTACCTTCAGCTACCCTCCCAACCGCCTTCAAGGGGCAAAAGTGTTTGCCTACTCAGTGACTGCAATGCTCCCTGCCTTTACTCCCACAGAACTGGCTTCATTGAACGTCACATAGCCACCCTCCATTGGCTGTGTGATGATGTTGTGAGGTCATCATGCTGCCTATGTTAACCCCATTTGGCTGTGATCATGTCTTCTTCTTTTTCTTTGGCAATCACTTGGTTTTAACAGTGAGTCCGTTAGTGACTGTGGAGGCCAATTCTTGATCCACATGTCCTTCCACAGTGGGAACATAGGTTTCTGGGCAGGAGTTGAGCATGCTGAGGGTTTGCCAAGTGTGCCTTCCTCTTAGCCACTTTCTCCCTTTTGTCCTAATTTGAGCGTCTTCAAAACCCATGACACCTTTGGTAAAGGCTATTCTCCAATTGGAGCGCTCGCAGGCCAATGTTTCCTAGTTGTTAGGTTTTTTTAAGATTTGCCTTGAGAGAGTCTTTGAACTTCTTTTGTTGACCACCAGCATTACGCTTTTCCATTTTTAAATTCAGAATAGAGTAGTTGCTTTGGAAGACGATCATCAGGCATCACAACCAGTTCAACGAAGTTGATGTTAAAGAATCATTGCTTCGACACTGGTGATCTTTGCTTCTTCCAGTACACTGGCATTAGCTCACCTGTCTTCCCAAGTGATGTGTAAAAAAATTTGGAGACACCGTTGACGGAATCTTTTGAGGAGTTGGAGATGGTGTTTATAAGTGGTCCATGTTTCACAAGCATACATGTAGCCAGGAAGGAGAAACTGTATTAAAAGCAGCTGGGCAGCAAGCACACTTTGAAGAACAGCCCAAAGGACATACAGAGGATTGCCCACCCAGCTTCCCCTTAAGAACGTCTGATTTGTGCATACAGTATTTGCTTGTTTTCTGACATGCACAGATGTAGCAGATTTGGCTTTCCTCCTTGCTCCAATCCCATCTGGGGAAAAGCTTCACCTCTATAATGAGAGGCAGCACAGAAGCGTGGCCAGTAAAACACCTGGCATTCTTAAACAATCGCCGTGCCCTACAACAACAACGTCCCTCTGCCTCTTAAGCTATGGGCTGACCCTTGACCTTGGTGCACTTGTTTGATCTCTGCGGGACACACCCACGCATCAGCACTTGCTCACTGCAGACATATTTGATGTTTGGGAGAAAGAGCCGTGGCCAGGACGCAAGCTAATGAAGGTGCGATCAGCATATAAAACAGCCTGGGCAAAGGAAAGGGAAACACAAAAATAGCAAATGACCTTAATGGGTCAAGTTGGATGGCTCAGGGCTCTGGTTGAGTAAGAGTGAATGCCTGCCAGCTGCCAGTTCAGATCAAGGCCAGCAGGAGAGCAAATAGCTTAAAATGCCGAGTAACACGAGGATTGGAAAGCAAGAACATACTTCCTGGCCAGGGCAGAAAGATTGTTTCTCTCCCCCAGCCATTACTCAGTTCTGTGGAGTGACATCTAGCCAAACTTGCAGTGCTTACAGCTTTTAAGGCTGGCTCTGAGAAGACTGACTCATCATGGGGAGGCTTATGTAAAACTAGTCTTTGCGGGAGCAAATGCAGGAACAAACATCTGGAGGTCTGCAGGTTCCCCATCCTTGGCAGAGCAAGCAGAGGCAAAGTGGGTGCGGGACAAGCAGAAGACGGGGACATTAGGCAACCTGAAGACCTTGGAAACTTTAAAACAGGCTCCAACTTGTGTAGTGTTAAGACTTGACCAGTACTTAAAATGTAGAATAGGATGTTTATGGTACTGATAAACAGCATGTGGGGTGTATAGAGAGCTTCAAAGCAGCAAATAGTTTGTGCTAAAGAACCTTGTTGCTTTTGAATTCTGGTGCTGGAGGAGACTCTTGAGAGTCCCATGGACTGCAAGAAGATCAAACCTATCCATTCTGAAGGAAATCAGTCCTGAGTACTCACTGGAAGGACAGATCCTGAAGCTGAGGCTCCAATACTTTGGCCACCTCATGAGAAGAGCAGACTCCCTGGAAAAGACCCTGATGTTGGGAAAGATGGAGGGCATAAGGAGAAGGGGACAGCAGAGGACGAGATGGTTGGATAGTGTTCTCGAACCTACCAGCATGAGTTTGAGCAAACTGCGGAAGGCAGTGGAAGACAGGAGTGCCTGGCGTGCTCTGGTCCATGGGGTCACAAAGAGTCGGACACGACTAAACAACAACAAAAGAACCTTGTAACGTTTACTGAGTTGGTCTGTGGCTGACCAGTGGGAAAAGTGACAACCAAAGTGCATAATGTCTAGTGACTTGCTTTGGGAGTATTGGAGTGCAACCTGGCAGGATCTGTAGCCTCCATGAGAGGCATAAACCTAATCAAATATAAGCATGCAATTCCCTCCCTGACTAGCACACATCCTCATGCATGTCAGCGAAGCTTTAGGAGCACATTCTCCACACTATCATTTGTTCTGTACCGATGCGATCATTTCTGAGCGAACCCTGGAATTTGTGACTCAGAGATCTCTCGCAGAGCCTCTTGCCTTCTTTGTTGCTATATTGCAACCTTATCCTCCCCTCCTACTTTTAAACCATAAAAATAGATGAGCGTAAAAAAAGATAAAGCCTGTAAGATGAGGGAGTGACTCATTCACAGACAGGTTCTAGGCAGGCTTACTGAGAAATAAGTGCTGCTAAGATGAATGAGGTTTGCTTCCAGGTAAGCTGGAATAGGGCTGCTTCCTTAATTAGGGCATTGGCAAAAAATAATAATCTGCTCAGAGGATTCCAGGTTCTGTAGTCAGAATTTGCACAGAACTGCTGAATTTACACAAGTTATTCTGACTGTAGTATTCAGTTTTTTTGTTAAACATAGTGGCAGGGGGGCAAAGGGCAACCAGGCCACTTTTCAGGTGAAGCTTTCAACATACAGAAATGTAGCAGGTGAAGCTTTTTGCTGGCATAGAGATCAAATGATGGCATAAGACTTTCTCATTTAAGTTCTCCATGTTGAGCGCTTGTCAGTGTGAGGTTGGCAGCTTTTTCCATTAGCCTTGCTCCTTTGCCAACCAACAGCCTGTCACAAAACCAGTAATGCTGCAATCCACACCTCCTTTGTGCTGGACTGGGGGTTTGGGGTGAGCCCTGCCAGTCTCTACAGGCCTCCATCCACAAAGGGACACCAGCATCACTCTGCCATAGTAGAGCCCCCTGTTTCCGGGATGAAAGTGCCGTCCACGGAATCCTTGCTGACGGCAGCCTGTAGAAAGCCCTGGATTTCAGAAAAATATAATAAGACAATTAACAGAATTCATATGCCACTTAATCATAAAAACCTCCCAAAAGTGGAGTGTTGTAGGGTGGAGAGGGGCAAACCTCTTCCATTCCTGAACCCTGCCTCCAGAGCTGCTTTAGTTTTTGTGAAATGAAATAAATACTCATGTGTCTCTCCTGCCTGTCGTTCAGTTTGGCTCTAGCCGTTGGCAGAGCCAAGAGATGTGTGTAGCGTGTCTGCAGCAAAGGCAGCTGGGATGAATCCTCATTCATAAGGCCCTGGCGTGGCCACGATGCACAACATTGTCTTTGTCTGAACTGCCTTGGCTCAAACAAGAGCACTTTGGGAGACACAGGAAAGGGTTTGTTCAATAAGCTGAGTGACTTCCCCAATTAACTGGTCTTTTTCTCCTTCCAAAGCTGCAATTAAAGCTTCACTTGATTAATTGCACTGATAAACTGATTAAGGCTGCAGCCCAACATAGACTCATTAGGACATATAGGCCGTTGAACTCAGTGGGACTTTGGAATAAAAAAGTGTTTAGGATTGGGCTTGAACCCCCCTGCCCTCCACCGGGGAGCCTGCCTTATGTTTCCAGGTGGCCTCAAGAGACAGAGATCAAAGCAACTCAGATATTTTGAAAGGGGCTTTCTAGGCAACAAATGCCCCACTTCTAAGCCTTATGTACCAAGGTGCATTTACTAATCTCTTCCTGTCCCACCTCCTGCACACAAGGTTCACACAGAAGCAGGAGTCAGTTAAGCCTTATGCAGTCGTACCTTGGATCCCGAACGCCTTGCAAGTCAAACGTTTTGGCTCCCGAACGCCGCAAACCCGGAAGTGACTGTTCCGCTTGGCAAACGTTCTTTGGAACCCAAACGTCCAATGGGGCTTCAGCAGCTTCTGATTGGCTATAGGATGTGCGCTTTGGTTTCCAAATGTTTTAGAAATCGAAGACTTCCGGAACGGATTCCATTCAACTTCCAAGGTACAACTGTACTTGCCTCATTAACTCTCTCCCCCCCCCTGCTCCCCGGGACCTTCCCCTTTACAGAAGGTATTTTTCAAAGTTGGCATATAGCTGGAGCATGTGTACCTGGCACACGTCTGTCTCTTCCAAATGGAAACAAAGCTGGACTGTTGATTAGGCGAGCCTCTGATCTCCAGCATTGCCAGCTTCTGCCCTTATCCAGCTGTGTCTTTAATAGCAACTTGATGTACAGCCATTAGCAGATGATCATGCTACCAAAAGCATAAGTGATTTGTTCTTGCATGTCGTTCATAACTCAGTGGTAGAGCTTCTTCTTTGCATGCAGGAGGTCCCACTTTGGATCCGCAGCATCTCCAGGTGGGGCTGGGAATGTCCCGTGCCTGGAATGCTGGACACCTGCTGCCTGGGTTTCTTCAATTGAATTAGATGGACCAATGGCCCGACTCTGCTGAAGGCAATTTCCTAAGCTCCCGAGGCTTGCAATGAAAGCCACCAGTGGAAACCCAGATCCCCCAGATTCCTTGTGCTCTTACCCAGTGAATCCCAAAACATGAGCTGAGAATCTCCCTGTTTGGATTGAATCTGTTGCAAAGGAGTCTTGCTCCTTTCTTCCGTGCTTTTCAACACTCAGGATAGGGAACTCTCTTGCTTCCCGTTCCTCCCCTCCCTCTCTTGTGCTGGATCCTGCAGCTTGCCTCTCTCTCTCTCTTCCCCTCCTCTCTCTCAGCCTTGCTCTGCCATTCTCTCTCCCTCTCTCTTCCAGGAAGCAGAGAAGTTGTTGGTTCAATCTAATGCAGAGTGAAGACTGGAGGAAAATCTGGTTTTAATATCTGACAGGAGGTTGTGTTTGTTTCAAATTTGTTTTATTGGGCATGAATTGAAGAACCAAACATATTTCATCAGAACGGTCATAATTTTTTTGTGAGATAGGTATTCCACATGTGTCCTTGACAAACTGCTTGGCTATTTTTATTTTCTCTCTGCATAGCTGCCATTCCACCCATCCATTTATTATCTATTATAATAATTGAATTGAGGTCCACCCTGTACCTTTAAAAACACATCCAAAGCATGTCCCCCCCCCCCAAATTCTGTATAATATTTTTATTAATTTTTACAAAAACCAAAACCTTACATTAAAAGGAAGAAGCACATAGTGAAACATTTAGAACACCTATATACACTATCAGTATTAAATCCACATTATGGGATTACTTGAATCCCCCAACTTCCATCCCCTCCCTTCCCTGGTTCCTTTGTATTATTTTCATTTATGCATGTCAATAAAATCTTTATCTCTGGTTACTCTAATTTTAAACACCATCTATAACATTAGAAGTGTTTTTTTAAAATCCCACTAATGTATTTACTTGTGTACTTTGCTTTTGCAAATATGCAATAAACATTTCCCATTCTTTTTTATATTTGTTGTCATTTTGATTTCTAAGTTTCCCAGTTAGTTTAGCCATTTCAGCATACTCCATTAACTTAATTTGCCAATCTTCCTTGGTGGGAACTTCTTCTTTTTCCAGTGTTGGGCTAGCAATATCTGAGAGAGGCCATTGTTGCATACATAAACAAGTTATTATATTCTTTAGGTAGATCTGTTCCTGTAATACCTAATAGAAAGGCTTCTGGTTTTTTAACAAAGGTTATTTTTAACTTTTTTTCCAATTCATTATAGATCATTTCCCAGAACTTTTAAATAACCTTACATTGCCAAAACATATATTCTACGTCTTTACATTTCCAACACTTATTTTCTCTTGTTTTATACATTTTTGCCAATTTTACCAGTGTTAAATACCACCTATACAGTGGTATCTTGGGTTACATACGCTTCAGGTTGCATACACTTCAGGTTACAGACTCCGCTAACCCAGAAATAGTGCTTCAGGTTAAGAACTTTGCTTCAGGATGAGAACAGAAATCACGCGTCGGCGGCACGGAGGCAGCAGGACGCCTCATTAGCTAAAGTGGTGCTTCAGGTTAAGTACAGTTTCAGGTTAAGTACGGACCTCCGGAACGAATTAAGTACTTAACCCAAGGTACCACTGTACATCATTTTCATATAGTTCCCTTTAAGTAGGGTTACAGGCTATAAATTTTATTTCGTTCTTCCATAGTCTTTCCCAATCTGTCACCTGAATGTTATGTCCCACATCTTTTGCCCACTTTATCATAACACACTTGACCTCTTCATCTTTAGTTTCCCATTCCAACAACAAGTCATACGTTTTTAATAATAATTTAGTACCACTTTCTATTATTTCTCTCTGGAAATTTGAGATTTCATATGGGAATCCTTTCTTTTTATTATTTTAAATACTTCATTTAACTGGAAATATTGTAGCCAATCTGTTCCCTTTTCTCTTACTTCTTGAAGGTCCTTCAGCTGGTCCCGGGGGGAGGGGGTTACCGTGTGGCGTGGTCTAAGTCCGGTCCTAGGTTGAGGGTAAGGAGGCTGTCCATCAGGGGCAAAGCGAGGTCCAAAGCGAGGAGTCGGGCGTGGTCAGGAACTCAGGAGAGCAGGTCAGGGTGCCAACAGGAACAGGTTACCAACTATGTTGCTCCCGCAACCTGGGACTGGGCTGACTGGCCTTTATCTCCTCTGAGGCATAGGGTGGTCCCGGCCCACAGGTGACTCGCCTCTCCTGGCCTTAAGGCGAGCACTCCTCCTGTGAGAACTTAGTTCCCTCCACCTCTCTGCGCCGAGCCTCTGCAGCTCTGGAGAGGCTGGAGCGTTACTGGACCCAGAGGCAACCTCACCCTCCCCTGACAGGGCTGGAAGAGGAGCACCTGCAGGCAATGGGTCCTCGATCACCTCCGGAGCCAGAGTGGATTCAGCTGGTGTCTGCTCCTGAGGATCCGGCACAGGTGAGGGCCCTTCAGGTTCAAGCCCCTGCCCCAGCTCAGCCGGCCCTGGAGGCGGGGACTCCTCTGCAGGCTGGGATTCCTCAGGTTCAGCCTCTGAATCGGATTCCCAGGCCATCACAGTCCTTTAATTTTAATTGGTTATCCATTTCTGTTAACAGCTCTCTATACGTTGCCAAATTAGATTTCATATTTAATTTTTTCACAGATATTGCTTCCAGTGGGGAAAGCCACAATGGTGCTTTTTGTTCTAACAAATCCTTATATTTCTCCCTGACTTCATAAATCGCATTTCTTATTATATGATTCTGGAAGCTTTTATGTACTTTTGCCTTCTGAAACCACAAATACGCATGCTAGCCAAATCTATTATCATGTCATGTCCTTTTAGATCTAATAAATCTGTATTTTTTAATACTATCCAATCCCAAATGCAGTATATGCATGAAGCTTCATAATATAATTTTAAATCTGGTAAGGAGAAGCCACCTCTGTCTTTAAGATCTGTTAATACTTTATATTTTATTCTTGGCTTCTTTCCTCACCAGGTAAATCTTGAAATATCTTTCTGCCACTCTTTGAAGCAACTCACATTGTTTATCACTGGGATTGATTGAAACAAAAATAACATTTTTGGCAATACGTTCATCTTAATTACCGATATCCTTCCTAATAATGACAAATTCATTCTTACCCCCTCACCACATTCTGGGCACTGTAGTTTGTTAAGGAATGCTGGGAACTGCAACCCTGTGAGGGATAAACTACAATGCCCAGAATACTTTGAAGGAAAGAACGGACTTCAAATGAACTTTAAAGGCACAGTGTGTATATAGCCATCACCTTCAGTTTCACCCTCAGCAGGGCCGGCTCAAGATATTTTGGCACCTGAGACAAACCACAAAATGTTGCTCTCCCCTCACCACCAGGCAACAAGGGGTGAGTGAAGATCTACATCAGGAGCAAGGGGGGGGGGAATAAAGATTGACATTGCCCCTGAGGATTCTGCTGCCTGAGGCAGTCATCTCACCTTGCCTCATGCATGGGCTGGCCCTAACGCTCTACATCATTCAGATAGGTAGCCGTGTTGGTCTGACGCAGTCACTATATATATATATATATATATATATTTGCTTTCGTAGATTTTCACGGGTACAGGAATGCAGGTTTTGGTGTCCTCGGGTGTCTTCCCGTGTAAAAGTTGGGGTGTCTAGGCGACGTTTCGACGAGGTCTCACTCGTCATCTTCAGGCTGGTGCTTTCGGCTTCTTGTTACTGGAACAGAGCAGGATCTCAGTGTTTGAGTTCCTATAAATACTGTTGAGGAGGTGTGGTGTATAGCCTCCAATGTTCTGGGCAGAGAGGAGGTTCCCAGGCTAGTGTGCCTTTTCTTCTTTTGTTCCTTAATTACTTGAGGGATATCTTGAGTGATTTCTTGAGTGATTTCCTGAATCCCACTTAGGTGGGTCATTAGGTGTGGATTAGTTGCTAAAGCCTTCGTGTCTTGAACTCTTGAACTTTGTGAAGAGTTTTTCTGAGAAGATGGCTGTACTGCACTTGGTTGTGCTCTGGCTTGGCTTCGTGTATAGGGGCGAGCTGTGGTTTTGTGGCCTGTGCCAGCCAGATCTGTGTAGGGATTGCAGGGGGGTGCAGCATCCGGAGGTGCCACCCTGGTTTGGCTACTGGATGGTGTCTGTAATTTATCTGTGGAGAGGGTCTGGGTTTGGGTCTGGTGTGGTTGATTGGTGATGGCGTTCTGTGTGCCTCTGGATCTGGTGTCAGATTTTGTGGGGAGGGCTAATTTCCAGATGTCTGGCAAGCGGGATGTGTCGTCACGCTTGTTCATGTTGTGAGGGTGTTTCTCTATCTCGATGGCTTCCATGATTATTCTCTTGTGGTGATGTTCCATGTTAAAGAGCAATTTGGAATCTGCAAAATTAATTTCGTGTCCTGTTTCTTTCATGTGTTGGAAAAGAGAGGAAGTTTTTTCTTCTTTTTTGACGGCATTCTTGTGTTCTGCGATACGTGCATTTATTCGTCTGTTTGTTTGTCCAATGTACGTGGCTGGGCAGACTTTGCAGGGTATTTCATAGACCCCTTGGTTTTCCAACTGAATTTTATCCTTGGGGTTTCTGAGGATATTGGCTATTTTTTGGTTGGTGCAAAAGGCTGTTTTGATATTGTGTTTATGGAGGATTTTGCTAATTTTATCTGTAGTGCCCTTGATATAAGGAAGGAGGGCTATGCCATTGTTTTCTTCTGTGTCTTGGTTTTTGGGGGGTGTTTCTTTTTGGATTAGCTTCGTAACCCTGTTTTGCTGGTATCCATTGGCAATTAACACATTTGAGAGATTCTGTAACTCAGTTGTCAAGTGGTCTTCGTCAGCCAGGCGTTTGGTTCTGGAGATGAGAGTCTTGGCTACGGAGTTTATTTGTGCAGGGTGGTGGTGTGATTGTGCATGTAAGTAGCGGTTGGTGTGTGTTTTTTTCCGGTAGATAGTGTGTCCTAGGGAGCCATCAGGTTTTTTGTAGATTAGGACGTCAAGGAAGGGAAGTTGGTTGTTGGCTTCTATTTCCATAGTGAATTGTATTTTGGGGTGTAGGCTGTTGAGATGTGTGAGGAAGCTATCCAGTTTTTCCTTCCCGTGTGGCCAAATTACAAAGGTGTCGTCAACATATCTGAGCCAAAGTTTGGGTTTGTGTTCTGACTTGTCTAAAGCATTGGTTTCAAAGTGTTCCATGTACAGGTTAGCGATGACCGGTGAGAGGGGTGATCCCATAGGTGCAACTAATCCACACCTAATGACCCACCTAAGTGGGATTCAGGAAATCACTCAAGAAATCACTCAAGATATCCCTCAAGTAATTAAGGAACAAAAGAAGAAAAGGCACACTAGCCTGGGAACCTCCTCTCTGCCCAGAACATTGGAGGCTATACACCACACCTCCTCAACAGTATTTATAGGAACTCAAACACTGAGATCCTGCTCTGTTCCAGTAACAAGAAGCCGAAAGCACCAGCCTGAAGATGACGAGTGAGACCTCGTCGAAACGTCGCCTAGACACCCCAACTTTTACACGGGAAGACACCCGAGGACACCAAAACCTGCATATATATATATATATATATATATATATATGGTGCTGGAGGAGACTCTTGAGAGTCCCATGGACTGCAAGAAGATCAAACGCATCCATTCTTAAGGAAATCAGCCCTGAGTGCTCACTGGAAGGACAGATCGTGAAGCTGAGGCTCCAATACTTTGGCCACCTCATGAGAAGAGAAGACTCACTGGAAAAGACTCTGATGTTGGGAAAGATGGAGGGCACAAGGAGAAGAGGACGACAGAGGACGAGATGGTTAGACAGTGTTCTCGAAGCTACAAACATGAATCTGACCAAACTGCGGGAGGCAGTGGAAGACAGGAGTGCCTGGCGTGCTCTGGTCCATGGGGTCACGAAGAGTCGGACACGACTGAACGACTAAACAACAACAACAACAATAATAATATATATATATATCCAGTAGCACCTTAGAGACCAACTAAGTTTGTTCTGGGTATAAGCTTTCATGTGCATGCACACTTCTCCATCATGACCACAGTCATGTAACCACCCTGCATTCATAATAGCAGTGTCAATAAACCCAAATTCACTGCCACTTATCTAACAGGTACCCTAATCCAGCCTCTCAGCCAGGGGCAAGGGGAAGCTCTACACTAGTGCAGGCTCCTATCCTGGGGAGAGTGGGGTACAAAAACTACTTTCCCTCCAATGACACATAACAATCAAACAATGACACTACTCTACGAATCCCATGCTGTGATGCAAGACCCACAGAACAGCTCTACCAACAAACATAAGCTCAACTACTAACAGAACCTCAACAGACAAAAGCCAAGCATCAGAGTCATTGCACCCACACCCTCATCGTCAGCCAGGACAGCAGTGAGTCTACTTTTATGGCTGCAAGGGGATAGGTGGCTCCTCTCTTCCCACTTCCTTCTGTCTTCATCACTATTGGTTTCTCAAAGTTGTTGGCTGCTGCAGGGAGGAGCTGCAGCAAGCCCACTTATATGGCTGCAAGTCCAGTCCTTCCAGTAAATTGGCAGCTCCAATTCTGGTCCTCCTCTGCACCAGCATAAATCAGGCATATATTCCTACCTGTTGGGATCCGCATATGCCAAATGCTACTTCCGCCATTCTGCTTCCCATGTGTGTTGTGACTGAATTTTGCAAACTGCCCCGAGAGCAATTTCTACACAGAATGGTTTTTATAGAAATTTTCTTCAGCAAACGCAAAATACATCATGACTAACCAAACACATATATCAAACCTTGACTGTGATTTTTGTCCTGGAGTGACTTGTTGATGCACAGAAAGCAACAACAACAACAAAATTTGAAGCAACCAGAGGACACAAGATAGTTATAGAAACAGTTATTTGGGAGACCAAAGGAGGCAATTTATACATTTTTAAACTGAAGGCCAAAAGTGGTTAGGTGCAACACCAGTCCCTAATAGCTGGTGACGATATGGAGGGAGGACTTATCCCTGTTGTCAAAAAACATATTCGGCAAACAGAAACCATGCTTTCAACTTAGGTGGTACAGATATTTAACAAACAAATCAAGCAACTCAATAAATTGTGCCTCCCCTCCTAGGAAATCTAAGGTCTCCAGTGCAAGGCTCTCCCTCCTCCTGACTCTGAGATTATGGCATTCATACTAGCAAGTCTACTAAGGGCATTTGTATTCAGGAAATGTGCACTCTGGAAATATGCTTCTTGGAAATGAGATTTCAAAAGGAGAAAACAGCATAATGCTTCAAGATAGCAAAAAGTGGAAACCGTTCCCCCTCCTTTCTTCTCACAGTAATTATTTTTAACTTTGGCAGAAAGGGAAAATAGTAATTTACTTTCATTAATTTCTGTTGTATCTGTTACAGAATATGACGAAGGCTTCCTTTTCTGAAAAGCCAATTTTATTAGCCTGTTATCAGTCACTCAGGGGGGAGGGGATCCTCCCGTGCTTTATCTAGGGAGGAGAGGGGGCACATCCTGCCTATGGCTGTGTGCATATTTATGAAGGCACCACATTTGCAGGAATTGCTGTTGGCTTAATTGCTATGGATTCATCCCATGAGAGGCCAGGGAAGCAAAGAGCAGCAGATCCTTAGTCGCATCCAGTCATTGGCGGGGGGGACGGGACTTTTTTGTCTGTTCCAGTCCCCACTCTAGGATTTAAGACCCAGTGGAACCATGGCTGGTCCTGCTCCCACAACGCTCCATTTCAGGACCCATCATTGGCTAGCACCCATGGAAAAGCTGCTGGCAGTAGCTTCCCAATAACCTGCTCTTTCAGTAGGCACAGTGGTTGCCTCCATGGCAGTGGAGTTCCCCTGACTGTAGAGGAATGCCTAATCCCAATCCTGTCCCATCTCTAGCAATGCTAATAAGCAGGTTGCAATTGATTAAAGCATGGTGCTGATAATGCCAAGGTCGTGGGTTTGATTGTCGTATGGACGCATATTCCTGCGTTGCAGGGGGTTGTACTAGATCAGGCATAGGCAAACTCCGGCTCTCCAGATGTTTGAGACTACAATTCCCATCATCCCTGAGCACCGGTCCTGTTAGCTAGGGATGATGGGAATTGTAGTCCCAAACATCTGGAGGGCCGGAGTTTGCCTATGCCTGTACTAGATGATCCATGGGGTCCCTTCCAACTCTATGATTCTCTGAAGCTGCCATCTTAAACACACTTACTAGGGAATAAGGCTCATTGAACACAGTGGGAATTACTTACGCATAATCAAAAAGAAATAATTCATTACCAAAAAAGAGCACCAGAGGACACAGATTGCAACAACAACAACAGCAACAGCAACAACAATTTATTACTTATACCCTGCCCATCTGGCCGGGTCTCCCCAGCCACTCTGGGCGGCTCCCAACAGAATATTAAAAACATGATCAAACATCAAACATTCCTTAAACATGGCTGCCTTCAGATGTCTTCTAGAAGTCAGATAGTTGCTTATTTCCTTGACATCTGATGGGAGGGCGTTCCACAGGGCGGGCGCCACTACCGAGAAGGCCCTCTGCCTGGTTCCCTGTAAGCTCACTTCTCACAGTGAGGGAACTGCCAGAAGGCCCTTGGAGCTGGACCTCATGGGCCACCTTATATGTATAAATGGACTTTTCAAAGTAATTAATGTAAACAGAGAGATCGTACATTTCACCATCGGGACTAGACTGTGACCAGGTGAGCTGTGTGTGCTTTGTCACTGCTGTCCAGGAGGTTACTGCTGATGAGCAACCTCAAGCAGAGGACCTTCCTCTGTACAACAGTCACATGTCTGCCCTATAATTATCACTGAATCTGGATAACTAGCTCATTTGTTGGGATTAGCTGTGCTTTCCTACTTTAAGCATCATCACTGAGCACTGTGCAATCTGTCCATTTTAAGATTGTTAGTTCTCTGTTCTTTGACAGGTCTGGCTCTGTTTATGAACACCACCCCTTCATCATGATACCTTCCCGATTCCATGGAGCTTTGAATAATAGGCACAATAATGTCCTATGTTATTGCTGGCTGATTCATTCCGATCTGTTACCCAATGTCTTTTAAAGATAGGACCATTGTCAAAAGAGGTAATGTGGAGAATAAGCCCATGTGCTCCCTTATGTAATTTGAATATTATATGGGAATTATAGGTAATTGACAACTTGATCAAGAGGGGGGCTAAACCCACAAATTCATGGGCTTCCTTTGCATTGGATCAGATTGGATATATGAGAAGATACATACAACTCACCAAGTCCCGCCCCCCCCCCCCCCCCCAGTTCCATGGGCTTATTATATTTGCTGCTTTACTGGGTTCCCACCAGCACAGCTGAAATGCGCTCCATGCCTCCTGCAATTAACTTGCGCCATTCAGAGCATAGTGCGCATTAGCAGGGAGGAGCTGCAATCTCAGGAACATTAATCAATTTAAGAAATAGTAGTAGATATTTCACCACACGTGGCAATACCCATTTATAGGGAGCATTGCTTCCTTGCTGGTGCTTTGAAAGCTCTCACCAGGAAGGTGAAAAAGGCTGCTCTCTTCCTCTGCTGGCTGGGTTACATATTTTGCTGTGCATGATTCATACTAATGGGTAGCTGCTCTTTCTAGGTGTCTATATAGAACAAATTAATTTTATGGCACCTTTGGCTTCTTTTGGTGGGAGTTTTCCATTTTTAAAAGAAATAATGTAAATTGAACCATCCAAGTCCAATTAGCTCCTATGAGTCGAGGGGAAAGGTTTTCTCCTCCACTGACAGGTAATCAGAGTTACAAATACTGTTTTCCTTCTATGGTAATAACCTTTGGCACTCACCGCAGTCTGTTGCAAAGTATTGGCAAATTTGTGGCTGTTTTTAAAGTGTCAGTGCAAGAAGCACTGAAATTGCTGCTGTGTGCCTTTAACAGGAAGAAATTCAACAGGTACTGTTCTACCTGGCATGTAGGTAAAATGATGGGTTAGCTGTGAAGTATGATTGTTTAATTGCCCACTAAAATGGAGAACGCCTGTATGTATGTTGCTAACATAGGGAGCAACATACAAACATCAAATTCCATTGGAGCATACAGCCCAGAGGAGATGACAATCCTAAAATTTGATTTGATATTCTTATACTAAATAGCTTGGCTTTGTCAATTACATAACTAAACAGTTCCTAGTCATACTTGGGTATGATTAAATGGGACACATAGAGAGTCATGCCAAAACACAACAGAACATTGTTCTTATGGGATTGCAGGTTTCATGAGGACAAACAAAGTTAGAACAAAACAAAACAAGACATGGTTCAGATTCTTGGACCCGCTTTATACTGTGTGGATATACTCAGTCTGCGATCTTCATAATGTAGTTTTACATCTTTGAAATATCTCTCTGCCTGCACTGCCTCAACAAGCCTTCCCTTCAGTATAATTTAGTAAAATGCAGGATCCAGCTTCAGAGCGCCGCATTGAGCTTTTTCTTATTTAGAGCAGGAGCCCTTTTTTCAGCTCAAGGGCCACATTGTCTTCTGGACCATGTTCCAGGGGCCACATGTCAGAGGCAGGCAGGGTGAGATGGGAAAATGGGCAGAACAATGAAGGCAAGCTTTACTTTTATACTGTACAGTGGGCTAGGTTTTACACACACTCGCACTACACTCTATCCCATTATCAGAGTTTAAGGACAGAATTCAGGCACATAAAAACTCTCAATGTGGCCTGGAGAGAGAGAGGCAGTGTGGCTGGGAAAGGGGTGTGGGAAAAGCCCCAGGGCCAGTTACAGAGATTTGGAGGGCCGCACTTGTTCCTTAAGCCTGAGGTTCCCCATCCTTGGTTTGAAGTATGTGCTAGTTATTGCACTTCACATTTATTGCACCAATTTGTTTTTAGATGGCTAGGTTGCTTTTAGAAAACTTGGTGAGTAGTAAAAGCGGAGTCAAAACCTTGAGAAATAGATTAAAATAAAGCCACCCTTGTGCCAGACACTTATCTTTCAACCCACTATTTTTTCCTGGCCAACTCCTTCATCTCTCATCTCTCTTTTGGCCACCCTACTCTATGTTTGAGATATTAATTACCCGTGTACTTCATAGGATTTCCCCTTTCTCATGCACCTATCAGTGCTCAGCCTTTTTTGCCTTGCCAAGCATCGCCACTATTGCTTTCCTCACCTGCCAACAGCACACAGGTCCTTAGTTCCTATATGAACTTGTTCTGAAAATCAAACAGACTTTTCACTTACCACACAGAAATAACACTGTCAACCTCCTGTTCCTGGCACTTTCCCCTCAGCTGTTGGAATGTTTATGAATGTTCCGTGACATACGTTCAGCTGTACAGCCAATCATGCGAAGGGGGAGGGGCCGCCAACAGCCACATTTTAGCCCATTGTATATACAGTATAAGGTAACACAGCATGTTTAAATAAATTTTCTGAAACAAGACAGCTTTTGTAGTGGACCTCTGGCATTCTCGCAAAAGCTAATTACAAAATAGTTTTGGAACAGATAATGCGGCAGAAAATGTATAGGGCCTACAATAACTATTATGGCGGACCATTCATGTGTGAATAAGTTGTCAGAAGACAACTAATGTCCTTCGCAGCCGTAAGCTGTACACTTCCTGAGTTGCTTTTGTTGTTTACACCCCACTTTTCAGCCCATTTCAAAGCACTTAAAATTAAACTTCACACAAAAGTGCAACGCATTAGTGATACATGGAAGTGTTTGTATCAGTCTACAGCCTCTGCCACTGTAGGACTGTGTAGAACACGCCACAAAACACCTTTCCGTGTGATGCTCCATGGAAACCAGACGGGTAGCTGTTCATGCATAATAAACCGTTACATTTTCTCTGGGGAAGATGGCAGAAAAGCAGAGCCAAGGGTAGGGCATTGCTAAATAAGTAAGTATATCTTAATGGAAAAGGGCATTCCGCACTTGTAGAAGCTGCAGACCTCCCCCCTTTCACACCTTGCTCACTTGCTCCTAATTCATTCTGCCACAGAAAACAATTAGCTTGGATCAGATCCATCCATTTGCAGACCCAAATAACTCTGGTTGAGCGACAGCCATACTTTCAGGGGCTTGTCTTGAGCCCCTATTATGCAGGGCAGATGTGGAGAGCCTGGCGCCCTTTAGATGTTGTTAGTCTCCCATCAACCGTGGCCAACGTGGTCAAAGAAAATGGGTCCATCATGTGCCAGGCCAAAGATCCCCCATACCTAATGAAGGGAATATGATTCTTGCGGGGACTTGAAACAAACCCCATCTGTTGAAACTGTGAAGCACGCTCAACTTAGCATTGCTGTGCTAAAAATTGTGATACTTTTAAAGGTAGGGGCCAGTCAATTGTTCTCTAGCAAGCCAGCCCTTAGGAAATCAATTCCTTTTAGGAATTACACAGAAATATCTATATGCTCAGACTACATTAAAGTGCTGTGTGTGTGTGTGTGTGTGTGTGTGTGTGTGTGTGTTTGCATCCTGCTATTTTCATTCTGCATCTTGACTGATGACCACATTACATTTTCATGAGAGGTTTTACCTCTAAGGAAAAATTAGCTGGTATGTTCTCATTAACAGGTGTAGAGTAATTAATGGATTATGTGTCAATGGGGCCCCTTTAGGCATTAATAACGCTTGCTTCTTGTCTAGTCTGGTCTGCCATCCCTTAGCTTAGCACAATGTTGGCGAATGATAAGACGTTTGCTAATAGCTTAGTATTCAGCCTTCTTCTGAAGTGTGCATCCATACAATCTTTCATGGAAGGCACTGTTCATAGCTTCCTTTCGCACCCCTTTGCCATAGTTCACTCAAGCGGCAGTAGCCCTTTATCAAAACGTCTCACGAAATCATCCATATAATATAAGTGATGAAAAAGATGGAATAGTGGGTTCCATATCTCAATGTTTTCTCCATAGTATTGTTAATCATTCACTGGTTCCTTCTTCCATTAGGGCACTTCCCAGTCAAAGCTGTGACACTTCGAATATGTGGCTTGGAATGTTACTATTTGTTCAAGCGCAAGTGATTTTCTATGCCCAGTTAATTCTTGGACTTTGGCGGTAGACTTTACCACCTTTGCGGTAATCTATGATTGGTTGTGAGGTGGATTCTAGTTTATTGGAAGCTTCACCCTGTCCCCTAAGGGAAATCAGATACCTGTTACACAATAGGGAAAAGCTTGCCTTTTCCCAGATGGAAATTACACAACTACTTCTGTATTAAATTTAGCTGGAAAGAAAGACACAGGTTTTACAACTTCGTAAATACAAAGAGCTTCCAGCAAACAGAACAGTATCTTCCTTGGAGATGGCTCCAAAATAACAAGACTGGTTTTCAGCTAACTATTCTGTACATTTTCATCAATCAAATATTCTGTTAGCCTTGAGAGAATGACAGGAGCCCATAAAATATGGCTAAGCTTCCTTACTTTCTTGCCATTTGGACAGCCAGCACCCACACGACATTTCTAAAATCCTGATCCTGGGGACCAAACCACATCAAGGCTTATAGAGAGATGGATGGGTGCCATAGAACCAGCACCACAAGGAATGTGTAGTTTAAACAAACAAATCACATCATTTCCCCACCTCCACAAGGGACAGCCGGTGGAGCAGACTGGGGCATAGGGATGAACTAACTGATTTCGTATAGTAAAAGCTATGGTTTTCCCAGTAGTGATGTATGGAAGTGAGAGCTGGACCATAAAGAAGGCTGATCGCTGAAGAATTGACGCTTTTGAATTATGGTGCTGGAGGAGACTCTTGAGAGTCCCATGGACTGCAAGAAGATCAAACGCATCCATTCTTAAGGAAATCAGCCCTGAGTGCTCACTGGAAGGACAGATTGTGAAGCTGAGACTCCAATACTTTGGCCACCTCATGAGAAGAGAAGACTCCCTGGAAAAGACCCTGATGCTGGGAAAGATGGAGGGCACAAGGAGAAGGGGACAACAGAGGATGAGATGGTTAGACAGTGTTCTCGAAGCTACAAACATGAGTCTGTCCAAACTGCGGGTGGCAGCGGAAGACAGGAGTGCCTGGCGTGCTCTGGTCCATGGGGTCACGAAGAGTCGGACACAACTGAACGACTAAACAACAACAACTGATTTCTACTGCACATTACTGTAGAGACATTGGTTGGCAGCAATCTTGCATTGTCTACCTGTAACGTAGAGATGAGGAACCTGTGGCCCTCCAGCTGTGGTTTAACAAAGTAGCTGGGGTTGATGGGCACTGTTGTCCAAAACATCTGGAAGATGCCTTGCTAGGAAAGGCTGTGTTAGACCTTCAGAGCATGAAAAATGAAAAGAAAGGAAGAGAGTGAATTCTAGAGAGGAAAGTGGAGAATGGAGCGCCATTTCTCTCCCTTTGTAATGGCTTCTGTACACAGATCTCAAGAGAGCACAGGTTCTTCCTGACAGCACATTCCTCTGTTCACATTCTGAAAAATGTACTCATAGGAAATAGCAAATTAGCTGCAGGTGTACCTTGCAAATGGTGAGATAGGTGCCTGAAAGATTTTCTGTCATTCATACCTTTGATTCATTTTCATTCATTCTTATCTAATGAAAGGCCTTTGGCAAGCTATAGATTCTCTTTGTTTCAAGGCCAGCAATGCTCATGAACCCAACAGCAAAATACCAGGCACTTCTCTTTCAGCTGAGGTCCATCTCATCAAGAAAAAGCAACCTGTCCCGCTGCTCGACTTCTGACAGCCACATGATCTGCAGAAATCCGGTAGATCAGCATTGTCACCCTCTAATGTCTGTAGTCATGTCACTGTTCAAGGCAAGAGGTAAACCATTTGAAAGTCTAACATTAAGATATATGTAAGCCCTTCCAAAATCCAGCAGGGAAGTTTTTAGTGGTTGATGTTTTACTGTGTTTAAAATATTTTGTTGGGAGCCCCCCAGAGTGGCTGGGGCAGCCCATTTGGATTAATAATAATAATAATAATAATAATAATAATAATATTCTATGCTATATAATATACATGCTCATTCTATGACCTTAGCAGAGATTAATTGATTTCTCAATATCCCTCATGAATTGTAGTGCTGGGCAGAGCATTGCAAATGATTGGAAGCCTGTATAATTTAAGTTGGGGTAAATTATGCCATTGTAACTGACGTCTTGCAGGATCGCCTTACCTCAAATGTGCCAACTCAACTGGTTTCATTTGCAGAACTGGCACTGTTATAAAGGTAAAGGTAAAGGTACCCCTGCCCGTACGGGCCAGTCTTGACAGACTCTAGGGTTGTGCGCCCATCTCACTCAAAGAGGCCAAGGGCCAGCGCTGTCCGGAGACACTTCCGGGTCACGTGGCCAGCGTGACATCGCTGCTCTGGCGAGCCAGAGCCGCACACGGAAACGCCGTTTACCTTCCCGCTAGTAAGCGGTCCCTATTTATCTACTCGCACCCGGGGATGCTTTCGAACTGCTAGGTTGGCAGGCGCTGGGACCGAACAGCGGGAGCGCACCCCGCCGCGGGGATTCGAACCGCCGACCTTTCGATTGGCAAGCCCTAGGCACTGAGGCTTTAACCCACAGCGCCACCAGCGTCCGGTGCCACATACTACCACACTTGTAAAAAATTCCATCTTTTTATCTGGCAGCACCTGTACTTTGGAATTCCCTGCCTGTTGACAGCTGCCTCAACTGTACCCTTCTCAGTGCCTGCTTAAAACATTTTTGTTTAGGCAATCCTATTCAGAAATGTAGGATTTTTGTGTGTTTTATTTCTTCCTAGCTATTGTTGATTGTAAGCATTATTTTCAGCTGATTTATAATAATTCTAATGTTGTATTCTATATTTTTGTAAACAACTCAGAGGTTTGGTTCACAATCAAGCGGTAGGTAAATTTTGTTAAATAAAGAAAATAAAAATAAAATAATTAATAAACATTCCCAACATTGCTCAGGAGCAGGGCAGCTGCCAGATGAGCCAGGCAGAACCTTGCAGGGAGAAAATAGAGTTTGAGAAAATAGAGCCTTTAAAATAGAGTTTGACCTACACCACATTTTTTTGCCAGTGTAATTTCCACTAGGTTGCTAGGTCATGTGACTGAGCAGAACAGGGTTGGGAATAGGGGTAGGTCCCCATCTGCCCTGCTGCACCCCACTCCTTTTGTGGGGAGATTTACCTCAGCCTTGGCTTAGCCGGCTGAGGCAGGATGGAGGACTTGTGTCACCATATTTCCTGCCATACGGGGATGAGGGACTTCAGCAGGGGTAGCCCCAGCTGAACAGAGACTCGGTTGGAGATCTGTCTATTCCAAACTCTGCTCATCCTGGTGGATCTTGGGTTTGGATCGCTCCTTTAGAAAATGTTTTTCTAAATTACTTCCAGTTGGTTCAACTTCCCTCAGCCAGCCAGTCTCTTATTTATTCTCACTTTCTTTCTCAAGGTGCTATCTAATTAAAAATGCTTTATTGCTGTGAGTTTTCTACACACTTTGCTTGGGGGAAAGTGCTGAATGTCCCCAAAACAAAGAAACATTACCATGCCTCTCTCTCTATTTTTGCATTTCAGCAAAGCTATTTTCCTACAGGGTTTTTTTGTTGTTGTTTTTTGAAGAAGAAGAAGAAGAAGAAGAAGAAGAAATTATACATCCGTATAATCCTAGCTTCCCCACATCCAGTATTTCCCAGCTTCTGCCTTCTGAACTACGCCCCTCCACAAACCACTGTTCCAAATCCATACTGTCCTCCTGCTCCTGGGAAGAGTCAGGGGTCTGGGGTGGCTCCCACCATTCTTCCTCACTGCAGCCCTCCTCAGCACGACCCCTGACAAGTAGAAGGAGGTACAGGGTGGGAGTTATATTACATTTATATCCTGCCTTTCACAAAAAGTAGTAATGCTTCTGAATACCAGCTTTTGGAAACCATGGTGATGGTTTCATTAAGAAACTGTATGTTTGGAATGAAGGGGGGTGGAGGAAAAAACCTTTTTTTTTTGCACGATGTGATATTAATAACCCTCCACCCCAGATAGAAACAAGATCGTTGCGTTTTACTAATCACAAGCAGGAATTCAAGAACTGTGTGGGATGAATTATAGCTGGAGAGAGGATTGGTGAACGGTGAGAACGGAGGAAAATTTTATGACGCAGTTAAAAAATGGCGTCTCGCCAAGACAGGCTTGCCGGAGAAAGAAGGACAGGGGGAGGAGAATCAGGACCATTGGAATGAGAAGGAATGTTGGAATGCAATCTTGACCTGACAGAGCCTCCTGATATACTGGGCAAGTCTGAGAAAAATAAAGGACAGACTGAATATTAATTTTTTTATGGAAGCGTTGAACAGCGGCTGTCCCTGCGCGATATAATCTTTGGAGAGTACAAAACCCACACAGAGGATGCCTGTTTTCAATCTGCTTGCAAAAATTATCAGAGATCGTAAAGAAAGGAATATACAATAACAACAAGAAGATGAAGATGAAGAAAGTAATAAAGGACTATCTGGATTGAACTGGATAGAACTGTTGAATTAAAGCAGCAATATAAGTGATGTTTGGACTCGTCCGGAGCTTGATGTATGGGTACCCCCTACAAAATTTAAAATTCGGCTGTATAATTTGGAACTAATGTGATTTGGATAATGTGATGTGATTGGCCTTTAATAAAAATTATTTTTAAAATAAAAAAAGACATCTGATGGGAGGGCGTTCCACTGGGCAGGCACCACTACTGAGAAGGCCAATTGTCTGGTTCCCGTAACCTCACTTCTCACAGTGAGAGTACCACCACAAGGCCCTTGGAGCTGGACCTCTATTTTGTACTCTATGAAAGGATTTTTTTCTCATGCCTCTTTCACTTCCCTTGTAGCAGATCTGAAACCTGAGTTTGGCCACCTGACACAATGGGTTTAAGAATTCTATTGGTTTCCTACTTCCACATATTTCCACGGGCAACACCCCCTCTTTGGGTTGGACTATGGAAGAAGAGTGGCTGCAGGCACTGGCCTTGTTCTCCCCTTTCCTCCATAACATTTAGTGAAAGCTGTTTGCATGACTATGAGTTTCCATGTTCCTACTCTGTAGTTTTATTACGTATTTGTATTTTCATGTTGTGAACTGCCTTGTGATCTTCAAATGAAGGGTGGTATACTACTACTACTACTACTACTACTACTAATGATATCGAATTGGCTGATTCTGGCAATGGTAGGCAAACTTCACAATATGATCATGATATCATGTCACACTGAGAGTTTTCCCAGAGAGAGAAGCAAAAGTAAATGTGATATTTCTGGTGGCACATGGGCTCTTTCATGACACTGAGTTCTCCCTTTTTGTCCAGACATGGAGGAGGTGTCAGAGTGATACAGGGGACCAATATATTTCCTCTGGGCCAAGAGGACTTGGTTAGGATTGCTTCACATTATGTTCTTCCAACATCTCAGGGCCGAATGAGCTGTTACTTCGTAAATACACTCTGCTACTTTTGATGATCAGCCAACGCCAAAGGTGAGCAATCTTTGTCTTGCCATGGAATGACTACAGGAATCCTTTTTGTGATGGGAAACTGGAGTGATGTAATGATGATGATGCTTCAAGTGCCTGATGTTCTGCTTTTACGCCTGCATTAAATTTCTAAACACAGACACACAGACACAGCCCTGGGCTCCTTGTCTCCAAAACATTAAATAAATAAATAGTAGAAGTCAGGAATTGAGCTACCTGACCTAATTCTAACTGACAACTGTATGACAGTATGATTCGGTGTTGTGCTTGGGTAACAGTCTGTGCCCAGAGTTCAAGTGCTGAATCAGTGCAATAGCATGGCACAGAGTGGCATTTTGAACCGAGCAACGGCATGGATCAATGAAAGCATTAATGAGACTTTCCAGGTAGGGGGAAAAACTGCACCCAGGCCTAAACGATGCGATGACTCCCATGTCTTCACAGCAAAGGACTATACTGCAAATAACCCGTAATGCAGAAAACAGCAGCCTCGAAGGAAAAGCATTTTGCCGCCCCCTCCCAACTTAATTGAATTTCCAGGGACAAAGGAATGACAATCTTTCATGCCGCTGCTTGTTCGAGCTGATCATTGCCTGCTAATTGCTCCCTTGCAGGCAATACCTTTTGCTATCCCTACTCAGAATATATACTTCTGCCTTTCTCATTTTGCCACTGACTACATCAAACACAAAACCCCTTCTTAGAGCAGCTCTCTTGTCTCATCACAAGCAGGGCACTGCACTAAGTGTATCATGAGTGGGCAGCTGTCATCCGCAAGCACTCTTCACTTACAAAGTGGAACAAACTCCTTTCAACTCTGGTTTGCAGATTCTGTTACTGGAGCACAAGCCACTTCCTGCAAACGAGAGCGATTGGTTAATGGTGCACCAACTATCCCTGAACAAGCGGGCGATTGACTTGCACTGTCACATCAGGCTTTTGAGACCTCATGCCAAACACAGACGCAGGGCCCCTGGGTCCATACATAAAGGCCCGAATGCTTTTTTCTGATATTGTAGCTGCTTTACAAATGTTGGATTCCCATACCAAAGTCAGGAACAAAGTTACAGCAGAAGAAGAAAGATTAAGATAACAAAGACATAGTCTTCTCTGATGTGAGCCTTAACAGAAAAAGGAAATGCAAAATGTGCATTTTTTCTCCCCACAGAGCAGTTAACTCTCGCACAGTGGCACTCTATATATTTAATAGGAAGTAAGTCTTACCGGGGACGCGGGTGGAGCTGTGGGTTAAACCACAGAGCCTAGGACTTGCCGATCAGAAGGTCGGCGGTTTGAATCCCTGCGACGGGGTGAGCTCCCGTTGCTCGGTCCCTGCTCCTGCCAACCTAGCAGTCTGAAAGCACATCAAAGTGCAAGTAGATAAATAGGTACCGCTCCGGTGGGAAGGTAAACGGCGTTTCCGTGTGCTGCTGTAGTTCGCCAGAAGCAGCTTAGTCATGCTGGCCACATGACCCGGAAGCTGTACGCCGGCTCCCTCAGCCAATAAAGCGAGATGAGCACCGCAACCCCAGAGTCGGCCATGACTGGACCTAATGGTCAGGGGTCACTTTACCTTTAAGTCCTACCGAGTAACAGAGAAATAAGAGTGCAGTAGGATTGCAGTCATATTGGGGATTTGGCCTAGGAGAAAATAGGACACCAGTGTGCATGACACTGTTTGCCACTCTGAGATGAGAAAACACCAGGGATCTTGACTGACCCAAACCCTGGAGAGACCTCTTCAGAGAGAGAGGCTTGGGGACCCCATGCAGCACCTCACTCCCGCTGAAGACATGAAGAAACCTGCAACAGTCCAAAGGCAGATGGAAGGGCCCTATTCCTGCCCCGTTATCACCCCTCCGCAGCCCCACCTTGATTCCCAATTCCCCCCATTACTCCCTGGGCCTCAGGAGCAAAAGTGGTGATGGACCAGACAGGAGGCCCAAAATTATAGGAAGAGCACCAGTTTGGCTGCTGGAGAACTCTTTTAACTGACAGAAGGGGGTCTACCTGGGAGGAAAGATCTGCTTAATAATAATAATAATAATAATAATAATAATAATAATAATATCTTTATTGTCATTGCCCCCTTCGGGGACAATGAAATTACTTGGCTGCTCCATAAAAACACTAATTAAAAAATATAGTAAAATACAGGAGGAGGAAGACCCAGCCACAATCTGTCACTGCGTTTCGGGCCATGACCCAGCAGAGGATCAGGTAGAGGCTGTGACTATATAAGTCACTCAGTCTGCTGTGGATCTTTGCTGGGCTAAGCTCTGTTGTGAGCTGATCAAAGCTCCACCTCTCTCTACATTGCTAATTAAGTAACACAGAAATTTCCCCAAATAATCTATTATACTCAGTGTTCTTCTTTAAAGAGAAATATATTTAAGTATCCGACCACTTCATGTATCACTGAACCACTGCAGGAATGCCTGGAAGTCACCCAGCAATCTTGTCAATGCTGCCAGGCAGAAGGTTCTGTTCTTTCATGGGGCCTCATCTTCTGCCCCCAGCAAATCCACACGAATAGTTTGGTGGTGACCTAGAGGCCAAACCAGATACCTGATCGTAGAGACATGGCTGCCTTGTCCTGTCTTGTGTATAATCCCCCACACCAAGGCAGGTTGGAGTTACAGGACCTTGGAGAGCTCTTGCTCCAACAAGGTCTGAAGCCTGAGTCCAGACTCCTACTCTCAAGCCCCAGATGTTTTCTGGAGCATAAAACAGCACTCTCCCGACTGAAGACCTGGGAGCCATCACATCAAACACGCCTGTCTCCTCTCTGTTATTGCCCACCTGGTTCATTACTTGCATTGGTGAGCATAGGGAGAGACAGCAGAGGTAGAATATAGCCATCATGGCCAGTAGCTATTGGCATCCTTATAACTCATGAAACTCTTTTAAAGCCGTCTGAGTTGTTGGCCATCACTACAGCTTGTGGCAGTGAATGCCACAGGTTACTTGTGAGAAGTAAGACATTTTTAGGAAAATCAGCCGCATGGCGGAGTCTTGTGCAATGTTTCACAACCACCTAGAAACAGACTCCAGACAATGCTGCCTTTCCTGGACTAGGTTCAGTCCTCCAACTTGCTTGCCTGAAGAGGTGCTGCTGCAGTACTGATAAAAGAGCGTGCAGTGTGTGTGTGTGTGTGTGGATAATGGCAGAAGCAAGAGAAGCATTGCAGACACGCTTGACTTTGTTTGAGCCAAACTTTCACTCTGGGGGTTTTAAATCACAAAGGGAAAGAGATGTCACTCTAATTTTTGTTAAAAGGTCACGCGGTCCAGTTGTGCTTTCTCCTCTTCATTATTAGATAAAACTAAACTACACTTGTGTGGTATGTTATTTTTCGAAAATCCACCCTGACACTTGCATAGTGAATTGGTATTCTAGAAAATATAGTTTGATCCCCGTGTTTTTGATCCACAGTTTCCTGAATCCATCAAGGATGTCATTAATCACTATCTGAACTCTGTTAACCTTCGTCTTTCAAAGGCATTTTTCATCAAGTATTTCAGAAACCTGAATATTTGCTTTGAGGATTGCTGCAAATGATAGTTTCTCCCATTTATAAGCCGCTAAAAAAACAACACAACCATTTACTCACACCAAAGTGGACTACAGCATTATCATAATCAACAACAAACAAAAATAATATTTTAATACATAATGACTCCTGTAACAATACTAAAAAATTCAGGACAAACCCAGGCTAAAAACACTCCTTAAAATCCTGAAAAAGCAAAGAGGAATTTACTGCCCTTTTAAAAAGACAAGCAGGCATATTTGGCAGGTTTCACTTAGGAGGTAATTGTGTGAAGTGGGAGCCACCACTAAGAAGGCACTGCTTGATAACAGGGCTTGCAGTACTTGATCTGGCTTCTCAGGAGGGTTTACCTTAGAGAAAATGTCTTCTCAAGGTAAAAAAAGTTATAAAGCTAGCATTCCGAATTTCTCCCAGAAATGACCTGCAAGCCATTGAAGCTGTTGCAGAATTGGTACAATAAGCTCCCTGGATATGGTGTCAAATGATGCTTGTGCTTGTGCATATTGGACCAGCTGAAGTTTCCGAAGTGTCTTCAAGGGTCCAGTGGATGATAAAAGTCGAGTCAAAAAGTGACAAGGGCATGCAGTACAATAGCGAGACTTTTGTCATCCACAAAGGGGCAGAACTGGGAAACCAGCTGAAACGGGTGAAATGAGCTCTAGGCCACAGCAGCCACCTGACTATCCATAAATAAAGTTAAATCCAGAAGCATCTCAAACTGTGACCCATATCTAACTCAGGCAGATCCATCAGTTTCTGGGTCCCTCAGACAACCATCACAAGCACTTCTTCTGCATCTGGATTGTCAGCTCTTGTGTATCTGAATTCAGTTTCTGTTTGTTTATCCAGTCTATTACTGACTTCAAACAATAATACGTCAGGAGTCGTCACTACATCATTGCTTGATTTAAATGGAAGTACATTGGGTGCTCTTGGTGTATTGAACATATTTCACTCCCAGTACCTAGATTGTTGCTCCCAGAGGTTTTATGTAGATCAGGGGTGGGAAAGCTGTGGCCTTTTTGATGTTGATCTACAACTTCACTTTCCCTGTCTGGCTGCAGCTTCAATGAGTTGGAGACCACAACATCTGGTGGTCCACAGGTTCCTCATCCTTGAAGCAAGTATTACATAGCATGGGTGTGGAGATAACTCCACAATGTACCTACCACCAAGGTATCTAACCATAATGCCTCAAAACTGTTTGGAAACTTCCTACAGAATAGAAATTGATCTTATACCAATGGATCTCCCCCCCCCCCCCCAATGTTTGTGGAAGCCAGAATGAAAGGAATCCAGAAAATCTGTTTCATTCAAAACAATCTGGAGCTGCCTCCTTATGGCCTGTTCCATCACCTTTGCTAAGGAGAGACTAGAAACTGGCCTATAGTTACTTTAAATCAGGAGCATCCTCAACTGCACACACCCAACAATCATACAGTAAATTCTGATACAAAAAGGATTCACTGCCACTATTATTCTTTGTAGATTAAATGACAGGTATGGGAACTGCAGTGGTACCTCAGGTTACATATGCTTCAGGTTACATACGCTTCAGGTTACAGACTCCGCTAACCCAGAAATAGTACCTCGGGTTAAGAACTTTGCTTCAGGATGAGAACAGAAATTGTGCTCCGGCGGCATGGCAGCAGCAGGAGGCCCCATTAGCTAAAGTGGTGCTTCAGGTTAAGAACAGTTTCAGGTTAAGTATGGACCTCCGGAACGAATTAAGTACTTAACCTGAGGTACCACTGTACTTCATTTGCTTGTCCCTTGTTTTATGTTCCTGTGTAAAACATTTATTTCTTCTTTGTAGTTTCTAATAACTCCTCCAACATTTTGAACTCACCATGATCAAAAGAAACACTTGTCTCAGGTTCATACAACATGTACTGTACACAGCCATGAGAATCTAAGAACCGGCCTGTAGAATCAGGCCAAAGGACCAAAGGTCAATCTGGTCTCGCATTTTCTTTCTCCTTTCTCTACTCCTCAGAGGTTCATAGGGCATGAAAGCAAACTAAGGACACAGTTAAAGTATTAGCACAGCGGCTAGATGGACCTGCAGTCTATAAACTGTATCATAAAGATTCCACTGTAAAAAAAACAAAAAACAAAAAATCCCACTGTAAAATGAAGCATAGAAATAAAAATATATAAAAATAATGAAACATACTCCCTGCCAAAACCAGGTTTTACCATAATGGCTGGATTACAATCATGGAACATTTATCTCCAAGAATTTCATGGTTGCAACCCCTTAGATAGAATAACACTTTCCTACTGATTTGGAAATACCAAATTGTGGATTTGACCCAGGGCCTTAAGCAGGCATAGGCAAACTCAGCCCTCCAGATGTTTTGGGACTACAACTCCCATCATCCCTATCTAACAGGACCAGTGATGATGGGAGTTGTAGTCCCAAAACATCTGGAGGGCCGACTTTTCCTCTGCCTGGTCTTAAGGCTTTTTGGATGTCATTTGTAATGGTTGATTTCTGTCTATGTGTCTATTAGCTGTGAAATTGGAAACAGGAGCTCTTTCTGGTTTCATCATCTTCAGTGGAAACGTTGTTAAAGTAAAAGCATTCAAGAGGATATTGTTGGAAACGATTGAACCCCTTTTGAAAAATTACAGAGGTTGTAAAAGTCTGAAGACTGCTATCACTAATTTATGTTGAACTGGAGAAGGAGGGGAGGACAGAGGGTGAAGAAAGAGCTGTGAGTGCAAGGGGTCCCCATCCTCTGGACCCCCTGGGAAACTCAACAAACCTGCTGTACCTGGAACTGGGTGTGGAGATGGCACTCAGGTGGGACACAGCCGTGGGCAGCCTGAGGAAGTAACATCTACCTTAGGCCTACCCATAAAAAGCAAGTCTAGATTGAGAGATTAAGATCTCTTTAAGGTATTCTCAACATCTAGGACTCCAGGATGGTGACAAACTGTTTTTATACATGGCTTCCCACTCCAATCCCTTTTTCTTTTAAAGAAAACAACTAAATTTTAAATCCCAAGGACCTGATATGATGGACTGGAGAAAATTCTGTGGCATCCCTGTCTATGAAGGAGGAGGATCATCACTCCCAGGACCTTCTCAGCATTAAGTAATCATGTGCCACAAACCACATTTTTTCTGGTTCCTGCCTTTCTTTTTTCAGTTGCCCATTTTTGGCATAGCAACTACACAACACTCCCCCCCCCCCAAAAAACCTCCTGTAATCTGGCAATCCTCCCTCCCTCCCTCTCCTCCTCTTTCTCTGTGTGCCTTGATTCTTCTCCCATGACTGAAAGCCCAAACATAAAACTGTGAAATACAGTTCAATAAAAGGGAAATTGATTGGGCAATCTGTGACTGGAATCGGCTCCAGTAAAACAAATGCAAGAGGTAATCTGAAAGGAGGTCAGCCTGAGAGATAAAAGCTGCATAGAGACCTCCTTTCTCCTGGAGGGAAAGGAGAGGATTGAATGTGGGCTGCCAGGAAGAGCTAAATCAAAACCAGGAAGCTGATCTTGAGCACAGCCTTTCTGGTATCTGTGTGCTGTGCTGCTGTGTGTTGCAGGCTTGGGGATAGAAAAGAGGGAGGTGCTTTCTTTATAATTCAGAGCACCTGTTAATTTTCTCCCTTAATTCTCTTAGCACTAACTATATGTTCTGGTGATCTGCACATAGCTTCAAAGCACATAGCAGCAAGCAGCAAGCCTGCATTCGGAGAACTCTGTTGAAGGGACATTGCTGACTGAACACATTGTAGGGTGTCCCTCTTTTAAACCCACACTTGGTTTTCCAACTCCATTTTTGAATCAGGGTTGCGTAAACACTTTATGTCCGTATCACATCCCTACCTTGAACACGCTTACTAAGGGGAATATAGAGTACTATTGCTATTTCCTGATGGGTGCTTATCTTTGTGACAAACAACATTTATTCATTCATTGATTGACGGCATTTATATATCGCTTAATCATTAGCATTTCCAAGCAGGGCAGCTGTGACATCTGTCTACATGACAGCACAGTGGTCATGGTGCCTCGAGATGACCTGCTTCTTAAGTGTTCATCCTGATTTGTTTGAAACAAGCTTTAGGTATAAACCTAATTTTTCTAGTAGTTATTTATTTATTTCAATATTTATGATTCATGCTTTCATAAAATCTATCAAGGTGGCTTACAAGATAAAATACAGTCAAACCTTGGCTCCCAAATGCCTCCATTTTGGAACATCTCAGCTCCCAAACTCCAAAAACCCGGAAGTAAATGCTCGATTTTCAAATGTTTTTTGAAAGCCGGACGTCTGACACAGCTTCCACATGAGTGCAGGAAGCTCTTGCAATCAATCGGAAGCCGTGCCTCGGTTGTTGAACATTTCGGAAGCCGAATGGACTTCCGGAATGGATTACGTTCAACAACCAAGGTTTGACTGTACTAGCAAAGCAATCTATAAATATCCATAAAAGCTCATTTTTAAAATCTGTAAGTACTGGTTGGTTAAAAAAACATATTGCAAAGGCCTGCCTAAAAACTATAGTTTTCAAGAGATGTTTGGAAGAAGGCACGGATAGTTGCTGTCAAACCTCTGCAGTCAGTGAGGTGACTGAATCCCACTCACAAACTAGTGAGAGTCTGGAGGGGACTAGGAATGGCTAAGCCTAAAATGGAGCAACCATGGTGGGTAACAGGCATGTCAACTCTAGGGGGCCAAGGTGCCTTTGACCCCCTTGATATTTGTTGGAAGGGGGCCAGGCCCTCTTAATGTCATGACGTCACACACACGGGCCCTCTCCTACACACATGGGTAACTCCCACTTTTGCCAGTTGTTTCCCGTGATTTCCTATCAGAAAAAGCGCTTGCATTTCTTCTTCTAGGGTCATATTCTCGCACCAAGTTGCGTTCATACAGGGCTTGTTAACATGTGACCCTGAGCAGAAGTAAAAGCTGCCTCTATGCATGTACATGTGTTTGTATGAAAGAGTATACACATGTTGATTTGTACAGCTCAGCTATTCTGTACAGGGGCACACAGACCGTACACTCGCCAAATGTTACATGTGAACACCCTTCTGGTCACATCTGCCTCAGCTACTACCCAAGGTAGTGTGGTGAGAGAATCCCTAAAAATATTTGAGCTGTGAGGAATATAGATATGGCACTCCCCAAGCAGCACACTACATTTTATAGCAAGGGGCTCTGGTCATGCGATGGAGTCTCATTCCAGGCCATATCTAGCCATATATAATGATATTGCTTTAATCTAGCTTTTTACATTATATATATGTATGTGCATAATATATATATGTATATTTAAAATGTTTGGCATGGAAGCTTAAAAAAGCACCTCTGTTTTGTGGAAAATGAACACCAGTGATGGCTAAAGCAAAATTGCATTGAGTGGGTGTCATGGCTTTGCATAAGTGTGTGCTGATCAATGATAGGAAGATCAATGAAGTCATCAGTCCCTGTCCCCAGAAGGGGGTGGGAAAGTATTTTAAATGTCTTGTCACTTCAGTCTCCCTTCCCGCCCCCCTGTGCACATAAATTGGGAGGATAAAAAAATGTTTAGATAAGCCCTTCTGGCCTTCAGTTTTATTTTCTGACATTAATCTTGAAATATTACTGTGGGTTTGCTATGTATAGCCTGGCTTTTGTCACACCATCCTGAGAATGGAAATGTTTGCCCTCTCTGGCAAACCTGTATCAGCTGCAGATTGGACAGCAGAGCTTTCCATTTCTTCATGCAAATCACTAATTAAAATGTCACCAGTTCTGGACGGAACGCAGATGGTTGAAAAATCTCCCTAGCAATTCTCTTGCAGTGAACTCCAAGCCCTATCAAATATAGTGAAGCCAAGCTCCATAGCAGCCATTAAAGACATTTTTACTGAAGAAGGCTTTCTCTAAAATGTGATCCAGTAATTTATAGTATAACAACTGTGGGCAATAGCCAACCTGCTCGTTCCATCAGAATTTCTGTGCAGCAGAACTTTCCCATCCTCTCCTCTCCCTGAACATGTACAGCTCCACAAGTGGAAATCCTTGAACATTCTCTTTTGTTTACTGAGTATGTAATCTTTTGCATTGTACCTAGGACCAGTCCTTTTTTCCTGGGGGTATACACAGGTACGCATACCCCTAAACATTTTGTGAATCTTTGTGTTGTTGTTTAGTCGTTCAGTTGTGTCCGACTCTTCATGACCCCATGGACCAGAGCACACCAGGCACCCCTGTCTTTCACTGCCTCCCGCAGTTTGGTCAAACTCATGCTGGTAGCTTCAAGAACACTGCCCAACCATCTCATCCTCTGTTGTCCCCTTCTCCTTGTGCCCTCCATCTTTCCCAACATAAGGGTCTTTTCCAGGGAGTCTTCTCTTCTCATGAGGTGGCCAAAGTATTGGAGCCTCAGTTTCAGGATCTGTCCTTCTAGTGAGCACTCAGGGCTGATTTCCTTAAGAATGGATATGTTTGATCTTCTTGCAGTCCATGGGACTCTTGAGAGTCTCCTCCAGCACCATAATTCAAAAGCATCAATTCTTCAGTGATCAGCCTTCTTTATGGTCCAGCTCTCACTTCTTTGTACTTTTGTCCATTTACTGTATTTATTTTCCCCAATTTGAACTATAAAATGGTGGTTTTTCTTGAGTCAAAATGAGAGTACCCCTAAACATTTTTTCAGAAAAAGCACTGCCTAGGACCCCCCCCCCCCATATTCTATTCAAGTTGGCACCACTATCATTGAACAGACAGAAAGCTGATTGATTGATTGATTCGAACAATAGAATTGTAGAGTTTGAAGGGACCTTGAGAGTCATCTAGTTCAACCAATGCAGGAACCTCAGCTAGATTGCTTGTGTTGACTTATTTGCAGCTTTTCCAGAATGGGCTGTGCTCAAAAGGGCTTACAGTAAACACTAAAAATATCTACAGAGCATTTGCAATACAAATATACATATACACGAACACGTCCGTAAATTAAAAAATGCCGAAAGCTGCATTGGTCAAAGTGACCGCACAAACCTTTGCAGCTTCGCAAGGCAGCTTGTTGACAACTACTTCCAAAAGTCAGCTAGATCTTTTTTCTTGCCCCCTCATCAACTACGTTCAAGACCACCTCTTAAAACAGAACTATGAGAAGAGCCCTGGTGTTACGTACTGAGCTTGGATCCTGGTACAATAGGCAGGTAGGATCCTAGAATGCAACAACCTGATTGGCCTGCAGGAGCAGCCCAATCAGGCTTGAGGAGGAAAGCAGAATCAGCCAATCAGTTGGGACCCATTGTGTAAATAGTGTATATAAAGCCTGAGGTTTTGGGGAAAATTCACTCACTGTTTTACGAGCTGCAATAAAGGGCATGAAAGCACTGCACGATTTCACCTGTCTAGGCTGGCATCCTGTTTCTGCCCAGTGGCCAACCAGATACCCAAAGGAAGCTCACAAACAGGACAGGAGTGCAATAGCACCCTCCCCACATGTCCCCAGCAAGTGGAACATAGGAAGCTATCTCACACTTACCCTTGGCCCTTCTGGCTCTCTATTGACTACTGTCTGGCAGCAGCTGTCCAATATTTCAGACAGGGGTCTCTCCTGGCCTTACCTGGAGATGCTGAGTGTGCTGGGCCTGGGGGTAACCCATGAAACACAGAACAGGACTGGTCCAGAATCTGAAGGTTCCACAAGGAGTCAGTCCGACAGGGCCAAGGCAGGACACAAGGCAGGAAACCAGGCAAGGGCAGGTACGAGATCTGGCATACAGCAATGTTGCTCCCGCAACCTGGGGCGGGGTCCGACAGCCTTTTATCTTTGTCAGGGTAACAGCCAGTTCTGATCCCCCGGCGACTTTCCTCCCTGTCTCGCCCAAAGGCGAGCATTCCTCCTTGCGAGTACTCAGGTCTCTCCTTCTCACAGACCTTAGTCTCTGCAGTTCAGGAGACGTCGGTGGGTTACTAGACCCAGGGGCCACCTCAGCCTCCCCTGACCCAACCGGTAGTGGAGCAGCTGTAAGTGATGGCCCAGCTGAAGGCAACGAGGTAATCCCCGCATCTGAAGCCAGGGCAGGCTCAGGCCCCTGACTCAGCCCAGCTGGTGTTTGTTGCAGGGGAACTCTTCAGGGTCAGGCCCAGACTTGGTTCAGATGATGCCTGAGGCAAAGGATTCGGTGCAGACTGAGACTCCTCTGGTTCTGAGTCTGAGCCCTAGTCCCAGGCTATCACACTGAGGATTGAATGGGGGACCTTCTGCATGCAAAGCAGATGCTCTGCCACTGAGCTACAGCTCTTTCCCATATCCAGAAGATAGCATAAAACTACCATAATTGGTGGACGCGGGTGGCGCTGTGGGTTAAACCACAGAGCCTAGTACTTGCCGATCAGAAGGTCGGCAGTTCGAATCCCCGCGACAGGGTGAGCTCCCGTTGCTCGGTCCCTGCTCCTGCCAACCTAGCAGTTTGAAAGCACGTCAAAGTGCAAGTAGATAAATAGGTACTGCTCCGGCGGGAAGGTAAACGGCGTTTCCGTGTGCTGCTCTGGTTCGCCAGACCCGGAAGCTGTACTCCGACTATCTCCGCCAATAAAGCGATATGAGCGCCGCAACCCCAGAGTCGGCCATGACTGGACCTAATGGTCAGGGGTCCCTTTACCTTTACCATAATTGGTAGTCCCCACCAGTCCTACCATACTGCTAGTGTTCCTCAAATACCCATTAGGAACTCTGGCCTTGGGACCAGTTTATTTGCAGGATTGCCTTACTCCATACTGTTGAACTGTTTCTTTAAATCTAAAGGTTCATCATTGTTTCACCCAATGTGTATACCTTTAAGGGGCCAGAGTAAACTAATGAGATCCAGCCTTGCAGCTGTGAGGCATAGCAGGTGCTGCTGAGTTGCATTGATTAAGCTGTGTTGGGAATTGGCCACAGTATATAAGGAGCAGCACCTAGCTCTGCCATTTTACCCCTGGGGATGGGTTGGTGGTTGGGTCGTGTTTGTTTGTTTGTATTTAGTGTTTAAGGAGTTTTTGTTTTTCTTATTAAACCTTGCTTAAGTTATTTTTGAGTCCTTTCTTTTTAATGCAAGCTCTCCCCAGCAAGCTCTCTGCGCTACTATACTGCGAAAAGCCAACATCTTTGGTTATGGGCCCAGCTGCTGAGTGGATGACTGCATATTTTTGGACTCTGAGAAAGGTTTGAAAACTCCTTCTCCTGTTAGCGTAGTTTTTTGTGGGTCTGGAAGAGTTCCAGAATGGTTGACCGGGTTCTAGAAGCTGAGAAGACTCTAGTCTTCCCACAGCTAACAGATGAGAACTATAGTTTATGGTCTTTTCGGGTGGAGGCGCTTTTGACCTCTAGAGATGTATGGACCTATGTAACTAAAGACCCTCCTGACCCTGTAACTGATGCTTGGTCGAAAGGAGATGCGAAAGCCAGGGCGATAATTAATTTGGCAGTCAGCGACCAGCAAGTAGTTTATATAAGGAATAAGAAAACTGCCAAAGAAATGTGGGACAGTCTTGCAGCAGTGCATGTTAGAAAAGAGTCAGTGTCTGCATTGACGTATTTCAAGCAGTTGTACCAGACGAAGTTGCAGCCTGGTGGTGATTTGGCAGCACACTTGAGACGTCTGGAGGCAATACGCGGCGAATTAATTCGAAGGGACATGGAGATACCTGATATTCAGTACGTTTTTATCATCCTTTGTTCCCTTAATGAGGACTTTGATGGTATAGCTAGCCAGATATCTGCCGTTCCACCAGCACAATTAACTGTGGAAGGGGTAACGGCAAGATTAATGGGCGAGCTGGACAGAAGGGAGGCTTGTGCCATAAGCGCTCCTATTTCCAGAAGTAATGAGGGACGCCACATGCAAGCTTGTGGTGATACGACTGCATTTAAAGCTGCAAAGTGTTGTTGGTTCTGCAACAAGCAAGGACATTTTGCAAAGGACTGCAGAGCCAAAAGAAAGCAAGGTACTCCCAAGACTGTTTCTGTTCGTCAGTCACGGTCGTCAGCCCAGCAGCCGACATCGTACCGTAAAGACAGAAACGAGCCGCGAGCTTTTCATGCTCGGACAACAGATCGGAAAAGACTTAAAGGTGCCAAGTGGAAGTCTTTTGTTGTGGACTCAGGTGCGTCTCAGCACGTTTGCAACGATCGAAGTCTGTTTATTTCTTTCGAAGAGGAAATTGGTAATGTACATTTAGCCAATTCACAAGTCTTGCAGTCGCTTGGCAGAGGTACTGTTAAACTTGACTCTTTAAACATTACCATAGCAAACTGCATTTACTGCCCATCAGTGGACAATTTATTATCAGTAAGGTGTTTTGCTCGTCAAGGCATAACTGTGCGTTTCTTAGATTCAATGTGTGAGTTTTTTGAGGGGAACAAACGTCTATTGTATGCCCGGGAATCTGATGGTTTATATAGACTGTATTTTCGCACCTACTCCCAATCGCCTATAAATTGCAGAGCAGCACAGTCAAGCCAGGGGTTGAGGAATGTAAGGCCACATTCCGGGTGTGTCCATGAGGTGCACAGACTTCTGGGACACCTGAATTTTGCTGATATAATTAAGACAAAGAATATTGTTAATGGCCTCAACTTAAAACCATGTAAATTCTTTATGCAATGTCTATCCTGTTGCAAAAATAAGATCAAGGTTGCACGCAAGGGTAGGTGCTCAGATAGGAAAGTAACTGAGCCATTTGAGCGTGTACATTGTGATTTAGTTGGGCCACTCCCACCATCATTAGGAGGTTCTAAGTACTGGCTTACCCTGATAGACCAGTATAGTAGATACTGTTGGACTTATGCAATAGCTGAAAAGTCCCAAGCATTTGAGAAGTACAAAGTTTTTTGCAACTGGGTAAAAACGCACTTTAACAAACCAATTAAGAACCTGTTTTCTGACCGGGGTGGGGAATTTGTTTCAGAGGATTTTGAGAAATTCCTGGAAGCGCAGGGGACTACTCATGAGTTATCTTGCCCCCGAAGTCCCTGGCAAAATGGGCTTGTTGAAGTTGTGCAGCGTGACCTGCAGGCAGGGGTTAAAACTTATCTGCATGATGCTAATCTGCCCAAAGATTTTTGGGCTGAAGCGCTCAATGCATTTTGCTTTGTTAAAAATCGAAGTTATCATTCTGGTTTAGATGTCACCCCCTATGAGAAGCTGTTTAAAAAACGCCCTAATCTGAAATACCTACGCATTTGGGGTTCAGATGTAATTATGCATTATCCCGCTAAGCAGAAATTGGGTGAGCGTAGTGTTCAGGGAAAATTAATGGGCTACCAGCAGGGGGCGTACAGAATTTACATACCAGCAACTGGCAAATTTCATATTACCAGAAGCATGATACAAACTGTAAATTGGAATGGAGTTGCTATTTTCCAAGATACTGATGGTATAAATAATACTGAGGAAGAAGAGGAGGAAGAAGCAGGAGCAGCAGCAGCAGCAGGAAATGGTGCTTCTGAATTAATGGGAGAAGACAAAAAGCCTGTTGAATCTGATAATTTGTTTGATAATTTAAAGTTACAGGCACCCGAGGGGAGGTTAGATTCTCTTGAGTTTTCTGACCGTGAGCTTAGCCTACAGGCATCTCTTCAGTCTGACAATGATGGTTTACAACCTGAAACTAGTAGTTCACTTAGTCCTGTTAAGTCTGAGGAGTCTGACTCTCCTTCCGGACTGAGACGTTCAGATAGAAAGAGGCAGAAGCCACAACGATTTGCAGATGAACATTTTAATACTGTATATGCCAATAAGGCAGTTTTTGAGCCAAAAAGCTACAATGATGTTCAGAATTTACCTAAGCACCAAGCTGTAAATTGGTATAAAGCTATGAACTCTGAGATAGCTTCTTTAAAAGAGCATAACACTTGGTCTCTTGTACCTCAAACCCCAGATATGAGACTTATAGATTCAAAATGGGTTTATAGAGCTAAAATGAATGACAAAAATGAAGTTGTAAGGTACAAGGCAAGATTAGTCGCCAGAGGTTTTCAACAAATTCCAGGTGAAGATTATGATTTGTGTTATTCACCAAGTGTAAAATATGAAACAGTTAAGCTCTTGTTAAAAGATGCATCACAACGTGGACATTCTGTTTACCACCTAGATATAAAAACTGCATATTTGTTTGCAGATTTAAAAGAACAAATTTTTATGCGTGTTCCTGAAGGCATAGATGCTGCTGAAGGTTTGGTATGCAAATTAAATAAATCCCTTTATGGTCTGCACCAAAGTGGGAGGAATTGGCACCAAACTTTAGCAAAAGAATTGCTGGATATTGGTTTTTCACAAGGAAAGGCAGACAATTGTGTGTTCATAAAGGAAAGGGCAAACTCTGTAACTAAGATATGTGTGTATGTAGATGACGTGTTAGTTTCTACAAAAACTAAACAGGAATATGAACAAGTAGTATCACAGTTACAGAAGAAATTTGATGTGGTGGAATTAGGCATAGCTAAAAATTACTTATCCATGCAAATTGAGAAAGGCAAAAATGGATCTTTCCTGGTTCATCAAACTGCAAAAATTGATGATCTTGTTGAAATGCTACGTTTAGAAAATGCAAATGGGAAGGAAACGCCTATGGTGTGTGGTTTCACCTTTACAGGTGAAGATAAGCCATTTCCTAACAAAACCTTGTATCGTTCTGCTATAGGCAAGCTAAATTTCATTCAAAGAATCTCAAGACCAGATATAACTTATGCCTTTCACTTTCTGGCAAAATTTGTGGAAAAGCCCACTACACAATGTTTCTCTGCTCTTAAGAGAGTGGTAATGTACCTTAAACATACTAAACATTATAGATTGCAGTTTACATCAAGTATTGACAAAGGTTTTGAAATTTTCTGTGATGCATCTCATGCAGTGGAACAAAATAATTGCAGGGGTGTGTCTGGTATGGTGTTTTGTTATAACGGTTGTCCTTTTGAATGGAAGTCCCAGACACAAACCATTATTTGTCTCTCCACAACAGAGAGTGAATTATGTGCATGCGTTCAGGCCACTCGTGATATAGAATGGTATATGCAAGTATTTGCTGATCTACAGATGCAAGTAACACTACCAGTGAAAGTTTACCTTGATTCCCAGAGTGGACTCGCTATCCTATGTTCAGAAACCAATACGCAGCGCACTAGAGTCTTAAGATTACGTTTGCAGTTTGTAAAGGAACTAATTGCTGATAAAATGGTTGTATTTAAATATGTTCCAGGTGACAATCAAATTGCAGACATTTTTAATAAAGCACTTCCAAAGGTTACACATGAAAAACATGTACAAAGTATGCTTTATGTTTTTGTTCCACAATGATGAACCGCAGGGGAAATGTTGAACTGTTTCTTTAAATCTAAAGGTTCATCATTGTTTCACCCAATGTGTATACCTTTAAGGGGCCAGAGTAAACTAATGAGATCCAGCCTTGCAGCTGTGAGGCATAGCAGGTGCTGCTGAGTTGCATTGATTAAGCTGTGTTGGGAATTGGCCACAGTATATAAGGAGCAGCACCTAGCTCTGCCATTTTACCCCTGGGGATGGGTTGGTGGTTGGGTCGTGTTTGTTTGTTTGTATTTAGTGTTTAAGGAGTTTTTGTTTTTCTTATTAAACCTTGCTTAAGTTATTTTTGAGTCCTTTCTTTTTAATGCAAGCTCTCCCCAGCAAGCTCTCTGCGCTACTATACTGCGAAAAGCCAACACATACGTGCCCATCCAAAGCACTTCAATCTGTGGAATTGGCCCTGTTACAGACGCCACATAATAAGAAATCAGTCTTTTAGTGTGGCAGCACCGACACTTTGGAACTCCCTGCTTATTGACATCTGTCAATCACTTTCACCGTACTTTTCTTTGGTGCCTGTTTAACACGTTTTTGGAAAGAAGTCCCAGCAAAGGAAGAATGGATACAAAAACTAACGGAATATGCAAAAATGGCAAAACTTACCGGATGAATGAGATATCAAGATAATCTTTTTAAATAAAAGAATGGAAATGGTTTATTGACTATTTGCAGATAAATTGTAAACACATAAAAACACTGGCAAGATTATTGTAATAACCTGCAGTTTCATAAGAGTATATGTTTCAAGAGGATGAGTAAATGAGCAAATTAGGTTAATTTGGATATGCAGAAGATATTAAAAATAAATTGAAGGAACCACAGAAAGAAGGGGAAGGAAGTCAAGTTTTGAAAAGTCAAAATGATTGTAAAATATGTATAAACTTGAAAAGCATAAATAAATAAATCACATTTTTGTCCAGACATGTAAATATTCATGTATTTTAATTTCTTTTTCTTTTAACCATTTAAAACCATTTCAATATTTCTTGTAAATCAAGCAGTTTGTAACTTTTGTTAAATAAAAATAAAATAAATTGTTAATGGCCAAGCCATAAGCAGGATTCCAGAAGGTTCCTAATCTGTGCATCACATCCACAAGTTGCAGCAGTAACTCCTGCCTTTTGGAAAGTATTTGCTGTTTGCTTTTCAGCTTCTTTCAAAATGTCATCAGTTCATTTCCTACCATTTGGGGATTCACGTTTCTGCTCTGCTTTTAAACAGTTTTTCGCTGTTTGACTTTTTACCCGCAAGAGTCAACAAAATGACAGCGCTTCCCTGAAAGCGCTTCCAGGCTGTCAGGTGGTACCTGATCTCATGAGCTGCATCTTGGATTTTTTAAAGGCCAGCTGGCAGAACGTTAAATCCAATTGACTGATACGTAAATTGCTAAATACAAGGGGAGAAGGGCAGCTGACATTTGAAAGCTTCGTGTGCCGGCCATCAAAACGGCAGGTGGAATCTGTTCAAAATGGAGGAGAAAAGGAACAGGAGAGAGTCACTGTGCATTGGGCAAACTTGCAAAAGTGTGCCACAAATAATTGCTGGGATTAAAAGAACGGAACACAGTAGTTCTACTGTGTGTTCCAATTTGTGTTCATATTCAGTTAAATAAAAGCAGCCATATAGCACAATTGATACGGAGCATGCAGCATTGTACGTTTCCCCCCATTCCAGTCAAAACTGAAATAATAAAATGTAGGACTGCCATCAGGCATTTACTGCTTCCTGCAGCTGCACTAAGTTATCAGAGAGAGTCCTGGGCCAGCAGCCTCTGTGAGCGTTCAAAATATTCTGGGTCACACAGTTCTTGGGCCACACAGTGATTCACTGGTATCTCTTAGACATTGCTGACCCAGGTGACTGCCTGGCTTGCCTGTGTAAGTGGGCCAGCTGGTTGAAGGTACTGTATTCTCGAAACAAAATATTTCAGTCATGTTTTTGTGGAGGAAAGTAGCTCATGTAGTCTGGTAGATTCATGGTCAATAGAAGGACCATGAGAGGGCAATTTCAACTCTAGCAATATGGGGGAGATTGTTGCCTTTATGCCACTTGATGGTGTTTTTCCTGGAGGCATCTGGCTGCCCTTTGTGAGTAATAGGATACTAGACCTTATAAAAGATAGACCAGGGGTAGGGAGCCTCAGGACCAGGATCAAGGTGTGGCCTTCAAGACCTCTCATTTTGACTCTTGGGATTCTCTCCAGGTAACTCTATTTACTGACTCTTCTTCCCTCAGTCCTCAAATGCTTTTGCCTGGCTGGACCATGTCCTTGAATGGTGATGGAGCCACTTACTGGGCCTAGAAGGAGAGAGGGGTGTGTAGAAACTTCTAGATTTTGCAAGTCATGCAAGACTCATATCTGTTGCTGCATATAGTCAGTTTCTAGTTAAGGAGTGGTGAATCTGTCTATTCCGTTATTGAATTTCTTCCACCCCTACCGCTCCCTCAGTGAGGAGAGCTTTGAGTGCATGAATTGGAGAGGTTTAGAGATCATTGGGTCCTTTTTGATGGTATAAATCAGGTTGGCTGTGAGCTGCCTCATACCAACTCCCTCAAAGTTTTCCTCAGGGCTATCCCAAGACATTTTACTGCCTGAATCAAAAGACAAGATGGCACCTCCCCATTTCCATATACATAAGCCAAACAGACTTGCAGCTGAATCTTACTTCAGTATCCTCTACAGCACCTGAGGGCAGAAGACTAGTCTAAGGACATGTTGCATGGCCCATGCACACATGGCTGTGTCCACTTTCCACCCCTCATAATCTGCCACCTGAGGCAGCTACTTCACTCTCATGATAGGGGCAGCCCTGGCTCTTTCTAGGCAGGAGGCTGAGCAATACCGGGCAGCTTTCTGCCTGAGGATAAACACATTTGAAAGCATGAATCAGGCTGAGGGAGTAACATCTGACCCAACCTATGCATCCCAAGGCTTTAGGGTGAAACCTACACATTGCAGGGCTGAGATAAGACATGACTTAAGCCCTGGCAGTTACAAATAGTGGTTACCTTACAGAAGCCACCTAGCAATCAAAGAGGGAAAATTAGATAGGTGTGTGCAAGGAAGATAAGATCAAAACAAGAGGTGCCTTGAACATGCATTTTAAACTCCCTAGATGAGAAAGTCCCGTCTTCCCCCCCACCCGCTGCAATGGTTATAATATGCTTGGTACCAAAAACAGAGACCAGAATGCTTTTGCAATATAAATAACCCATCATTTTTTGGTTAGTCCTTCCCCCCACTAATCCCACATCACCATGTGCTTTGCCCTTTAATAAGAAAGCATAAACATACCTTTGATTCTCTCATCTTTATTTCTTATGAAAAGAGGCTGACTGTGCTTGTACTCTGTCTGCTCACTTTCTCTTTCAAGCCCCTTTGGTCTGGGCTCAGATTGTCTGCACATCTGCTTTGATCTGGCCCTTTCATGGGCTTTCTCTACCATTTCGTTTCAGTTCCAGCTTTCTCTTCTTTTGACCTTTGAAGCTCCTCCACTTCCTTACCTGTTCTCTCTTCTCCAAGGTGGCTTGTCTAGGCAAGAGGTGTACAGTAGCTGCCCTCCCTCCATGGTTAAGGTCTCCCCACCCTCAGACACACATTCAAGGCCTTGGCAGTGGCTCCTACAGAGCTGATCTGGTTGGAGCTCCCTCCTGATTCTTCCCTTCTATGTGTGAGGAAGAGGAGGAGCTGTGGAAGTGTCCAGCTCTTCATCCTTGCAGGTCACCTCCCCACCATCCTTCTTCAGCAGCCACCCATCCTCTTTCTATATAGCCTCTTGGAGGAGGTTGTAAGTCATGCTGAATGATAGAGCTGGCCCCAGAAGTGTGAGGCCAAGTTAGGAGGGAAGGGGTAGGAGGACCTTGATGCACTCCCACTTATGCAAGAGAGGGAGACCTCAAATGAGCAAGTGGCAGAGGGAGGATCATGGGATGTCTCCAGACACACCCTCTCAGGTGAGTGAGGGAGACAGAACAAAGGAAGGGGTGGGCTGGCCATACCAGTGAGCTCTCTGTCGATGCATAAGCTCTGCTAACCACCAGTGGTGGACCTGGCTCTTGCCTATCTCCTCATCCAACAACAACCTTCTTAAGTCCACAATCTTCAATGTGTGTTCCTTCAACTTAGAATGCCCCCTCCCAGCCTATGCCCTCAAACATTTGGTTGTTCAGAACCAAAGCCTATCATATATATGTTCAATAGTACCAAGAATTGAGTAGCCCCAGGTAGACAACAACTATGGCCTTTGGCTAATTAAACAATCTTTCAAATGGGGGGGTATTGTTTTGTTTGTTACTATGTTATGTATTTTTGTGTTTTCATATTGTAAACTGTCCTGTGATCCTTAGATGAAGGGCAGTATAGAAATTTAAAAAATAATAATAATAGCTAACGTTAATCATACTTAGAGTAGACCTAAGTAACTTCATTCCATTGATTTAAATGGCTCTGCTCGTCGTATAGTTTAACTGGATTTCACTCATTTATATTGAATCTTATAAGCTGCTGATGCAAACATGGGTAACTCATTGGTTATGTATTTATCCATTTCAAATAGCAAAAGACAAATCATATTTTTGTCCCTCAATCTGGAGCAGCTATCAAGAATAGCTTGCAAAAGCCTGGCCACCAGAGTATTATACGAAGTAGAGTATGAAATATATTGTACAATATCTTCCATTTCCCACAGCCACAAAAACAAAAAACAAAAACAAAAAGCATTGATCTGACTGAATTTTAGAGTATTTTCTATTTATGGGGACTGAAGGAATGGTCTGAAACCTTAATTTTCTAAAGGCTATTTTTGGAGCAGATACAATACTGAATGTTCCAAACAGATTTGTCAAGTATGATTCCCATTAGCAACTTGATATCAAAGAGAAAAGTGGAAATTCTGACTCATTAGCATGAGACCATCGAATAAATGTTTATTTTAGTTATTATTTATTTAGCAAGATTTACAGGTCACTTAATCATAAAACTCCCTCAAGTGTGGTACAAAACTAAGGGTTGTTGTCTTTGATTCCTCTCCTTAATACCTGTCTGCAAAGACATCCACTTATATTTCAACCCGAGTCTCTTGTTTTAATTACTGCATTGTTCTAATGATATTGTTTTATTGTACATTTTAATAGTGTACTTTAATTATGGAAGTTTATATTTCAATGCGTGGGTAATTGGTTTCTATAAATGTAAGCTGCTTAGAAGCTTATTTTGATATTAAGAGGTAATTAATAATGGCACAGGTTTTAAATCTGCAGGATAATCCATAGATCAGCAAATTTTCACACTGCACATTCCACCTCTTTCTTCAATTATACTTTTTTTAAAAAAAAAAGAAAGAAGGAAATTTATTTGCTGGAATCTGATGGAGCTTTACCCAATGCATTATGCAGAACCTTCTTATGGGGCATTCAACCCGTAATGCAAAGCTTCCTCAGTTCAGTTCTCAACAGAGCAGCAGGCGTTCCTCAGAAGAGGCTGACAGGGGCATCCTTTTCCCATCTGACTCTTTCTGTCATCATCATCTTCCAATAGAATGTGGGGCTCAGGAGTTACCCATGTGATTTCCTGTTTATGGGATTTCCTGTTATCTGTCCCCTGTGGTGAACCACTGGTGCTAGTCTTCTCAGTGAGGAACCCTCTGCCCCTGGGCAGACTCCGCAGTTGACAGATCCTCCTGCATATCAGTGAGTATAAGAGAACCTCCTGTTCCCATTGAGCAACAAGATTTTCCTCAGTTCTGCTGCGTTACAGTACTCTGTGTTGCACTTCAGTATTGATTTCTGGCTTGCTCCGAGATGGTGCCTCCTGGATCAGACTTGCTCCTTGGTCCTGACTTCTGGCTTATTCCACACTCCTCCTGAAACACTTCAGGCTGCTGCCTCTGGTCCAGCTTTGACAGCTTCCTTCTATACCTTCCTTTTCCTTGTACACCTGTACTTCTATCTTTGTAAATTGCCCAATATATTCTGAGGCACTGTGTGAGTCACTGAATATTGAGCATCTTCTTGTTCCACATCCTTCCCTTCACTCAAGATTCGGGATGGAGATGGCTTTCCCAATGTTTCTAGGACATCAACTCCCATCATCCCTGCTCAGGATGGCGAATGGTCAAGGATGATGAAGATTGTAGCCCATCAATGCCTGGAGGACCACAGATTTCCCATCACTGCTTTAGAACACAGGACCCATGTCTGGTTTTGTTGTTGTCAGAGCTCTTGCTCAGCACCTTAATAAATAAATAATCAAACTGCAAAGGCTGATTCACATTTAATTCGAGAGTTAGCTTGTGATTTTAGGCACATGCCACATAAATATGTTTTCTGGCTTGATAAGGGAAACCGCAATTTGACAAGAACATTTCTTAGTTTAGACATGATTTATTGACAAAGTAATGGGGCAATTAAAATTGGGTTGGCAATGGAGGGAAATTAGGTTTAGAGCTCTGATGGCAGCATTCTTATTTGTGGGACTTATGAATGGCAGCACTGTAATGCATGGCAGAGATGGCATATGTCTTTGAAGCATTACCCTTGTCATTAGATTTATATATAAATGTCACCTTAGAAATTAGCAGTGTTCCACTAGAATTATTAGATTGACTTTCAAGGGGAAGTTGGATGTGACAAGGAGGGGGAAACGAACGCTTCCTGGCCATAGATGCTGCTTTGTTTGTCTTGAAAGTCAAATGCTATACAGGAATACCTCCCTTCATTGTCCTTTGCTTTATTGCACTTCGCAGATATTGCTCCTTACTAGGTTGCGGGTGCAGCTGCAGGCAGACCGACCGACCACTTCCAGGGGAAGGAAGCCCCACCACTGCCGCCCCTCTTCTAGCCATGAGCTGGCAAGGGATGGGTTTTCCCCTCCAGCCCCTGCAGCTAGGGCAGGGGAGGGGCTGGCTTAATAGACTACATAACTTTTATAGAGCAAAATAGACACCAGGAGACTTGGTTTGGTCAGAATCAAGTATACACTTCTAGACTTAACACTAAATACATTGCTTCTGAAAAATGAGCCACCGTAGCTGCGAGAGGGCCATGAAAATTTGTGTCCTGGGCTTTTTAGACTCATCTGCCCATGTACTATCTGGAACCAACGGGGCACCCTGGTCGCCCAATGTGAAATATATTGGCATTATTTTAAGCTCTCTTGCCCCACTATAAGGCTCTTTAAAATTTTGAGATGTTCCTAACGTTTAAAAACATTTTAAATGTGGGTTTATTTTATTTTAAATGGTGTGATTTTACTACTTGGTTGTTTGGGAAGAAAGGTAGGGTAGATAATTAATTAAACTGCAGGCAGTCCCATACACTGTACAGTGAACTAACTCCATTCTCTGGCCGGTGTAGGGAGCAGAGCAGTCAGGATTCACTCAATAAACCTGGGCTCTAATATCTTAGGAAACACTTGATGTTCCAATGTGATTGCTGCTTGTCAGGGGCCCTTTCTGTTGGGCGACCACAAACAGTGCAGCATCAGTCTGTGCAGGGGAGCCGGCGCTGTGTGAATCAAACCCCTATCGTTCTCACTTATTTAGGACACCAAGGAACAAAAGGAGCTGGGATGAGATGTTTTTCGACTGGTGAACTAAGCCGAAACCTCGAGGGACGGGAACTCTGTGCAGAGTCTTGGCAGCTGTGAAGTGGTCATCTCATTGCACCATTGCAGTCATTGTGCAGCCGGATCAGACAACCATTTCACTGTGTGGCCAGCTGTAATGTGCATTGTATCGGATGAATGGCCAGGATAGATTTTACAGTCGTCTGACCCAGGCTTGTAGGAAACCAGTGCCAGAAACTCGTGCCCATCTCCAAAATCTCCTGCTAGACTTTTCAACAGCTTTTTCTCTGCCTAAATGCTCTCCTGCCAACCACACACACAGACACACTTGCCTGCCTTCAGTTCAAATGCATTAGGAATTTCAGTGTGTTCAATCCGTCTTATACAGTAATTGGTAAACACATTTCAGATGTTTGAGTTTCCTTTACTTTTCTGGCCATTTGTTCCCTAATACAAAGGCAATCCACTCTGCCAAAAGGGATGATGAGCGTAGAGAATATGGGATTGGTGCCAGTCAGCTGCAGTTGTCATTCTAGCTCTGAAAAGCAGGGCCAGTTGGAATAACTTTTCCAGGCTCGCCTAGAGGTTTTGCTTTATGAATACTTTGGAAAGCATGTGATTCAGTTATCTCTGTTGGTGAGTTAATTATTGCATGGAAATAAATTTTCCAGCCGCAGGAGAGCTCCGTCTGAACGTTACAGCGGATGAAGGGGGAAAGGGAGCCGAGCCTGGCCTCTGACGCTGGGAACGTCAGACCGTGAAGCCTGCACAAAAGATTAAACAACTGCCTATATATAGCTATGTAATATGGATGTGTGGTCATCTCGTTCTTCTTAAGGCACTTTCCAATGCTAAATTTACAGTTCTGCTCCAGATATCTTGGAAGGTCACTCAGTCGCATATCGGAAGCTTCCTCTGCACTTGTTAAAAACTTGCAAGTGTCTCTTTGCTGAGACAAAAGGATAGCATGGTACCTTATTTATTCACTCTCCTACACTAAGCTGCTTCTGTCTCAAACTCAAACAGCACAGGTGCAAGTAAGGCAGTGCTGGCCAACAACTGGGATGGCTTTAAAAGAGGATTAGAAAAATGCACGGAGGATAAGACTTTCAATGGCTACTGGCCATGATGGCTACGCCCTGCCTCCATGTTCAGGGGCAGTAATCCTTCTGAATACCAGTTGCTGAAAGCAGCAGGAGGGGAGAGCAGTGGCGTTGCAATGGGGGTGCAGGGGGGGCGGTGATGCACCCCGGGTGCCATGTCTGGGGGGAGGTGATAAGAAGGCACCTTGCTATCGCGCTGCCACAGCCACATGTGGCGGATCCTCTGTTCGTGGCTGCAGCCGTGAGCAGAGGATCCTGACGCCGGCGGCAAACCACTATATGTGCATGTGCAGCGTTGAGCGCATGTGCTGTATGTAACAATGCTGCACATGCGCTGTACATAGTGGTCTGCCAGCGGCGCCGCTCCAGCACCGTACGGACGGCGGTGGGATCCCTCCGTCGCTGCTATAGCTGCATGTAGAAGATCCTCCATTCGCGGTTGCAGCTGCGAGCAGAAGATCCCAGCACCATCTGTATGGCGCTGGAGCGGCGCTGCCGGCAAAGTGCTATGTACAGTGCATGTGTGGCATCGCTACGTATGGCGCATGTGTCATAGAAGCGACGCGCATATGCGCCCTACATAGCAATGCCCTGCCCCGGGTGTCATGATGCCTTTGTTTGCCTCTGGGGGAGAGTGCTCTTGTGCTGGGGTCCTGCTTATGGGTTTCTCACAGGCACCAAACAAACAGGATGCTGGACTAGAAGGGCCACTGGCCTGATCCAGTAGACTCTCATATTCTTCTGAACAGCACCAGTGTCGTGTGCACCCTGATTGCAATTACTGAAGGCATGCCAACACTATTGACTATAATCAGTGAAGGGGACTCATGGTAAAGTTGTCTGTGATACTCTAAAGACCTGCACATTTACAAGCTTTCATGGTCCAGAGCAGGGGTTTCCAAATTGTGGTCCATGGACCACCTGAATGAGGCTCACAGACCAAGGGCATGTCTGTGGATTTGTGGCTGGAAACAGGAAATGGGACATCCATTGCATTATATCCAGGGGCGTAGCAAGGGGTGTGTGGTAGGTGTGGTCCGCCCTGGGTGTCCCCACTGAGGGGGGTGACGAAATGGTTTGTGGCACTCACCGCGGGGCCTGCAGCACACCCGAGCCATGCATCTCTCCTGGGAGTGACGCAGTGGCTTGAGCGCCCGCAGGCTTCGCACTGCCGCAAACAGTCTGCCCATTGCCTGCCCCCAGCTGTAGGGTGGCAGAGTGGGAGGAGGCAGGAAGATTCCTTGGAGGCCCACACACGGCTGGCCCCGCCCCCAGGTACGCCGCCCCAGGCACCCGATTGGCTTGCTCCACTGCTGATTACATCATAGAATTGTAGAGTTGGAAGGGTTCCTGAGGGTCATGTAGTCCAACCCCCGCAATGCAGGAATCTCAGCTAAAGCATCCATGACAGATAGCCATCCAACCTTTGCTTAAAAACTTCCAAAGAAGGAGAGTCCTCCAGTCCTGTTTTTGGGACTCTCTCTAGGCCACAATCCATCCCCAGCCACATTCCTCTCTGCTCCTGCTTTTGCATGCTTGAGCGTTTTTGCTCGGTCAAAATATGCTCCAGAACTCTCATAATATGTTTTGCCTGCCTGAATAGAGGATAGATAGATGTGTGTGTAGAAAGTAGCCTCCTGTACAAATTTTTTATTTGTTGCTCTGCTGACTTTTGCTTCTGACCCTGCTCCCCAGGTGTTTGCTCAAAAGAGAATGCAGCTCTCTGGCTGAAAAAGGGTTTTCCTCCCCTGCTATATAGGCGCAGAATATAACCTTCACATATCCATTCTCAGACAAAATGCTCACATAGCATACACCCATTCATGCTTTCATTTCATGATAGAGACACACATGCACATCCATTCTCACACAGAGACATCCATTCAGTTGTTCCTTCCAAACCCCTATCCCCATCCTCTCTCTCTCTCTCTCTCTCTCTCACACACACACACACACTTAAAGACTTTTACAACCATCCTCAACAATTATGCTTCAAAAAAGCAGTTTAGCTTCTTCTTTTCAAGCCTAGGTGCAGGAAGGGGTGATGATCTTCATGGAGATTGAACCCTTAAGATTGTAGCTTTAGAATGGCAAAAGCTTAATTATGACACATAACAACAACAACAATTTTATTATTTGTACCCCGCCTATCTGACTGCGTTGCCCCAGCCAATCCGGGCAGCTTCCAAAAAATCTAAAAGCATAATAAAATATAAAACATTAAAAATTTCCCTTTCTGAAGGACTGCCTTCAGATGTCTTTTAAAAGTTGTATAATTATTTATATAGCGCAAGTTATCACTTGCGGAGGGGGGTTGTGTGAGTCTGCACCACGAAAAACAACAAAGAGTAATGGCAAACCAATTAACTTGCAGCAGAAGATTTCTGCGGCTCCCCCTTCACTAGGTAGAAGTTCAGTGGAATCCATGGAGAGAGCAGTTGCAGCTGGTAGTGATGTCTTTCCCAGCCAGGCAGAAGTTAATATTAAAATAGCCCACAGAATAGAGTCGGAGGAGAGTTGCCACCTTCTGCTCCAGAGGCAGCATCTGTTATTTGAATGGCTCCAGGAAGGCAAGCAGGGCAGCGTGTGGGAAGAATGAATCTCACATACCATGCAACAGCAGGAGCTACAATCTACTCTCTGGAATTATCTCTCTTTCTTGTTATATGTGGAAAGCAAAGCCCCAGTTCTGCTTCACAATATATTGCTAGTGAAATGGCATGAATTCCACACACACACACACACACACACACACACACACACTATTCCAACCTATAGAAGCTGCTACGAGGCACACATTTTGGGATTCCAGGGCCCTTTTAGAACTCAACAAATAGGAATTCGGCAAGAAGTCTATCTTCCTTCCCCCTTTAACCAACAATCCAGAAATTAAACTTTTTCATTCACTGCAATACCAAGCAAATGCTATTTCAATGAGAATTCAACAAGAGGAGGAGGGGGCTATGAAAAGAAAACCAGAAATGGAAAACTACCAGAATATTAACACACACACAGTCCAAATAATTTCCCCTCAGTTCATTATAATTTTCTTGGGTTAGCCACTGGCCACGACAACATACTTTGCATGCCGAAAGTCCCAAATGCAACCCTTAGCATCTCTGGACAGCTCTGTGAAAGATTCCTGTCTGAAACAGTAGACAATGCTGAGAAAGATGGACCAAATGGTCAGACTTGGTATAAGACAGCTTGCTGTATTCTTCTACGTAGATGGAAATAAGAACTGCTATTTCTCACTTCCTCCTTCAGCTCTATGTGCTTCCCAAGGCTCAGATTAACCCAGCTGTATCCAAAGCAAACTTTGTGTATGGTTTCTCTTTCTCTGTTTCTTTGTTTTGTGGGACATGGTTCAAGGCAGATGGGAGAAGTTACCAGAGCGTGTGATCCCCACAACGTTCAGTCACAAGTCAAAATGTTGCCAAAGATCTAAAATGGTTGGTTACTCCTGATCTCACCTAAAGGCTCTATTATATTGTAATAGTTACTCAGAACTTCTGAGATTGCCGAAGATATAAACGCACGTGGAACTTGCTAGAGATATAAACACGCATGAAATCACAAATAGCCTGAAGCACAACACAAGAGAGCAGGGATGTGTGTGTGTGGTGGCAATGGCGATAGAGCAGAAAACAGGCCCATCCCTAAATCTTTCCTTAGCTACACTCATTAACTTGATTGTTGATTTAATCTGGGATTGGTTGAGGATGACTTCACTTGGAATGGATCCAAAAACAGAGCTTTATGGATTGTAACCTGTAATCTGTCTAACCTTCAGAGCCGGAACGGCTTCAGATTTGCTGTGTGAAACAGGCTCCCTGAACGCAATAAAGTATCATTGGATAGGAAGCTAAATTTGTACAGTTGTTGGGGTTTTCTGGGGTTTTTGTACATGAGCCTGGAAGAGTAGTTACAGAGCGTCAAGAAACTGGCCTGCAGTAAACTACATTGAAATTAATGCTCTGCAAAAGGGTTAGCTAATCTAGTGCTCTTCAGATGCCATTAGACTACAGCTCCCATCATCCCTCACTGCTGGCCATGCTGTGAGAGGGTTGATGGGGGTTGCAGTCCGAGCAACATTCAGAGGGTACTGTGTTGGCATAGCTGTCAACCATCCCTTATTTGGCGGGAAACTCCCTTATCCCAGCGCCATGTCCCGCTGCTGTCCCTTATTGATGATGTCCCTTAAATTTCCTGGGTTTCAAAGGAAGCAGCTCCTCTCCCTCCCTCCCTGCTGGCCAGGGAGGAGGGAGGCTCCAACTGTGTTGATTGGCTGCGTTGCTCACCCAGTAAGGAGTCTAAGAACGACTGGGGGGTGGAGCTTGCATGCCTTGTGCCGATCAAATCGGCCGCGTTGCCTGGGGACTCGCCTTTGCTCAGCACTTCCCAGCGGAGAGGTGACGGTGATTTTCTTTGCTGCATCCCCTTTGCCTGGTTGCTGCGCTGTGGGAACCACCACTTGAGGCTTCATTTGGCTGCTGGCTGGGCTTTCTGCCTTTGGCTCGGAGGGGCTCAGAAGTTGAACATACCTGTGCCTGGAAAATCCCTTATTTTGGCTGCTGATCCCTTATTTTTGAGGCTGCTGGTCCCTTATTTTCAAATCTGTAAGTTGACAGCTATGTGTGTTGGCTATCCCTGCCTGATAGTAACCTGACGGTGCCTGTTATGACTTCAGTCATGCTGTGTGGGACATCCGCCACTGTCTTGTACATAAGGAGAAAATGCACCTTTTGATGGGAGGGGAGCTGTTCAAAAACTGTGCACTCCAACTACTGCAGCCTTCTAATCTTTCCACCCTGGCCAAAAGCTGCTGCAACTGCTACAATCGCAGCCTTATTTATTATATCTAACTGGATCTGGGCCAGACAGCTGGGAAACATAGTGATGGGGTGCCAAGCAGCTGCAGTCTCCTCTGCTTTCCACCCTGGTAGTGTGCCTAGGAGAGAAAATGCCCCGTAGTAGCAGAACAGCCAATCCTGCAAGGGGGGGGGGGGATGGAAGAATCTGTCAATTCCAGTTCTCTCCATTTCTCATTTTTCCAGCCTTAAATTCAGTTCTCCAAATTTCTGCAGCAACCAGCAATTTAAAAGCAAGCAAACAAACACCCTCATGAATATTCACCAGCACCTTAAAATGAATTTCTCCTAATAAATGCATTTTTGCATGCCATTTTGACTAATGGACAATATTTTGGCAAGTGGTTTCCCCTAATGTAAAGCATTTTTGTCTGTTGATTTCACCAATATATTCATTTTTATTCACACTTTCCCCTAATTGCTGTAAATATATGTTGGGTGGAGAACTGCACTACAAAGTTAGGATAACTGCAAACTTTGAAGGGTGACTGCGTTTCGGTTCTCATATTGTTTTGAAAAGTGAAAATTTGACAGTTTTGACTGTAAACTGATTCACATGTCTTCACCAACCCTAGCTGCAAGTGTGGGTGTTTCTCTCCTGCCCCATGTTCTGCGGGCAAATGGTTGGGTAAATGGTGGGAGAGAAACTCACTTGGAGGATTGTTCTTGAGGAGCAATAGTACCATGACTGAATTACACTCTGCACATGGCCAGAGGCACCTGCTTGTTTTTTCAGCTACCAAGGCTGAGCCCTTGCATGAATTATTGACTCTAAAGCTGGGGTAGCTAACCTGTGGATCTTCAGGTGCTGCCGGACTAATTCCCATCAGCCTCAGCTAGCATGGCTGACCACATCTGGAGAGCCACACACTAGCCATGCCTGCTCTAGAGTTGCACCCCTATCCACTGGACAGAACAGCCCCGAATTTCTGATCCAGCAAAACTGTCCCATTCATTTTTACAAAACAGTTTCCTCCAGCTGGTGTTCAAAGTGCTTCACAGTTCTTAGCTAATTTACCCTGTGGAATAATAGGGTGGCTTGAGAGAAAAGGTCACCCAGCCAGTTTCTGCAACTGATACATGGAGATTTGAACCTGAAAATAAGGGTGCTTCCAGGCTGTGGCTATTTTGGGGCGGGATTCAGTCACATACCGGTATATTCAGGTTGTGCAGTTGTTAATGGGGAGGTCTTGTACAACGAAAACACTTTCCCAAAGCATTGGGCTTTTTGCAGTAAGGAAAGTTGTGGGGAAACGCACTGGAAAATGTGGGATAGGCCTTGTTTTGATGCAACATGTAATTTCACTGTCTCTCCTGGCACCACACAAACATACACAGAGACATGCAGCAATTAGCAATATCTAGACGAGAGAGACAATTCTTCCCATGTGCTCTCATTTCAAAGCCTGACATGCACAAATTAGCAAAGCAAGTAAACAAAGTTCCCTGGGCTTTCTTTATTCATTTACATTGACAAATATAATTGTCAGATCCGTTGTGTATGAGTCAGTTATAGCTGTGTTTAATCATGCCGAAAACACAGACTCCAGAGCCTTCCTTCTCTGCCTACCCAGAGAGCTGCAACCATCCCTCAGAGGCACTGGTGCTGATGCGGCTATCCTGGTGTTCTAAACTTGGCAAGTCGGGAGAAATCAGGCAGCTACACAGCCTGCCAGATGCTCATTATAAAAGGTTATGTCCAAATAGCCAACATGGTGGTACTGAGATACAGCTGGTTCTGTGCTGTCCCAAAATGCCTTAAAAACCTACGTTGTCAGAAGTTCAGTCTAGGGCTGCCAGCTTTTACCAAGCAAAGTCTTTGCGCCTATCAGCTGCATGGAAAGCAGGAATTCAGCAGGTGCATGATGGTGTAAGGATGGGCTCTCTCCTGTTTAGCTCTTTGTGGCTAGACAGTAGCTCAAGGGTAATTCAGGCAGCATCCTGTACACATTTACCTGGGAGTAAATTCCATTGAACTCAGCAGGACTTTCTTCTGAGCAGACAACACATAGGGTTGCACTGCCAGTAACTTTCAAATCTAAGTGGAGAACTGGAACCAGGTATCCCCACTTCAAGTTCATTCACTCTATCCTATTGGCTCACACTATTGAATTTCCCCCTGCAGTTCAACCCCTGAAGGCCTAAAACTGCTGTTAAGCAACCAGCCTGTTTCCCCTGCTCCTCTGGACTACTGAAAATGTTTTTAGTGAGATTTTGCTTCCAAAAAGGTTACACATGTATTTCTTTTGACCCACCATTCCTTCCAGTCAAACAGGTCATGCAAGAATTTATAAGCCTGAAAAACCCAATCAGCTGAAATAAAATGGGAAGGAATGTCCAGAAGCAGCAATCCCTCTTAAAATGGGTGCTGTGCCCGTCACTGAGAAAGGGAGAGTTATTGTTAATGGCCACATATAGGGGGTTCCAACCAAGTAAATAAACTATTCCAGGCCTCTGGAAATGTGAAAATTCTGGCTGATAATGATAAATCTCCAAGACAGGCAAGATGTCATCACCAGATCCTGGGCGAAGACTGCACACAGAGAAATATCTTGGGAGGCACAACATACCTTTAAAGCACATGACCTCTCCCAAAGGATTCTGGGAACTGTAGTTTGTTAAGGATGCTGAGAATTGTCACTCCATGAAGGCTAAACTTTAGGGGAACAAATGCGCTTTAAATGTATGGTGTGTACGCAACATATTGATTTAATGATCAATCAGGATTTGCCAGAGGCTCTTCCTGAGGAGCTAAGTGATGACGGTGTGAGAAAGACCTACATCATTTAGTGAATTCATGTAGTTCCTTCTTATAGACATTATCCAAACAACATGAGACTGAATTATAGGGAAGCGGCTCCCATGATGCTCTGGTAATGTATGAATGGGGCTTTTCTGACAGTCTATGAAATTAGTCAATGATGTCACTTCCCCTACTGCTGGAGGCCAGAAGAGAGCTCACAATTTTTCTGCTGCTGATTAGTTTGTTGGGTAGCCTTCTCCATTTGGTTTCAGATGATCACACTCATTGATGTCTTCTGGATGACCAGCTCAGCTAACACTTCCATTGATGTCTTCCCACTGCACTTCATGGCCCTGTCTTTCATTCTGCACTGGTTGAGTTGGCTAGTTGTAGCCAATACGACAAAATATTTAAAGTACTATGAAGAAATGGAAAGTGGATTTGGGGCCAGAAGGAAGTTTTTATCAATAATCAAATCTACAGTCAACAACACCAGAATGCAAGCTATTGTTGCAAATGCTATTTTCAGGCTCTTTCTCTTACTTGTAGCCAAGTAAGATTGTCTTCCATGGACATGGTCTTAACAATGAGTCCATAAGTGACTGTGGTGGCCAATTCTGGATCCACACGTCCTTCCACAATGGGAACATTGGTTTCCGGGCGGGAGTTGATCAGGGTGTGGATTTGCCAAGCATGCCTTCCCCTTAGCATGTTTCTCCCTTGCATCCTGAGTTCGAGTGCCTTCAAAGCCCATGACACCTTTGGTAAAGGCTGTTCTCCAACTGGAGCGCTCGCAGGACAGTTTCCCAGTTGTCAGTGTTTATACTACATTTTTTAAGATTTGCCTTGAGACAGTCTTTAAACCTCTTTTGTTGACCACCAGCATTACACTTTCCATTTTTAAGTTCAGAATAGAGTAATTGCTTTGGAAGACGATCATCAGGCATCCGCACAACATGACCAGTCCAACAAAGTTGATGTTGAAGAATCATTGCTTCAACACTGGTGATCTTTCCTTCTTCCAGTACATTGATATTAGTTCGCCTGTCTTCCCAAGTGATGTGTAAAATTTTTCAGAGACACCGTTGGTGGAATCTTTCAAGGAGTTGGAGATGGCGTTTATAAATGGTCCATGTTTCACAAGCATATAGTAAGGTTGGTAGTACAATAGCTTTGTAAACAAGCATTTGGGTTTCCCTGAGAATGTTCCGGTCCTCAAACACTCAGTACTTTAATCGGGAGAAAGCCGCACTCGCAGAGCTCAGGCGATGCTGGATTTCGGCATCAATGTTGGCTCTTGTGGAAAGATAACTGCTAGGTAGGAGAAGTGATCGACATTTTCCAACAGGGAAATGGATTACATATAGAGAACTGATTGTAAAAGAAGGAGGAAAATGGAAGATGAAACCCTATGAAGAAGTAAGAGAATATGTACATGATTGGTTGCATTATTATCAGGTTAACGAAATGTTTAAAAAAGAACTAAAAGAAAAAGGTTTTGATGAAAAAGGTCAAAATTTCAAACAGAAATAGAGTATATAGAGTAAATTATGATCTGTTATTATAAATATATGTTGGAAAAATCAATATATATATATATATTTTTAAAGAGACATTTTCCAACGTTACACCATTGAGTTGGATTTGTGGTGCTGCAGAGGGGTTATTTTGTACTTGTTGGTGCAGCACTATGGTTTTTGGGATGCTGAGTGATATGGCAAGCTTTTTGTAAGCTTCTGCAAAGATATTTAGGTTGGTTTGGAGGTCATCCTCTGAGCGTGCGCACACTACTTTGTCATCAGCATACTGAAGTTCTATGACGGAAGTTACGGTAACCTTACTCTTTGCTTTCAGCCTGCTCAGATTGAAGCGCTTTCCATCTGTTTGATATATGATTTCTACTCCGGTGGGGAGTTTCCCTTTGACAAAGTGTAGGATCATGGCAATGAAAATAATGAATAGAGTTGGGGCAATAACACAAATCTACAAATCTACAGTCAACAACACCAGAATGCAAGTTATTGTTGCAAATGCTATTTTCAGGCATTGTTTTGTCAGCAACATACAGAAGCTCTTTTACCTGTTACAAGACTGCACAAGCCTCCAAATGACTTTTTTCTTTTACTAAATCCAGATATGCTTCATTTGTAGGTTGCATACTGGATCACCTTTTACTCCGCTTAACGCTGATATTTTAATTAACAATCCAAACTACTGCCAGCAATGACAACTCATTGAGTTTAATGCCACTCTTGCTGGCCACAGGAGGACTTCTTTGGCATCCCTTTAAAGAGATTGCTATGATTGGCATGGTCACCCTCCTCTGAGCCCTACAATCCAATCCCTGTGCCAGCACAGATTTGGCTAGAGCTAGAGCCCAGGAGATAGGAGAGAGAAAACAGAAATGGTGGAACTGAACTTGCAATATTCGATTTTTTTAACAGCCAAGAGCATACAGCTAAATTAAGAACAGTATAGAGCTCAAGATAGGAAGTAAGGGGGAGGGGAATAAGTTCCATTTCAAGGACAAAGGTTGATTTGAAAGTGCCCTTGACATTTTCAGTACAAGTAATAGACCTTTTTCTATCCCACAGCAAGCCCTAGAAAACTAGTTCTGCAAGTTTCCAAAGTGGGTCAGATTGAACTGGGGAAATGCCTAGTGTAGAGGGAATTTATTGGGCAGTGCCTATGACATTGGCTGCTGATGGAGGGTAATAATTAGCTAGTGTGGTGGTTGGGAACATAGAAAGTTGCCTTTTATTGAGTCGGACCCACTGGCAGAGGAAGAGTGCAGGGGGAGCGCCAATAGCATTCTCCCTACTCTCACTTTTAAACTTTTCTTTGCAACCATGAATGCTGCCAAGGTTCTCCTGAGGCTCAGCTGTTGGGATTCCTAGCCAGAAGCATGATGGAACTGCTGGTGCACATCCATGTCTTCATTTTGACCAGGGTATTAGAAGTGTAAACAAACTGACTGGGCTCCTCCAGCTACTTCTTGGCAGATGTCATCCCCCATTGGCTGAACTCCCAAGGGCCTGGTTCCGCAATTATTGCCATGCTGTACAATAACGGCAATCGGTGTCATATGCACCTCCAGGGGTGCAAGTATGAGCAAGGCAAATGGTATTCAAAAATAAAGGCAATCCAGATTTAACCTTTTCTTTCCAGATCTTGCAAAGCAGGTTTCCACTTGGAAACCACCAGAATAGCTGCGTCACATAAACGCTTGTAAATTGTGGTTTCCGTAATGGAATCATTGGCATCCACCTTAGTTGCCTGGATGAAATAGCTATCCTGATTAGCTATAATTTCCAAACCTTGTCTGAGCTGTTTTGCTTCCTGAAGCATCAAAACCGCCTATAAAAATGGGACCTCAACCCTGGCGTATCAAGAAAGTGCCTAAGCTCCAAATGTGGCAAGAGAGATAATGAGCTTTTGGATAATGTGCATTTCTCAAACGTGTTTGTTCAAAAGCAAGCAGCAATCCATTACTAAACAAGTGCCATAAAGTTAACAGTCCTTTGCTGCACAGTAGCAGGCTCCTCTGCCAAAATGTGTGGGTTTTAAAAAATATTGATAATTTATGAACTAGGGTGAACTCTGAAATAGCTTTGCAAAATATCCTCCTCTAAAAAAAAGAAGAAGGTAGGAATAAATGACCAGGGCCCTGCAGATATTGAACTACAACCACTATTTATTTATAAAAAGCATTTACCTGATGCCTTTTGGATTTAGAAAAGGTCCTTAAGGTACCACTACTGTTTGTCATTTTTTGGTGCTAGGAGCTATACAAAACAACAGGCATGGTCTCTGTGCAGAAGACTTAGAATTTTCACTATCCAGTAGAATCTAAGCAACACATGTGCCTCCTCTAGACTCATCTCACAATGGATAACTCACCACAGGGCGAATTTAGGGCTCTGTGAGAGGTGTGCATGCACTGGGTGCTGAGCCAAGGGGCGCCATCTCAAAGCCCTTTAAGCAAGGCGCTGGGATTTGGGAAAGAGGCGTGAGGGCTCTGATAAGGTCCTAGAGTCCTCCTATCTCCTTCCCAAAGCCTAGCTTTGGCAAGGAGATGGGAGGGCTCTAGGACCCTGCTAGAGGCTCTCATCGCCTTCCCAAAGCCAGGCCCCTCCTTACCTGCCTTTGGGAAGGCAGCATGAGGACAGGAGTAGGGGGTGCCAAATGTTGGCCTTGCACGGGGTACCATAGTACCCAATTCTGCCACTGACTCCCTGTGCAAACAGTGCTACCTGTTGAGCGGGGCAAGTGACGCTTTTACAAAAACTACACATGGTTCCTGAGGATTCCTATTAAACCACAGCTTCTCTACCTATAAGAGTGTGATTACAGGCCACATGTAGCTTTTATGTAAGCCAGATCTGAAGAAAAAGTGCATCCAATATTCAGACCACGACGGTGTGTCTTATATTTCAAAATGTGCAATTCTTATCTTTTTTTTTGCAAGTGTGAAGCAGCCAAAAGAGGCTTTGACATATCTACAATGAAATGACAACATGCTAATAGGATGAATAGTGTCACACACAACACCATTTTTCTCTGGATGAGCAACCCTGAATAGACTGCCAAACACCGGTTCCTGTCAGACAGTAACAATTTTTGGTCATTACCAAGCAATGAGAGAGTGAAAGCTGGCGAACCTCTGTATTCTATTACCCTTCCTCCTGAACATTCAGTTCCGCTGAGGAACGTGTTTTAGGGAAACAGAACCTATAGTTAAAGCCAATTTGAGGTTTGAAGAAATCAGAGCCTTTTTTTCACTAAGCCGCCAGCCGTTTTATGGTAAAACATGGCTGTGAATGTCTAAAAAGGTTGGGAGGGGTGAAAGGAAAAATGGAGAGGTTTGTCTTTGTGTTGGCAAACAAGCAGGAAGCTGAAAGCAGAGGAAGAATGCCCTCTACCCCTGTAAATGATGGTCAGGAGAGAAATGTCATATATTTTGCTCCAATGATCCTTTTTGCTGGGCCTGCACATCCTCTGTTATATCCCTGAGCCAATGGGCTAGTTTGTTCCTAGACTTCTGCTGCCAATGGCACCAATCCAATTGGTTTAAACAGCATTTCATTTCTTGCCACCAGGGTAGCCAACATGGTGCCCTGAAGATGTCATTGGGCCTCCAACTTCCAACAGCCCTGCCAGCATTACCAACAGCCAGGGATTCTGGGAGTTGTAGTCAAAAGTGGCTTGCCAGGTAGGGCAGAACCTTTGTGCTAGCTTTCCGACAGGTGGATCGCTATTCCTTCCTGTGAGGGAGAGCAAGGGGAGGTTGGCATGGCGCAAACACACCAGCAGGAGTGTTGGATGCATTTGCACCATGCTGACCTCCCTGCTGCCTCAGCCATCCCCCTCCTGGTAAGCAACTATACTCCACCTGCCAGGAAAGTAGCATAGTGACTGCACTCCATCTGGGTGGCCGCTTCTGCTTGTAGTTCAGTAATATTTGGAGGTCATCATGTTGGCTGTCTGTCATACCATACCAGGATTGTGACCCCTCCTTCCAAAAAAGTCCTAAGAATTAAGGGAGAGAAAGATCTTTTAGAGCTGCCTCTAAATTATCGGGATAAATTTGACCTTCCACTGAACTTCTGTGTGGATGATTACAGTAATTGCTCAGAGAGTTCCTGAGATAATAACCAGCTCTTTCTAGGTAAACATTATTTGATATAATTAGCAGAGGAAGTGTTGCATCCGGGAGCAGTAATAATAGCAACATCAAACTACAGAGATCCTTTCAGAGACTCACAGTGTCTAATGATGGAGGACTTGACAAGGAAATTAAGTTATTCATTAAAAACAAAACAAAACAGCCAGTTCCAGACCATATTTTGTGTCCTTCCAGGCTGGTTTGAGCTCAAGCTAATAAAAGTCCGACAGTCAGTTCAGTGCACCTCTGAAACCTGTTCCATTCCAGTTTGTATGGGAAAACTTTAAAATGTGATTGACACTAGAGTGCTGATTTGCATAAAAAGAATAATGAAAAAAATGTGGTGAAGCAAGTTATATGGGTCTACCTACTAAAGTTTCAGGGATGACTGGTAACTACTATGCAGCAAGAATGAAATAAATGTGTTTTAAGTAGTATTTAAAATCTACAGTGGATTCTAATCTTTGTGCTTGAAGGAGCAGGTCTGTCTGCCCTTTTTCCTGGTTCCCAGTGCATGGATTTGCCTGCTGAAGGTCTTTGGTTCATTCCCTGGCATTCTTACTTAATGGTGGTGAACAGGGGATGGGAAAGATCTGGTCCTGAGATGTTGGTAGTCAATGGTAGACAGTGCTGGATGGGCAAATGCTCTGACCTCATGTGTTCTAAGATGACAGATGCAACAATAAACCCAAAACGTCTTCAGAAGAAACCAAAACCACCCTGTCATAAGGCTTACATTAATGCTTTTCATAAGTTCAGCTAGGGTAGGGCTGAGAGACCTGTGGCCCCCTTAATGTTGCTGGACTTCAATTCCCATCATCCCTGACCACCAGTCATGCTGGCAGGGGCTGATGGGAATTGGAGTTTAACTGCAAATATCAAGAAGCCCACAGACTCTCAAGCCCTGATCTCATACCCTCCAACATTTCTCTGATGAAAATAGGGACATCCCATTCCATAATGATAATTTTATTATTCATACCCCACACATCTTACTGGGTTGCCCCAGCCACTCTGGGCAGCTTCCAACACATATAAAAACATAATAACACATTAAACATTTTTTTAAAATTCCCTATACAGGATTGCCTTCAGATGGCTTGGAGGTCTGATAACTCCATACCCGCCAACATTTCTCCAATGAAAATAGGGACATCCTAAGGAAAAGTGGGATCAAATCAGAAACCGGGATGGCTTCTCTAAATCAGGGACATCCCTGGAAAATAGGGACACTTGGAGAGTCTGTGATCTAGGGTGAAATGATCAAACATGGCAGAGGTGGGACCTGTTACTGGTAGGTTGCTCCCTCCACCTGTCTGTTCATTTTACCCTTGAAGTACATATGAAGATAAGGACTATCCCCGTGATTCATTCTGGTTAGGACCATTGAAAATATCACTGTTTAAAGCAAAGCTCTTATTCGAAACGTGGGGTAGCTAACCTGCAGCACTCAGGTGAACCATTTAAAGCACATGACTTCTCCCAAATGATGCTGGGAACTATTGTTTGCTAAGGGTGCTGGGAATTATGGCTCTGTGAGGTGTAGACATCAGTTCCCAGGATTAATTGGGAGAAGTATAGGCTTTAAGCCCATCCACACACATAGATGTTGTTTTTAAAATACAGTTGTGATCATCTTTTGAATATTTTTAATAAATCTTAAAACTGTTTTTTTAAATTAACCATTGTCAATGTTTTGTTTTATATTGTAAACCAGAGTTTGTCAAAAAAAATTTACAATCAAGTGGTATATAAATTTTGTCAAATAAATAAATATGCTTAAAATGGAATGTCCACAGCATTAGTCCAACAACTTCTCGAGGGCTGTTCTAAACCAAAACCCTGTTTCTTTCTGGGTGACTCCCCACTGCATTCCCCCACCTCCCATTGCCAGTTCTGGTCCAGGGTCTACTTAGCTTTTCCAATAGCGCTTCAGGTTTTGTTCTGGTGAGGGGATGCGGCAGAATAGTAAGAATTAAAGCTTGACTTGGTTTTAATTGAGGATCAAGTTTGGTTTAAGCCCCGCCACCCCCAGGGCAGCACATCAGTAGGCCATTGAAGTGACTGTGGCAGCCCACATGTGCAGCACAGCCCACAAACTGTAGCTGCTGGACTGGGACTCATGGTAACAAAGAAAATACGGTTGGAGAGATATACACAGCCAAAGGCAGGCAGGCAGAGAGAAGCTTTGCTTCATTTGCACTCCTGTTGCCCTTTATTGTTCTGACATGACCAGTGTTCCTCCAGTTCCATCCTGCTAATAAATGATGCACAGTAGACAACCTTGGCAGGTACTTGAGATGGAGGGCTGGAAATTACAATGGCAAATTCAGAAATGTTTACGGCACAGTCACAATTCCTAGAGCATTACTGCTCTCCTTTATAGGCCTGTGCAATGCCACCTCTTGCGATAATTTATGATAGCATTTCATCCACCCTTGCCTCGGGCTATTTTCCTAAGGCCTTAAATGCCACATATTATGATACAATCACTGTTTTCTCAGGCAGCTAAGGGCCAAGGACCCTTAGCTTTTTTGCGAAGAAATGGCCTTTTCCAGGGGTGGCCAACAAGGTGACCTGCAGATGTTGTGGACTGCAGCTTCCATCATGCCCAGCCATGAACCACCATGGATAGCTCAGTTGGTAGAGCATGAGATTGTTAATCTCAGGGTCCTGGGTTTGAGCCCCACGTTGGGCAAAAACAATTATCCTGCATTGCAGGACTAGATGACTCTTGTGGTTCCTTCTAGCTCTTCAATTCTATGATTCTATGGTTGGCCATGATGGTTAGGGCTGATGGGAGTCCACAGCATCTGGAAAAGGACCACGTTGTCCACCCCTACCTTTGCCTAGACTAGAGAGACCTGGGAATTGCATGCTTGGCTCACCACTCTCATAGGGACACTTGGAGGGTCTGGAAGTAATTGGGCCTTTAGTGTCATCAGCCCAGCCCTATGGAATACCCTGCCAGTAGAAATTCAGTCGGACCCTTCTGTGTCAACTTTTAAATGCCTGCTGAAAACTTTTATATTAATAATACTGCAATAGTTAATTTATGTCTGCTTTTAACTTGCTTACAGTTTTTATTGTACAGTTTTATGTTTTTATTGCTGCTGGCCGTTTGATATATTTTTTATGGCACAACGGTATACAAGTATTTTTAGAAATATATACATAATAAATAAAATGCTATCCCATATCATTTCCCTGGTTAATCCGGATCTACCATTTGCATGGGAACCGCAACAAGAGAAAACCCCAGCAAAAACACTAAATCTGGGTTAAAAATGGAGGGGGGGTGTAATATGGTAAGAATAAGTTATATGGACAAATAAACTGTCCCCAGTGTGCCTAGCAACTGTTAACTCACAACCACACTTGGATATATAACATTCAAGCTAAGAAAGGGTGGTTTTATCCAAGGCCACCCACAGAGCTGAATGGTATGTGGGTGAATATGACTGTCATCCTCCTTTGTATAAGTGCAAGGGTTGTGGTTGGAAATGACATACATACGAAGCTGCACAAAACAGATGCCGATAAATATGCAGAGTTCAAGGCACGCATTGGTCTAACCATATTTGCAAGGGTTGAACTACTGGCACATAAGTGGAGCATATCTGAGAAGCATGTCCTTTCTCCTCCGTTGACTAAGACACGGTCCACTTTTGCAATGACAAAACTAATCTTGATTAGCAGCCAATAGCAACTGAGTCATTTATTGCAGAGGGAACACTAGAAATCTGCATCTCAGCAGTCATGCTCAGGAAAATGGAATCTGGCTTTCCAAAGCGGAGCATTGGTTTATTAAAGTGGTGTCATATTCAGCTTTCTTTCTTTGAAAAAGAAGTTTACGGGCCAAGTGGCTTCAGAAAAACTGCCTGCCTGCTGATCAAGGGAGCTCCCACGTCATTTCAACTCTAGCTAAGGTCCTGCTTCTGCACTTCCCATAGGCATCTGGCTGGCTGCTGTGAGAACACAGTGCTGGACCAGGTGGGCCTGATCCTGCAACAGAGCTCTTCTTATGTTCTTAATGATGGAATACACAGGAAAGCCTCCTCTGAAGGCACGAGGAGGAGGATATGAGGAAAGATTGTCCTGTCTTAAGGCCCAGAGAGTCTCGAACCATACCCCTGGACCCAGAGCCCCTTATTCTCTGTTTACCTCTGCATAGTTCCATCCTTATTCCAGACATCGTGATATATCAATACATTGTGATGTTTAGCTGGTGATAATATTGCAAGGCTGAAAACCAGTTATCTGCCCTCAGTCCTTGGATCAGGGACCACTTGCCGTCAGATGGCTCTTACTTGCTGATCTGCTTCCCAGGTCACTGGATTTCCTGCTTACTCACCTGTCTGCCTGGCTTCACCTCCCCCAGACTGCTGGCAGGTAACTGGGACAATGGGAGCTGGCTGATTAGTGGTTGGGAGAACTTGACATGGCAGGAATGTTGGAGGTGGTAGATTGGAGCCCTGGGGGGAAAGATGTGATTGTATGATATATGGTAACTGGGCTGCTATGGGCAGGTCTTGGATTGTCAGCTGGCTTGGATCTCAGCTAGCACTGCTAGACTGTTGATAGAAGGCAGGATCCAGTGAATATGGATATCTGGTACCTCTCTAAGCCTGTCTGGGGGTCAGGCAGGGGAAACCTCAGAGTTGGGGACCAAATTTAACCTGCCCGATCTTTCTATGGAAAGTTCCATGGAACTTTCCCCAGGCCACACTCCTCCCATAACCGCATCTCTTGCCACCTCTGCATTCTTCTTCAGTGGTTTTGCTTGGCTGGAATGTGTCCTTGATCTCTGATCACGCTTCTTCCTTGCTGGGATGAAAGACTAGAGAGACGGATGTGGAAGAATATATACGTAGAAACTAGATGCTGTACAAAGGTGAAATTCACAGTTGTTGCTCTTTCCACTTTTGCCTCTAGCCCCTCACATGAATGCTACCCCATGTCTGCAAGCCTACATAACGTAACCCTTTTTAACGTATGTTTAACCACAAATGGGAATACTTTTGCGGGCTCATTCTCTGGATAAATGCCAAGCCCAAGAAGCAATAAAACAAGGTGATTTTGTTAGCCTCTCAGACGCTGAGTTTCACCAACATGGATGTTGCACTTCCTGATGTGCACTTTTCTCAGAGCACCAGGCAAAAATGGAATCACATTCTAGACCTATCACCCTTATTGCTAACTATTTTGCATTTCTAATGAATAAAAGTAATCTGAGATTTCAAGTGAGAGCACAGCCATTCACAAAATTGACTGGCTTCATAGCAGAACATCAGAACCCCAAATCCTCTTCCTTTTCTCTTCTGATAGAGGGCCTCTTATTCTATGTACATATTACTGTTTTAAAGTATTTGCCATTTTTGGAGTTGTTTATTTCATGTAATTGCCATCAACTCTGGAACAAACATATACACATTGGAATTATCTGGGAGCTGCTGTTCTACCAAACTGAAATAAGGTATATTTTCCATTTGGATTTCTTCTGCCCTTCCCCTTGCTCTTTCAGTGGATGATTTTGTCAAATTAAGTCTAAGTAGTTTCCTATCAACCCTCCCCCCAAAACACACACATTTTCAAGTGCTTTTAGCAAAGCATTAGGGCCAGTACTTTCCAAGGGCCCCTTGGGAGAAGCAGTTGTTTATCTGTGCAATTCTGCTGTCTCCGCCGCCCAAGGAATTGCATAACTCAAGCATTGAGATGTAACATCTGTATTTCCAGACTTGTAAAATGGAAGTATTCCTGTGCATTTCAAACCAAAAGTATCTGCAGAGTGATACAGACAATGTTTAATTGTATTCAGAACCTTTACACATCTTCTTTGTAATATGGGGCCTGCACTGGGGATGGATGAGAACCAAACTGCTCTCCTGTTTTTGTTTTTATGTAAGCCTTGCCTTACCGTGAACACTCCAGGTAGCATTGTCAATTGAACTATTTACCATATTTTTCGCTCTGTAAGATGCACCAGACCATAAGACGCACCTCGTTTTTGGAGGAGGAAAACAAGAAAAAAAATACTCTGAATCTCAGAAGCCAGAACAGCAAGAGGGATCACTACGCAGTGAAAGCAGCAATCCCTCTTGCTGTTCTGGCTTCTGGGATAGCTGCTCAGCCTGCATTCGCTCCATAAGACGCACACACATTTCCCCTTACTTTTTAGGAGGGAAAAAGTGAGTCTTACATAGCAAAAAATACGGTAATTTACACCTAGGTCCTCCAGATGTTGTTGCACTATGGTAACAGATGTTGAACTCACAATGAACGCCTCCATTGTTCTCTTATAATGAGAACAGCACCCACCTGAGAGGTGCTGGAACTGGGTTCCGATAAGTTCTGGCCGAATAAAAGCCCTGGCCATGGTGACCAGGGCTGGTGGGAATTGGCATCTAACAATATATGGAAGGCCATTGGTTTCCCATCCCTGGTTTACACACAGGGCTTACTGTTACTGTATATCTTCACTGGATACAAGTTCTACCCATTTCTTTTTGGATACAGACAAGAGAGGCTGGGTAGCTTGGAAATGAGGTAGTATGTGTCATTTCAGCATTCCATGTTGCTTGAGTAATCTGGAATCCCAGGCTATGTAATTTAGACATTTCTGAGGTCTTGCTGTAGTATCAGATCTGCTGAATCTGTGTGTGTGCATTTTCGGGGTTGTGTGGATGAAAGGATTGCATCAACGGTCCAGCGGCAAGACAGTGTATGGGGCTTCGGTGCCGGACCCATTTACCAGGGATGCTGCTGACCTTGCTATTACATTCCATCCATTTTCAAGGCTATAGCTCAAACTCTTCAAAAACGACAAGGGCTTTAAAACTTTTGGCAGAGGTCAAGATGAGACTCCTTGGTGGGAAATTCATGCTGCTATTATAAAAGCAGAGGAGCCTACGGGCCTGTCAAGGTAAAATTTTTTAGATAGCACTTAATTCTGCCTGATATAATGCAAACTGAAGACAAACTGACAGAAAGGGGGCTCATTTGCCCCACAAACATCAAAGTGAAAAATGTGTCCAGACATTAAAAAAAGAACACCTGCAGAGCAAGAGAACAAAAAGCAACAACAGGAATTATTTTCCCGGTGGATTATACCAGGGGTTGCACTCCTGATGTTGTTCAACTACAACTCTCAGCTCTCATCATTGAAAATGCTGGCAGCAGCAGCAGATGTGGGTTGGAGTTCAATAACATCTGGACCCCTGGATTATACAGATGATAAACATCACATAAAGATTGTGTGTAATCCTTTTACATCAGCTATCATGAAGATGTGGGGTGGATGGGTCCAACAATTAGTGCAGTCATCATTGCCATGAATGGCATTAATCTAGATGAATGTAAGAAAAAGGATGGAAGTTGTTCTATTTTTCTTACCTAAAATGATTGTAGGTTGGTTTTTTCTTCTTGCATTAAGTGAGTGTTTTGCTTTGTTGATGTGTTCTTAAAGGGTCAATGCTTGCCTTTGGAACAACCAAATGCTAAGCTTCAAGGGGTAAGTGTAGATTGCTATCAAGTGTTTCCAACATTTAAACCATATCTCTACTCAGGTTACAGGAACGGAAGACAGGATCTGAACAACTGATTACATTGAGCTCCCTAGCATGAAAAGGATGGTTGTTGCTCAGCCTGGTGTGTGATTCCCCTGGGGCACTGAAGGTATGCTGAGAAAGTGATACAGGCCATATAGATAAACCACAACAGGGCAATTGTTTTTACTAGGACTATTAGGAGCAAACCAGACGGGTGAAAGTTTTTTAAGTAACCCCATTTATTAAGTAGGGGTTCACTTTTAAGGCATGGAGACAAAAGCTGCCCTCTCTCTCACACCTTACCAGTAATCCAGTGCTTTGAGACTTTCCTCACCAGCATGGCTTGGATACCAGGGGTGAACTGGCTGTGGAAAAGAATCTTAAAGCAGCAGAGCTTGGGGGTGAGGTGGGTCTGTCAGGGTTTTGCTCTCATTTTCCACCTACTCCCTTTAGTGTTAAAAATAAACCTCCACTGCACAATCTGTCACCTCCCCAATTGGGGAGCATGTCTAAACAGAGACATCTAGTTATTGGTATTATTATTATTATTATTATTATTATTTATATTAAATTACTATACCACCCTTCATCCAAGGTTCACAGGGTGGTTTACAATATAAAAGATTGAGGGCACAAACTCTAATGCAAGAACCAGAGATTTGAGCTGCCTCTATGTGTGTGTCAGAAAGAAGCAGAATTGAGTAGGGCTGGGGCCCAGGGTAGAGAATCAGTTGCACCCTTGTTTATTTTTAAAACGTATAACCTGCTTTTCACCATCCCAAAGCAGCTTACAAAATAAAAATGTACAAAATTTAAAACATAAATTAAATATCATAGATCAGAGAGCAACATGCATAGTGCTGACCCCTCCTGAAATAAAACAGTTTTAAGCAGGTGACTGAAACTCAGCAAGGATGCTGCCTGCCTGTTTTCTGCTGAGAGGCAGTTCCCTAGAGTTGGGCTCACCACACTGAATGCACGACTCCTTGCTGACAGAAGCTGCGCTTCTGGTCCATGAGATCCCCCAGGTGACTGGAGTGATTTTGTTGTGGCCCTTAATGCTGTCACAAGAGCTGGCATTTTGATGTTGGGCAAAACCCCTTTATTTGCCCAAGACTTTTAGATTCCAGTTTATCCACTGCCCATTCTGTTTCATTTCCTTACCGCTCCTCCACTTTTTGTTATTGTCAGCTAAAGAACAGGACATGCAGGCAGGCTACTGAGCCAAGAAAAAAACACCGTAAAAAGTGGGCGGGGGTGGGGGGGGGGGAAGAGAGAAAAAAGGAAAGAAACACTGCAGCAATCCAGCAATGAGTGCTGTGATCTCACCAAAATTCCAGTCAGGCGGAAAATGTTTCCTTTATTTTTATTAACATCTCGTGTTAAGAGACCTACTAGAGTGATAAGCTCCAATGCTCCAATTGGTCCAGGGATGCTTTCCCACTCTTGAGAAGAACAGTGAGTTAAAAAACATTAAGTGACTGGAAAAAGAAAGAATAATAACTTGATTTACTATTCAGGTCATGCTTTGACTTTCAGAGGCATCACTCCAAGGCATGGCCTATTGTTATGAAAACATAAAAATCCAGGATTGCTAACCAGAGAAAATGGATCACTCCTCTCCAAAGTCCATTTTCTGTTAGGTGAGAGCCAAACTAACAGAGGGCATGACAACAGCTGTGGCAGATCCCTACATTTACGGTAAGTCAAAATGTGCCCTGTCATATAAAAAACACGGGTGGGGGGTCCTGATTGAAGGAGGTGCAGAGCCAAGGTGTATGGGACCCTGCCTCTCTGCCTCATGCCTTATCTCCCCCTTATCTCACAAGCAGAATCCAAGCACAAGACGACTCTGCTCTCCTCTGGTCTCCAGCAGCTGTATTTTGAAGCTGTGAGCAGGGGAAGAGGCATAAGCTGGCCCCACCGTTCTACCTGGGCTTCCTAAGGGAGGCTGCTCAATACCTGCTAAACTAGCCTGTTATCTTCAGGATTGTTCCTGTTACATAGTACTGTTGCCTATTCATGTCTTACTCCAATTCACACATGCTTTCATTAAAAAGGAATGTAGCCAGAATGAGCCAGTGCAGTGCATTGAATTGTCTGGATTTCCCCATTTTGCCTAAGCAACTGAGCTGAGGTCCCCCAATTGTTGCACTGCCCAGGTGATTTAATAGCCCACAAATTCAGCATAGCAAAGGCCAGTTGCCTCAGCAACAGGGACAAGTTCTCTCACCCCCTTCTGAGTAAAGACAATGAAGGGCTAGCATTTCTTCTAATGCTTTCCCACCCTCTGTCTCTTGGAAGTGAGCATTTTAAGAAACTTGGGTGCTACTGAGCTAAATTCTCATACATTTCAGATGTCGTATCTTTCCATGACAGATACATGGTTATAGAGGGTGTGTGATACATATATCTCCAGGGCTTTTTTACAGCCAGAACTCAGTTCTGGCACCTCTCAGGTGGACAACATTGCCATTACAAGATAACAATGAAGGCGTTCATGTTGAGTTCCAGCAACTCATCTTCTAGAAAAATAGCACTGTATATATTCTGTTCTTCAGTCAAAATAGGCTCCCAGGACTGCTTACAAATCACTAAAAAAAGAAATAGATTGTAAGCCTGAGGCCAAGGACTAACAAGACACAGCACAAGAAGAAAAATTGATTGGGAGGTATGCAAACTCAAGTTCAAGTTATTAGTTACAAGTGGTTCTATTAACCATTTGAAATGGAAAATCTCAAGGAGAGGCAGGACCAAAAGCTTATGGTCTTTCAGGATAAAGAAAGAATGGCCAAATAAGAACCTATCTTCCATGCTCAAGAAAGCAACCCCTGGTCACATAGCCACAGACAGATTATAAATGGGCCCTTATAGACTCCCAGAGATTCAGGCCAGCCCTCTTTGTCCCTAGCCATATGTAAGTTTGTGGAAAGGCACAGTCTTAACATATAGGAAGACTTGGATTTGATCTGTGGCCAGAGCTTCCTGGAAAGGTGATGATGATGATGATAATAATAATATATTACTTACACCCCACCCATCTGGCCGGGCCTCCCCAGCCACTCTGGGTGGCACATACAAACACCTGACACAGTACAGTATGATGAATGATGGGTGTACAGTATAGGCCAGTAGTCTTGCTTGGTAATATGGGTATGCAAAGAAGAATAAATGTTTAGTTTCCCATTTGTTTTAATTTAAGAAGTTCCAACTGTTTTCCCCCCATTCATTTGCAATGAATTTGTTTCAATTTCCATTCACTTGAACTGCATTCGTTTCATTCTCCCCATTAATTCTTATTTATAATCGGAGAGCCAGTTGCTTCTTCCCCCAGCTTGTAAGAGTGGCATATTTAATGCAAAGAGCATTAAAGTTTCAGACATTGCGTTATTCGGATATGCCAAATGTCGGGCAGTTGCCCCCGTGCTCCCGCAGAACACAGGCACAACAAGCCATTTGAAATCATCTCTGCACAGGTCGAGCGGCTTAAGGAGCCTGTTTGCACCCTCTCCCCGCAACACGATCCACGGTGCAATCCTAGGCCCGTTTCCTTGCAAGTGAGCCCGATGCCGCTTACACCCAAGTAAGCGCACAAGAGCGAGCGGCCCCACTTACTCCGGAGTAAGCCCCCACTGAACTTTAAAACATGCATTGGGCTGCCCTGCGCGCCATCTCCCATCGCTGCTCTGGAAACCTCTGCTGGAAGGCAGGTCACGCTTTTGCTCCGATTTGCCCTCCGAGGTGACCCGCACAGCCGTCGCCGGGGGTCTCCCGAGATCACTCAGCCCTTCCGAGCCGGCTCCTCCTGCTGCCTGAGCTGAGCTCCGCGTTTGCAGGAGGAGCTGGGCAAAAAGAAGTAGCGACAGGAGAGACCCGCTGCTGCTCCTCCGCCTCCTCCTCAGATCTCCGGTCCGTCTCGCCGGAGGAGGACCCCTCCCCCACCCTCCCACTACGCGCTTAGGCCGCACGAGCCCCCCTCCCCGCCGTGCCTCGATGGGAGGGACCCCAGGAGGCTTAGCGTGCTGCAACCATGGCGACGCGCCTGGCTCCGCCCCTCGCGGGGCAGGCCGGCTCGCGATTGGCCAGGGGGTGGGCCGTCGCCCTCTGCCCCCTGACCCTGCGCGGCGGCGGCAGCGGCAGCGGAGGTAGCGGCGGCGGCGCCTGCTGCCCGTTTCCTGCTGGCCTGGCGGCGGCTGGTGCCGCTGCTGCAGCACTGGGCGGGCGGGAGAATGCGGCGCCGGTCTCGGCTGATGCTCTGCTTCGCTTTCCTCTGGGTGCTGGGCATCGCCTACTACATGTACTCGGGCGGCAGCGCCGCGCTCGCCGGAGGCGGCAGGAAGGTGAGCAAGGAGAGCGCCAGGCAGGCAGGCGCCCACACCGGCCGGGCGACGCCGCGGCTCCCTGGCCGGCTTCCTCCGGTGGCGGAACTATGCCAGTCCCGCCGCCGCCTCCTCCCCGTGACCGCGGCGTCCCGCTCCCTGCCTTTCCTCTCTCCCCGCGGCTCACCTCAGCCAGCCGCCCTGCCCGTCCCGTCGCCCGCAGAACCACCCGGCGCCTCCTCTTCCCCGCCCCACGCGCCTCGCTTCGGGGACCGGCTTCCTCCTCCTCCTCCCTCTCCTCCTCACGTCTCCCGCTTCGAAGGCGAGCGGGAACTAGCTCCCCCCTCGCCTGCCCCCGCGTCTCTTCTCGCCTCCCCGATGGGCGAAGGAGGCGGCGAGCTCCTTTCTCCTGCCGCCCTCGCTTTCCCCTCAGGGCGAGGAGTCCCTTCGAAATGGGGTTTGGGCGGCAGAAAGCAGCGCCGTAAAATATGGCGCCCCCCTCCTCCCCAGCTGCCCGCTTCCCCCTTCTCTTATTTCGGGGGTCGAGGGGGCTTTCCGTTCGGTCGGTGAGGGAGAGGGCGCTGCTTCCTTGTCTTGGCGGGGAGGGAAAGCCGCCTGCGACGTGGGGAGGAGAGGGAAGCGAGGCTGTGGGGGTGGGGTGGGGGGTTTCCCCTCCAGCGTCTCCCTCTTCCGCTTTCCGTCTCCACCCCATCCAGGAATCGACACGAGGTTAGGCTGCCGCTGCTGCTTCTTCCTCCCCTTCTCTCTCTCGCTCTGTGGAAGGAGTTCGCCCTCCAAGCGCGAGGGATCGCCTGCCCCCCCGCCGCCCTTTGCTGGCTCTCTTCGGAGAGGAACACAGTAGCGTCCCTGACTCTACCCATTTTTCCCTGTTCAAAAAAAAAAAAAAAAAAAATAGAGAAAGAAAATAAAAGAAATTAAGCAGATGGTTTCTTTGTGGACTTCAGCCTGGTTTCCAACTCGTCATTGCACGAGTCGCTTCGCAGCCAACAGAAGCGAGCCACGTCGCAGTTTGTGGGGGAATTGGCGTGGGAGGGAGCGTTGTTAGGGGAAAGGGGGGAAGCTGGTAAGAATTGCTCCGGATTGTCACTTCTCTGGATGAATTGCTTATTTGTGGCGTGACGAGTCTCTCTTCTGCATAGGCTCCGACCTTGGAAATACTTTCATTGCCCCTCTTGTCTATGGTGAAGTAGTGTATCTCACCTCCACCCCCGGCCCAGTATTGAGGGTATAAATACTGCTGAAGCTAGAAGCGAATGTTAATTTTTTCAGACAATTGACTGCTTTCCACTGTATTCGTTTAGTGCTGTGTTCTTTAGCTATAATTGGGTCCAGTGGGTTGATCTTCAGATTTCTGGAATGTAAAGAGCAGGCCTCTTTTCCAGTACCTGTTCTTTGGCTTTGTCCTCTTGAAATAATTCTGTAAATATTTGGGTAGTGCTGAATATGTGCAGTGCTGAAACAGTTGCTTCACTAAGCTGTTTAAATCTTTCAGGTGGCCTATCATGATAGTTCATTGAGCAGGCAATATTTCAGGCAATATGTGAATCAGAGGCATAGAGCAGTGCTACTAACTCATGTCCAGAGTCTCAGTGTTGCTAAACCATTTATCATACTGCCTGGGGCTGTTGGGTCTTGTAGTTCAGTGACATCTAGAGAGCTACAAGTAGCCACCCCTGCCCTAAAATTAGAGGTTTTTCTTCAGTCATGGAAAATTTTTACATTGGAGTTCAGTTCAGTGGTTTGACAGTCTGTCTTTATAATGGAATTTACTTGCTTTAAATAAATAAAAAATGCAAGATTTTGAAATCCAGGGATTCCTTTCATATATTGCGAGTTTCTGGTATATAAAAAGGGATACCAAGAACTGACTTCAAGATGATTTGAAAGTTTTCTTCTTTTCTTGCTTTGGCAAATAAAAGTACGAGGATTAAGTATTAGAAACACAGTATAGTATGTGGCCAGAAATATTATGTAGTAAATTGTCACTATGAATTCAGGAAGTAATAAACTGATTATAGAAGCTCAAGAAATTCTTGCTAGTACTATTTTAACAATTCTCCAACCAAGCCAGTTGGTCATGTGTGCCAAAAATTGGCATTGATTGTAATATTGACACTCTTTCAGAACCAGTGACCACATTAGTGTTTCAAAGTACTGGTCCAAAGAAGTAAACAAATGAATTGTTGCCCTATGTCCATGAAAGCTTCCATTAGCATAGTTGTCGTATTGGGTGTTATGAATAGTGTGCTCAAAGTTGAGAATAAAACCTGTCATTTCGGGAGCTAAGAAATGTGGAATGTAAAAGGTTAGAATTACAGAAATGAGTTACAAACTTAACATGGATCTTAAATGGAGAAAGTCTGAAGTAATGACCCAGTTGAGCTGAAGGTCTGTGACCACAAGTGGGGGAAATGAACAATTATACACGGATTGGTGATTTAGGATTCTATTTTCTCTCAGTGAAGCATAACATTTAATTCCAACCTTTAGAATGGCCTAGTAATTGTAAGCAGAGGAAGAGGTGTGTAAACGTAATAGCTTTTGAAATTGTTGTAAAAGGCTCATTAACAGGGGATGTCAGACTTTGAAATAAAACTTGAAGTGGTGTGCGTGCTTTATGAATAGAAATCTTACTGCTGGGGAAATTGGGAAATTCACTTTAATTACTTACAAAGCAAATAATTACAACTTTAACATATCAGATTGGCTATATTGAAATCTTGATTATTTAGTTTACATGGTACTCAAGTGATAGTTCATTCAGTTACTAAGTTCAGCCAATTTTTGTGCGTGCGCCTCTGTTCTGTCACTTATCCTTGGTGTTGTCTCAGTTCTGGTCACTGCTTTCTTATGTATGTATAATATCATAAGTATTCTATGGAAACTGGTCCATTGGTAGCCAGTAGGACTAGTAGAGGAGGTACAAGCTATAGGAGAGAGAAAGAAGTGGGGGATAAGTCTATATAGGGCTTTAGTTCGTAGTACAACATTGAAATGGCAGTACAGTATATTTATTATATTTCTATCCTTTATTTCTATGCACAGCTAATGGAGATGTGCATGCCCCCCCCGGCTTTTATTATCTTCACAACAACCTAGTATGGTAGGTTAGGCTATGGGGTAGGAATTGTCCTTAGGTCACACAGTGACCTTCAAGGCCAGGTCACAAGATCTAGCAAACCACTGGCTTTCTGGTTCCTAGTAAAGGTAAAGGTACCCCTGCCCGTACGGGCCAGTCTTGACAGACTCCAGGGTTGTGCGCCCATCTCACTTAAGAGGCCGGGGGCCAGCGCTGTCTGGAGACACTTCTGGGTCACGTGGCCAGCGTGACAAAGCCGCATGTGGCGAGCCAGCGCAGCACACGGAAACGCCGTTTACCTTCCTGCCAGTAAGCGGTCCCTATTTATCTACTTGCACCCGGAGGTGCTTTCGAACTGCTAGGTTGGCATGCGCTGGGACCGAGCAACGGGAGCGCATCCCGCCATGGGGCCGACCTTTCGATCTGGTTCCTAGTAGCAGCACGCTAACCTTTATCTTACACCGACTCACTTATTCACCAAGCTAATCTTGATGAAGGAGTGTCACATAGACTTGCAAATTGAAGAGTGTTCCTCCCCACCCTTGAGTATTATGCAGAGATAACTGAATTCTTATTGAGATGTCCAGGCATATAACATTTTTCCAATGAGGGCAATGTGCTTCTGTTGCTTTTCTCTTTTAATTTCAACCCTGTGATGCAGACTGTGATTGTGTATATTGAGTATATATTAATATCAGCTTATGTTTATGAAAATACATTGGGTAATAAATTTCACTTGTTTATACTACTGCCTTACATTTTATATAAAATAAAAAAGATTGGTATGGTCATTAGGTACTGGTATCCTATAAATAAGTAAACATTATACCTTGATTATCAACATCCGTTGGTGCCTCTACCGAACTCATTTCCATAGCTGTGAAATCTTGTCCAGTATGAAATATTTTGTGGCTGTAGGAAAAATTGTGTCTTAACTTTTGCTCAAGGGATCTGTGGTAGGCAGACAGAGTAGTCATTCCACAACATTACTGTATTGAAGGTTAAGATATTTTCCTACTTTGGGCAAGAGATTTCCAACTCTTACTTCTGTAATTCTTGTCTTTTGAATCTTAAGTTAAAAAACAGGTTTCAAATGGCTTTCAATGTCCATTAATCTGTCAGTGCCTTGTTCCAAATGTTGTGTGGTCCCAGCGGAACACAGGACTTGCAGAGTTCTGGAGACAAGATTAGCAGAGCTTTGAGAAAACTCTTCTAGATTGGCTCTCTAGCAGTTTAATGATAGTACTTTTTTGTATAGTGCTTTCAGTGTTCAGTGTGCTCAACATATGCCTTACACTACAACTCTGTAATGAAAATTGGTACTGTTTCACCCAGGTGTGAGCCTAAGGTTGAGGGAGAGTGGCTTGCCTAAAAGCACCTGATGAGTTCATGAGATAGAGGTGAGATTAGAACCCAGGGCTAGTAGGATAAAATGGAGGGGGAAAGAATGAGTTATGCTCCCTTGAGCTTCTTTGATGAAAGGTTGGTCATAAATATATTGAAAATAAATACTTTAGCATATTGATGGTATACTAGATATATTCTTCTTTTGAAGGACATGGAATAATATATACCACAATGCACTCCTGAATTCCAATTGAGCTTCCCACAAAATGGAAGTCAAGTTCCCCCCCTACTGAATAGACAGCTCTCACTAAATGTGATGCTAAAAATAGTGAAATTGACAAGTTGCAAATTAGAGTAGCTTTTTGTGTATGTGTGTAAAATATTACTTAATTAACTGAAGATGAATAACTTGCCATTACTGCTGCATGCTGGTGACTTAAGTCGCTCTCATATATATGGATGTTTGCCAGGCAGGTGAACAGCGGCTTATTGAATGAGGCAGTCCTAGCAGTTTTCCAATGTTCTGCAGAAGCTGTTGAAGGATTCCCTTCGCCCGTTTTTAAAGCCATATGTAACTTGAATTGTTAAAAATAAATTTTAGTTAAGCTGCTCTAAAAGGTGAGCTAGCAACTTGAAAGTCATTCATAAGTGATTTTTTAGTAATAGATTTTTGTTTACCCTGAATATGCAAATCAAAACTAGCTCTGTCATGTTTTGTATTTGTCTGGTGTCCTAACTACATCTTACTACTGCACCTGGTAATGGGAAGTGACCTAGGTTAAGCCTGGCAGGACAGCTTACTTTGCGGCATTAACCCCACCATGCATTAATTAAACTTAAGTATGTTGTTATATGAGACTGGTTATCCTACAAGATCTGTCCTTTCTATTGAGATTGATTTTTTAATTTCTATATCATTTATTTGTTTTCCTTCTGACTCACCCTCCTTCTCAGTCTCTGGGTTCTTACTCATTGGTCCAACAAATTCTCAGCTCACCCACAAAGGTCTCACAATGAGAAGAGTTCCTGGAAACAGTGGTCTTCACCCTAGTCTCTCACTCTAGATTTGCTTTTTACGGGCAAGCTCAAGGTGGATAATTGTTTCCTCAGGCTACTGACAGCTGTGTGCCATTCAGCTGCCCTCTCCACACCCAGTTTCAGATACAACTGGTTTGTTGAGTTTCCCAGGAGGTTCAAAGGAATGGGAAAAGGACCCCCTGCACTCACAGCTCTTTCTTCATTCTCTGTCCTTTCCTCCTCTTCCAGCCTATCTTGCAGATTGCATAAAATAAGCAAGTTTACATTTCATTCCTGCTGTCTGTCTGCCACAGTGCTTCCACAGTGTGGAAGATGAAAACCATACTACTACTGGTAAACCAGGTCAGTTTGATTTAGCTGAAAGTGCTTAACCACATAATGGCAGCTTCCATCTGCATGACTGTTCATGAAACCACTGCTGCAGTCTGTGCCCTAGTTACATAACTTGCTTTAGGGAGTTCATCAGATTAGGGTTAAACAGTCTTGCCACATATGGTAAAAAGCTTGAGAATCATGCAGATGGCAGAGTTGTGTCAAGATTTGCACTGCCAGAAAAGGAGGTAACTATATATTGTGTGGCTTTTGAAGAAGGACCATCAATCAGTACTCATAATCTCAGAGGAATATTGACAATAGATGTTCTTTAGCATGCTGTTATCATTGATTGCTTAATTACTGAAACACTGTTCTGGTTGTGCTGAAAATTCTTCATGACCTCTAACTAAAATTTAGGCACTGGGTAATTCATTTTGTTATGAAAAATCCCACTGAGATACAGTTTTTAAAGTATGGTTTTCACAAATTGGCAACTGATTTTTCTGGGCTTAACCAGCTGTTTAGTGCTATGTTCATAGTGAAGTAGTTAAATGATACTTTTTATAGCTTTAATTGCTAAATGTTTTCTTCACTTCCATTAGTAAAACATCTGGCTTTCTTTTGATGTTCTCTCTGGGTGACAGCTGAATGACAAAATAATTGTAAAAAAATACAATAAATAACCTGCTGTGAGAAATTAGAACTGTGTTTAACGTTTAGCATGTTATCTTAATAGCAGCTTTTCTTCAAGATGATATATTAAAACAGCTTGTATTCTTGTCAGAAATATTCATAGATAATCCAACTTCTGCCATTTAAACAAATCTGCCATTTAAACAAATCTGTTTGCCTATGCCCTACCTTATTATCAGATATCAAGATGCATTTGCCGCCTCTACGGCAAAATGATTGGGTAAACCCATTAGCCAGTTGTGGTTCCTGCAAGGAGGGTACGGCACCATTGCCTGCATCTAAAAGCATTGGGCTGGATTCAACTAAACCAGTGCAGTAACTGAAGTCAGTGCAAGGACTCTTGGTAGAGTGACAGGATTTTCCTTCCTCTCCTTCCCCTGATGTTTTCCCTATGCATTCCCCAGATCTGCTCTGGAGGGTCAGGAAAACTCTCAGAATGTGTCAGGGGAGGAGAGGGGATATCATTTCATTTAGCAAGCAAAATTCATGTGCTGATGGAATGATCATGTTAGCACAATGTTGAATTCCACTCATAGTCTTTCCTCCACAGGATACAGGAGATCATGCCTACTTTCCACAGTGCAGTCTATCATTCAATTACCTGGTGGAGGTAATTAATACATACTGCTTCATGCAAATGTAGTTGATATTTATACAATCGGATCATGAGAGCCAAACTCAAATATCCTGTCGGTCATACTGGCAGTCTTCAGATAGATACTTGACACTCACTGCAGCAGGACAGGAAGTTGTAGTGTGGTGTAGTGGTTAAGAGCGTGGCCAGTCTGGTGTAGTGGTTAAGAGCGGTAGTCTTGCAATCTGGGGAACTGCTCCTCCACATGCAGCTGCTGGGTGACCTTGGGCCAGTCACACTTCTCTGAAGTCTCTCAGCCTCACTCACCTCACAGAGTGTTTGTTGTGGGGGAAGAAGGGAAAGGAGAATGTTAGCCGCTTTGAGACTCCTTAGGGTAGTGATAAAGCGGGATATCAAATCCAAACTCCTCCTCCTCCTCCTCCTCCTCTTCTTCTTCTTCTTCTTCTTCTTCTTCTTCTTCTTCTTTATGGTGCAGTAAATATGTGCATATAAAGAACAGAATTCTCTTGGCTGTTCATAGTAACTAGAAACAATGGGCAAAAATAAGAGTTTGCACTTCCATAGGCTTCTTTGATATGGCAAGTGCATTGTCCCATCAGTGCCAGCTGCTTGTGTGGTTGACAAGCTAGAGCCTTTTAAAGAATGTTGCTAAATGTAGATCTAAGCAGTACAGCTAGAGAATTAGCTGGCACAGTTGATGGGTTCATTACCTTTTCTTTACTGATGAGGAGCTTAACTGAAATTTGGATTTGTATCAGTGACAAATAATGGACCTACACAATGTTTTTTAGTTTCCATGCCAGAAGTCCGTGAAAGCCAAGTTAGTCACAGAATAATGACAACAAAGTGTTGCAAACAGTTATTGGACCCACAAACTAACTATAAAAGCAGGAGGTTGGCACATATCAAAAGTTTATAGCTACATATGCCCTACATTTTTAAACCTGGAAGAATGTGTATCTTCATAGCCAAGGTTGCTGTAGATCACTGACACTGACTGTTGCTGCTGAACTAGCAAAGTTCTCTTCATATCTTGTATCGCCTTAAAAACAGAGATTCTTGGTCCTAATTTGGCACCAGGTAACAAGGTCCATTATTCTTCAGTCGTAAGATGCATGACAGTGTCCCTGTACTTCTGTACTGCTGATGAGTGAGATGATTTCCCACTGCTTTTTAAAAGCATGACCTAACTGCTTTTCTTTAGGAAAATATATCCTTCCTAAACCACTTTAAAACAAATGGCTTTGGTGTACAGTGGTACCTCTAGTTACGAACACCTCTGGATACGAATGCTTTGGGCTACACACGCGGCAAACCTGGAAGTAAAGGAAAGGTTTTTGCTGCCTGCGCAGAGACGGACTACCACCGTGTGCGCATGCACAGAACAGGCGCTTCTGGATGTGAATGTTTTGGGGTAAGAACGGACCCCCAGAATGAATTAAATTCGTATCCAGAGGTACCACTGTATGTGAAACCCATGTAGGAGATAGTCTAATATGGTCAAAAGGAGTGTGTTTCTTGTTATTGACATGGGTATAGTTAATGTATATTCAAACCCTACATATTTTGCTTCTGGGCTGCTTTTTTGTATTCAGCCTGCCCAAACTACAGGATGTTTCTCCCTCTCTCTTGACACTATGTTTTCTGATAGTTGTTGTGTTATAGGGCGGTTCACACTTTTAAAAGGTGCAATGATGCAAACCTAAGGATGTGGTAGGCAACAGAGGTATGTTTTGCTGAACATCTGCCTAATATGTGATCTGGTCATACTTCTACATATTACGTGCTATAATGCAACAGATGTATGCTGTTTGAATTTACAGTTCAATCTCTAAAGCCTAGCTTGCACTCCAGAGTTGAAAATGGCGGTCTTCTGTAATTAAGCAGGGTGTGATCCCAGAGTGAATGGTAAGTAGATGATATTCTCTGGCTTCAAATATCACACTGTTTAGAAGCCATGATAATTTATTGCATTTCTGGGCGCCGAATCTTCGTTGCTTTTAGCTCTGTGCATTCTCCCAGCTGTCTAGTAGCGTATCTAAATATGTAACTAATGTGTACATATTTGGTTTCAGTTTAAGCTGTTCCGAGTAGCAATGAATTTCTTGGTTTAGAATTTGCCTAAGTTCTAAATTAAAAATTAAAAAAAATCTGACGGTAAGACAGCAATGGGGAATATTTTTCCCTTTTCTTTTTTCTCTTGTCAAGGGCGCTACATTCTATTTGGGATAAGTTGTTGGGGCTGCATCCTATTATGGGCAGGGCCAGATTCAGAAGTGAGTGGGGTCACCTCTTCTTACTCTCCATCCAGAGGGCTGCTGGGTGAATGACATCTCTTTTGCCATATATCTATGTAAACTGATTACTTGCAGGGAGCTTTTGAAGTTAAGTTGATCCAACTGTGAATTTAGGTGAGATGCGTTTGCTGATTACTAGTTCTGAGTAGTTGCTCTCAGCTATGGTGTATATAGAGTTGTACCATTTAATTCAGGGACTTGCAGAACGAACTCCTGCTCATGAAAACACGCAGTGTTATTTTTGGTCTGTCTTTCCTTGTAAATATGGAATGGACTTATTATGGCTCTTCAGTATGCTTATTCTTGGCATGATAAACTCACATCCTCTGCCACTTCATTTTCACGTAGGGAGCTATTTGTGTGAAATGGCTATTGTGAAAAAGAAAAAATTGCAGTGTTGGAGGGAAAGGAGCATTATATGCATTGAAAAATCATTGCAGGTGTGGGGAACCTGTGACATGGTGATGTACTCCCATCAGCCCCAACCAGCATGCTCAATGGCTAGGTGTGGTAATTGTAGCCTCATACCTTCTGGAGGCCCACAGGGCCCCCACCTCTGTGTTATTGCCTCAAGCGTGTGTGTGTGTGTTACCCTTTCAGGAGATTAGGTCATAAATTGGCTACCATCGATATTGTTAGGATTATGCTGAAAGTACCAGCTTGCAAGCCTCTAATTGATGAATTAGGGCAATTAGCAAACTCTTAACAATAGATTAAAACAGGCTTCCTCAACCTTGGCCCTCCAGATGTTTTTGGCCTACAACTCCCATGATCCCTAGCTAGCAGGACCAGTGGTCAGGGTTGATGGGAATTGTAGTCTTAAAACATCTGCAGGGCTGAGGTTGAGGAAGCCTGGATTAAAATTTGTCCTCCAGTTAAACTGGCAAAAAAATTATTCTGGAATTTGGACTCCTGGACTGCCATGACAGCTGGCTCCCTTCTCCCTGTGCTAGAAAAAAGAATCAGTGCTGACACAGCTTTTGTTAAGGGTTTAAGGAACTAGGAGTGAACTGCACACCTTCCCCTTCTCCACACATGGAGAGCCTTCATACCTATCTGAAGGGTATGTAAAATTTGTGTGTTTCTTCCCTTGCAAGGCCTTATATTTATCTGATTGCACATTCCACTATCCCAGTAGTAGGGTAAAGGTAAGGGACCCCTAGATGGTTAAGTCCAGCCAAATTCAACTAGGGTACAATGCTCATCTCTGCTTTCAGGCTGAGGGAGCCAGCGTTTGTCCACAGACAGCTTTCCGGGTCATATGGCCAGCATGACTAAACTGCTTCTGGCGCAATGGGACACAGTGACAGAAGCCAGAGCGCATGGATACTCTGTTTACCTTCCAGCTGCAGCAAGCACCTATTTATCTACTTGCACTGGTATGCTTTCGAGCTGATAGGTTGGCAAGACCTGGGACAAAGCAACAGGAGCTCACCTCATTGCATGGATTCAAACTCCCGACCTTATGGTCAGCAAGCGCAAGAGGCGTCTCAGTTTGCCCAGTGATGCTGTTTTGGGCAAGCCACCTGACCTCATACATGTTGGGTATGGGACAGGTAAGCCTGCAGCTGCAAAAGAACAGTGGGGAGCCTTAAAGCAAACTTGCAGTGGCTTTTTGCAGCCACCACTTACATTAGGTGCTTTTTAAATATGGCTCCAAATGCAAGTTGCTGTGCTTTTGACTGAAATTGGTTTCATTTGAGAGCTCCAATTAGAAATATTCACTTATGCTTTTAGTTAACCACAGCGTGTCATATTGTTCATGCCCCAGTATTGTGGCTCACCTTCACCATGATTAATTAAAACCAGCATTAGAAATCAGCTTGAAGTTTGCTGGTTTTGAACTAGCCATTACTGTTAGTTAAGAGTAGTGGTTCCTAACCTTTACAAGTACAGTCTCCCCCCATGCTGTGTTCTAATTTTAGGCTCTGTTAATTGAGAAAATATATAACAACAACAAAAAACCTGTTATGAACTCAGTAGCACTTTTCAATGAAGTGTTAAATAATTTCACTTTTAATATCACAATAAATAGTAGTAGTAGATTCATTACCTGCCTTTCATCAGAAGATCATAGGGGAGGCTACAGCAATCTAACCAACAGTCTAGCAAATTTTGAAGGAAAAGAAGCCACGTGGAGTCCCAGTTTGGTCCTCATGCCCCTTCCCAGCTGCTGACAGCACCTTTAGTCATATACAACCAAAGGGGGGGGGGTTAATGAGAAACTCCTAAGAGACTGCAATTTGTATCAAAATTGTGACCTCAATTTCAGCCCCACACAGCTGCTTTTCCTTCAAAATAAAAACAGTTAATTTAAAAAGTCAGAAGACAAAACAAAAACAAAAAAAGCTTTTGGTGCTCATTTTATGATAGATAGAAATTAGAGCTGTAAAGCAAAATCCTTGGGGTTTTGGATCTCACCTTTCATCAGCTGACAATAGTATAAGTCAGTAAATGCAGAGCTAAGAAGGGGACTGGCTTTCCAAGTTTGCTCTGCGACATTGAGCATTCAGTTACCCACCTGAGGGTTGAAGATGCAGATGCAATGAGTAGCAAAACTGTGTCAGAACTGCAAAGCACGTGAATGATCTGCTGTCAGGGCCACGCATGGCCTGGATTTTCCTAACTTCGCACACCCACAATAACTGCCATGCCCAGCTGAGGTGGGACAGGGCTGGCAGGCAGTTTCCCCTGATTGAGAGTGCCAGCCCTATCCCACATCAGCTGGGCATGACACTTCTTGTGGGTGTGTGAAGTTGGGAAAGTGCAGGCCGTGCTTAGCCCTGATGGCAGATCTTTCACCAGAGGAAATTACCAGCCAGTCCCTGTTGCAACCCATGCTTCTTGTGCTGTTAGGGTTTTGTAGTTGTAGTTGCCCGGGGAGACCAGATCTTGCTTAGTCACTGGGGTCTCGAGACAAATTGACAGCCACAGTATTGGGCCTTGCATGAGACTGAGCGATGCCTGTGCAGAACATTCAGTGAAGAGTAACAAAAGTAGGGAGCAAGTCTAAATAACGAACTTCTTTATAATACTTAGTGAGGTGCCCTGTCATTTCCTTTTTTTATTTTTTTGTATTCCCTATTTCATTATTTGTGTTACTTTCCTTTGACTGTCAAAAGCATTGAAGAAAAGCAAGGCAAAAGGCCAAGTGCTCTATGGGGCATCCAAGAAGAAGAAAGAGGTAGCCTTGTGTGCTGGGAACAATTTTGATAAGTTGGGATGAAAAGGACTTGAGAAGATTAATGGTAGGCTTTCATTTTAATGAGCTGCATTATCACCTGGGGTTTCATCAAATCCTAGCCGTTCTCTAGTCGTTTGGAGGTTGAATGATAGAGCAAAGGCTGTAGCATTAAATTATGTGTAGTCTGCCTCTTCTCAATCCTCATCTCCTATTTAGTAGAACGAGCAAACATGTGCAGCGCCTTTAATGCTCAACAGTAATCCATTGACAGGTTTACGGGGCAAGCAACCCCAGTTTCTTTTAGAGAAACCCTATTGCTTCAAGCCTGGCAAGAAGATTTCGTATTTTAGTAGAGAACTCTGCAGCTGCTTTTGAAAATCTCAGCAGTAGTTTCATCAGAGCCTTTATCCAGTTTGGTACATAGTCTAAAACCAGGCACGTCCAACCTCAAGTTGCGTGGCTATTCCCGCCCCCTCCCACAGATGAGGTAAATAAAGACACCGGACAACAGATTTTAGGTTAATGGGCGAAAAATGGCCAAAACTTTATTGATTACAGGTAAGAGGGGTATTGGCTTTAGGCATTGGCCCTAACCGACTATCCGGTCTAACCGGGAAGGGTTAAACACCAACAGGGGGAGCCCCCGAGATGCACATCCCTGGGGCGCTCCCCCAGTGGTTACCGCTCGGGAGCGCGCTTTAGGCCCTAGCCTCCGTAGGTTTCGGATGAGGCAACGCCCCTCGGAGTCCTTTAACGAACTACCCTTCACGAATTGGGGGAGGTGATGGCGTTCCTCCCCCCCAACTTCATTTGCATAACAATTACCCCTGCCAATGCCTAACCGCCAAAACCAAGGAGTTGTGACGTTTTGCTACGAGGTAGGCGAAAAAACCAAGTGGCTTCAAATTCCAGCCAATTAGCCAAATGGAAAAACTCCTCCCAGGCCCCTGACGGCGACCAGCCGAAGCCCATAGCAAAGTCCGATTGCAAACCTAGAGGGAGGGTGGGTGGGTGGGTGGGAGACCACAGCTAAAGCAGAAGGAAAAAGGGGTCGAGCCAGGGCTGCCCCGACCTTAAGTGCCCCCTAGACGGCCCGCCCCTACCGCCAGCCGATTGGCTGGCGCTGAGGGATATGAATAATAATGGGGAACCTGGTTCCCGTGGGGCTGGCCCCAGCCCCGCGAGAGTGTGGGTGTGGGCGTGATCCCGCAACCCCACCCCCTCCTGAGTTTGGGAGTGGCTTTGCCTGCGATCTGCCAACAAATATCAAAAACTGGCAGTGATCTACCACCCTCCAAAGTCATTTAAGTTTATTAAATAAATAAATGGATCTTTATTTCACAGATACAGTAGTTATGTTTGGATATCGTTATCACAGATCCAAATAGTTACTGGATGGAGAAGTAAGTAAACAAGTGAATAAAGTCGAACTGTATTTGTATATTAGTTTGCACAGATCTGAGGAGCCAGCTTCTCTCCCTCCCTCTCTCTCTCTGTTAACTCTTTCCCTTCCGAGTCTCTCCCCCCCCCCCCGCCAAAGGGAGCCTCACAGCTGATGTGGATCCCAATAGTGCATGCCCCCCCCCTGTCAAAGAGGGCTGCACAGCTGTTGCTGATCCCCATTGGGAAAGCCAAGCTAAGCCCGCCTCCCCTCTTCCAGCAGCATCATGCAGACCTCTCCGCAGCTCAGCCACCCCCTTCGCCATTGGGAAAGTCATGGTAAGCCCACCCCCCCTCTTCCAGCAGCATCACACAGACATCTCCTCAGCTCCCTCATGCCTCCCTCCATCTCCCCTAGCCCTCAAGCTGCTCAGGGTTGTATTGCTGTGGAGACTGATAGCGGCAGCGGCTGCTGCTGCATCTGAGGTTGCAGAGAAAGGCCCCACGATCAAACAGAAACAACCCAAACAACCTGGCGGTCAACCGCAAGCTTGCGATTGACATGTTGTAATGGTCTAAAACTAATGTAGGAATCCGTACATCTTTTTTCTTTGGGGGGAAAAGAATTGCAAGGGCAAAGGACTGTCAAGTTGAATGGGGAAGGCATGTTCCAGGCCCAAGCCTCTTTTACACAGTCATTTCAGTGAAAGGAGATTACAGAAGTTGGGGGAGGCAGAATTGGGCAGGGGGTGGGGCGAGTCTGAGATGAAGCTGAATCCCTCCCGCAGCTGATCACTTCAGTGCCTAGGTGGCCTCAGAGTGATCGCAGAGATGGAAGGTGGGTAGAGAATTGGGTACAACCTTTGCCCTAGTAGACTAGTGCATGTGCTGCTCTCTGCTGTTGGGATTATTCCTCCATAAACTCAAGGGGAAGTGTGCAAGTGCAATGTTTGCTTCTAGCAGTTGTGGGATGCAAAGGACTTCTGTTGTTGGGTTTTTTGCAATGGAGAGTTGGCCTCATATCTTTCCAACCTCCACTTCTCTGCCCTGAAGTGGATGGTAAAGTTAAGGAACAGTAGTTATGCAACCATGTCTAGTATTGTTCGATGACCTTCATGGTTGCCTAATAATACCAGTAGCAGTGTTACAATTCCCAGGAAGAAATGGCTTTTAAGATAAGAACCTTCCATTTTAATGTTTTCCACTTAGGTAGAAGTAGAAACTGTCTTCATTATTTTGTTTGCCACATTTATATCCTGTCTTTCCTCCAAGGAGTCTAGGTAGGATGATGATGGTTGGATTCGTTATCCAGCCTTCACCATAAAGTCAGAGGCTGAATATCACTAGTATAAAAATACAATATTAATTAGTTACAATTTACAACCTAAAGAAATAGTTAAGTGCGGGCTTGTATTTAAAGCTGGGTGACTTGTTCTTTTTGCTGTTGCTGCCAGAATTGGTGTGTTCTTGCGGAGACAGAAGAAATTGGGGAGATTAGCCATCCTGTGCTAAAGAATGGTGACTTGCCCAGGGTCACACAGTAACCTCGTTCTGACTTGCCCAAGGCCATGCAGTGAGCTTCATGGCCTAGTGGTGGTCTGAACCTTGGCTTCCCTCATCCAAGTTCAACATTTCAACTGGTTCAGTTCTTTCATACTGTGATTTGTTTCTAGCAAATGGAATGCTCCTCCTGTTAAACCTTATAGCCTAATACAGAATAACGCCATTTGTACAAATTAATTCTTTGCTGAGAATTATCATTTCAGAGTTGCAAGTTCATAACCTTAGGTTGGAGGACTTCATGTGTGATACCTTTTTGGTTTGAAAGTCAACCCGAATGTGGCATGGGAGTTCCTTGATTGAAAAGTGTGATTTGATCAAAAAGGAGCTGTCTATTACCACAGTCTGGATCAGGTCCACAGGGGGAGAGTAGCATGTAACCTTTCTTTTCATGTCACCCCCCCCCCCCACTGCAAAGCTCCTTACCATAGCTGCTAACTTCCGTGGAGTCAAAAAATGTAGTTTTTAATGGAAAAGCAAGACAGCTGGGTATTATTAATATATAGTGATGATATATTACCCCTTGATGACCTTTCCTGGTGGTTTTATTTTGATGATAAAAGCATGGGAGACACAACTGAAGCCCAGAGTAACTCCTATGGGGAACTATAGTTGTATGCTGCCACTTCTGGAATGTATTCTTCAGAAAGCAGCAAAACTACCATAAAGGAGTATTCTCAGGCCAGAAAAGCAGTCCGTAAGGATATCAGTTGCTTCTGGTCCTACCTGCCAAACAGCTAGGCAGAGAGCAGGTGTCAGGTGCTACCGGTAATTCAAAGTCTCTTCCAGCCTTTGGATTTTGTGTGGCATTTTTAAAAGGTTTGACAACATTGACTCAAGGCAGGTAAAAAAATTAACATTTCTCAAAAACAATTCTTAGGATTTTACTCTTTCAAGTCTTCACTGTTTAGGATACTTCTGTTTTGAAAGAATACTCAGATAACTTGTTTGGACAATTGTATCTCAGCTTAATTAGCCATGGAATGAATGAGCCTTGTTTTCCCAGCAGCTAGTTAACCACAGTTTTCTATTCCATCCAAACTGAGGAACTGTGGTTAACCAGTGACTTCTGCATTGAATTCATACTGTGAAGGTAGAAGGGAAGTCACTGGCTGCATGTGTAGATGCAAGTCTCATTTGTATCTTGGGTTATTAAGCCCAGATATAATCATCCAAATGTGATCAAAAACTTGCCATCTTTCTCTTTTCAAATTTATTATTGAAAGATATAATTAAACCAGTAGTTAAGACTATGGTTGGAGAACTGCATGTTTCTTTTTGTCTTGAATAATAAAAAAGCCTGTCTAACAGCTGTTTGAATGGTTCTCGGGGTAGCACCTGTTCATATGCTGAAGAAATGAAATACTCTGAAGCTCAATCTAGCACATCTTTTCCAAATGCCACCCACACTGTCAAACTTATTTTATGGTGACTGGATTGTTTATTTAATGGCTTAATAACTTCGACACAAATATTTATGGACTCTTGAGAGAAAAGGTAAAGTAAAAGCAAACTAGGAACAACTTGGGGGTCGGGCGCGGAATCACAGTTGCATGCTAAAGGAATTAATTTGCAACAGAAGGTTCCTATTCCCTTCCAGCTGGTAACATTTGCTGTGGAAGCAATGTGGAATATAGGGTATGCGTGTTTTCCTTAGTGTAGTGCCATTAAAGGGACTACCACTTTTTTTGGGTGGGGAATGAAAGTTAAACCTGGAAATAATCTTGTTTTGCAGAGAATAAGTTTCCACCCTTTGAATAAAAAAAAATCTCCTCATTCCTACAGAATCTGTTTCAAAACCTCAGTGGGGCAGGGGGAGTACAATGAGCTTATTTCTGGGTGTTTCAGCCAGCTACTGCATTGAAATAAATAGACATTGCTACCTTAAGTCCTTTTAGAGGGAGAACGTCTCTCTGTCCTCTTCCTGTGCATCCCTGTGGCCTCCCCAAATCTATTCCATAGGGTTGCAGGAACCCCCAGAACAGATGTAGATGGGGCATGTGGGGAGAAGAGAGGGGAAAGTTCTGTTGTGCAAGTGGAAATATTTGGGCTAGTGGATCTATTTACCGTATTTTTCGCCCTATAGGACGCACTTTTTCCCCTCCAAAAATGAAGGGGAAATGTGTGTGCGTCCTATGGGGCGAATGCAGGCTTCGCGCACCTCTCCGCAAGCAGTGGGAGCCCAGCGCTGGGCTTCCGCTGCTTGTGGAGAGTTGCCTGCATGCTGAAGCCTGCGCATGCTGAGCTCAGCGCGTCCAGGCTTCGCGGACCTCTCCGCAAGCAGCGGGAGCCAGCGCTGGGCTCCCACGGCTTGCAGAGAGCTGCCTGTTTGGGGGCTGGGGTCGGGGGAAGTTCGGGCTTCCCCCGCCCCAGCCCCGCGCCTGGAGGGGAAATAATTTTTTCCCCTTTATTTCCCCCCAAAAAAACTAGGTGCGCCTTATGGGACAGTGCGTCCTATAGGGCAAAAAATACGGTATTTGGATACCACCCACTGAGTTTGTCCAGTGTGACTAAATTGATTATAGCCCCCAGTGGGATGAGGCAAAGAATTAATACTGATCATAATAAGGGTTTTTTCATCTTGGAGAAGCAGGGTACCTAAATCTTTGTGCCTCAGTTTATAATCAAGAGACATAATATATTCCATGTTCCTCCCCCGTAATTGAACATGTTTGCTGTTGTTTACATTGTTTGTACATGCTTCAGTGGAGGTTGTTGGAACGAGGCAACTTGCTTTCCCAAGTTGACAAAAAGGGTTCTCTTATCCCAGGAGGAATTCATCGTTCTTCAGTTTCCTTTAAGCAAGGCTCACCAGCCTTCAAACTCTTTTAGAGAGGCTTTGCTTGAGGAACTCGCCCACCTACCCGCTGCCAGGCTTAGGAAACCTCTTTGTTGTATGTTTTTAAGTAAAAGGGCTAATGAACTACACAAGGTTGAGAATGTGAGTGAGTTCAGGTGCCTTCATTGAGTATGCATAACTCATACGTTTGCTATTAAAAATTGTTCTCAACAGAACTGCCTTGTCAGCAATCTGCTTCTGATTCTGGACTATAGCCAGATCAGTCTGTGGCTGAAACAAAAAGGAATCACCATTAAACCTTCAGAATCTCAAAACTATTTGTGTTTTGAGATGCTTCTTCAATGGTTACTTCACATAACGATGGCATTAAGAAACAGAGTATTGCTGAAGACCGTAACAATGGGCACCTTGCTTAGCTGGCTTTGGGAAGTCATTGTGAGGGCTGGCAGGGGTGTCAAATTTTTGATTCGCTCCCCGACCCTGCACAGTAAGGCAATGTACAGCCTGCAGGTTCCATGTTGAAGTACCCTTGCAACCCACTTGGTGTGAAAGGCTGGGCCATCCTGATCTAGTCAGTCCCTCTCCCTTTAGACATTATTTTGATGTAGCAGACATTGACCCTCAAAGATCAGATTACACAAACCTAAGCAACCGAATGTCACAAAGAAAATGGATCCATTCTGCATGATGCATATACAGTGGTACCTCTGGTTACGTACTTAATTCGTTCTGGAGGTCTGTTCTTAACCTGGAGCACCACTTTAGCTAATGGGGCCTCCCTCTGCTGCGCCGCCTCCGTGCGATTTCTGTTCTCATCCTGAAGCAAAGTTCTTAACCTGAGATACTATTTCTGGGTTAGCGGAGTCTGTAACCTGAAGCATATGTAACCCGAGGTATGACCATAGAATGAATTTGCAGCTGACTGATGCAAGTGAGTCAAGTTGCACACCACAGAGGAAGGCAGAACACCTTATAAACAAGATGAATTTTGAGGGTTGCAATAGTGGAAAGGACTGGAGAAACTACTTACTCCTGCTCCAACAGTTGGATTTTGCCATTTGTGTGTGTTGGGAGGAGCAGGGATAGCAGAGGGGAATAGAAGTAAAAGAAACAAAGGATATCTAGCCAAATTGACAGATATAATAAGACAAAAACCAAAAAGTGAAGTAAAAAAAGAATGGGAGTGCCTAAATGAATACCTCAAAAGCCAAGGTTCGAGGGTAGAAATCTGGCTGAGTCTGGAATAACCTTGTGAAGTGAAAGGACATGAAAGAAGGATTTATATTTAGATGTTAGGATAGAGAGGATAAGGAAAACAGGAAGACAAAATGAGAGATAAAGGAGGTGCTGTGGGATTGGTGGAAGTCAATGTCTTCTTGTTGTTTTAGTGTTTATAATATTAACTTGTAAGATATGGATTTGTTTGTTTGCTTGTTTGTTTTTGTCTTTTTCAGTTTTCGAATGTTGATTTTTGTGTGTTGTGTATTGTTATCTTTTGATACCGTTCGTGTTGTTGTTGTGTTGTGGAAAATACTAATAAAATTCATTAAAATTAAAGAAAAGAAAAGAAACAAAGGATATCTGTGAACCATCAATTCTGTGATGGTTCATTCCGAAGCTGGTCCAATTGAGTTCAGTGGGACTTAATCTCAGGTAAATGCACATAGGGTTGTACTGTAAAGTATTATAGTCTAGTCAGTCTGTGGCGCAACTCATTAGTGAACTTTTTGTTACCTTGACTTGAATGTTCGGTGCTTGTTAATACTTTAGTATGGTTTTCAAATTAAGGTTTTTATATGCTATCTCTGATGAACTTCATTGTTCTCTTAGTGGGTTGTATATGTCAGCAGACTCCTGGACCTGTCTTGGTTTATATCAAAGCAAACAGATGTTTCTAAATCCTGTGAAAAAGCAGCTGTTTAGTTACTGATTTTTCAGCAATTTAGTTGTTTAGCATAATAAAATCAACCACCGAGGAAACTCAATTAGAATCTATTTTTAAAGCAGACACACGTGTAGTCATAACACAGTGCTTCGTGCTGTTCTGAGGCAATTATTTTTTTATGATAAAAACTTCCTAAAGTGTACCGTCTCTTGTTTTTGATAACAAGGACTTGTATTTGACAACTCTACTGTTGCATGTTCAAGGTGTTATTTTATTATATTTATTTAATAACATATCTTGCCTTTCTACCCAAAAATTATATACAAGGGTACCTCACAGATAAAGATGAAGAATTTCCACCCACCAAAACCATAACAAAAACACAGAATAAAGACACAGCAGCAAGCAGAACTAACAAACTGCAGGCTTAAAAAAATAAGCAGTAGGGAGTGAAACAACTGTTCCTCTTAATGCTCAGTAGAAAAGAATGACCTTCCCTACCAGTTTAAACCTAAAAGGGAAGAAAGTTGAGTCTACCTATAAGTTATGCTTTGATAAGTCAAATATTTCCCTCTGCAGAGGAAGGAACTGTTGAAAGTTAAAAATCCATGTAGTCGGAAATAAATCTTTTGTTATGCTCCTACATTGGCTTTGTCTGACTTGTTCAAAACTTAACAGCGGTTAATTGATCTGCCCTTGGATTTATTTGGTGACGGGGATTTGCGCTTGGTCTTGTGCCTGTTCAAGAAAGGATGCAGTGTTTTGCTGCAGATGTTAGTGTTGCCCGATAGATATTCATCATTATATAATGTTCTTGATAGCGTGTGTATCATGAAATGACCTGTGCTTTGGTGTCTGTTCTCTGGAAACAAGGTTCCTTCTGTGTGATTTGCTTTAAGAATGATACACTGAAGTCTTCCAGAAACAAATATTATACTGTTAACACATCTCTCGGTTAACTTTAGGACTTCAGTTTGTAACTTGCTTCAGCTTGATTTTTGCTACATGACCTTTAAAGTTGCTCAGTCAGTTGTAGACTTGAGTTGGTTCTGTTACTGTCATTCTGGCAGTTTTTAACTAAGGTTTCCTCTGCCTGTGAAGCACCCAGTTGTAGGAAATATTTCTCTTGACAAATGTGTGTCACCTTCAGCATGCCTTGAAAAAATTAACACTCCTCCGAGGTCTAGGCTGGCTTACTATGTTCTCTAATAACATCAATGCAGTCATGCCTTTTGTCTTTAACACAGTTATTCTTTTCGCATTATTGGTCATTATGTTGTCAATTCTTCTAAATACCATATATGCATCCTTGGGTTCATCTTGGTGTATTGATCTAGGAATGCATACTCAGAAGCTCAAGAATTCAGCTCATGCTGCTCTCATAGTTCCATATATTATAGGTATGACTGCTTCAAATGACTACTGAAATCTGAGCGATGCTAAACAAATGTCATATGGGTGAGATTGCAATATCCTTGTCAGCTCAGTGGGCTGATGGTAGCTGAGTTTTTCATCTCTATAATTACTTATTTTCATATTGGGGGGGAAATGATTTTTTTCCTATAAGAGTAAATGTGAAGGATTTTTATAAATAATTCTTCTATAACCTTGTATATAATAATTCATTCCAATATACTAGGGCTTTGCAAACTACTGTAATGCCTGTCTCTTACCTGTTTGAACTTACTTTTTTACAATACTAGTCCTAAGATTTTCTTGATCTGCAAATAAAGATTTGGCATGATTGTGTCATCAAAACACCATGTTACAGTAAGATACACGGAAGTATTTGTGTTGCAAACAGAAGTTTGTTTGGATACATAGAACCGGTATTCTTGGGCTTATTTGAACTTGGTGGGACTTACTTTTCAGTCAACATGCATTGGATCAGGTTTTTGCCTTGTGCAGCAAGGCTTTCAAGGTGGATTACTAGACTCCCATGGTGTGTGTCTTTTTCCCATGGGGAAAGTAGGAGTGAGAGTCTCTAGGCAAATGTTTGCATGGGTAAATGTTTAATTAATTCAAAACAAGTAATAGTTACTCATTTTAATTTATTAAAAATTATAATTTATAGAAGCAGGTAACATCCAATAATCTAGTTACAGGTAGGTAGCCGTGTTGGTCTGCCGTAGTCGAAACAAAATACAAAAAATTCCTTCGGGTAGCACTTTAGAGACCAACTAAGTTTGTTATTGGTATGAGCTTTTTTGTGCACGCACAATTCTTCAGATACCACAGTATATGCATGGTATAATATATTTAAGTATTTAATTCATTAGATGTTAATAAAACTAGATAGAGTTGAGGGTTGTTTGTAGTTCAAGTAACATTAACCTCATTAGCCAGAGCACTGTAAGGAGAAAGCAAGTTCTTGTTTAGTGAGCCGCTGGCTACCTGCAAGGTTCCTACCTGCATGGATGAGAGATTCTTGCCCTTTCTTGTTAATCTGTGGTTTCAGAAAGACTCTTCAGATGGCCAAGACCACACAAGACAGGCTCCTGCTTGATTGCTATTGCCTGGCTTCAGTTCTCAGAATTTTATTTTGCTTATTTATGTACAAAGACTGTTATTTTCAGCTTTCTTAGCAGTGTTTGGTTCTGAATATATTGGTGTTAATTAAGAATCAAAGCACATTTAGCAGATGGAAACTGCTTGAGCCAGGACTGAGTCAACTCTCAAATGAGAAAGAGTTTAACTAGTGAAAAGTAGCTGAAAGGTATTCACTGCTATTGCTGAAGCAAACATGGCAGCAGCTTTTTATGTGTATTGTGTCTCGCTTTCTCTCTGAGGCAGTGATTTTAAAAAAATCACTTTGCACTCCAGAGGCAATAGAATCAGAGACTGGCATGCAGTTGAAATCCTATAGGTGCCCTTTCAGACACCGAATGTGAACAGAAGAGCTTTTTTGTTATTTGACAGAGGGTCTCATTTATGGAAGGAGAGGAGGTGTTTTGCCAATTTCTGGAGAATTTGCAGCTCTCCGGGGCCTACAGGGAAAATGACCCCCGCCCCAGCCTCTGTTAGTATGTGCTCAGAGCACCCTTTCTATGAGGACAATTCTGTTCTTGGCTTCTTATAATCCTATAATAATATTTTCATGACATAATAGAAAAGTATTTTTCCAGGACCCAAAGAGCTCTGTGTGCCAGTTGAAAATGCTTCTCTACACACAAATGGAATCAAATGATCCCTCTCCCGTTACATGTAGCTTAAGAGAGTTTCCCAACTCCCAGAAGTTGCATTTCAGGGGCATGTGGAGGACTGGATGGGAAGGTGGAAAGGCACCAGTATGCACACATAGCATTATGCATGCACATTATGCATGCCTTTGGATTGCAGTCGCGATACTGTTCTGTTCTGGTACTTCTGTATTGACATTCAGAAAATGCTAGTAGTTACTTTCCCCAGTTAATATCGATTGTGAAATGCTTTGCTCATATTAGTGCTGCACAGGTTGGCAATAATGGTTGCAACTTGGGTTCAGTACTAGCAAGCTTGAATTATCAGCAATATGATGTAATGAACTCCCCATAGCCAGTCTTGAAGTTTGACCTGATTTTTGCTTTTACAAATGTTACAAGTGGAATCTGCAATAAAATGTAGCATGAGCATGGAGTGCTCCTGTTAGGCTCCATCCAACCATGTTGCCTTTCAGGATAATCTATTTCATTTCCCCCTCTGCTGGCTGGGGCTGATGAGGTTGCAGACCAAACCTTCAAGAGGGCACCAGGTTGAGAAAGCAAGATGTAGACACTCTGTCTTACTTGTATCTTGCTTTTCAGTGAAACACAGCACGGTGTGAAGTTTTGCTTACATTGACAGGTTGTACTGCAAACCCTTCTTTTATTCAGTGGCCCACCTAGCCTGCTAAACTGCAAATTGTTATCTGTATCTGATTTAAATGTCTGAGGGTCTTGTAAGGGGAACGTGGTACACAAATAGACATTGCAGCCTTCTAAACCTACCATAGTTAAAACTCTATTAGTATGACTTTGTTCTTGAAGCAAATGTGTTAAATATTGCACCACTGAAATGCAAAGAAATTGCATATATTTACAAATGGAAAGTGGACATAAAAACACACAGATGGCTATTTCAGGATATGTAGAAAACTTGGCTGTTAAATTGCTTCTCTTAAGAAATTGCAAGCATCTTCTCTTCCAACACATCCCAGGCTGTTCTCATGTCTGTTACACAATGTATTTTGAATTTTCCAGAAATGGCCTGTTAATCTGGTATAAACAGTGTTTTAGATCCAGAGTTGCACTTCTATTTGCAAAAGTGCTAGTGATTCATGGGGGCTGCTAATCTCAGAGGGAGAGGAGTAGTGATTGTCACTATTTCTCCTTCCCTTCTGTGCCACCTCCCAGTATGGAACCTCCAACCCAGGGGTCGCCAAGGTTTACCGGCCATGGGCTGGATCACTCCCACGGAGATTGTCCGTGGGCCAGACTGGCGCAGCACAATGCCAGAAATCGTGTCTGAGCATGTCAACGGCACCGGACATCGCTTCTCCACATGCCCAGATGCTGGAAATCACGCCTGTGCAGAAGCGATTTTTGGCGTCTGGACATGCGCAGACGCAGTTTCCAATATCTGCGCGTGCGTAGATGCAATATCCGGCGCTGCTCGGCGAGTCCGTGTGCTGCGCTGCGCTGGTTTAGCACAGTGCGTGGGGAACTCGCCAAGCAAGCGGCTTGGTTCGGGGGTGGCTCGTGGGCTGGTAAAACGGTCTTCGTGGGCCGCATCTGGCTCATGGTCCACACGCTGCCGACCCCTGCTCCAACCCTTCAGAGCAGATTTGGGGGGATAGGGACAATGAAGCTGGGGCAATTGTAAATTGTAAATAGAGCCCCATTCATGGGAACTATGAAATTGACCCACTATTTTTGTAGCAAAGGCAATTCTGTTCTTCATTTTTGAGCATTGTATCTCTCGTATTTTATGGAACTTTACTAGAATAGAAAAGCTCTTTGTATTTCACACCTGGTTCTTTGATTAACTTACTTGGATTAGTTCATAGTTATTGGTATGTGTTTTCTTTCTTAAATTAACTTAGATATCTCTTAGATATGTGCTTTCTGGGCAGAGTTAATTTTGGAGTTTCCTAAAATACACAGAGGGACACTCCTCCTAAAAGCCGCAACCCAACCTTACCTTTCCCTGCCTTTTACTACATCTTGGGATGGAGAACATGCTAGTGACTGAAATGTGTTTTGTATTCAGCATTCTAAATTGTATAAATCCATTCACTAGATCTTAAATTGTGTTCTTGGATTTTATTAAACCATCCACACACAAACTATTTTCCCTGTGCAAATGTCATTCTGCCCAATGCCTCCAAATTTATGCAGTGTCCATTTTAATAATCCTTTGGGAATCTTTTTTGTAAAACCAAAGTACTAGGCATTATTCAGAATAATGGCAATGGCTTGGAATATATTATTTTATAGAAGCCAGTCTTAAGGTATAATTGACATTCCACACAGTCTGGAGAAATTCATCTCAGCAAACCTAGCATTCATCCAGCTGTCTGTGTATAATTGCACAGATATGGACTGACTCTCATTTTAGATACAAACAATTAGAGTGTGAATTTTTTAACCTTCAGTTGAAAACTTCGCTGCATTAAACTACCTAAACATAATGGTGGGTCAACAATGACCATAATTAAGTGAAGATGTATTTTGCAGTCATTGACAGGGTTTTTAAATGTTCCCATGTTTTCCAAATTATATCCCTGCTTGAGATTCTTACAGTGTGTTGGCTGTTTGGAATATATCTGAAACATCTTTTCTCTTTATTTTGATGAGTTAGTTTTATAAGATTAGTGCTCTTACAAGCTGGGAAGATTTACTGTCCCAAAGGATACTTTTTCTGTTTTGATTTTTGTCCCCTCACCCCACGGCATTCAATTACTACTCTGAATTTTTATATAATAAAATATATGATAAAAAGCTGTTTCCTCTTCCTAGGTTTGACTATCCTAAGTTTAGATTAAAATAACACCATATTTTAGGAGCCCAGGTGAGCAAGCACTTAGACTTTTAAAATCCATGAAAACAAGGAGAAAACAAATGGAAGGAACTCTGATAGGCAATTTTAGGAAGTACGAGGGGCTGCATAAATGCACCCCTATGCTACAGGTTGCCCATTTGTGGACCACAGGCAGGAATTACCTAACTAGCCCCAACATCAACAGAAGCTCCCAAGCACTGTGATTGGAGAGTGCTGGCTGGGGTGACTAGCCTTCCCGACTCCTTCCTGCCCTCTACTTACCCTGGCATTCTCCTTATATGGTGTTGTAATTAATAATTGCAACATTTCAGAAACACAGTGCAGGCTTTCTGAGAGCCTGTTTTGAGCTACAGATCTGCACAAATCAATTCAGAACAAGTCAGTCTGGCCTGAAGTCTGCTTCAGCCCAATCTGGTCAGGATATCTAGACATATTTTAGAAACACGGTCAAATAAATTTTGTACCTTGGTTGTCTATGTAGAATGCTACAGGTCGTGTTACCTTCATCTTTTTGTACTGTAGTGAATATAAGAAATAGGAATAAAAAGCTAAGGTACCATGAAAATGATAGATTTGCTGCTTTTAAATCCACTGTGTTGCAACAGACAACATACCAAACTGTATTGTGTCTTGAAACAAAAAGTGCTTAGTCGATACATAGCGGAAGAAACCTTCCTGCATCATTAGTTGAGTCCCCCAATGCTGAACATTTGAATAGTTGTCTAATAGTGTTTGCCTAGCTTTATCTGCCATTTTTTACATGGGCTGACGTAAATGTATTGCTATAAAACATTGCAGGACGGGGATTATTCTCATCTGTGAAGCTTGTGCGTCATGCTGTCTTTGTCAGTTAATCTAAATACTTATAACTTCCTTTATATATTTGCTTCAGGCGTGAGTCTGTAGAAATTGGCTTCTGTGCTTAGTTTACTAAAGCCTGTTCGTGAGAAATGGCTGCTGCCATCGTCTCCTTTTAAATTACAGTTGTGCATGATTTTTGGGCAGTAACTGTCATATATCTCAAAGGGCAAAACCCCCGTGAGGGTGGGGGTGCCCTTTTCTTTATTACCATTGGAAATTCTGATTTTTCCACTTGGTGTCCCTGGCTCTAACTTCTGTGAAGATATATCCAGCTAGTAGAGGTGATTGTGTAGTTCTCTGCTTAGCTTTTTTCTCCATTCAGATGTTTCATGGGAAACACAACAGGGGAAAATACAGCACGAGCAAATCAAAGCAGGGGCTGTATTAACTCCATCTGAGCAATATTCCTTGAAATTTATAGTGCTGTAAGTTGCCTTGTGGGAGGTTGTTTCTGCCTAAAAGTGGAGTGTAAATTAACTAAATTTAGCAAATAAGCTATGTTGACATTAACCTGTCACAATTGTATTCCCAAGTTCCATTGAGTTCAGTAAGAATTACGTTTAATTATGGATTATAGCACCATAAACAGAGCCTGTTTTGTTATGCAGTTATCTGCCATCTCAACCAATATTATATCCCATCATTTTCTCCCTACTTCCAGGAATGCAGATGTTCAGGGCTAGGATTATAGTGAAAAAATGGTTCTATTTCTCTCACTACCTTCACCCCCAATTGAAGAAGGGCTATAGCTCAGTGGTGAAACACATGATTTGCACACAGAACATTGCTGGTTCAATTTCTGCCATCGCCAGGTTGTGCTTGGAAAGATTCCTGTCTGAAACCCTGGAGAGTTGCTGTCATTCATCGCAGAATGCTGAATTTATAGTCTGACTTGGACCTACAGCTTGCTGTGTTGCAAATGTAATACAATCTAACTTTTAAAAGAAACTACTAACATTTTTAATTAGAGTAAACTTGTGGTCCTTCTGTTTCAAACAGGTTGCCTTTTTATGCAACAATTTAAAGGTGTGTACCAAATGCAGTAATTCCTAAAATGATATAAACTAACACCCCAATACAGAGCCATCAGAATGACGATAAGTATATTCCTGTTTCTTCCTCCCTCTCTCTCTCTCTCTCTCTCTCTCTCTCTCTCTCTATCTCTCTGCTTTTGTTTACATAGAACCTCATATTTCACAAACTTTAATGTCTTAACGGCCACCAGAGTTAAACTCGATTATTGGGAAATCAATAGGCCAAAACACGAAAGCATGACTCTGAAGAAAAGTTCACATGCACGATGTAGAATAAGGACCAGCAAGTTCATAAAATAGGCATATTTTTGGTTTTTGTTGGTAGTTCTTCCAGTTGCTGTTAACTCATTGAAAATACACTGGGGTAGAACTGGTTTTCAAAACACAAGATTTACAAAAGTTAGCATCATATATTGTCTTTATTGTAGAGCAGTGCACATAGGGGGATGAGGGGAGGGCCAGCTTAGCCCTCCAAGGCCTGGGCAAGTGCACCCGGCTGCCCCCCCCCCCCGGTATATACCTGTGATTAGAAGGGGGAAATTTATAGATTACTGCGACTGCCAAGTAATTTCTGTTGGTGAGGACCTCGTGCTTGGTTCTGTGAGAATGCAGAAATGAATTCAGCTGTTAACATAAAATTGTAAACTAGTCTCAGGCTTATTGTCTAATCCCTTCTATGGCAAATCAAACAACTATGGCACAGAAAACAAGCTCATGTTACAAGCCCTGCATCTTAAAATTTCTCAGAATTTGAAGCTGTTTATTTCATTTATTTCATCATTGCTTGGAGGGAGGAGTGACTCACAGGGTACTTTCTCGTTTTCATAGTATACAGAATTAGAAACAGATGTTTGGAAAGTTAATGCATGGTCGAATAACTCCCACGTGGAGTAGAATATCACAACAGAGCTTAGTAAAATCTAGACAGGTGGGAAAAATAACTTGCTGTAGATATGTGACCGTTCCCAGTTGTGGTGTTTGGTTCTGATAAAGTGGTCTGATTACCCGGCATATATTTTAACACATTGCACGTCATGCACGTTCCTGAATATTGGATATTTAATAATTTTTGGCCAGCCACTGTGTGTTAGCTGTAAAGGTACATAGTTTTCTAGTAAATGGTTTTTGTTGTCGTCGTAAGGATTTTTTGCGGTAGCCTTGGCAATAGATCTTGTACTATTCTCTTGTTTCACATATAGTGGATGTCTGAAATGACTGAATATATGCTCCATTGCTCAATAATCCCTCTTGCTAATTGAGGCTGTCACTTTACTTTGAATTAAAATTTTATTGATTCAAGGAAGTAAAGTAGTTATTTCTCTCCTTGACAAACTTTGTCAAGTGTGAATTTAATGACAAATCTGTTTTTTGTCTTCTCAGGATGACCCAAATAACGTTAATGCATTAAACAACAAAGAACAACGCAGTAATAATGGGAACGAAAAATTGCAAAACATCGAGACCCTACCTCCAGGTATTTGAACAGTATTTCTTAATTTTAGAGTAAAGTATGGATCAGTTATGAAAATTAGCTTCTAATAGCAGGAGTAGGAAATATGCTTGGTATATGTATGAAGGGGAGAGGTGTGTTTTAAGGTTTTGATAAGTCGTCATAAATACAACCGAACAATAAAATGTTAGAACCAGTAAGACTGCAATCCTGTATCCATTTACTTGGGAGTCAGCATCATGAACTCTACAGCAGGCATGTACAGGATTTGACTTTGTTTTTTACGTTTTGATTTAGTGTTTGCTGCTTTTGCAGCAACTAAGCACAGCAACAATAAAACATTAACAAATAAAGACATCACTTCTTAATATATAAATACACAGAAAAGATATATTGTAAAGACAGAGTGAGATTAAGAGTCTCATGCTCTACTGAGCTATCCCAGCTCTAGAACAATAAATGAATCAAAACAATAAAGATACTTTAAATTAATCAGAACAGTATAAATTGCAAAAATATGAACCAAGCAACCCTGCATCAAACCCCCCCCCCCCAAGTCATGAAACAAGTCTCCCCCATCTTTCACCCAGGTGCATGCACTTCTCTCCCACTTCTCAACATGGGGAGCAGGTATCCCCAAGACGATTTCGCCCTCAAGCAGAAACCAGATTGAGAAGCGTAGGTAACCCCAGACAAAATATTCACCAACTTCTTCTTATAACTAGATCCTGGAGAGAGAGAAAATCCTATAAGAAATATAACATCCCACTCCTCGCCTGTTTCCCAGCCAGCACGGCCAGATCCGCAACAGTCGGTTCTCACTCTGGAGTGCGGAAAAGCTTCCATTCTCCCTCTTTATTATCCCAAAAGGCAGATAATAAGGATCCTATACCATTCCACAGTGAACTGCCCTGAGACCTACAGGTATAGGGGTGGTATACAAATTTTATAAATATAATAATATATAAGAGCATAGGTTTTTAAAAAGAAAGGAGCAGATCAACAAATTAAAGCTCAAGAGAAGTGGCAACCCCAAAGGAAAATTATTCCCTTTCTGGTTGGCCCACCAATGATGCCCTGCTGCATGGTGTGCAGAGGATATTGTGTAACTCCGTAGGCCCTTCCCTGATAAAGAATCACTAATACACTGTGCTTCCTTGTCACCTTCCCAAACAAGCTGTCTTTATAGGCAACCAACCCAGAGATATACAAATGATATACAGTCGTACCTTGGAAGTCGAATGGAATCCGTTCTGGAAGTCCGTTTAACTTCCAAACCAAAGCGTGGCTTTTGATTGGCTGCAGGAAGCTCCTGCAGCCAATTGGAAGCCCCATTGGATGTTCAGTTTCCAAAAATAGTTCACAAACCTAAACAATCCCTTCCGAGTGTGCGGCGTTTGGGAGCCAAAATGTTTGAGAACTAAGCTGTTAAAAAACCAAGGTACGACTGTATGTGATAATTGTTACAACTGGTTTTTCCCCCCCACTGAAAGCTTTGCCCCTGAAAATCTCAGTATCATTAGTATGTAAAATCCCCAGGCATCGCAATTGTGGGGAGAGGCCCCAAGTGGCAGTGTTTGCTAAAGGGTTGCACTTAAAACATGATGACTGTGTTTTTATACCATGTTTTAGAGAATGAGCAACTTGTAACTGAATCTTCAGCATAAGCAAATGCTAGGAAGCTTCTGGACATTGTGGTTGACTAGGCTATGATTCTCATCATTGCCAAGAGCAATTTCCGAAAAATGAAATGTGTCACTAGTCATATATTTGGCTTCTGGGCTGTTCTGGAATAGCTGTGAGAAACTGTGTCAGTGCACAGCTTTAGGGGTACTAAAGCACAAAAAGTGAAACGTGTATACACTAAAACAATAATAGTGCACAATAGTATGGCATATCAGATTCAAGGTTCGGTTCTTTATTTTGACTGTGTGTGTGAGAGAGAGAGAGGGGTGGGGGACTGTATTGTTTCCTTCACCAGCAGTTTGAGCTATGGATTGAAAAAGGAAGACCAGAAGGAATAGAAGCCAAGCTTATTGCTCCATTTTTTTAATAAATTAGAATTAATATTAAAACTAAACCCATAGTTGTGCCTGAAATTCTCCATGTTATTCAGGGGCAGCAAAAAAAAGGGTGGGGGGGATGATATTTCACTTATGGTTTAGGAGGACCCCCAAAAGAGAAATTCTTAGAAAATGTATCTGGATGTTCCTCTTCTGAGAAATTGTAGCCCAGCTTAATTTTTATTCTAGATAAGCAGGCCATATTTTGATAATATTGTTTTTTCCTTGTAAGTGCACACTAAAGTACAAAGTGCTGTCTGCTTAACACATTATTTCCTGGCGGTTTTATATTAATTGCTTCACTGTTTCTAGCTTATTAATCCACTTAAACATATAGGTTTGGCTCTAGACTGCTTCCTAGGCAAGCGGAAGGCATTTTCATCTTGTATAGCTTTCCCAATTACCCCTTTTTGCCATAGCCCCACATTTTGTGACTCTTAGCAATGGCTTTGTCAGAGAGTACACAGACTGCAGGGACGCGGGTGGCACTGTGGGTTAAACCACAGAGCCTAGGACTTGCCGATCAGAAGGTCGGTGGTTCGAATCCCTGAGACGGGGTGAGCTCCCGTCGTTCGGTCCCTGCTCTTGCCAACCTAGCAGTTCGAAAGCACGTCAAAGTGCTTCCCGGCGGGAAGGTAAACAGCGTTTCCGTGTGCTGCTCTGGTTCGCCAGAAGCAGCTTCGTCATGCTGGCCACATGACCTGAAAGCTGTACGCTGGCTCCCTTGGCCAATAAAGCAAGATGAGCGCAGCAACCCCAGAGTCAGTCACGACAGGACCTAATGGTCAGGGATCCCTTTACCTTTACTTTTACATGGATTGCAATGAGATGAAGGCAGGAAAGGCCCATATCCTGAGCAGAGCTTTGTTCATTATCACTTCATCCAACCCATTACTCTTCTACCAAGGGTTTAGAGTGACACCTGTGTTATCTGACTAGTAACCCTGTTGAATGGGCATGCATAAGAACGATAACTGCATGTCCACCAGATCCTACTGCAGGCTACCAAGTTGTTAGAATGAAACTTGGACAGCACTTCTGTTAGCTGCAAATAATCTCTCTGGCAGAGCCTTTGATAGAAAACACACATGCCTACTACTAACCTGGTGATAAAGATCATAGCCTCTTGGAGCGTCCTTCATCTCTCTTTCTATGTTCACTTTGGCATATAAATCTGACCCCGGGCATTGAAGCAATAAGCATTATTGTGCCCCTTTGTCCCTTCTGTGACTGAACTGGAATGTCCAGTCGGAATGGCTTTAGTCTATTGATAATTCTGTGTGCTAGCTTCATCTTTTAAGATCACAAACCAGTAGGAAAAGAATATGGGCTTTTGCAAGCCATTAAGTTTTACAAGGTAAACAGATGTTCTGGGTTTTGAAATTCTAAACAGAATTTTCTGAATCCTGCAAAACTTGATGACCTCACTGCTGTTAATAAAGTGTGAAGATTATAGCTCACTGAATTTAGTAGTGCCAGCTTATGCAGGACATAAAAACCTGAGCTTCCCTTTTGACACTCAACTTAAAGAAAGATTTATATGCAGCTTTGTGAATTAATGTGTCCCAGCCCGCAAACTCTACTATCATTTTAAAATTGTACCAAAATTTTATGACCACACACTTTGTAATGAAAAGCTTGCAGTTGACCTTTTTAATAAAGTAGTAATTAATATGCTTTAATCTTTTAATTTTAGCTGTGATAAATATTAATAAAACTAAGGTTGAGACTAACAAAGGTTGAATAAATCTAAGCACCCTTTATAACTAATATTTCCTCTTTGGCTGCTTTCCCAGTATTGGCTCCTCCATTTACATCCTATCCTATTACCAGAGAATGTAATCAGTACTGCTTTGCACTGAGTACCTTATTGGTGGCCTGTCACTTCTGAATCTGTTTTCTGATGATGTCTAATCTGAGACAGGCTGCCTGATCTATGTTCTGAAGTGTTGGGAAGGACTAGATGGGAGCAAAGCATGATATTAGAAATGAGGTAAAGGTAGACTTGCATCCAGCAATGCTCTTCTGCTGATACAAGACTAGTTGACCTAGCAGAGGCTTGAGTTGAGTAGAAAGGGGGAAGATGTGACTTCTGCAGATACCCCCTTTCTCCTGCACCCCTTCCCACATTGCAACCTATTGGTCTTCTGACTCTCCAAAGCAAATTTTGGGGGCAAAGAGCTGATTTGGGGAACCAGCAAAGATTGTACCCCCTCTAGTTATGGAAGTCTCCACTGGATCAAATACTCTCTCATCAGGGGAAGGATGCAAGAAAGACTTCTGAAAGACTTCATTATCTCTTACCATGCCCCTCCAGCAGTATACTCTTCAAAATAAGCAAATCTGCTTCCTTTTCTCTCCAGTGTTTATAGTGTCACCTTGCTGACATAAACAGCAACCAGCAAAAACTGACCCAAATTCTTTTTGAATCTGTCAACCTGAATTCAGGGATGAATCAAGGCTTTGAGTCTCCTTAGGCACAGTTAACTAGATGCTTTGTGCCTGAAGCAGTGTGACTGAATGTAGCTCCCTCTTGTATTAGAACTGTAGTTACATTCTCATTCTTGCTGAGTTCACATCCATAGCAGTTGTGGAAGGACTCCAAATCCAAGGTGAAACAATAGTTCATGTTGCTATGTTAACATTGATGAGAGAGTTTATTTTATTGCAGTCTGTTGCCTATAAACTAAATGTCTTTAAATGTACAAATTGGTAAGCAAGTTGATGTTAAGTATGTATATTTAAAAAGTATTTCAAGTAAATGGCCTATCTGTTTTTCAGACCACTTCTTGCCTGCTAATGTTTTTCAGCTTAACAAAACAACCCCTAATGGCCTCCAGAATCAAATAAAAGAGTGTTTTTAGGGTTACAATAGCATTGGGTTCCATGAAGGATCCAGATTCCTGGGCCAAAAGTCAAAGAGAGACATTTAAAACAAAACTTACTTGATAGAGGTGCTGCTAAGTAATTTGCTCTGAGATGGCAAAAGGATAAATGCTCCCTAAATCAAATTTTACGTTGAAATGCAAATGTCATTTTGCACTCAGAAGATGTGCTCTGGAAGTCGAACATATTTATTGAGATTGAGTTTGTGTGTTTTGCAGTGTGCTTATATTGAAGAAATCTCACAGTTAAGCAGAGTATTTCAAATTTATGCTATCGTGTTTATCTGCATTGCTGTAACCTCTGAAAAAGAGTGCAGTGGATGAGTAGAAAACAAATACTGGTCTCACTGTGTAATAAAACGGCACATTACCTAGTTCATGTTATAAATAGCTTCGTTGCTATTAACAATTGTAAGGATGACATATTTAAAGTTAAGTTCTTAAATGTTTCATTGGCAGCAGAGCTTTCTTAAAGCAGGTCTGTCATGATGCGTGCTATAACTTGTAAACTGAATTATGCATGAAGCTAATGCTATGTTTTGTGGAATATTTTTGTTGATTATGGAATTAATCAATGGATGCACTTCAGAGCGCACACAGGCTTTACAAGTAACAGTGCCCCCAGGTCCCGCTTGTGTGATTTCCACAGGCTTCTGGTTGGCCACTGTGAGAACAGATGGGCCACTAGACTGATCCAACGGGGCTCCTCTTACGTTCTTGCACTCTTATCTTTCAGAAATATTATTAATATAATAATGAAATGTTACTAATCTTTTATGTCTCCATTAAAAAGTGAAGGCCACAACTCCCCCAATTTTGGACCTGTTGGTTGTTTGAGGTCCCCCATGCTAACTTCTATTTAAACTGGTATTTAAGGAGAAGCTGAGCCTCTTTTGCCTTGTCATATGATACAACCTATTTTAGGATGGATTCTTCCTGTAATCTTATCAGGCGCATGCCAAGTATGAATGCAAGTACCGGTTTCGATTGCTTAACTGTTAACAGAGAACTACTGTGGTGTAATACTGGAACTTGGATTTCATTCCCCACTCCACACCCCTCCCTTTTTTTTTTTTGCATTGTACCATGATTGATGCATTGCTTTGCCAGCTATGCCTCTGGGCACCAACAGACTCAGTGTTATTCAATCATAGCCATAATTCACTTTGGGCTGAACAGGAAGGTTCTGCCAGCCTCTCTGGTGCAGATCTTGCCCTTAACCAGGCGCTGCTTATTTGAGCTTTCTTTTTTGAAGGAAAAGCAGGGTACAAATGCTGAAATAAGGAATAGTTGCAAAGTGGCTTAAGCCTTAGGACATTTCTTATTCTACTGGAATGTTAGAATAGTGGAGTTAATGCAAGATCTAGAAATCTTTCCTTTCAGAGTTCAAAGGGATCCTCTTTTAGCACCTTATGCATTTGAAGCATCTTTAAGTGCTACGTATAACTTGAACCCAAATAGACTTGAACCCCAATAGATCCTGTTAAATTCAGTAGTCCATGTGTATCTGCTGACCAGGTGTATCTGAGCCAAACTGAAATGGAGACAGTTTACCCTTACTTGTGCTTCATATCATTTGTGCGTATGCATTTTTTATGATAATGCATTCCAGAGAGAGAGAGGGGGGCGGGGAGGGAGAGATCTTATGTAGGTTTATCAGTGGTTTATGATGCTTTGCTGCACCTACTCATTCAGTTCATTAACTTGTAATGCTAGAGTTGTTGGATCGAAGCAGATTTAGTCCCATCAGGGTCAACTGGCTTAGCTGGAATTAAATCATATTACTTCATCTCCAGTAGTTTGTGGACAAGTCAATGGCCTCCACAGTCACTTACGACTCACTGTTAAGACCGTGTTCATGGAAGACAATCTTACTCAGCTATGAGTGATCACCAAAGAAAGAGAAGTAAGCAGAGTCGCTGGGGTAAAGAACCCTTTTAAGGTCCGAAATACACATTATGTTAAAAGCTTAATTGCATTTAAAGCGACTGGGTTTTCAGGCCTGAATGGCCACTGCTGAGAGAGGAGAGGGATTAGAACGGTCACAGTATTAGGGAAAACGTAACCCACACGAATGCATACATGCACACACCAGGCTCACAGTCTCCCTCTTGAACTGTTGTTTGTCACTGCAGCTTGGGGGATGTGACTTGCATCGGGCAGGAGCAAACCCTTAAACCTCTTCCTCTTGGTCTGTCACCGTCCCGGCAATTCAGAACCAGACCAAAATGCTTGCTGCCTGAGAGAATGAGAAGGTGGCGCTTTCCATTCTGTTTCTTTATTTAAATTTATTTCAATACATCTCTTTATCTGAGGATCGCAAGGCGGTTTACAGATATAAAAGTACATTCCATAAAAGTGCATTCCATGCACAGAAGCAGACTCGACAGATCACTGAATCTTACTGTGGACACAGCAGTGTTCACTGCAGCTGAGGGCAGCAGGCTAGCTTAAGGGAGTACAGTAGAACCTCTACTTACGACCGCCTCTACTTGGATCCGATCCAACTTGCGACCGCTGCAAACCTGGAAGTAAATACCGGGTTTGCCGTGATTTGCGCACGCGCAGAAGCGTATGCAGCTGTCTACACATGCGCAAAAGCACACTACTGCCAATTGCACCTGCGCACAGCGGCACTTCTACCAGCGACCTGGATTGACTTACGGACGGACCTCTGGAACTGATTACGTCCGTAAGTACAGGTTCCACTGTATAGAGCTAGACATACACCCCTGTCTTCCAACACTCCTCTGCATCAGCTGTCTAAGGCAGCCCCCTCACTGTGCCTAATGGCAGGGCCAGCCCCAGCTAAGTTAGTTCAATTTTTTTTGTCATTTTAACTTCCTTAATGCATTTAATGCAACATGTAGTTTTGCCCCGCTTTTAAGTTTTTCACAAGTTCTGCAATAGGTTTTAAAACTGAGCAGCTGGTGCACAGTTGTTGTTATTATTTTACAACAAAGTGCATGGTACTTGCAGAACCTTGTAAGAAAATGCTGTTGATAGGGCTGGCATGGAAGACTCTTTAGCCATGTTTGGAGTCTCAAAGCCAGGATCTGCATGAGCTCCAGGCACCCATATGCAGCCATTTTGTTTTTCCTGTCATGTGAATGAATAAAGAAACAAGCCGGAATGCTGCAGTTAACCCAACTTTCTGTTATATCCAAACATGCCAGTGTACGGAAGCCAACTTAAATTATGTTTCATATTCTGACTTCTTTGGAAGCCACTAACCATACTTCCTACTTTGGATAAAATAGGAAGCTGTGGTTAACTGGGGCTTTTGAGGTTGCTTGTGCAAGAGTGAGTGAACAAAGGGGCAAGCAAGTGGCTTCATATATGTGCCTGAAACGTTTGCATATCTTGGCTCGTTTAACCAAAATTTAATAATCCAAACGTGGCCGGTTTGTGACTGGAGGGGAGGGGGAACCTGTTGAGTTTGAAGGAAAGATGTCACCCACCTTTCTGACTATTTAGAAATTTTACTGTGCTTCTCTGTTAATTGTATATTGTCTTTACAAAACCTGCATTTTGTGTTTGAATCTTTTAACACCAGATTTTCCTTTTCTTAGGGAAAGTTAGGTGGCAAGATTTTGACCAGGAAGCTTATGTTGGAGTCACCATGGTCAAAGCTGGCCAAGACCCGTATGCCCGTAATAAGTTTAATCAAGTGGAAAGTGATAAGCTGCGCATGGACAGAAGTGTACCAGATACTAGACATGATCAGTAAGTACCAATTTGCTGCATATATTGGCTTCCTTTAAGTAGCTTTGCCTCTCCCCCCACCCTCACCCCGTTAACCTTTTTAAAGTGGGACTTTCATTCATAGGAGGCCCACATGCCATCTGAAATCATATAGACACATGTTTTCTACCTCATTAGGAACTAAGGCTTGGCTCATTTGGTGGGATCATTGATTAACTAGGTTCAGTGTTGCTACCTTGTTTATTTTTTTGCATGGCATCAGTTTGTCTTCCAAAGCTATGCCTATTTGTCATGTGGCTTCATATCCAAGGTAAACTCCCTTACAAGTTGGCAAAACAAAGTCAGCCCCTTATTTCCCAGTTAGTGGCTTCTTTTAGCCCCCCCTCTAAAACTGTAGTCTTTCTGATATTTACAAAGGATGAAGCCAGTGGAAATGTGGCCTTCTCTAGTTCTAAATGTGATATTTCAGTATTCAAGCTTTACATAATATAATGTAAGAATTGGCCTCTATTTGAACAGAAGCTTTAAAATACTTGAGGGTCTATTGGAACATATAAAATAGACTAAAGATAAAAGTACCTGCCCTGCTATGCATGGGGAAAAAACATTTATATATATATTTTTCCTTCCTGTGTCATGTGTTTAAAAGAGGCCTAGAAATGCATGAAGGTTACCTGCCCCGATTAATTCTGGAGTGGAATAAACAAAGGATTAACAAGGCTTTTCAGTCATACTGCCAGTGAGACTTTTAAGCAGCTTAATTTTATATGGACCCTTTAAATATTTTGAGGATTTGGTTCACTTTAGAAGGCCTATATTCAACTTGGACTATTAAAGCTGATCAAATGAATTGCTTTAGACACAATTTTCTGCTGCCGTTGGTAGGAATTGATTTAAACATAACTGGTGCACCACACTGCTCTTAAGCTACAAGCATTTTGTGATTATTATACTTTTTCAGTTTGACAACTAGTTTTAATGGGATACCGTTGTGCAGATGACTCGCAGCTTGACTTATCCACTGTCGAGGACTGTCGGAGCCATTTAGGATGAGCTTCCTCTTTCGAAGGTCTTCAACCCAATAAAAGTCTGCCTTGCCAAAATGCCACCTCGCACAGAAATGATAACTTAGTACAGCGTGGATCTTGGTAATGGTACCCACCCTGTGGAACGCCTTCCCAGCAGATGTCAAGAAAATAAACAGCTATCTGACTTTTGGAAGACATCTGAAGGCAGCCCTGTATAGGGAAGTTTTTTATGTGTGATGTTTCACTGAAGTTTGCTAGAAGCACCAGAGTGGCTGGGGCAACCCAGTCGGATGGGCAGCATATAAATAAGAAATTATTATAATAATAAGTGGGCAGAGATGATGTGGGAGTTTTGAGTGGTTATAAAAGTTGGTATCCTCTCCATTGTGCCTAGGAACAGAAGTAGACCTTGCACCTATGCAAGGGAATGCTTCAAAAACACAAGTCTTGCAACATAAGGATAACATTTCTACAGAGGCCTATATGACAATTGGTACTCCGTGCCATGTACTCAAATGTCAGCAACATTCAGAATACCACACACATAGAAACATAGAATTGTAGAGTTGGAAGGGACCGTGAGGGTCATGCAGAACAGCCATACAGAACAGCCCCAGAACTCCCACCAGTTCTCAAATCACAATCTTTAACACTGTTCCTGAGCTTATTTTAGCATACGGAATTGCAGTTTATTTTTTACAGCAGCAATTGTTCATCAGACTTTTCTGCCATTGCTCCTCTCCTACAAGATATAATATGGATGCCTGCTGTGAATCTTTCAGTAAGCATCTCTGCTTAGATGGCGCCGCTAAACATAAGAGGTCTAATGCTTGAAATGCTTTGTGTTTCTGTCAAGGTGTCAACGGAAGCAGTGGCGGATAGACTTGCCAGCTACCAGTGTGGTAATCACCTTTCACAATGAGGCACGATCGGCTTTGCTTCGAACAGTTGTCAGGTATTTCTGAGAATAATTTCTTCATCTGCAAGGGGCTGCTCTAATGTGGTGATATATGGTGATAATATGAATTGAAATTCCTCTCTTTTTTTAGTGTTCTCAAGAAAAGCCCGTCACATCTTATCAAGGAAATCATACTCGTAGATGACTACAGTAATGATGGTGAGTACTCATACAGGATTCTGCTCCTGAAGTCACCTCAAGATTAAAATAACATATTGAAATAGTTGTTGAACCTCTAGTGGATTTCTCTCTGGTTGTGGTTGGCCCGTATTTGTCAGGGTCCTACCTAGTCTGTAGCAACCAAAGCTAACACTTTCTTTATGAGGTCATGAATGAAATAGCTTGTTGTTGGCATCCATCCGTCTTGAGAAACAATGGGGTGCACCCCTGGGGTTGTAGAAAAAGCTAACACCCTGCACAAATCCAGAGTGGTGTCCCTAAGGCGGTTGGATGGCACCTTGTACACCTCCATCCAGCAACTCTTGCAGCCAAGCTGGTGCCAAGCATATTGCTCTGCTTTCCTTTGGACTGCATCAACAAGGCCGGGGTGTGTGTGTCTTGTTGTCTGAGCAGCCCAGGACCTCCATACACACTGCCTAGGCTTGCAACCCGGGGAGCTCACTTCAGTGCTGCTAATACAGCAATTTGACTTGTGATCACAAGCAATTGATCTATCTAGTTGCTTGAGCTGAGTTTCCATCTATCTATTTATTTATAGAGGGATTTATATACCTGTAAATCACACAAATGCATCAAATGCATCCATTCTTAAGGAAATCAGCCCTGAGTGCTCACTGGAAGGACAGATAGTGAAGCTGAGGCTCCAGTACTTTGGCCACCTCATGAGAAGAGAAGACTCCCTGGAAAAGACCCTGATGTTGGGAAAGATGGAGGGCACGAGGAGAAGGGGACGACAGAGGACGAGATGGTTAGACAGTGTTCTCGAAGCTACAAACATGAATCTGACCAAACTGCGGGTGGCAGTGGAAGACAGGAGTGCCTGGCGTGCTCTGGTCCATGGGGTCACGAAGAGTCGGACACGACTGAACGACTAAACAACAACAACAAATCACACAACATATCACAGCAGCGTACCTTGAAAAGATGATAATCAAACAATAAAAACATTAAAAAACACTATTTAAAAGAAGAATGTTTAAAAACAAATTTAAGTAGTATTCAGCTGAATTTTTTTACCCATGCTCATAGTTATGTCCTGTAAAGCAGGTTTGCCTCAGAAAAGAAGTTATCAGGTATTTCTTAGCTCCAAAACCTGGGTAGTTGTAGGTCTTTGACTGTTACTCTCCCCATCTGTTTTTTGAGCCAACATGAACAAATGATTAACCAGTTACGCCTTTTTCCACAGCTGAGGATGGTGCGCTCCTTGGTAAAATTGAGAAAGTGCGGATACTTCGAAATGATCGCCGGGAAGGTGAGCGTTTTTTTTTTGAGTGGGAAAAATGTGAAGAATTCCAGGCAGAATTACTTTTGTTATTAGGAAAAACATTCTCTTGTTGCAGGCATGGTACGTAGAGAAATGAAATGCACTGAATAGAGCAGAAGAGGCAGCTATTTAATTTGATAGTCTTTTATTATTCTGTCTTCTGGCTCACTTTATAAATGCTCTCATTTCACAGTACTGGAGGCCTGGAGCCCTTCCTAAATCAACCGCTTCCTAACTATATAGAGGCTTTAGAAGTCAAGTGTGGAAAGCCGTTGGTCTGATTGCTTTGTTCTACTGCCATAAGTTACTGTATTTTTCGCTCTATAAGACGCACCAGACGACAAGACGCACCTAGTTTTTGGAGGAGGAAAACAAGAAAAAAATTATTCTGAATCTCAGAAGCCAGAACAGCAAGAGGGATCGCTACGCAGTGAAAGCAGCAATCCCTCTTGCTATTCTGGCTTCTGGGATAGCTGCGCAGCCTGCATTCGCTCCATAAGACGCACACACATTTCCCCTTACTTTTTAGGAAGGAAAAAGTGAGTCTTATAGAGCAAAAAATACAGTAGTTAGAAAGAATGACTGTTCAGTTGAACCACATTGTCGGTGCTCTTTATGAAAAACTACCGACTAAGTTACAAGCAGTTAGAATCCTGGCCTCCTAGATATCTGCAAAAGATTGTAAACTGCAAGTAGTTAAGCATTCAGAAGTATATGAATTAATGTTTGTATTTTCTTCCCTAATGGTAGGAGATGATTATTGAATCTTGCCTTGTAGGTGTAACATGTATTGTCAGAAAATTAAAAAAAATGTAATTTGTAATACCAGCAGCAATAAAACCATCAGCGGCATTCCAGTAGAATGGAAACTTTCAAAGTCAATGTTAATTTGTTCTTTGTGGATGGCTAGACCACGCTTTGTTCTAATAATAATAATAATAATAATAATAATGTTGTTGTTTATTCTCTCTCCCCCCCCCCCCCCGCATCTGACTGGGTTTCCCCAGCCAGCCTGAGTGGCTCTCAACAAAATATAAAAAAGTTATAAAACATCAATCATTAAAAACATCCCTAAACAGGGCTGCCTTCAGATGTCTTCTAAAAGTCAGATAGTTGTTTATTTCCTTGACATCTGAAGGGAGGGTGTTCCACAGGAAGGGCTCCACTACCGAGAAGGCCCAGAAGGAGTCTTTTCTACCCTAGACTCCTTTGCGAGGAAGGGTGAGCTAGAAATTAAATTAATTTATTGATTACATTTGATAACTGCTGTATTATCTACAAAATTCCTGTAACCGTGCAACATATACCCGAGGAGGCAGTTAAAAGATGGAAGGTATTTCCAGTTCATAGTCAGTAGTGGCACAGTTGCATCTGCAGGAATTTCTGTTACAAAGTTTGAACAAATTCATCATTCAGTGGCAATATTCTAGTGCTCTTATACTCTGTGAAGTTTAAATGATGTTCTTGTGCTGAACTTAAAACTTTTGTTTTCTTTTGGAGTTCATAACATGTATAGATTGCTCACAAAGTAGCTTTAATGAAATGTTTGGCAAGATCAGGTAGAGGCGTAAATAGCATTTCATTATTCACATCTCAATTGATTCCTGAGCTGAAAAAATGCACAGGGTTCTTAAAAAAAAGAAAAGACATGCATAATAATTGCATTATAAGATATTAAAAAGTATATATTGTAAGCTAGCCAAAAATATACAAAACCTTAGCCATTGAGAAACAGAGTAATAAAATCAATAACCTGTCATTAAGAGCTGGATATGATGATTGATTACTACTATCTTATTAACAGATATTTGCAAATATGACGGAGTGAAAGAGAGAAGTATAGTCAGCTGAGGTTAACAGTAAAATTATAATATTGATCCTGACAAATGTATAGATCAGTATACGCCCAAATGCAACACTGACTATTATAAGCTGTATGTTCAAAGGCAGAAAGAGTGGCAAGTTATTCAGACCACTGGGTAGTGAGAGGTGGGTTAAGGCACTGTGTTGTTGGGTTCGCGCATAAAAATTATAATAGCTCCTAAGTTAAGGAGATAGTCAGCTTTCAGAATTGCTGTTGGATCATAATAAACATCTCTGAGAGAGCAGTATAAAAAAAATAAATCTGGAGAATATGATCAGAAGAAAAGTTTTCCACTGGGCAAATGAAACAAAAAGATGGGAGGGAGTTGAAAAGTTCAAGAGGTAGTACCTCCAGGAGAGTGTTTTTGAAGAGATTTGTTGAACATGAAATGTGCAAGTAATTTTAAATTATATAATTTACCTTTTCTAAGTTTTCCTTTATTTCTTACTGCAGTATTCCCCCCCGTATATTCTCTATTTCTGAAACATGAGCATCATTTTGAGTACCGGTGGTTATCTGTTAATAATGTGACTTCTTATTTATCCCAGATACCTTCCTTGTATAGTTATCATGACCTTATACTACCAAAATATATTAAAAAATAATTTAAACTGGAGTTGATTTACAAAACATCCCATTGGTTTTGTTTAAACTGTGTGGTCTATACAATTTTTAACAGCTCATTAGTAGTGTTGTTCCCAGAGGCGTGAAGAGGGTTAAGGTTGTGAATATCTCAGCGTAAATTATTCTAAAATGTTCTTCCTATTATCAGTTTTATAGCAGAGAAGGACTGCCTAACACATAAGAATTAGAGCTAGAAAGTAATGAGGATTGCACTAGAATGTGTGATTACATCTAATTACTACATCATGGATGTTTGTAGTCTTTTCAGTCTTTATATGAAGTGATGCACACATGGGTAGCTTATTAGATGAACAAAGCACAATACGGTGTAGAGAGAAATAAGCAAATTAAAAATTCAAACTGCAATGCACAAACTTCTGTGTGAGGCTTGCAAGGCTATCTATCACACACTTTGGATGAATGTAAAAATGGAAACACTGTAAGATATCAAGGCTTATGTGTTTGCTGCAAGTTTTCCCCTTCCTCCTGTGTTAAGTGCTTCCAAGTAAAGTAGTGATGGGCAACATTTCACTTTAGGTTAGTTTAGAGCTGGACTCAGCAGATAGAACTGTTTCTCCCAAGCAAACTAATAATTATGTTAATTCAGAGCTCAGTTGGGGCTATGCTGTGCTCCTGTTTACATCCCTGGAAGTACAGCACTCTCTGATTCCCCAAATTCTTCCCCCCACAGTCCCCTTATTATGGCGACTACAGCGTACCACTTCAGGAGCAATGATAACGACGTGGAGGAAGGGAGATGCTCTCTTTCCTCCATGGTGCTTGGAATTTAGAATGCTGCTGCTGCAGCAGCAACATCCTGGGTACCAGGGATGCTGGGGAAATTATGTTTCATAATGTCCTTAGTGCTTAGGAACTTGCTACAGCGACACTCCTAATTTTCAGGCACCGTGATGTGAAGAGGGGAGACTTCCCTCATTCCGCTGCAACCTCTGGATACGCACGGTGGTTAGGATGCGGGAAGTTGTTGGCCCAGTTTGGAATACTGGCACAAGTCCATCCGCAAACACACCAGATTCATGTTTCACACCAGGCAGTTGTGAATCTCAGTAACGTGATAATAGGAAAGCCGAGTGTGATTGTATTAGTCACAAGAGAAGTTTATTAGGATCTGGTCTAATGGGCTGTTTAGCTCACTGTCCTGTCACCCAACAACAGCCACTGCTAGATGTTGTAGAAGGTGTAAGTATAGCAGGATGATAAGTAAACTCAATTGTTTTGCCTTTTGTCAGTAGTCTGATTCTTTTTGAACTGAATTACTAAACTGATGGAATAGTGAGCAACAAAAAAAGAAAGAAAAGAAATTGGCTAATATGTGGTTTTGATTTTCAGGTTTGATGCGCTCTCGTGTCCGAGGGGCAGATGCAGCACAGGCGAAAGTCCTGACGTTCTTGGATAGTCATTGTGAATGCAACGAGCACTGGCTGGAGCCTCTTCTAGAGAGAGTAGCTGAGGTTTGTTATGAGGAACATAGACCACTTGACTCATAAACACTGTTTTGTTTGAATTTTGTGGTGCTTAAAATCATTTGTAGTGGCTGTTCTCAATCTGCATCTCATTTCAAACCGCTCTTCCAAAAAAATTCCCAGTGTACTAACTAGCATGCCAATTTGATACAAAGAGTTGTGAACTCCTGATTTCATCCATGGATAGTGGTTTTCTACTGTATTGTGAACAGCCCTGTGATCCTAACTCGATGAAGGGTGGTCTGTAAATGAACCAAATAAATGAATGAAACGAAATTTGAAAAAGTAGTATTTCAGGCAGGGAGATTTGTACACTTTGCCCCTCACATGATTAGAGCAGAATTGTTTGTAAATAATCATTGATTTAAAATAAAGAATTCCTGAGGGTAGTTCTTGGTTTAGTAGGACACACAATTAAACCTAGCAATAGTTGACATGCCAGCCAACAATTGATTTGACCTCAATTCTGTTAGGTATTAGGAAAGTGTTTGGAAACAGTGGTCGTATCACAGCGCCATGTTACTATAGCACAGTTACACTTGGGATACACGCTTAACCCATATCAAGAAGCATACCATAAGACTGGGAAAATTGCAGAAAAGCAACCAGTGAACAAGGGTTTGGAGGTTCTTTCCAAGAAAATGTAGTCAAATTCCTTTGTGTTATGCATTATTGTAAAGCTGATTGTTTTAACAGCAGGCAAGTTTTGTCACTTCTGTTTGGTGTTACTTTGAATTCAGGAAATTTTTATATTATAATCAGCTATTGTTACAGACAGTTTGGAAATGGTTTACTTAATAACTGGCAATGATACTGGCAAACGTTATACAGTGGTACCTCGGTTTTCGAATGTAATCCATTCTGGAAGACTGAAGACCAAGCTGAAAAATACAGAAAAAGATGGGTTAGAGAGGCAAGTAAGGAAAAGGGACAAGGACTCAATGGAAGCAGAGGGAAGGGGGCCATGGAGCGAAGAAGAAAGAGGCAGGTCATAGGAGTCAGAGCAAGAAATGGAGGGCGGAGAAGATAGAGGCAGAAGTGAATAGTTGTGTGTGTTGTACACAGGATCTTTAGCACTTCCTTGCTTTTTCTTGCCTGCTTGGCGATCATGCACAGCCTAGACACAGAGGAATAAGCCCCCACTCTTTCTCACAGGGCTCCCTGTGCCCCACAGCTACCTGGGGGTTCCTCTTGGTTGCCTTCTAACCTCCCTGGCACACATTTTATTGAGAAATAGCTGCAGGGTTCCACAATTAGCTCCCCTCTGCTTTCCTGAACACACCCAAACAGGTTGGACTGTTCCTTTCCTTGTCTCCTGGCCCATTTTATTTGGTGCCATCCCACTGTGTTGCCCTTGCCCTTCCCCAGATCCTCATGATCCTCCTACCAGCTTGATTATTGGCCTTGGATGGGGGGGGGGGGGATTACATTCAAGTCCCTGCTCAGATCCAAGGCTCACTTGAGGGTTCTTGATCAACTCATCTGCCTAACCTCCCTCCAACAGATGCATTAGAGGTTAAACACTTCTTATAGGAAAGATAGGATACCAGTAAATTTTGGTGTCCTATCTTTGATGGCAGGTGCTATCGAGTTCAGCTTTGAGACTAGTGCAGGACCAGGCCTGCACAAATTACTGTTGCTTGCCATGTGAATAGTGCCTTCAGTATCCAGGTCTACTTTTCACATAAATAAAGTATAGAATGAACAATGGGGCTTGAAGACATAAGGAAAACTTAATTATAGAGAAATATTTTCTAGCAAATACATTTCAAGGGAGGGATAATCAGAAAAGTAGATTGCCTTTGTATGGATTTTGTGACAATTTCCATCCATTTCAAAAAGTGTTAACGACTTTCCGTCTCTGAATATTTTACACTGACTCCACCCCCCTCCAAATATTTATTTTAGGACAAGACCCGAGTTGTGTCTCCTATAATTGATGTGATTAATATGGACAACTTCCAGTATGTGGGAGCATCGGCTGATTTAAAAGGAGGTATGTACCTTCACTGGAATATAGGATCTTCCCAAGACCCCTAAATGTGAACACACCAAAGCATCTCAACACACAACACACAGCTGAAATTGTAGAAAGAGTTGGGGTGTTCTTGCTGAATCTGGTCTTTTATGGCATAGTTTTGAATGAATACCTGTTAAGGTTTTTTTTGGTTTTTTTAAAGAAATGTTACTTTCTGAATTGAAAAATCTGATAGAAATGGCAGATCTTTATAATGACTTCCCAAAAATGTAAGTCTATACTTAAGCCATGAAAACAGAAGTGTTCAGGGGATATAAAGTGGTCTCTTTCTACCTCAAGTTTAACTCCATATATACCAGAGTAGCATGCATGGAAACAGAATATACGATGCCTAGTTCTTTTGCTATTACTTTCTCTCTGTTAGTTGTTTTTAAATGTTGCATTTGTATGAACTACATTTGTGTGAAGTTTATTGCTGTAATTAGCTTTGGAGATCTTTTGGAGAAAGCAACAAATAAAATAACAAGAAGAACAAGCAGAATGTTCAGTATATCCCCACGCCTCTTAAGAGGGCTTCTGTAAATCTGAAACAGTTATTTTATAGTCCTGATCAGCCTTTACAAGGGCTGATTTGGATTTCGGGAAAGGGAAAAGGGAACAGAAAAGCCCTTTCTCTTCCCTTCCCATATCCTTGAGGCCTTCTCCTCAAAACCATTCACGTCTACTAGTTTCAGATAATTATTATGAGCAGGCGATTTTGACTTAATTTCATTATGAAAGGGGGAGAGACTTCTTTATGGTGTTGTCCATTTTAGCTGTACAAATCATCTCGGTACACAATTTCCATTTAGCCTTAAAGTAGGTGGAACTTGTTTGATCAAATTGGGCTGATGCATCCATGTCAGATTATACTTTCCTTAATCCTGCCAGCCCTTCAAGATATCTTAGGCTCAATGTTTCTCGTTCTTGCTCCAGAAGAGCCCCCTAATGCCTGTTCTCGTGCATACAACTTCTGGCTCAATAATAGCTGGGAAGCAGTTGCATGTATTCTTCTGTTTGGATTAAGAACATTCTGTGCCCCCTAATGTATTGCTATTTGAAAAAGCATTTCAGTGATCACAACACTACAATTAGTGCTGTGTAAAATTAGTATGCAAAATGCTTCTCAGATGAAGGATCTAAGGACAATGAAAGTAAGTTGAGCTTGTATCTTAATTGGTATATTGCTTCTGATAGTCTACAGATCTGCTAAGCAGAGGAGGGCATATGAATAAGAACAGCACATGTATACACATGTAGAAGAAACAGTTGAGACTCATTTTGCTTCTATCATACTAATTAGCCTATTATGCACATTTTACCATTGGACTTCATTTTCAGCTGAAATTCAGTGAATTATTCTGACACTTCTAACCAATTTCCAGTCCCCTTGTGTATAGTCTAGCAAGATAAGCAGAGTCCCTTAGCCTTAGGGAAATAAAATGGCTTCTTGTACAAAGTCTCAAATTACAGAAAAATATTAAAGTTCTTCTGGACGGTGTTTAGGTATGACTTGGGAAATACATATTCCAAAAGTATGCCGCTTTCCTTCTGGGGAAAATAAAATAATTATTCATCAAAGGAAAGTTTGGGAATGCATAATTGTCTAACTTTTTAGGTGTCAGATATCCCGCAATTACAAAAGGATTATAAATTACACTGTTGTGGCACATTCAGAATATTCATTATTGCAATCATCTGGGGTAACAAGAATATCTGTCTCTCCTGTATTACATTTAAATTGTGCTTTCCCACCCAGGAGAACAAGTTGAAGAACATGGTTCTTCCCCTCCCTACTTAACTTCACAACAACCCTTTGAAGTAGGCTAGGCTGAGAGTGTGTGGCTGGCCCAAGGTCAATCTGGGGATTTCAACTTGGGTCTTCACAATCCTAGCCCTACACTGTAATCACTGATTCTTCATTAGAAGAAGCTTGTCTGTAAGCGCCATATCAGCAGATTTTCTGTAACAGCTAACAGCACATGTGGCCCTGGAGTTATGGTTAGTAGTTGCAAGCTATTTGCAAGCTCCTAACCATAACTCCAGTAGTTATGGTTGCAAGCTATTTCTGACGGTTTTTGCAGAGCAGTGGGAATAATTTACGTCTCACAACTATTGTCCTAATTTAGCATTAGTAAGTGAACAAATACACAGGGAAAAGTAGCCTTAATTTCATTCTGATTTCCCCTAGCTCAGCCAGAGCGGAGACAGCGGTCTCGCTTGCGCATCCCAGTAATGGGCTCTGATCTTGGTCACTTTGGCCCTCTAAGTGCACACAGGGAGGAACAGACAAGCCAGGACCTCTGTATAACATTACATCTTAACCTGGAATTGTTACCTTAGTCTGTAGCCGTTATTTGTTCTTGGCTCGCTTTGTTACAGCAAAACAACACGGTCCCCGATTCATTCATAACACTGTTTCCTCTCTGAATCAGCAGAGAGGAAATAAACAACCCCAAAAGATGCATTTGTTGTTAAACCCTTAGCTGTTGTTTACATGTTATGGTTCCACGTTATGTGAATGAGCTGAAAATTTCATGCATTCTTCCTGTTCTTTCATTCTCCTACACAACAGGACTTCCACACTTTAATTTAACTTTAGAACCCTTGCCTGTCATTACATGCAAATGAGAAACCATAGATTAAAGCAAAATTTGGTCTGTTTTAAACCATGGGTCCAAAAACTAAAAGAAACGAAATGTTGTAATATCCGGTCTGCACTTTTGTAACTTTTTCTTTTCCCTCCCCACCTCCCCACTGCCTCTTAGGCTTCGACTGGAATTTGGTATTCAAGTGGGATTACATGACACCTGAGCAAAGAAGAGCACGGCAAGGAAACCCAGTTGCTCCCATAAAGTATGTTCCTGCCACCACCCTTCCCCTCACAAAACAATGTTGTGGTTCTTAGTAAGTGCAACTTTGAGTTACCATCTCCCCAGGTTATGCTTGGCAGACTGCTCTTGAATTACTTTGCACATCACAAACTCTAAATGCAGGAGGAAACTCTTGCAAATTAAAGTCTCAACTTGAAATATGGCAGGCTGGTACTTGAAGTCAAATATTGCTCACTGTGTATTAAATACCAGAGCTTTGCTGTGGTAGTGATATTGAGTCATCTGAGACTTACCATTGGAAAACATAACCTTCCGTTTAAGGTGAGGTTGAACTGCCCGCAAGGAAGGAGAAATTGAAAACTGTTTTATGAAGCTTAGTGATTTTCTGTTGTGCACAACATACCAAGAAAGCAATATAGAAAATTAGTTAATACAAGACTCCTTAAACAGTAGGGGCTCACAAAACGGATAGCATACTAATTTAATTCATTCTTTAGTTGCTGCTTTACCCAAATAGCATAAAGTGAGCATACAAATTATTCTTGTGTACACAGTTTGATTCTTATTACTATTGAACTTTCAAACGATTAACTTCTAAACCAAGGATGGCTAACCTGTGAGCAATCTCTGGCCTCCCAGAAGGGTTTCTGGTGGGTCTTTGGGGACCCCCTCAATTTTTGCAGCTTTTTTATTATTATTATAATGACACTGAGACTGTGTTCCATGGGTGTTTGGCTGTTTGTGTTTTGTTGTTTGGCAGGGCTGATTTTTCTTTGTGCGGTTACTGCAAGAGGCAGCTGCCACTTCCTTTATTAAGAGCTCCTTCCTCTTTAAGGGAGCCGCTGCAATGCTTAGCATCCTTTGTGCCAATGCCTAATGAATGAAGACATATGTCTGTTCCCTAGAGTAGCAGTCATTGGCTCTTGCTGGGCAGGATGAGCAGATATGGTTATCTAGCTCAAAAAGAGAGATTTGCTATGATCTTGCGATGGATTGCTGGTGGTGCATCCTTCCTTTCCTTTTCCCTTGTCAGCCCCTTCCAGGAAGGGAGCAGCACTCTGAAGCAAACAAAACGTAACACAGTCAACATATCACCCATTAGCCTTCTAAGGATGAGCTTCTCCCTTCCCTTGCATTCCTCACCAACTGACTGCAGGGAGGAAGAGAAGATGCAAGTTTGGAATGAGGGTGGAGCCAGGCTGCTGAGACTGGTCCCAGCTGCACTTTGCATCTCCTTGGGTGTTGGGTTGAAATAAACGACAGACGAGTGACAAGTGTCATATGGGAGGCATCTCTCAAGCATGTCTCGGAGAGTCCCTTTTATTGAATATTACAGCATTGCCACATATGTGCATGTTGCTGATTGGTTGACACAAATCATACGCAAGGGTTGCATATAGGCATTAATTATCAATAGATTAAAGGTTGGGAAAGAGAACACAGAATTGGACAGGTATGAAAACCTCCCTATTAAATTATTACTAGTGATTTATATACTCCTTATTAAACTATTACTAGTGATTGATATAGCAAAACTTAAAAGGGCATAACCATCGCATTCATAGATGTGGTCAACCATGCATTAAGAACAGGTCAGGGTACGATGTTTCATGAACTCAATGTGAACTGAACATTCTAGGGTGGGTGAGCAAAGAATGCTTCAGCTCAGAGCGGTTTGTCAAACTCATGTGCAGAAGCAAAACCTCCCATCACTTGGGATTAAAAAAATAAATAAATCCAAAAAAGGAAAGGTTGAACGTGCAAAGTGCAGTCCATGTGGTTGCTGCTTTGATTCCCCCCCCCCCCGGCAAGGTGTTTTCCCAGCTTGACTCCCCTCCCATCTCAATTTGTGCCTGATACTGGCAAGTTTGGTTTTTGTTTTCAGTTTAACATGTTTACAAAAACAGGATTCATTTTTAGCTTGGTGTGGTTGAGTGCCCCACACCCACCCACCACCAGAAATAAAATGGCAGCAGTCTGAACTTTACATGGGAAATGAGAGCAGCCTCTGTGGTGTGTGGTTTGCGTGAGTTGGTGTGAGGATTGTGTGGGAGAGCAAGAGAGGGCTGTTCACACCCACTTTGGCCACACCATGGTATGTACCCTTCAGAGGGCTGGCCAGGGGTGAATATATAGCCCTTGGGCCAAGAAACGGTTAGCCACCCCGTTTTAAACTGTTGCACTGTGTGTGTTCCATGCAGATCCTAAATTTAGTTCTCTGCATAGAACTCTCTTTCACGGGAGATCTGCTGTCACTTTAAATTAATGTAAATTTCTTTTCCTTCAGAATGATACTCTTACAAGTTGGCAGGGGATCTCTTACAATTCCAGTGGTCAGAGGTGTGGGATTTGTGTGCCACATAAGTTGTTATCCCTCCCCATGAACACAAGAAGCAGAATAACCAAATGTACATAACTCATATCTAAGGCGAAGAATGTTTTGAGCAGAATATGCATTATCCTGAATTTAAATCGATAAATGGGATAGATTTGTATGTTGGTTTGTAAAATACTTAAAGAACTTCAGAGGGCAAAGAGTTGTATTTTCACATATCTTAAGCTTTAACTTGCTCTAGAGCACATCATACTAATTTATGATAATATGCAGGAGCAGGAAGGAGCCTTAACAAGCCTTGGACTCGCACACTTCTCCCCCACTTCTCTCTGCACAGTCCAAAGGAAGACTGTAGTAGAATTCACTTTCAGTTTGAATTTCAGCTTCTTGTATAATCTGAACTAGGGATCCTAGTTTCTGACTGCTTATGGTCTGTTTCAGAACAAGCGTGCAGATAACATTTTTCAATTTCTAGGAATAGCCACATCTACCGTATTTCCCCTTCATTTTTGGAGGGGGAAAAGTGCGTCCTATAGGGCGAATGCAGGCTTTCGCTGAAGCCTGGAGAGCGAGAGGGGTTGATGCGCACCGACCCCTCTCGCTCTCCAGGCTCCAGGAAGCTATCCGCAAGCCTTGGGAGCCCGGCAGGAGTTCCCGGCGTGCTCCCAAGGCTTGCGGACAGCAGCAGCGCGCCCTGGGTTTCAGGCAGATATCCGCAAGCCTGGGGAGCCCTCCGGGAGTTCCCACCGGGCTCCCAAGGCTTGCGGATAGCAGCCTGTTCTGGGAGCTGGGGTCGGGGGAAGCTTGGGCTTCCCCCGCCCCAGCCCCACGCCTGGTGGGGAAACAAAAAATTTTTCTTTATCCCCCCCCCCCCCCCAAAAAAAAACCTAGGTGCGCCCTATGGGCCGGTGCGCCCTATAGGGCGAAAAATATGGTACTTCCAAAAAATCTGAGAAATGGTTATCCAGGAATCAGTTTTAACCGCATTAGTTACGTGATAACATGTTTCAGAGCGGTAGCATGTTCAGATAGCTAGAACTGAGCAAAATGGCCTATTTAAGGTATGAACAGAAAATGCTTTGTTGAAGAGCCTTCGTATCCGATTATCCTGTGCCAGTATGTAATGTTCAGTTTCCCTCTTTTATCCCTCCTGTCTCTTTAGAACACCAATGATAGCTGGTGGACTCTTTGTGATGGACAAATTTTATTTTGAAGAGCTGGGAAAATATGATATGATGATGGATGTATGGGGTGGAGAAAATCTAGGTAAGAATCTTTCTGCATAGAATTCTCTCTTGAAGAAAAGCAAATTATACTGTAACCTAATTTTTGTGAGTTCATGGCCTTCAGTTCACTGTCTGGAGTGGGTTAAAATGACAGCTAATACTTTAAGTGGATTATTGGCAAAAAATCAGCCACAACAGGGCTGCATTCTAAAATTAGAGCTTTATGTTGAAAAATAAAAGCTGAGAGGACTTCTTTGTACAAGGGAGAAGCAGACAAAAACTAAAGGGATTTTAGCCTTTAAACAAGTCATGCATAATTTGGAAACACCATTCTGTGTTAATTAAAATGTTGCAAAATTGTGTCATTTAGCAGGGTTTTAAAAACATTCCACACTTTTTAAAACTTAAAGTTGGGCACGCACAGTTCATGGGTTTAATTTTCTAGTGAATACTTTAAGGAATCTATTGTAAAGTCATTACTTGAGGGATGAGCTAATTAATTTTGATTATCATTCCTAGTAGACACTTGGCACCTTAGCCGAAGATGGATTGTGATTTTATAGTTCTATTACACCGTCAAATATTGATTCCCCCCCTCCCATGCTAGCACTTTAGTTATTGGTCCTTATTTCAAGGTGTTAATGTAAAAGTCAAGAAATACGAATGTTCACATAGTTATGGTGGCGTATTGAGTGTTGAAATTTAAACATTTTTAATTACCTAATTGTAAGTACAAAAAGTACTTCTTTCTCTGGGTGGGCATTTTAAATAATTTGTACTGATGACATAAGTTTGTCCTGCTTGCTGCATTAGAAAAGAAAGGGAGTAAATTAACTTGATCCAAAATGGGAATTTGAGAGGTGAAGTAGCAGGTTTGCCATAAGTGCTGACATGAGGGGCACATAAAAATAGCGCAGGGTAGAAAGAACTGGAACAAAAGTAGCCATTTTGTTCTTATTGATTCTGAGGGAAGTGGCTGCCATCTACATTGCTGTAGTATGTAAGAATATAGAAACCACGTGGGAGAGACGAGCTTGATTCTTGCACAGATATGTCCCACCACCCCTGACATTGATGTGTTTCTTATCATTCATTCTTGCTCTTCTAGTGTGATGTTGCTTCAGTGTGCACAAATTGCTGAAGCAAAATGGGATAATAACCTCAGAGGACTAGGCACTGCTTCCATAGCCTACAAATCCATATTAGAGGACAAAAAAAGGGAAGAAAATAAATGGGAAATGTTGATTCAGATATTCCTGCACATTTGTGCATGCACAGCCCCTCTCCCATCACAGTATTTCCTTTTGTCAATCAAGTAATGAAAACTCTCCCAACTCCCTTTTGTCAGGATGCAAGAAAATCCCGAGAAATTTCCACGGATTAAAAATATACATACTGTGCATGCGTTGTGGGCAGTGGGAATGTTTGGAGGAGCAGAGAACTAACTATTTCTGCATTCTTTTCTTCTTCTTCTTTATTATCTATTGCTTGTTTCCCAATGACAGAGATTTCATTCCGTGTTTGGCAGTGCGGAGGGAGCCTAGAAATAATTCCATGCAGCAGAGTTGGCCACGTGTTCCGAAAACAACACCCTTATACCTTCCCAGGAGGAAGTGGTACCGTTTTTGCAAGGTAACGGTCAAGAGGTTGCTTTAAGTAAACCAATGGAACCAAAGATGATTAGCTTATAATTAGCTGGCTGAGCTCTTTATCAAAGAGTAAAATGCTATTGAGGCTTTTAAAAAGTCTTTGCAGCTGAAACTACTGTCAGAATAACTAAATGAGCTAACCTTTAGCAAACATTGGTGTGGGGCAAAAATTCTGAGCTACACTGGTGGTATAGTTTTTCTCCTTCAAAGACCAATGACATCAGTCGAAAAGGTTGTTGAAGAAAGTAACCATATTATAGAAAAGTGCTGGGATACAAAATCAATTTAGGGAATTCCGATATTACCAATATCGATGATCAAACCAACCAACCATTGAAAATGTGACAAGTCCTAATTGTAGTTAGAAGGCTTAGGGGTTGATCTCACTGATACAGCAAATCTTTTAGAAGTTAATTTCAGGCCAGTGTAGAAAAAGCAAAGCTGAACATGACTAGTTAGGCCTACCTAGCTACCATGTTCATAGTTAGGAAGGGCAGTAGTCAGAAAAATGAAAGTATATTGCCAAATATTTGTGTAAGTACTTCCACCAATAATCTTTATTTTATTGCCTGTTAAGATAAAATAGAAGGTTTTGAATAAATTCCAGTGAGCATGAATCAATACATATTGAATTAATAAAGGTCTTTGGATTTCAGCATGTTTCTATGGCAACGAGAAAAAATTGGGAGTCAAAATGTAGCCGAATATGTCAGAGTTGTTAGTATAAAAGAGGAAGACTGCACATATGCCCATATTTGGTATCAAGGTCCTTGGGTTAGCCAACACTGATCAGATGCTAAGTGTATCAGAAGTATAGTAGGACATGAGATCAAAATGAATCCTCAAACAATATTACTGGGAGCAATAAAAAGACAAATTGGAAAGGAACATGTCGTGCTACTTGTGAACATGTTAACCTCAAAATGTATCTTACTGACAACAGCACAGAAATCAGTTTTTCTACAAACGCTTGGTCAATGGAGAAGGAAGATCATCATTTTCTTGAGCAAGATCATGACCTAAAGGAGGGAAAGAATGAAACTATTATTTTGGTTCCTGCAGCAGCTTTAATGTTCAAGGATCTGCGGTACTCAGATAGGAAGGGAATAAGGACCCTGCCACATTAATAAGAGCAAAAATATCATAACATACTGAATTATATTTCCAGAAATACACGTAGAGCAGCAGAAGTCTGGATGGATGAATACAAAAATTTCTATTATGCAGCAGTGCCTTCAGCCAGAAATGTACCTTATGGCAAGTAAGTGTAATTACTCCTTTCCTATTGTTCGTGCATTTTGAGATTGCCTTTTGGAGGTGGCCTGGATTTGAAATATTATAAAGTTAATGCTTAAAGTATCGTTGACTATAGAAATACAGTTTCACATGTCTCCAGAGAAGGGCATCAGGGAAGGTTTCAGTCCCACCTTATGGTCAAAGATAAGAAAGATTTGAGGGAAGCTCCCAGAATCCAGAATTTTCTGCACCTAGCTCTCTCCCTTAAGGGAACTTTGCTTCCTGGCCTCTCAGGCTCCTCCTTGCTGCTCTAGTGGTAGTCAGCTAGCCAGAGAATGTGGCCTCAGGTGGCACTAAGCAACTGGTAATCTGCAGAGGAACACAAAACCTGAAAGCCACTGAGGCTTCTGTAGGGGAAGCGGCAAATGGATGTGAAGCCAATTGCTCTTATTATCTAGGAATGCCTCCTAGCAGCACTCAGACCTCCTGACTGAGGCTAGTGACTGCCCGTTTCCTTATAAAGAGTGAGGGCTTGAGGATACTGTGTGACAACTCGCATTCTCCCCGGTCCTCTGAGGATGGGCAGTTTATGGTTTTGTGTTGTTGTTTTTTAACTCCTTCCCCCTCCCCTGCATCCCTCTATTCAGTCCGTTCAGCCTTCTGTGCCCAATAAAATCCCTGTTTGAAGCGCTCTACAAACTGCTTCTCAGGCTCCTATCTTTCAGCTTACTACTGACATTCTCACAACAAATAAAGGAAGCTTTGTTGGCAGATACGTATGTGGAGCTAAGGGGTCACATTACTGCTATCCCTTCTGACTTGCCTGTGGCAAAACCTACTTCTGTCTTGCCTTCACAGAACGGACAGTGTGATCAGTCGCAGCTCCACCACAAAAGGGTCTCCCATCCACATTCAACCCCCATGTTGGGCTGAACTTGCTCCAGACTCCCTTAACCCTTTTGACATCCCCCAAGGGACAGCTAATATTTATCCATTATTGCAACACCCTCTTCTAGCACCAGCGTTGGGCTCACTGGATCCCTTCGTTAACCCCGAATATGATCCAGGGGAGTGGAGGGAGGGATCTCGGGTGGAAGAACAAACCTCGTACTTTCTATTTAACATGTTCCTCATTGAAGCTCTTCTCCAGCAACAAGAGAACAAAGCGTTGGTTCACACCTGAAAGGTAGTTCTGTGTGGCTGGGTGAGGGGCATCAGGTCTCGCCCTGTTTTTGGCTGCTCCAATTAATCACCATAGTCTATCCAGCTTAACATGCTTTTCCCATTTTGTTATTGTTAGGGAAGTGGCCATTTGTTCTCTCTGTGTCTTGTCTGAGCAACCTGTTGGAGCTTGGCTAGGACTCTGGGAGCTTTCCCTCAAGTTATCTTTTCTGCCTTTGACCACAAGGTGGCACCCTGAGTGATGCTCTTCGTCCAGCAACACAGAACTTCCCTTGAGATAGAAATCAACGATTCTTTTTAGATTGTGCCAATTTAAATATAGCTGATAAACACTGTTTCTCTCAATAGTATTCAAAGCCGAATGGAGTTGAGAAGGAGACTTAACTGCAAACCATTCAAATGGTATCTTGAAAATGTGTACCCTGAGCTAAGGTGAGTCATCTATTTTATACAAATGATGTTTGCTGTTGCTTTTCAGCAAATTGGGGAGTGGGGACGACGATTATCCTTTCCTCATTTAACTTTTATTTTGTGACTTTTGTCCATCTGTTTTAATACCTCCAAAGTGCAGCTTGTACATCAAGTGTGACAATGTTGCTAGGAATAGGTTTGCTGCTTTTGTATATCCATGATAAACTAAAAACACAACACATAGCACATAGCACATTTGTTTATTTCATTTCTATCCTTCCTTTCATCTAAGGCAGGCTTCCTCAAACTCGGCCCTCCAGATATTTTTGCCTACAACTCCCATGATCCCTAGCTAGCAGGACCAGTGGTCAGGGATGATGGGAACTGTAGACTCAAAACACCTGGAGGGCCAAGTTTGCCTATTCCTGATCTAAGGAGCTCAAAGTGGTTTCCTGTACTGTTGGCCGGGACGGAAAGCAAAGTTGCCTTTCTGCCATTTGGCCTAGGCTGGAATAGGAGGCTGCTTCAGAGGCCAGCTGCTGCTTGCCAATCACAGAAGCTAACATTTCATGTCCCTATTCCCATCTGCACCTAAAAAGCAGCTGAAGATTGGAATATACAAACCCAGGTGGCTTACTAGACTGGGTCCCAACCACAAAGTTTCTGGTTCAAGCCATGTATTTCCCATACTATATAAAAGTCACATGGATAATTTTTCTTCTTCTGTTTGTGGTCACTTCTAGGGAACTAATCTGGAAGAGCTATCAACTCCTTATTTCATACTCATAATTACTAAAGTAGATAGAATCCCTGTTTTTCCTATTGTTCATATAAATGTGAATTTAACAGGGTGGGGTGAAAAGACATTGAGGAATAACTAATTCATGTTTAGTTAAGGGAGTTTATGCCCTGACAGTACTTAAAACCAGATCAGTGTGAAGTAATTTCTTATCTCTTGTCAATTGTCATTCTGGATGCAGTTGGGTTTATTTTAGCTGCTTCATCGGGTGTGTTATGGGGAGAAAGTGGGATTTGAAAGAATATTTTGAATGCCTATATTAAAGGATACAAAGCAGAGAGATGCACGGCACATTGAGTATTTTTCTGCTCTCTGCTGTACCCCAGAACTGTGTTTGAAGACCCGACTATTGGAAAACTTCCTGTGGTTCAGTTGGCTGCTGTTGCGTCATTTATCTTCAATTCCAGGGGAATTTAAAATGCCGTTTTGGGGGAGGCTGAGAGAGCTACCAACAGGAAAGCTCTAGAAAAGAATTGCATTGTGTTGCCTCCGAATTTTACTCAAACATAGAGTAGTTTTTAATATTGAAAGATGTTTGGAATTCTAAACTATTTTGTGGTGTTTTACTTTTCAGGGTACCTGATCACCAAGATATAGCTTTTGGGGCCTTGCAGCAAGGAACCAATTGCCTTGACACTTTAGGCCATTTTGCAGATGGCGTTGTTGGTGTTTATGAATGTCATAATGCCGGGGGAAACCAGGTTAGTAATCACAGGTTCCTAAGTGGCAATAAATTAAATTCACTACATGTAAGAAACAAGACTGATGGGGAAATCACATTTTATATTCTTTATCACCCCAAAGAATGTAGGTTTATTACTGTATTACTCTTTTAAATCTTTTAGACCTGCCTATTTGGAAATTGTGTTTTGCTCACCTTTCCTTCTGACGTTTGCCAAATATGGCTTTGTGGATTTCCATTTGTGTTGAGATATGACATGACAAACGAAAGGATACTGGATAATTTAATTTTTGTGGGCTGTAAATAGGCTTAACTTCTCATTGGTTGTGCAGGTACAGAAACTTAACATAGACATTTGAAGTCCTTCTGAGACTTGGCCTGCAAGCATTTTTTTTTCATGTTGAGGATAAGGTGGATGAATGAATGGGTTGAGTGTATATGCGTGTGAGAGAGACATTCTTACTTTTAGAACACGGATTTCCATTAACAGCTCTTGAACCTCAGGGTTAAACATAATTAAACAGCTACCAATGAAATGGTGCCTTAAACGAGAGAACACAAAGCTGACATTTTCAAAATTCATGCCTTTTTGCTTCACATTGAGATGATGTGCAGAGGTGATGTCAATAAACTTACGTATTTATTTCCATATCCCATGCCGTGCATGGGGGATAGTTTGGCTGAGTGAAAAGAAATAAAATATCTGGCATGGCTACAGGAGCACAAATTCCATAGGCTGAAGGAGAAGTGGAGCGTGCCCTAAACTGAATCCAGACAAAATAGGCTGACACAACAGACCTCAAGCAATGGATGCATTAAGTACCTGTGGTCAACTTTTCCTGCAGCAGAGTTGCAGTCAAATTGTTCTCATCTTGCAACTTAGCGCTGCAACTTCAGTTGTTTTTTCTTCCTTGGCTTGTGAAGGTCATTGTTTGGGAATGGCTCCATCTTGTGGTCAAAGGCAGGAGTGGAACTTAAGGAAAGTAGGCAACTCCCACAATTCAAATCACTCCAGCCTTTTCGTCAAAGCAGAACGCTTTCCTTTAGCTCCTGGCCCTTCTCCTTAAGTATGATAATTTTATCTTTTTCTAACTGCAGCCATTCACTGAATGCCTCCTCCTTGTTCCATTCTCCTCTTGGCTACCCATGCTGTCTGCAACTCACAAGCCCTCATTCTCTGCAGCCCTCCTTTCCCTCCAGCCTAGCCTGCTGTTTTTTCCCACAGGCTGTTTTCTGCATTTGTTTTGCCTCAATCCCTTCCCACACTGTCTCCCTCCCTCCCTCCCTCTCCATTCGCTACGAGTGTTGCTCCATTTTGGAAGCTGCCCCAATAGTTGAGGAGCGAGTCTCCACTTAGGCGTGTCAGATCATGTGGGAAATAAAATTAAGCTGATGGAATGAAAACCAAGAATAATTGTTCTTTAAACGTACAACCTTCTACTTGGGAAAGATATGCTTGTATAATACCCTTTAACATCTCATGCTTCACGCAGTTTTTCAGTATTTCCATTCAGGGGCTGACTTGCACATTAATCATTTTAAAACACTATTACCAAATGGCTTCTTTGCTAAACCCCATTAGTTATGTCAATTGCTTGGTGGTGCCTTCATCCTAATCTGACTCCTACTAGTACAATCAGATTTCATTTGCTGCCACTTCCCAGAAGTAGGCGGCATGTTTCTTTACTGAAAATGAAATGGCGCTGCTGCAGTTCTGCATTTGAAATATTCCCATGGAAGAGCTGGGTGCTTACAGTGTAGTTAGCAGAGAGGTCGATCTTGATCATCTCCAATAATGGGAAATTGCACTTCAAGGCAAGTTGGAGATGGAACGAGACCCTCAATATGCATTGCCTATGTGGGTGATAGTCATCAGAAATGGCCTGGTGTACGTGCTGAAAGGGACGCGGGTGGCGCTGTGGTCTAAACCACTGAGCCTCTTGGGCTTGCCGATCGGAAGGTTGGCGGTTCAAATCCCCGCAGCAGAGTGAGCTCCCGTTGCTCTGTCCCAGCTTCTGCCAACCTAGCACTTTGAAAGCACATCAGTGCAAGTAAATAAATAGGTATTGCTGTGGCGGGAAGGTAAACGGCATTTCCATGCGCTCTGGTTTCCACCACGGTGTTCCGTTGCACCAGAAGCGGTTTAGTCATTCTGGCCGCATGACCAGGAAAGCTGTCTGTGGACAAACACCGGCTCTCTCAGCCTGAATAGCAAGATGAGCGCCGCAACCCCATAGTCGCCTTTGACTGGACTTAACTGTCCAGGGGACCTTTACCTTACATGCTGAAATACAGGTTTTATAAGAGAGATGGGTATAAAATGTCACTGGCAGTTCAAACGTTGTCTCTGAGTCTTTCCTGTTTCTTACTTTCTTAGGGGTGAAGCAAAACCTTAAAATTCATTCAGTACATTTAGGTATTCCGAGAAGGTAGGATCCAGCTGTATGATGGTGTGATATACCGCCAGCAGAGGGCAGTATAGGACAACTCTCTCCAGTTCATCTTAAAAGCAGTATTGCACTTCCAGATTCACAATTCTAAGATTAATATTGGATTCCTAAGCACCATCTAAAATCATTGGGGCAGAGTTCTCAAATGTTTCTCCCTAGGTAGAGAGAGAGAGAGAGAGAGAGAGGAATATCAGCAATTTGCATTTCATAACAGACACTTCTGTCTTTGTAAAAGCCCTTTCTCATATTAGAAGAATTTTGTAACAATCAGGTAAATGAAATGTTTTGCAAGCATTCTGCATGAATATAACTGTCTCATTTCCTTTCTGTTGCAGGAATGGGCCTTAACAAAGGACAAGTCAGTGAAACATATGGATTTGTGCCTTACTGTTGTAGACCGAGCTCCTGGCTCACTCATAAAACTTCAGGGCTGTAGAGAAAATGATGGTAGACAGGTCAGTACACAGAATACAGCCATGTGCAAATAGGGCTGAGAACACACCAATATCATGTGCGCCCTTGTAGATATTTATTCCTCTTCCCTGTGCTTTGTTCTGCCACCTACCTTTCCATAAGATATTATATATGTCTGCTGGATTTCTGGCAGCAGAGCAGTGTTGGGTTTGTGTCATTGAATCACTTTGCCCATTGGGTTGGCTGCTGTGAGATTCATTGTATTATTATTATTATTATTATTAGTAGTAGTAGTAGTAGTAGTATACTAACATGCATTTGACCAAACTGCGAGAGGCAGTGGAAGACAGAAGTGCCTGGCGTGCTCTGGTCCATGGGGTCACGAAGAGTTGGACACGACTAAACAACAACAGTCGTAGTATACCGCCCTTCATATGTCAATCTTAGGGAAGTTCACAGCATATAAATGCAACATAAAATAATAAATACATAATAAAAACAAAACAATAACCCCCTCACCCACTCACACAAACACATTTAATAATAATAATAATAATAATAATAATAATAATAATAATAATAATAATATTTATACCCTGCCCATCTGGCTGAGTTTCCCTAGCCACTCTGGGCAGCTCCCAATCGAGTGTTAAAAACAATACACCATTAAATATTAAAAACTTCCCTAAACAGGGCTGCTTCCAGATGTCTTCTAAAAGTTGGATAGTTGTTTATTTCCTTGACATCTGATGGGAGCGTGTTCCACAGGGCGGGCGCCACTACTGAGAAGGCCCTCTGCCTGGTTCCCTGTAACCTCACTTCTGGCAGTTCCCTCATTGCAAGAAGTTCCTCGGCACTGGATCTCAGTGTCCGGGCTGAACGATGGGGGTGGAGATAGGATGTTATTCCAGCCAAAGGCCTGGTTGAAAAGGAATGTTTTCGCCCGGCACCTAAAGGTATATAATGAAGGTGACAGGTAAGCCTCCCTGGGGAGAGCATTCCACAGACAGTAGAACTGATGGCTGGCCTTTCTTACAGCAAGCTGCCTAGTGTAACTAAATCCTTTGGTTTCATTCACCTCCCAGCATTTAATCTCCCACTCCAGTATACCAGGGGCTTTCAGCTTCCATTTGGGAAGTTTGCATGGACAATGCTAAAGGAAAATTTACAGGCACAGGGGGTTTGCAAAGCAAATTTAACAGTAATGACTTTAAGGAGTTGCCATTATTTGCTGTAAGGAAAATAGATGGTAGACCAAATAACCCTAGAAAATACTGGGCTTTAAAATCAACATTTATCTAAGTGGATTAACTTTTTAAATTTTCTTCTTCTTCTAGAAATGGGAACAAATTGAAAGCAACGCGAAACTGAGGCACGTGGGCAGTAACCTCTGCTTAGACAGCCGAAATGCCAAAAACGGTGGTCTGACGGTTGAAGTCTGCAACCCCTCGCTGTCGCAGCAGTGGAAGTTCACACTGAACCTGCAGCAGTAGTAGGGCTTGCTCAGGAGGACTCTTCCCGTTTCCGAAACCTTGGGCAACATTTTGATTGCATTACTGATACTTTATATACCTCAGTATTCCATCTTTGTCTGAAAGTAGGCGACAAGTGAACAAAAGGGAAGCAAGAGAACTGGGGACCGTGCCATTGCCTGGTCAGACGTAGCTGCTGCACCCTTCTTGCTCCCTTCCACCGCAAAGGCTCACCAGTTCCTTTCCGGCATCAAGCTAAATCCTTCCACAGCAGATGACTAAGATTCCTAGGAAAAACAGATGTACAGTAGTAGGAAACTGCTTTCAACACACAGAAGAGGGGGAGGGTGGGAGAGAGGGAGGGAGGGAGGGACTGATGGGGGAGGGAAGCAAATTGTTTGGAGAAGATCATTGGCAATCTCCATTTTACATAGAAATCAGTGTTCGTGGTTTCCAGAAATCAAAGCATTTTGAAGGTTTTTGCCATGTGTACTTGGTATATTTCACCATGGACTTTTCTATGACAGAACTCTTAAATATAAACATTCTATATGTTTATATATAAATATATATATAAAATATATATTGTCAAAATTTTCAACTTTCTATCAATTTTTCATCCTGTAATTTATCCAAAAAAACAAAACAAACAGAACAAAGAAAAGCAATTTAACACTTTTCTGGGAAGTGGACTGGACAGTTGGTAGAAGAACAAAACTTTGTGAAGATGCAGGTTTGTGCTGCTGAGTTGTGTTCATGCAAACACTGGATGTTTCTGCTTTGTGAAGTGTGCCTATTTTTATTTTTTTGCGCTTCCTCCTCCTGGGAAATGTCGGACCTCTGCAGAGGAGGGTGATCAAATGGCAGAAAGGAGCTCGCACGCTTCATCTCACCAGCATTGTCACCTCCAGTTGGGGAATTCATGCCATGTGCTCTGGATATCTATAAACTTGGTATTTGTATTGGGCAATTTGGGGCTACTTAAAACAATGCAGCTAGGAGGGTTTGGTCTTCAGGTTGTGTTCTTATCAACACGTGCTTCTTTTTCTCCTTTTAAAAAGTTGTCTGACAGCACAAGATCACAATAGCCTTCTCGTGGAAGCATGGGCAGCTACCTACTAAATATCAACATTTCAACTCTTATGCCTGTGCTTTTGGGGGGCGGGAGTTATCATGGTCTGGGTTTTTTCTTTACACCTGTGCCCTGTTTTAAACTGGTGTTTCAAACTTGGCTGGAGGAAAATGTTCTGAATACATTGGAAGGAGCCATTTCAATCCAACTGCTGTTTTTATATCAAAGTAATGTCTGGGGTTACTCTGACGTCTTTGCCTGTAACCCCCCCCCCCTTCTTAAAAACACAGCTTATGTAAGATTTTAACGGTGCCCTCTGGTGATTACAAAGGACAAAGACAAATTATTATGCAATCATGTTTTGACAGTGTTCTCTTCCAGCTACATAGGTCATAAGAGTATTCCATAAACTGTATTTTCCCCTATAGCTGCAGTATTTGCCACAAAATGCTTCCATTGACACAAAGGCTTTGACATTTGCAGTACCGGTTTAAAACAGGCTGATAAACTGTTATATGACATGCTTGTGATCTCTGCAGGTAGTATTCACAGATGTCATATGAATTCTACATGGTTTGAATCCACATTGCTTTTTCCTTGAATGTGGATTTGTGCATATAATCCTCTTCCAGACCAAATTTCCTTCTCCCACACTGCAAGTTCCCATGTATATCCTATTTACATACGACCTTGGCAACAAAAAGAGAGAAACTTTGGACTTGAGCTTTTCAAGATTCGCTTTATTTTCAGCCACCCAACAACACTTGACATGAAAAATATTAGTGAAGATGAAGATGGTGATATTTTAATATTTGAGGGACTATGCATTCAACTCGCAACTATACAGCCAACTGGTTATGATCCAGCGCTTCTGGGAAAAGAACTTAATGAAGGGGAGCTAAAATATTAACATTTTTTTTTCTTGTGATATAAAAGCTAGCAGGCAAACCAGCTGCTGTTTTCTGAAATAATAGGAGTTTGCTGCCTTGACTGTTAACCTAACCAGAGTTGCTAGTAAGTTTTATTAATAATATCTCCCCACTCCAGAAACTCTAATGTCGTCTATGTATTATAAAATGAGGATATGTTCTTAAAATTCTAGAGATCCTACGCAGACAGTATCTCCATGCTGAGACCGCAAATTGTGGGTGTTGGATGAGAATGGAAATATGGTAATGTGGTGTTAGCTATGTTTACATGACACAGTGTGCCAAAGTTATTTACTGTGACTTCATCCTTTTTTAAAGTCTATGGATTTCTGGTGCTATGCACCAACGACTGCTGCTGCACAGATCCTCTGTCAGTGGGGTGTACTAAGGGGCACTGTGTGAAAACCTTTGACATGAACGGAGGGTGTGCAGTTGCAGCCAGTGGCAGATATTGACCTTGGGTATCAGAAGTAGCCAACATCTCTCCCCCTCCCCCACCCCTCTTCCTTTTATAATAAATCACTAGGAGACTTGGAAACAAATTGCAATGCTATCTCTGTGCTAACCTTATCTGAGTGTCTTCAAAGCAAAAATGATGGGGGTACATGTGAATTTTGTTTTGCAAATCAGATGTCATTTGGAAACTGTCGTTTCGGTTGGTTCTTTAAAATCTGCTGTACAGAGCTTGTACTTTGTTCATTTTATAGATGGAAACCATCCTTGAAAAAAAAAAACCTGTTTGTTTAACTTAAGGAAATAAATACTTTATAGATAAGATAGCGAGGTTTGCTGCCATTCTGTTTTTGTGTACACTCAGGAACTGGCCCCAGAATACATGAACTTCAGCTAAGACCACTTGATCTCCTTGGCTAGCCAGCATTCTTACAGTGACTTAGTGGTTAAGAGCGGCAGACTCGTAATCTGGTGAACCGGGTTCGCGTCTCCGCTCCTCCACCTGCAGCTGCTGGGTGACCTTGGGCCAGCCACACTTCTTTGAAGTCTCTCAGCCCCACTCACCTCACAGAGTGTTTGTTGTGGGGGAGGAAGGGAAAGGAGAATGTAAGCCGCTTTGAGACTCATTTGGGTAGTGATAAAGTGGGATATCAAATCCAAACTCTTCTTCGGACATTACTTTTAACCATAAATTAAATTCAGCTATGGTTTTAAGGTGAACATGTGCAGCACTCCCTCGCATTGCTTCCTTTCCTGAATGGAGTGAACCAAAAGAGGCTGGATTGTCATTACATGTGAACCTTGTGGGTGGCTTCTCTCCTAACAAACCATGGCAGTATGTTTGTGTTTTGTTACCCAAGTAAAAAACTACAAGCACTAGTCTGCATATTAAAAAAAGCCAGTTCCTGGTTTGTTTCTTCCATGCGGTGAAGAAAGGTGTGTGGGAGGCACATCTGCAGGGATTTTTGCACCAGCATGCTGCTCATTCACACGAATCCTAAGTTTCATATAAGCTGTAACTTAATAGAGTGTGCAAACCGGGCCTGTGTTTTTGTAAACCAGTTTTGCAGATCCAAAGAATGCTTGAGGCATTTCCAGTCGGGGAGGTGCATCCATTGGAGGTGGTTTTTGGTTTTCACTTTGAACAGCAAACCTTCCCGCTGGATCTGAAACCGCTCCTGAATTTCCCTAAGAGATTTGTCGTGGTCGGTGGGTGTTTGAAAAACACCAAGGATGCTTTGAATTGGTTTGTGCTGCTTTGGATTCGATTTCATGGATTTGTTTTATGAGTTGCTGAACATAGAAGGCTTCCACCATACCCACTAGACAGTATTGTTGCATCTAATGTAGGCTGAAGAGGAAGCTGACTTCCTCACCAGAAACATTTTATTTCCACCTCCTCCAATTCCTGGCCATTTCTACTAATGTAATACTATATTACTATCTCTAACAACTGCTGAAGTTCATTACAACTTTGAAACAGATTTCAAGTTGTGTAAAAGTTTGCCTTTCTTTGCTCAGGACAACTTGGGCTCCGGAAACTTATCTCTCCCCTTAACTTTCACATCAACTTTCACAACTTTCACAGCTGAGAAACGATTTGTATCAAATGTTAGAATAGCCTGTTGCTATTTCCTGGAACCAAGTATCCAGAAACCAAGTATCTGGAAAAGTGGAGGGATTGCAGAGCAATAGTTGGCCTGCCAAGTAGTCGATTTCCAGTGTTTTCACCTGTTCTCACCTCCCTACCTATAACTCTGCCACATGTATGCCCTTCACAATCGATGCTTGCTGTTGAAAACCATAATTTCCTCTCCTTTGTCCAAGCAGGGAATTAAAATGCTAGGCACAGTTGTAGTCAATGGTGTCCTTGCATTGGTGGACTTCCCCCTCTTCTCTCTTGCATCGCCTAAATCTGCTTCAAAGGATTGGGAAACCCTCCAGTGTAGATTACAATCTAGAGAGCATTATTATCCTGTAGGGTTGCATGGGGGATAATTGTTTGGGGCTTTAATGAAAACCCATCACCAGTTAATGAGAAAATAAGTTGCATTCAAAACTTACCAAGAGAGAATTTCTTCTGCAATTCTCATGGGTAAGGTGCAGCAGGGTTGTGGGGTGGGGTTGCACTTACCATAGTTTTGAGGTGGCTAAAGGGTTTTTTGCGAGTGCCCTTGCTTTTCACTCTACAAATGGACTGCACTCTGCAGCCTGCCCAGGTGCCCATATTTCAATTAAAGCCCTGCGGAAGAGACCACGAAGCCATCCTTCCCTCAGATGGCGTGGACAGCCAGGGAGGCTGCAGAGGGCTGGTGAAATGTTTGCCAGAAAGAAAAACACACTCTATCCATGGTCACCTTGCTGTGATAAGGTAAAATCAAAATTCTGCACCCACCCCAGTTCTAAAAGATTTCCTAACGAGGCAGAAAAACACCAACCTTTTTAGAAATAGGACCATGCAGCACTACTCAGAGCAGGGGTGGGTAACCTGTGACCCTAGATGTACAGCCTTCGTCATCCTGACTGCAGGTGATAGAAACTGGGAGTCCAACAATAACAGGAGGTCCACACGCTCCCTGTCCTTTCTTAAGAAGGAAAGCAACCATGTTCCTGCATGTAAGTACTACAAACCTTGGGGCCTTGGTGGAAAGATGGTGGTGTATCAATGCAAAAACTATTATTATATTGCTGAAACCATTACATTCCAAATGTCACAACATGTGACTTAACAGATGTGAGCTCTAATAATTAAAGCCATCATGTATGAGATGGAATTCATTGAGTTACAGAAGAGACTGGATTGCGCCCAAGATGAGATAAACAGTTTTTGCCAATTACCACCGCATTGTGCAAATTGAAGTGCCTGGCACTAATGTAAAGCCACAGTTGGATGCATTCCAGTGTGTCTGCAATCATTGCACATAATGCTTGCCTAATTGGTTGTGTGTGTCCTAGGCCATTCTTCCAGTGAAATCTCCTGTGCTGAACTCTCAGATCTAATGTGTTACTGCTGGTGCCTTTGCCAATGACAGGGACACACAATATCTTCAGCCATGCGTTCAGATATTTTTAGCTGGATAGCATGAATCAGAAATTGTAATTTGCCTTCCCAGCACAGCAGCGCAAGCAACTGTGTTCCTAGTTCTGGCTCCACTTGAGCCTGCTGCATCTTGTGGCTTGCAAATCATGTCTACATACCCCACTTGGTATGCTTTTAAAAAAGAGAAATACAGTGGTACCTCGGAAGTCAAATGGAATCCATTCTGGAAGTCCGTTCAACTTCCAAAACATTCGGAAATGAAGGTGTGGCTTCCGATTGGCTGCAGGACGGTCCTGCAGCCAATTGGAAGCCACGTCGGACATTCGGGTTCCAAAAAACATTTGCAAACCAGAACACTCCCGGGTTTGCGGCATTCGGGAGCCAAAACGTTCGAGTTGCAAGGTGTTCAACTTCCGAGGTACAACTGTAACTATAAAAAGCCAGCATGCTACTGGAGAGAATGGAATTTGTGAAAAAGCAGTGCATCTGCTTAAGCCAAATTCTGGGCATTTAAAATTAAGATAATGAAATTAATATAATTTCAAAATGTTTGACTTCAAAATTTGAGTTATAAATTTGAGTGCTTCTGACTGCTTGGAAATTGTTGATCAAATGCCATAAGCTGACAATTTTCAGATCCTACCAGTTTTTCCAATAAAAGTTCTCAAAGATCAAATACCATTGCCTGGCAATTATCACATACTGTCAAAATACTGAACCCCATCAGCTAAAACAAATACGGCCAAGTAACAAGAAACATACCAGTTGTTTATCCAAACTGTCAGGTATCAGATTTGAGCTTTGAACAGGTTGGTTCTTCATGGCTGAGGGGATTCTTTAGATTGGGGATGGGGACCCTGTGGCTTTTCAGATGTTTAAAGACTACAACTCCTATCAGCCCCATTCAGCATAGCCAGTGGTCAGGGATGCTGGGAATTGGAGTCCCATAACATCTGGAGGACCAGAGGTTTCCCATCCCTGCTTCAGATGTTTAATCATGTCCTCCACCCTTCCCTCCAGCAAAAATGAGACAGGAGAAGATATAATTTATATTTGACTGTATTTCAAAGTTGTTGATTGTAAACAAACTTTGCATTGGGAAGGGGAAAATCACATGACAAGATATCAGAGTGATACTATAAATCCATTCAGTTGTTTTGTTACCACACTTCACATTTTGGAACTCAGAATTTAGCTTATGGTGTAGAAAACTTGTAAAAATTTTATTGCAAGCGTGCCTTTGTGTAGAACAAAAACCATAGTCACAAAATTTAGGTCCTCACGTGAACCAAGGAGCCAGGAATACTGATGGGAACATTCTGTCAGGGTCCCCACACATGCATTTCCTGAACAAATACAGATAGATAGATATATGTATAAAATTGATCTTAAAAGTTTCAAACCAAATGGTAAACAAAACAGCACCGCACATTTAAATCTATAATTGACATTGTTTAACAGAACATTTTTTGGGAAGAAAATGGAAGCTTGCAACTGAACTGCTATCATTGTCGTGTTGTGAACATAGCCTGATAATACAAGGGTAGCTGAATGCACTTTTCACAACAACAGCACTACAATAGTGTTCTGTACAGTCATTTCATTTGATGGAATGTAAGTTGCAAAGGTGGAAAGAACTAAAAGTTTTGTTTTTTTTTAAATTGTAGCTCATAGGGCTTCCTTCCAGAACACAATCTCCTCTGTGTTGCCTTTGCCTGTTTAAGTGACAACAAATCCCAATATCTTTTTTTAGTGCCTTGACTGGTGCTATCTCAGCCATAACTTTTCTAGTGCACCAAAGGGGAAATTGCAAAGGCTGGCTGTATCAAAAACCGCTTGTAGGGTTTGTTTGTGTTTTTATGGGGAAAAGAGGACTGAATAACCAGAAACTGAGACATTCCTAAACCAGAACAATTGAAATTGGTGAAGGAAGCCACTAAAACCCAACTCTTCCTTTCAGATTTCTCAGCACTTCTGGTTCCTCTTAGACTACCTCCTCCCACAGGCCAAGCCACTTATATCAGCCATCATATCATAACTGCTAAGTTGGTTTAGTTTGGCCAGAAAAATAATATTATTTTTTTTTGTCAGTTTCACTTTTGCTCTCCAGATTTTGTAAATAAACCTCTCTCCAGGTCAGATTACAAAGTGTCTACAGAATCAGAGCCCAGGAAACAAAACAAGCCGTAAAGTGTATAGTGGGAACAATCTGAGTTGAATGTCCAGCATCTTCCCCGTACCAATTGCATGAGCAGCAGCGTTCCATGCTTGCGGCAAAGTGTGGAGTCTCTGCTAATTGTACACCTTGATACAGATTAATTTGTAAAGCATTGCTACAAAACTGGGAACATGGGGTTCTGCTTTATATTGAGTCAGACCGTTCATTTGGTCCGTTTTGCTCAGTACGGTCTACACTGACTTTCCAGGGTTTCAGGCAGGAGTCACTCGCAGCCCAACCCTTACAGGAGATGCCAGGGACTGAATTTAGAATCTTCCACATGCCAAATAGATGCTCCAGCCACACTTCCTAATGCCCTGTCCTTTGGGGTTCTCCATAAATGGCACCAAAAGTTCTGATCAGAGGTGGGGAAGGCAGGCTCACTAGCATTCCTGCCCTCTGGAGACCCCTCTGAGTGCTGCCTCAAACTTAGCTGCAGCATTGTCCCTTCCTTGCTTGGGATAAAAACCTCGCGTGCTGCTACCCAATTTGTGCTGTCCCCGTCTTGTCTTCTGCTCAGAAGGATTTTGCCATCTCCCATCATCTGCGCCTAGATAGCTCTTGTCTTCATCTAGTAAACCTCCTGCCCCAGTACAACAGTAACAGGTTATCAAGAAACAGGGCTGTTCTCCTGTTTAAATCATAACACACATGATGGCAAATATCTATTTCCGGAAACAGGTGAATAGTTGAAGGGAGTGACATTTTATACACACCACATCTAATACAGTTCTACTTCATAGTGATATGTAGGTATACTTGAACAGGGCTCCAGAGAGCTGTTGATGCCATGTGCAGTTTAAAAAGCCTACCAAGATCCCATTAAGCACAATAAAAAGGTAAAGGGACCCCTGACCATTAGGTCCAGTCGTGGATGACTCTGGGGTTGTGGCGCTCATCTCGCTTTACTGGCCATGGGAGCCGGCGTACAACTTCTGGGTCATGTGGCCAGCATGAACAAGCCGCTTCTGGTGAACCAGAGCAGTGCATGGAAATGCCGTTTACCTTCCTGCCGGTACGGTACCTATTTATCTACTTGCACTTTGACGTGCTTTCGAACTGCTAGGTTGGCAGGAGCAGGGACCGAGCAACGGGAACTCTCCCCGTCGTGGGGATTCGAACCGCTGACCTTCTGATTGGCAAGCCCTAGGCTCAGTGGTTTAGACCACAGTGCCACCCACGTTCCAATAGAATTTACCGAAAAGAAAAATGCAGCATACAGTAAAAAGCATGGTGGCTGATGGGATACCTCTGATATCTTTGCCACAATAGGTTGCCCTGTCACAGTGATTGCCATCAATATACCCTGTCTTGATTTGGATGAAATTTACACACATGCCTACATACCTAAATGGCCAAAGTTCAACGCTTGAAAATGATTTGCATTTTCATACTTACACTGGTGTAACATGAGGGGTTGAGGTGGTACCTCCTGGTCTAAGCACTTACGGGAGTGTAAGTCGAAAATGGCTTTTAAGGACCAATGATGCTTTAAAAAATCAAGGCTTGTGACACACACGTTAACGAGGAATCTTGGTACAGGATATTGTTTTTAAAAGAAATAGCATTTAATAACAGAAAACTGAACTGCTTGAAATTTGCGGGTTTGGGTGCATAGGAATTGACTGTTTAGTTTAAGAATCTAAGTAAACTTACTTCAAAGGCAGACTTATGCATATAATAAGTGCTTTTGCAGAGGACGAGTGTTGCTTTCTTACTTGGAGAAAGCTGCCGTTGCCTCAGGGTATTTGTACGTGGGCCGCGGTGGTGGATTTTAATGCTCAAGACCCATCGCAAATTCTCCGGTAAGCTCATATATCCTAGTCAGGTTGAATTTGTTTTCTAAAGGCAGTGAACTGCAGTGTGGCTGTGGATTATTAGCCTTGTGGCCAAAAGAAAAAGGTCTGTTGCAACATCATATGGTACCAGCTCATCAACACTTTTGAGGTTCATCCCAAGATCCAAATCTGGAAAAGTTGGGGAAGACACTGTGTGAGGCTGTGATCAGTGAAGTTTTCTTCTGAGTCAATGTGTCATAGGATTGCACTGTAAGCCTTAGGTAGGTCTGCCACAACTTTCAAAATCCACAGTAAAGCCTACATTAATATCTGGGATATTGCTGGCTTTGCTACTCTCTTCGAACAGTGGATCACAACTCCCCTTTTTCCCTCTGCTCTTGCCTCTTAAACTTATTACAGGGTTGAAACAAAATAAAAACATTCATTCATGTAGCACCTTAGAGACCAACTAAGTTTGTTATTGGTATGAGCTTTCGTGTGCATGCACACTTAGTGTATCTGAAGAAGTGTGTATGCACACAAAAGCTCATACCAATAATAAACTTAGTTGGTCTTTAAGGTGCTACTCGAAGGATTTTTTTTATTTTGTTTCGACTATGGCAGACCAACACGGCTACCTACCTGTAATTATTACAGGGTGTTATTTTGCTTTATATCTGAGAAGGCTCTTTCACAGAGAGTATGAGAAGACACAATGGAAGGAAGACTAAGGAGCTCTTTCAAATCTATACATACTAATAGTTTGTTACAATGCAATGATAAGGTGTTACTTCTAATATTTCGGTTATGAACCTCACTGAGCAGCAGTGCTTTTTTCCCCAGGGGTACTCAACGGTATGCGATGCCTGCACCTCTTTTTTCTAAAAGAAAAGCACTGTAACAACTTCATGGTGAGTACCGACACCTTTTTTTCTAGAAGAAAAGCACTGCTGAGCAACAGTATTAGAGCTCACTGTTTAACTTTGAAAGGTATCTATTTATTGAGCAGGTTTAGCTGCAGAGCTGTTGGCTACAGATCTTCCTCTGGAGGTTGGAATCTAGGAAGGGGCAAGTCGGTCAGTTTTGCTTTTATCTCTTTTTCTTATATTTCTAGTCTTGAATTCAGTTCAGCGCATGTCTGCATCAGTTTCAATATATATATATATATATATATATAGCCACAAAAATGAGATGAGCCCGCAGCGTGCACATCTCCTAATGTATATTTATATGCAATCTTGCCCAAGACACACATTTTTGCAACATGATTTCCCCATCTGTAAGGCATTTTTTAATGTTGTTTTCACTAATGTGCATTTTTATACGCTATTTCCTCTAATGTGTGTATTTTGGATTTTTTGTTTGTTTCCTGGTTGGACTACAACATCACAAAATTTGGAGAAGTGTGAATTTTAAAGGATAGCTTCATTTTAGTCATGTATTATTTCAATGAGTGTGAATTATGGTAGGCATGCATTAAATTGCAAACTGAACTGACTTTTACCCCATCCCTATTGGAACCTCACCTATAAGAACATTTCTGCAGAGTTTTATTAATGTCCTCATTTACAATCATTTCATTAGGCTGTGGCCCTTGGTAGCTCCTGTAGGCAACAATTGCTTAGCCTGGCCACCTTCCATTTTCCTTTCTGCTAGTGTTCTATTTAGAAAGCCTACATTTTCTCCCATTGCAGTGGGCAACACTGAAAAGACTACCAGCCAAAACACTACCAGCCAAAAGAACACAAAGCATTTTGTCTATTCTGAACATAGCATTCAGAACCCTAACTTTCTAGTGCATGGAGATCTCACGCAGCTTTGGAAGCTCATGAGAAGTAAATATGAATTACTGCAGAGAATAGGCAGCCAGCTGCTCAACAGGCTCAACCCTTTCATCTTATTAGGCTTTCATGTTAGATATGCAATGCTCAGAGACACCTCCAGCTCATATATTGGTAGCAGAAGGCAGTAAAGAAGTAGTGCTAGAATGTCAAAAATGGCGTCCTAAGATTCACTAGGATCTTGGGCATGGAATGTAACTTCTGGTGCAAAAAGGAGTGGTCGTAAACATCACCAATGCCGCCAGATCTCATAAGAGAATTGATGGAAACTACTACTAACAAGCTGTAAGCTCAATTGTGGACACTTGGCCGTCATATACACTAGATAGAGCCACTCCAATATTCAAGGGTGGATTTGTGAGTCGCCAACCCAGGAAATGTAATTTTTTTAAAAATGCAGTTCTTAACTTCTTTTCTCTATTCCGCATTTTATAGGGCAAAAAAAAAAAGGCTCTTGCGTTTCCTTGTGTTGCAGTGAGTAGTTCATTAGTGCATTTTTTTTTTTTAAAAAAGCACTTTCTTGAACTCTGTGACTGGGAGGCGTCATCAAAGTACAAAATGCTGAAACGATGCGGCCTCATCCTGAATCACTGCTGAAATGAGCACCAGAACTGGCAGTCCATACCTGGAAGAGGTCTCATTAACTGCCAGGTCAGATGAGATTCTGCTAAGCACCTGTTAGCAGAACAAAGCCTTCTGTAGGGAAGCATCAATTAAAAGTTCTAAAGTGGCTTCTTTTTGAGTTGCTGCCCTCTTGCTAAACTTTAGGGAGCTATAGCCTCATAAATGTACAAGAATGAAAAATCGTGAGATCCCCAAATCAATTATTAAATGGCACAAGAGAACTGCATGTAGGAACAAGGATTTCTGTGAGGTTTTTTAAACCGAACAAAAGTAGTGCCTGGAAGGGATGGCTAGGAAGAGCAAAAAGTGGAGCCCATCAGGTTTATGTTTTAAACCCCCCCACCATTTAATTGTCAAACATATACCGTATTTTTCGCTCTATAAGACGCACCAGACCATAGGACACGCCTTGTTTTCGGAGGAGGAAAACAAGAAAAAAATATATTCTGAATCTCAGAAGCCAGAACAGCAAGAGGGATCTCTGCGCAGCGAAAGCAGCGATCTCTCTTGCTGTTCTGGCTTCTGGGATAGCTGTGCAGCCTGCATTCGCTCCATAAGACGCACACACATTTCCCCTTACTTTTTAGGAGGGAAAAAGTGAGTCTTATAGAGCAAAAAATACGGTAAATGGGAAAGGGGGGCAGTCAGGAGTCCATGTCCTACTAAGCATTCAGAGTTTTCAAAAAAGTTCCCGAACAACACTCATTTTGCCCTTGCTTTAGTGAGCAGGAAGCTGTTCCATTCCATAATAATAAACAATAGTCAAAGGAACATCTTAACAGAGCATGGTGACATGATACCCGGAGGATAATTTATTGTGCATGGTGTGTGGTTTATATATTGCATTGCCATGACAACTTTTTCCCCATGTTGAATGGCCGAGCTGCAACAATGCCCAAAGGCCCCGATCCAACTCTAGGCCTGAGTAGGATGTTGTGTACATGCAGCAATTGGTGGGGAGGGGTTGCACCTATGAATGGGTTCCGAATAAGCATCAAAATGCATGGAAAGCTACGTCCAGATGTGTCCCTGTATCAGTTACACATGCAGACGGTTGCTTCCATGTCTCCTTCTAGTGCTGAGTGACAGACATTAGCAGAGGGGAAACCAGTTACCTCAAACAGGCAGCCTTTTCACTCTTCCATCTCTTTGGTCAACTTGACTTTTGTGGCATTCAGCATGTGATAAGAATGTTTCATTCGCTTCTGCCCCCCTTTGCTGAACAGCTCCCAGACATGAGACTGGCAAAGATCCCTGCTGACTGCTTACGTGGTTACTAATACAGCAGATCAACATAGTTACTATTTTATCCAGAGGAAATAATAGCCAAATGCTTGTGTATGCTTCCCCAGAAGTAAATCCCAGTGCGTTCAGTGGGACCTATGCATAGGTTGAAATCCTAAACAAGAAGGAAGTTTTACAGTCCAACATATAAAATGCTGGTCAGCTGGGAAGGGCAGGTTCATATTTGTCATGTTGGTAAAGGATAAGCTGAAACTGTATAGGAATCAACTTGCTTTCCCCAACTCACCAGCATTACAGATGTTGGCTTGCAAGACTTCCATCCTTTATGCAGTATCTTGCAGAAACCCAAGCACACAATAGTGATGCCCTCGTGATCTAGTCAGAAATTGAACACTTTCAAATTCTGTTGATTCCAGTGGGAGGAATTTAAATCTTATGTCCTGGTCAAATTGTTTGAGAGTAGTCAAACAAGGGTGGTAGACACAGCCCTTTTCAGATAACTTCCTAGCACTTTTGTCTGATTAATTGGGGAAAGAGAGAGAGGAGGAATTAAATTCTGGCTTCATCCCAAAGGCTGACTGGAATCTGAGTTGGCCACAACATTTTTGTGCAGTTAGATTATTAGTACCTTACAGTGCAATCCTATGTATATCACTCAGAAATAAGTCTCATTGGGTTCCCGGGGACTAAGAATGGACAAATCAGTTCCAGTTCTTAAATTTAAATCTTAAATTCAGTTCTACATATTCCTGCAACCTGTGATTTTTTAAAAAAAAACCTAATAAAAATTTGTCAGCATTTTAGTATAAATTTCTCTGATTGAACACATTTTTGTATGCAGTTTTAACTAATATACACATATATTTTTTTGCAAAGCAGTTTCCCCTGATAAAAAGCATTTGTGTATGCTATTTTCATGAATATATGCATTTTTATGCCCATTTTACCCTAGAATATGCTTTTCTGTACACATCACTTGACACAACCGCCCTGCAAAATTCAAAGTGTGAATCTTGGAGGATTACTGTTTTTCAGTTCACATATCGTTCAAAAAAAGTGCAAATTAGGTAGTTTAAAGGTGAACGCAAAATGAATTGAATTCCTCTTGTTGGGGCTTACTCTCAGGTAAGCATGCATAGAACTGAGGCTGAGGACACCCAGATGCAAAGAGCTGAGTTAGGGCTCTGTAAGCTTCCGAGGGTGTTGTTTATCTCCCAAGACCTGACAGCAGAGCAGTGGGCTTTGGCACGCTCTTGGAGTGTTTAAGTGTTTAAGCTCAAGATGTATATTTGTAAATGAATGTAAACATTAGAAAACAGCAGTAACCCTCCAGTGACTGACCTCCTCCTAAAGGAATCCAAGCGCTATACCGCTGGACCTTTTCACAACATAGAATAGTTGGGTGAGTGTAATAATATATTTTTGAAACACATTTAGGAAACCATCACATGCCAATGAGTAGAGTGTCTAGGTGGGAACTGAAGCTCATTACCAAACAACATCCGGCTGCCATTTTGTTTTTTCTCACTCCAAAGCTGTAAAAACTAATAACCACTGTTAACTACAAGGAAAAAAAATATCAGGAGCCAATCCCTGAGGCCAAACTAAGACCTGGTGGAAATTTTAAAACAAGAAAATAATTTTGTTAAAACATCTGACTGGCTGTTGCTATAGATTTCTATTAAGTATATCTTGATCCTATGACCCACACTGAACTCTGTGGAGTCCTTAATTCCAGTGGGAATTTAACTTGTGTCTATGTAAGAGAGAAGCATTACTGGTTGGGTGCAACATATTTGGAAGATTGTTTCATACAGAAACCTTCAGAATAAGTAGGGAGTCTGCCATGAAGCCTTATTCGCTTCACTCACCTTTCATATTGGTGCACTATAGGACTCCAGGGGGAGGGAAAAGAGGGCAGGGGCAGGAATTGACCCTGGAATCAGACACCGCTGAGTTGAGCCTCATTTACTTACCGGTAATTGAGAAAAACAGCAAGGAGAGCCTTTCTGCATTACTATTTTCTACAGGGAAATTCATCTCTAGTAATCTTACTGGGCTGAGAGGCTGCAGGAACAGCATCCAGTCAGGCTACACCCCTGACTATGTAAAGAATGGGTGGGTGGAACGTTCTCCATGTAATAGTACCACTGTTTTCCTTAAGGAGTTGTAATGCAGCCAGATTTCCTTGCTCTATGGTATGGCCTTTAGGAGAGGATGAGTTCTGGGTAAAACAAGCTACCCCTCCCCATCTCTCAGGAATGTTAGCCCTTAAAAACCACTAGTGCCAGTGAGTGTAGAAGAATTCAGGCCCTCCTCGGAAAGCCCATGAATATACTTTCCCAGAGGAGATCTTGCCACTCTGCTGATGGAAGGTGTTTATACTGAGCTCATGCTCTATGCAAGCGATGGGGAGCCTAAGGCCCTCCAGGTATTTGTGGTACTACAGCTCCCATCACCACTGGGGCTGATGGGAGCAGAGACCAACAGGTTGGCCATCCTTACTTTAATGAAAGCCTTTTATCGTGTCCTCTTGCACCTCTTGGCCACTAGTACCATAAACTTCCAAGTAGCCTCCCTACTCACAATCCACCTATTTGTCATGTTGCCCTTGTGAGAGCTATAGGTCCCTTGCTTGGATTGTGGTTGATTTCAAAACCTCGGTACATGGTTTTTACAGATGTGTAATTTCTGCAAATGTGTAACTATTATGGGAAGTCTCCACTTCAAAGAAGTCTTGCAGAACAACACCCTGAGCACACAACAAAACGTGTCGAACTATTATTTCCTGCCAGGTTTGTGCAAATATTAACTAAAAGGTATGTTAAAACAGTCTTGACCAGGAGGCTGGGGTGGAGGGGTAGTGCATTACATTATGATCCAAATCCAAAGATGCTCTCGCGCAATAGTGCATTATGTGCTGTCAGCAGTATTTTCATGGAAAATTCAGATATGGGATATGCATCTGCAAAGAGAGAGCAGTGGGAAGCCTCTGGTTCTGCTTTTTTCATTGTTTTTTGTGCTGTGGGATCCTGTGTATGTTTGCAGATACTAAAAGTTAACGAAAAGTTAGATTATCTTTTGTATTAGTATGCTTTGATGCTGGGAAAAGAATATACTGTGTTTAAAATTAAATTAAATCTCTCGCGTTGTGGCATCACTGAAGTTAGCCTCAAAGCTCACACTGACTTTAAGGTGAAATGACATTAGCTTTGATAGGCAAAGCCACCGATTTCTGGCTATTCCTTTATATTTTAAAAAAATTGTTTTTTTTCTTCCCCCTCCTAAATTATATTCCCTCCTACAATCCAAAAGCATTGCAAGAAAATAAAATCTTCGTCAGTCATCTAAGTCCCCGCTGCTGTTGCCTAACCATAGGCTTGCAAAATAGATTTATACATTTTCCAGTATCTCTTTTTAGCGACCTCTCCGTGACCCCTCGCCAGGCGCTGAGCATCTGCAACCACAGGACACCGCTGGTGTCTACACTGTATGTGGAGCACACATTTTAAAAAAACTGAATATGCTTTACAGCAATGCCCCGTCTGAACAATTGAGCCACTTCAGTTTGGGAGAGGACAAGGAAAGGGGCCTCATGTGACAATTAACACCCTGTTAATTGTATTAAGAAACAGCTGTTTCTTAAGAATAGTATTAATAGTATTAAGAAACAGCTGCTAACTTAAATTTGCTTCTGATTAAGTGCCCATGACACTCTTTAGGGCCTTGGGGATACTGGTGGGGCCTTCATCAAAGCCTACCACCACCACCACGTTCATGGCTTCCCTGGTCACTTTGTCACATGGGGGAGCAGCATGGTTGCTGTGATTGCAAGGTCCTCACTTTGGCGTTCCAGAGTTGTCGTCTTCTTCCTCCTCCTCTTCCCCGCTCCTGACCTAAGCCATGGGGAATGGTGCATCAATGGCAAGGTGAAATATCCTCCAATCCCAGTAGCTCTTTGACAAGTCTCTCGCCGAACTGCACCCGGCTGTACTTTTTCACGTGGTAGGCATCGGACATTTTGTATAGGATGTAGGCGTTGTTTATGGCAATGCTGATGGCAAACCAGAACACTTGCTGCCAGGTCTTGTTTGGTTTATGAGAGATGAAATACCTAGAAAGAACAAAAAAAGGGGGGGAGGGGAGGGAATCCAGCGGTCATGAAAACGTTTCTGAGATAAGGCAAAGGGTCTGTGCCCTAAAAACTACAGAATCTAGACACAAGACAGAAGAATGTTCTGTCTGTCTATGTCTTACACTTAAGAAATCTGGCAATCAATGGCAGTGGGAATAGGGAGTTTGTTGGTTGGTAAAAAAATATATAGAAATGAATCTTGCTGATTTCTCTATAAGCTGGCGAACTGGAAGAGAGGACTTTATTCTGCCACAGCAACATAGCCACCAGAAGGGACGGTATTTGTTTAACAATCCCAGGCGCCTAATGCTTTTTGGACCAACAGGCAGCTTAAACTGGCATGGCAGAGACTGAGAAAAATGATGTTTGATTTTGCTAGATTTTCTCATAGCGCACACTGGTGCATCGGCACTGCTGCTGAAGAGCAGTCCATTGAATTCTGCACCTGAGAAAGCACATTTTGTGTTGCCTGCAAAGCGTCAATGCAAAAACACTGTTCAGTGCCAACTGTTTTCATGTGATTGGCCTTGGACATTTCGTACAGGATTTAGGGATTGTTGGTGACGCTCATTTGACATCAACACAAAACCAAGCCTTCTGCATTATTGACCCTCTCCTGTGGAATGCTTCCCCAACAGGGATTCCACAAGCACCTTCTGTACTAACTTCCAAACGTTTGCCAAAGACTTTTCTTGGCAGCCAGGCTTATGCTGACAACTGAGAAAAGTATTTTCCAAAACAGTCGGCTGGTGATAAGGTTTACATTTTTGTATTCATTTTAACTGGTAAACTGCTTTGATTTTTTTTTAAATGGATTTTTTTAAATAAATAAATATGGGAGAAGATTAAGACTAAACGGTTCCTGAGTTCAGTGCCCAGCACAGTACCTTAACTTTGTGCTGTGACTTGGAGAAGTAAAAGGAATCAATTCCCCCGCCAAACATAATTTATGAGCTTTTCTTCTAAACTGCAGTATCCTGACATGACACGTCCTCTCATGACAGTTTTCCTCTCTCGGTACAAAATGTTCTTCAGTCGCCTTTCAACAAGCTCCATGTGTAAATAGGTCATGGAAGAGCTCTAGAATTGCAGCCCAGTGAAGTCAGCCATGCCCCAAAAGTTTGTCTAAAACCAGGAACTTCCTATGTGGTGTCTGACTAGGGATGCTTTCATGGTCAACTGAAAAAATCATGTGTGAAATAAACAGGAATGTTGTATACTGGTTGGTGTTGTGAGCAGCAAGATTTTCTGGGGAGATGAGATAGAGCTGCTATTAAAGAACAAATTCATCCAAAGGGTTGAACTACTTCCATGCAGTTGTTGCTCAATGTTAAGTTCTGTGTGCTCACACGCACACACACACACACACACACTCCCTACTGTAAGTTTGATTCCCCCCCCCCCACTACCACTTTCTAGTTTTAATGTGAGTGAGATGGAGGGAACAAAATCTCCACGTGTCTATGCCCCACTATTTTATTTAAAATGAATGAAGAGTTGCAACAGTTAGCACCTGCTACACTGGACCCAAACTACACTTGCTTTTCGCTCAATATAAAGGATGACTCAAACACCTTTCTTCTATTTGCTCCCTAATTTGTGCAGACTTAGCATTTGCTTTCAAGCGTGAGTGTACTGGGCAACGCTGTTAACTATTTCGAAGGGCTGCTTTCGATTGCTTATATTCTTGCTCTTTCATTAAGAGGCTGAGGGTATTTTGATTACCAAAAAAATTGCTTTGGGGAAATACTTTAGAAACACACATTCAAGCCCACAAATTTCATTTAAATTGCACGAAATTGGTTCTTTCTTTGGCTGTTTTGAAAAAATCTTCATCCAAACTCCTGCCATTTGCCTATAATGGGGCCGATACAGAAATCCATAAGGATTCTTATAAAATGACACACCATTCCTCTCCCAAAGAATCTTGGGAACTGTAGTTCTTAGAGGCACAATTCTCAACACTGTTGACAAACTACAGCTCCCAGAATTCTTTGGGGAAAGTAATGTGCCTGATGTATATGCAACCTATGTTTGGATATACTTCAACTGAAGTAGCCCATTTATAAGAAGGTCTCGTCTCTCTTTAGATGAAGATAGCATCTTTCTCTCTTTTTTCTAAGAGGCCTTTTTAGGGCATGGTGATGGATTGGTGAAAATAAAATGGCAACGCCACAAAACAAGAACACTTTTTCACTTTTCTACCACTTGTGTATTCCAGACCAGTATTTTGGTTGGGACACACCTACTAAAGTGACCACAGGGAACCATTTTTTTGTTGTTGGGGGTGGGGGGGTGGGATTCAGTTTCTAAGAGATTGGCATAATGGCCCTTGAAGAAGCAGCCTATAGAAAGGCTGCCCAAATTTGTTTTTGCCAAGTCCTTTCCCTTTCCTGTAGAACCTCGGCCAAATGGATGCCTCTCCACCCCCATCCTCTGCCCCATTTCCCAGCCTGCAATCCTATTTTCTTCACAGAGTTTCCGGTTCCACTGGCTGTCTTTCACAGCTGTGCTGTCACTATTTGTGTCCTTTCTTTTTCAGCTAAGCGCCCAAGAAAAACAAACAAAACAACACCGAAGTTATGCCAAAGAAGACCCGAGTGAGAACTTTCCTCCCTTTTTTTACTCCATGGAACAGGGAGGCTCCTGTACTTGGAAACTGCTTGCCATGGCATTTTATTTGAATCGGGATAGGGAACAGCCTCTGAGCACAAAGGCTGGGCTTAACTGTCCCACATACACCAAATAGCTAGTTCTTCTATATGAAAAATGGATACTGGGTAGTTCTTTGAGGACTTTATCACTTTAGTGTGCAGGTAAAGAAACCCTATTTTCAAATTTGAAAACATAACATGCAAAACTAGACAGAAAGAAAATACAAGCACTATGCACTTCCTTAAACACTAAACCACAAATATATCCTTTGTAGAAAAAGTTAACCAAAGTAGCCCTCTTAACAAACTATTGCTTTGTTACTCAAGTAGGTTAGAAACCTTGTGAACAGAGAAGAGTGGCAAGTGTCAACTTGGAACCGTAATTCTGGAAGAGACTCAAGGTTTACCATCTCTGCATACAACATCTATTAAACAGATGAGCCTCTCTGACCTGCATGTAACATGTAAGCTTTAGTCATAATTGCCCACATCCACATTTTATTAAATCACCCAGAGAATGATTAGGGAACAGTTGAGTTATGTGAACGTAATTTGGATTTTTGAATGAATACGATGGTCACCACTCTGGTCATTCTCTCCCCATTCCTCATGGAAACAGAGGCGAGCATGTGCACACACTTTGCTCTTCCAAAAGAAATGGGTGAAAGTCAGATCCGTAGGATTAAGCTGAGTCTTGAACGACACATAGAGCTGAAAGGGGAAGTGGGAAAGAGTGCCACACTTCCAACTTCCTCCTTCAGCTCTATTTACTTTTCAGGAGAGAGAGAAAAGTAATCCTCCTCTCCACCTCATGACCAGTGGGGCAGTAAGAGAAGTAGAGGCTCTGATGCCTTGTGGACACTTGGTGATGGCCTTGGTGGTACCACTGACATCGCTGGTTGCTGTCTAAGTTAATGGCCATTTCTAAATCTGTGTCATCTATACAAAACTGTAAACAATGTAGAAGAATTGTGTCACCTGTTCAAAAGATTTGCTGAAAGATTTCCTCCAGGCTTGTGTGGAAAACTGGCTAGATTTCAATACTGTTGTTACTGACTCTTGTGTTTTCATCTGCTCCTGTACTTATTGTTTGTAATTGATTTTTTAAAATAAAAAATCTTATCTCACCCTGGTACCGGTATGTGATGACAGGTGGGTTGGAAATAAGTTTAAATATATAATCACAGATTATTTAAACGAATAACAAGACAGGACCATGCTGGTAGCTCCTTTAGGGTGCCACAATCCTGTTCAGGATAAAACAGTGATCCCTTTAGATGGGAGAAAAGGATAGGCTAATTCTGTGTGGAAACAAGTTAAAGCATGGAACAGAAATCAACCATGGTAATAAATAAAACTACACTCTCTAATGGTGATTATCTTGAGTTTGCGTGTCATGGTTGCTGCCATTTTACAGTGCCTAAGCTCCATTTTGGGAGCCAGCAAACCTTGCAAAGCAGCCAATTCTACTAATAGTGTATCTATATGTAGCATTTCTTTGATTTAATTCTTTCTGTCACAGCCAAGAAGCAAAACTGAATTCTGGCCAGGTTGCCTTTCCCTTCCTGGAATTCCCAATTGAAATGCTAATCAGCTTGTTGCCAGGCAGGGGGGTGTTTGCCAACATTTGGGTACTGAGTGATTAACACCGTGTCCAGTTCCATTTGGCCTATCACAAGCTCCGGTTCTGACTTGTCATATAAATGGCCGTAAGCACGCTTTGCTGAGTTGCAAAAGGTTTACTTTGGTTTTGAAGAGATATGCATTCTACCTGATACCTTCTTGTGGTGACAAAGGTTGAGCTGAAGCTGCTCTGGAACCTAGACACCCTGTGGCGGAAACCATCTTGTAACAATCTGAAAGAATTGCCCAGCTTGGTTCCTAGATTGTATGACTAAGACAGTCAAAGATTCAATGTGTTTAAGAAGTCTGTTTGGTGGAAGGTTCGCAGGCTATGAAGGACTTGCTCACAAATTTATTGACAGCTACACAAATTATTATAGCTAGGAAGTGGAAAGGGCAAGCAGAATATAAAATGGGAGAGTGGTATAAAGAGGTGTGGGATATGGCTATTAATGATAAATTAACATGTGCCATTAAGGTAAGACAGGGAATATGCTGGAGAAATGATTTTGAGGAGATATTATAGAATTTGTACTGTTCAAACGGAAGGGGGTCAAACCATTGCAAGAGTTGTTGAAATTTTGGGAGGTTGGATAGTTACAATAGAATGTTCTCAGTGGTGGGGTGCACATTTTTATTACTATTTGTTTATGATTATTACATCGTCAAAATAAATAAATAAGAAGCTGTCAGTTTCCTCCCTTTAACAGCAGCAGCTGGGTTGGGAAGCAGTATTAGAACCATGGAGTAGGTTGGCAGAACTGTAGCGCTGGTGAAAGCTTTAAATGCACTGTTTCCCTCTTCCTCTACTCTAAACAAAATTCAAATTCCCCATAGCTTCTCCAAAGTAGGGAAAATGTTAGGAAAACCAGTCATGGGTCTTCCACAGCATGTCTTGAGTCACCTCTGAGTATTTTTATCCCTGTGCAAATGCACCTCAGAACTGAAAAGCAGTTGAAAAGGGTTAAAATTTCCTGACCCAATAGTTTTCCAACTACAATAAGCTTTTCACATGGGGGGACATGTAAAAATGTGGTCCCTCAGCTGCAGTGTGAAGTACTACAACCCAGGGAGGGGTGTGCTACGTGCCATTTCTGCACATTGGAAATATGCTGTTTCTATGTGGTAGAAACCAATTTTTATTCTTAGCCACAAATCCACACTGAAGCTCAGGGTGTAATTATTGAGGGACAGTGCCTATATGTGGTTCTTAGATAAGCTGTTTGAAAAACATCTCCACCATGACCCATCCAGCTCTCCTAGAAGATATTCAGACAAGTTGGGAATGAAGTTCTATGCTTGGCTTCGTTGTCCATGATGGAGTCAGTGAAGGCAAAGTCAGATATATACTTCCTTCTGAAAAGCTGAAAGTAGTACCCTTATTCCAACAGTATGACATTCATCCTCAAGTCCCCACCACCCCACAACTTGCTTACTTGCTGTATTTGTCATCATATTTGCAGATATAACTAAGATGAGCAGCAAAGGCTTCTACTGCCAACGGGCAAGGGATCTCTCCACTTTTCCTCTTAATTATGACACCTGTTTCAATGAAAAAGAAACATGTTGGTTGTCACTTGTGGTTAACATGCAGTATGCTCTGATCCTGATAATTATCACCCCTCCAAAGCTGGTGCTATTCCCTTTTTAGGGGGAGCGGGGCAGAATTTGCATGTTGGATGCAAAGACACAGTTAATGTCCTATCTAGTTTGACCCTTAATTGCCCTGGGTTCGTAACCTGTTTTGGGGGTCCAGATCCCACCCCCAAGCAATGTAGCATCTCTGAGCCCTTACCTTGTTGAATTGGAGAATAAGCGTTGGTCAAAAACCGAAAGTAGCCTTTATTGTACCAGCAGATCAAGGACATGTTTCCTTTCATCTTTATCCTATATTGTCCTCGAGACTGAGGAGCATCTGGGTTATTTAGCATAGATGGAGGCAGGCCTGTGCAGTCACTTTTTCTTGCACTTAACAACCCACAACAATAAATCTCTGCAAATGGAAGGTGACAATACATATCTATTAGCAAAACTACCTTGAGGTTTGAGAGTTAAATGGAACGGTCATCTCCTGACCTACCAGGCTTAGAGGGGGAAAGGTGGGACAATGACTTACAGTTTCCATGAGGAAATATTTCTTGTCTCAATAAAGAAAGCCATATAAAAGGAAATCCCAGGAGAATTGTGTGCTGAATTGTCTACTGTATGAATGAGATTGCAATGCATTTCCAAGGGAGAGGACTAACTGGAAAAGGAAACTCCAACGGAGGTGGATCTGCTTAGCTGTGCCATACATCACGACAGTAAAGGCCGCCTTGTCTATAGCAGGAACTGAGAACCTGTAGTTCTCCAGATGTTCAGATGTTCTCAACATCTGGAGAACCACAGTGGTTCACCACCTCTAGTTTAGAACGTTGCAATTTGACAAGTTTAAAGCATGACATTATCAGACTGCGGTCTGAAGCGCCAAGGATAGCTAACGCGATTCAGCAAGACTTCCTGCCATTTTTATTCAGAAACACTAAAGCATTAAAACATAAAATAAAAACCTTAAACATCTTGGCTTTTAAGGACTAAAAGCTGAGTTCATATAGAGAACTCTCTTTTTCTGGCATCTTGTGGCTATATTTCATGTCTAGAGAGCCTTATAGATCACATTGCTGGTCCTACAAAGCCCTTGGGGTCCCTTCCAACTCAAGATTCTACAAATCTATTCCTTTTGGTATATTACAATTCAAAAATCCAAGCTTTCTTAAGCTCCACTAGAATCTTAAATGGTCTGGTTGAGAAGGAGCCAGTGGGGGAAATTGGATTTGTTCATATTTGTAATTTCAAGTCATTAGAAGGATTTCCAGCCACAGTTCTAGCCACACCTGAACACGAAGATTAACATTTTAGTTCGGGGGCCCCTAAATGAAGGAAAGAACTAGGGTGGGTGGAGCAGATGGATTAACCACAGAGCCCAGTACCAGTTGGAGAACACTAGCTGATTAATATCATTACTGATAGGCTTACTGAGTTCAAGTGCAAACTCTCTGAGGTAAGAGGAGGCACAAAGACTCCTCTCGACAAAGTTGTCCTGACTCCATGAACAGTAGGGCCGGCACAGCCATAACACTGGACCAGCAGGTGCAGTTCTGATCACCTCTTAAACCTCTTCTATTTGTCTTTCCTGCCACAGTTAAACTCATAAGCTCTTCACTCCTATTGCGCAGATCCAATTTTCTCCAGTAGTGTGAAGTCAATGCTATTGAGTTTGCTAAGGGGGCCTTTAATTCAGAAGCACAAACACCAAAAGGTTAGAGGTAATTAAGCACAATCTTTCTTTCAGTCCAGACAGAGAACTTGTAAATGGAGCGTCACCTTACAAAGGGTAATGAGAACCATATGTCAACCACCTCTCTAATGCAACAGAACAAATGAGGCATCCTAGATTTATGACCAAGACAAGTGACTGCTTTAACAGTGGCAGCAGATTTAGTACCAGCACATGGCACATGTAACTTACACAGATTCTAAAAAATAAACCTGCGATGGAAGCTCACAGTTGCTAGGGCAGCAGGGAATAAAAATGAAATGAAATCCATCTGGGTCGATGGATCTGTTCTGTTTTGTTACGTCCAAATAGCAAGTGCCTTTCTCTTATACAGTCATACCTTGGGATGAATATGCTTCAGCTTAAATAATTTCGGGTTGCGCTCCGCAGGAACCCAGAAGTAATGGAGCACATGACTTCTGGGTTTTGCCGCTCGCGCAGACGCTCAAAATGACGTCACGCGCATGCACGGAAGTGGAGAAATGCGACCTGCGCACGCGCAGACACGCAGTCACACCTTACGTTCGCTTCAGGATGTGAACAGGGCTCCAGAACAGATCCCGTTCGCATCCAGAGGTACCACTGTATATGATAGACTTGTGTGGTGCAGGGGTGAAGCCTTGACAGTGACAGCACGTAGGTCAGCCTGGGAGACAACAGAGGGTAGGGCTGCCTACGATGCCCCCAGACAGCTGCGTGACAATTTTTTAACATTAAGATTTTTATGAAGAGATTCTAAAATGCCCTGAGGAGAAAGCAGAACAATGGAAGCTTCTGTTGTGGGGGAAGAAAAGCTTCAAGAAATTCAGATGAGGCATTTCCCTGATTTATATCACACATGCCTCAGGACAGGTAATTTGGGCAAATGGAAGCTAGAGAGAGAGAGAGAAAGGGAGAGAATGAAAATAGGGGACTGGGATTTAAATTCGGATTCCATCGTTCCTTTAAAGTGCAAATGGAAAGCTGGAAATCACATTCTCTCAGGTCGCATCTGTTTTGACCCACAATAGAGAGTGACATCTTTATTTGCTCATTTGAGAAAAAGTAACAAGTGCCTCCTAGAGAGACAGCTTAGGTCACCACTACCTGCTTATCTGTCTGCATCTCCCACTTATGGGCACAAGTGAAATCTTTTTAAGTCACACCATATATTCAAACCTTTCCGATATCACTTTAAATTTCCCAAACGTTTCTGTGTCCTGAAGTTGTTTTTTTTAAAAAATTATGGGCAATGTAGAATTAACACAGGCCATTTCTTTTTCCCATTAATTGCTGAAGGATGGTTGCGGGAAGGCGGGGGACAGGAGAAATTCTGCTACCCCTAAAATGCCACAGCAATTAAACAGCTATGAATTGCCTCTGAGGTCCACAGGGATACTCCACAGCAACCATGTTAGCCTGTTTTCAGTTAAACTGTCAAAGCAGAAGCAAAACAAGAGAGCTTTGTGCCCCCGATAGACCAACAATCCTATTGTTTTGTGAACCGGAGGCCAACCCCCCCCCCCCAGGTCAACACGTAGCCCGACACAAACCTTGTTTCTCAAACTCTTCAAAGAGATTCAAGCTGGTGATGCTGGGCCCAGTAAAAATGATGTAGTTCTTCCCTGCCGCGTTCTGACAAAGGCTCTTGGCCACCATGCTGTGGAGCTGGGTTTTGTTCTTCAAAGCATCCAGGCCTTCCGTGCCACTTCCTTCTTTCAGGTGGACATAGATCTTAACAAGCAAGCGGGGGCAGGGGCAGGGGCAGAACAGCAGGGAGAAAAGTCAGTGCGCAGAAAGGCCAGTGGCAACGCTCTCTCGTTCTTCGGGGAGATGAGCTGAATAGTACAAGTGCATACCTAATCAATGCTATAAGGCCTCTTCTGATGGACTATGCCAAAATGGCAAAATTAAGTGGGAAGATCGGAAATCAAGAAGACAATAATTTTAAGAAAGAATGGGGAAAGTTTATAAGTTCTTTACGAAACCACTGTAAACAGGTTAAAACAGTAGCAGGATTTTAGTCACACTTGTAAAGTAACGGAAAGTATGGATAATTTAGAAGGATAAAAATTTGGATAAGTACAGTGGTACCTCGGGTTACGAACTTAATTCATTCTGGAGGTCCGTTCTTAACCCGAAACCGTTCTTAACCTGAGGTACTACTTTAGCTAATGGGGCCTCCTGCTGCTGCTGCACCGCTGGCGCTCAATTTCCGTTCTCATTCTGGGGCAAAGTTTGTAACCCGAGGTACTACTTCCGGGTTACGGGAGTTTGTAACCCAAAGTGTTTGTAACCCAAGGTACCACTGTATTGATATGCAGTTGTAAATGTTATCATTAGGACCCATGGAAGGGATGGGGGGGGGGGAGTCAGAAGATTCAGAATAATCTCAATATTTGGAATTTTATTTTTGTTATGTGTTTATACCTTTCAAAAATCAAATCAAATAATAATAATAATAATAAATGCTAAGGCCTCTTCAGTCCTGAAGGGGAGCAGTCCTATGCACAAGAAGCTGGCGAGAGGCAAGCTGGTGTAGCTTAAACTGGTGTAAAGTTACACTAGATGCAAGTCCTGTTCAGCAGTGGGACTACTGCTCTGCCTAAACCCGGCAGAGGTAATTTTATGTTCTATAGCCGGTTGCCAGGTAATTTGATGGAACCGAATGGGCTCAAAATCCAGCCTAAGTTTCTCTTCTCTGGTCCTGCCTCCACCTCACGCCCAGAATGCCCCTTTGCAGGGACTTACTCCAGCCTCATCTTAGCCAGCTTCTGCTCTGCTCCAGCTATGACAGGATGAGAAAGTTATACCACTACGTCTGAGCCAGGATTGGAGATTTAATGCTGGCGGAGCCCAGATATGCTGCAATTCTAAGCTGCTCATCCTGGCCGCTCTTGCCACAGGCTTGTCCCCCTGAAACCTTTTGTTGGAACTGCAGCAAGAAATCCCATCCCAAAGCTGAATTAGCAAGCATCGTTGCAAGAAACAGCATGTTTAGAGCTGGACTGTTTTCAAAAATCATTAGGTATTCATCCACAGGAAAAGCTACAGAGTTTGAATTGTGAAAGAGACTGATTGTTCATGGAAGAAAGAAAGAAAGAAAGAAAGAAAGAAAGAAAGAAAGAAAGAAAGAAAGAAATGCACACTGGTACTGCTTTTGGACTACTATGGGAAACAAGGAGTGCTTCACCTTACTGTGCAGCTTGAAAAGACATTTGCTTGTCACTATATTTTGTGTCCTTCATTTCTAGAGATGTATCTCTTACTCTATACACACCCATAGTAACGAGACATCAGCCCCATTCAGGCATTCTTAAGTTCTATCCATGGAGTCCTGTGCCCTGGCATCACTACCCAGCCTTTCCCATACTAAGGGAGAAGATCTGAAGTAGGACAGTAGATGAATTGGACTGAATGTCCAGTCCTCCTTGCAGCTGGTAACCCTGCACCATCAAGCAAACAATTCCTGTTGGTCAGGCATACAATTCCTATTTGGCCCATATGCGGTCAGCTGATCTTACACTGAGCCTGGATAAGGGTGGAGGGTGCTTAAATAGCTCACTGAGCTCCCCCCTCTGCCAGCATTGGCACAACATGTTTCTGTGGACACGCTACTTCCACGGGATCTTAAGGCACAAGCCAACCCCAAGCAATTTTGCATTGGTTTCAGATTGAAGTATCAAGTTTTAAGAAAGGGTTAGGCTGTGGCAGAACCAAGGATCAGATACACCCAGAGGGAGCCTGATGGAGAGTTGTAAGCAGCCGGGAGAAATTTGATCATGTCCTAAGACACTCCAGTCCTGTTTGAACAGGAGCAGTTTATGGCATGACAGATCCTTCAGCTCAAACTGCAGATGCAATAAGGTCAGTTACATAGGAAATTATGGCAATCCTATCAGCCAAAACATGCACTGACCACCTTCCAAGCAGCCTGTAGTAAACCAGTTTTTCAGTCCCACTGATTAGACATTTGGATCCATGTAAATAGTTGTAGAGAGCCCTCTGTGTGCATGGCAGAATCACACTGACACAAGGAGATGTAGCTGCAGGCCCATCTGTACCCATCACATGAGAATAGGCCTGCAGCAGAAGGCAGCTATAATGGAAACTAGGAGAAAACCTAAGACACGTCTCACTTGGGGGCACAATTCAGTGGAAAGTTTTCTTGTGCAAACCTCAATTAAATGAACAGTGGTTTGTTTCAACTGGGTTTAGGGATGAGACCTCCTTTGTGGTTACTAGCCTAACTTCTCATGGGCTTGAGCACCCCTCCTCAACACCTCTAGTGTGGCTGCAATACTTCTGGTTTTGATTTACCACAGTTCACTATGTTGTCTAAACCCAACAACAACTGTGGTTCATCTTGCCAATTTCAGACCATGAGTCATGCGGCTGGCTTGTTTCTGCCAACCACTGCTCATATCACTGTTCAACTAACCATTGGTGAACCATAATTGAGGGGTCTGGAATAATGCTAAAGTCCCGTTAATAGACAAACAAAAGCTTCAAAACTCCTTCTTGGGCCCACACCAAAGGAGGAGGTAGCAGCGGAGCACACACTCTCGGTGGGTGGGAGAGGTGTTAGGAACGTCCTACTCTCGTGTAGGACCCTGGCAGAGACACATGCCCGACTGGCATGTTCTCTCCCTCCTGGTCGATCGTTCGGGAGCTTCAAAAGCTTTCTTCTGCCTGAACATCACAGCGACTGATGCCAACAGACATCAGCACACTCAGGGATCTGCAGAGTGTTCGCAGTTTGTGTAACAGAATTCAGTAGCTCAGCATTTGGCTAATCTATGTTTATTTACATATAATACACTCGGAGCATTCTGACTTAGCTCCTTCCTCTTTCTCATCAGACAGCAGAGAGAAAGAACAAAGGACAATAGTCCCATTTCACGGAACACAGTAACACAAACATCCTGTCTCCATCACTTCCCACTCTGTGAAATTAAAACATACACTGTCATGTGATAGACAACAATCCCATGACTGCAGACATGGGGAATGAATCTCCAACATCCTCCCCTAATTCGACAGTGGAATTTGCTGTCAAGGAGTGTGGTGGAGTCTCCTTCTTTGGAGGTCTTTAAGCAGAGGCTTGACAACCATATGTCAGGAGTGCTCTGATGGTGCTTCCTGCTTGGCAGGGGGTTGGACTCGATGACCCTTGTGGTCTCTTCCAACTCTATGATTCTATGAAAGCAACTCTGTCCTGAGTAATATTCCAAAAGCCTATTTTCACAGACGTTTGAGCTGTCTGCCTAACAGCTGCAATAATCTATGCACAAATTGATGTCTTGGCCCTGTGCTTGACAGGGAAGGTTTCCCACATGACCCTCATGAGTGGATATTCTTTAAGCCATGGCTTAATTAATACTTGGGAACGGATTTTTGCGATGCTCAAGGAGAAACAACAGTAAAGCAAGTATTATTTAAAAGAATTAAATGAAATATACTCTACGGGGTGTTGTGGAAGGGAGCTGTCTCAAAAATATGAACAAGGCAACTGATAAATTCAACTAGTTTTATTCCTACAAGCTTTGAACTTTCACAAATTTCTGAGAGAGAGAGAGAGAGAGAGAGAGAGAGAGAGAGAGAGATGTTAAATACGGATACCCCTACAAAAACGACAGATGGCTAACCCTTCTGCAACTCTGCCCTTGAAAAGGAAATTCACCCCGGGCTTATATTTTGCTCTCTCAAAGTAGAATGAGTAAATCAATTAGGACTTAATGGGACATCAAATAAGCTTATTCACAACGTGAGGACAGCGAAAGTCATTCTAATTTTTAATGTGGCACCTTACCACCGTGCACAGTCCTGACATTCTCCAACATCAGAAATGGCTCTCTGTTTAGAACTGCCACAGGTTTATCATGAATGAAAAACAAATGGGTAACAGGGAGACAGGGAGGAGAAAGGAAAGAAAGATGGAAAACTCCAACCCATCTGCATGCATTTACAGTGTGGCCTGATGCCATGTTAGATTGGATCAACATAAGCACATTTTAAGAGTCTAGAATCAAGGCTATTGACAAGACTCAAGATCCCAGCCCCTTTCAGCACCACTGGAACTATTAAGAAAAGACCATACTTGGGCCGCAGCTAGGGATGGGTGAATCTGTCCATTTTGATTTCAGTTTTTAATTTCCCAATCTTCACTTCTCCGCATTTCCACATCCATTTGCAATTTTCTTTTAAAGAGTCCTCACAACACCACCAGCATTTACATATGAATTTCTCCTAATATACACATTTTTGTGCACAGTTTTGCCTTATATGCATTTTTGCCAAACAACTTCCCAAATTAGAAGGCATTTTGTGTGCTATTTTCACTAATGTATGCATTGTAAGGCACATTTTGACCCTGTGTGTTTTTGTACGCATCACTTGGGTTGAGAACTACACTGCAAAATTCAGAGAAGTGCATATTTTGAAAGTTACTGTATTTTGAGTCTCCTCCTGCTTCCCAGGCAAATTTGGTAAGTTCACCTTTAAATGCTGAATCAAATTTCTCCCCATCCCCAGTCATAGCTCTGACTTCCTGATTCAGTTTGGAAGCTGTGATTTGAGTGGCAGGACCATGAGATGATCTGCCTCCACATCTCTTCATGGCTTAATTAAACTGGAAGCATGCCGTGCCAGTCAGACTGCATTGGGAATGGAAAATTATTATCCCGGCTTATCATTTGGAAATTATTTTCCTCACTTCTGGACACCACGGTTAAAAGAAGGTTATTGAAACAGAGTACAGAGATAAAGAGCAGAACTGCATAGATGATAAAGAGTCCAGAAGGTAAATCCTATCAGAAAAGTGGTAAGTGTTTAGCTTAGGGAAAAGAACCTGGACGGGGGGGGGGGGGGGTTATTTAAATTATACCAATAATTTTATATCAGCTTTGTCTGCATTTTGAGATCTGATGGGCACAAGTTAACATCAAGAGAAGCAACAAGCCAAAAATCAGAATAAAAACACAATTAAAAAGAAAAAGATTAATTAAAATTAAAAGCAGCATAATGAAACAATTCAATCACAAAGGCTAAAAGGCAAGGTCTATGTCAGGCAACATAGACACCAGGTGAGTTTCTACTGAGAGGGAAAGTGGTGCCATCACAGAAGAGGCCCTCTTCTATGGCTGCCATCTACCTCGCCTTAGTATGGCACCCAAAGGAGTGCCTCATCTGTTGGCTTCAGTGCACTGGTGTGTTGATGTGGGAGCAGACATTCCTACAGGCACCTGCATCCGAAGCTGTGATCCCCAGGTGCTAAGTAAAATAGCTAGTATGAAGGCTGGGCAGGGGGCTAAGAAGTCCCATTGCATGGCTAGAAGTTTCATGGATGAGACTCATGAGTTGAATTCCACCCATAAACCCCACAGGCTATACCAGTTTTGGCTTTTGTGCAATGAATTGCTTTGCTTTGTCTTTTTTACTCATCTGAATTGCTTTGAGATTTCTATAAATGTAAGCTATATGGAAACATTATAAAATCAAAACATAAAGTACAATAAATGGCATTTTGGATTCAAGAACTTGGGGCTTCTACATTCGTAGAAATTGTTTTTGTTAGAAAGATGCTCTCATACAGATAGCTGCAGAGAGTTTACCATTTCTTCTCACTTAAGTCAATTATCTCCATGTTGGAACCAATCATTTAGACTAAACTAAAGCCTCCTTTTGGTGCATTGAGCAAATTATTGTTTTCCTCCTTCACAGAACAGCAGGCAGTCTCCAAATAAGTGGTTGACTTCCACAGGGCCTTTGTATAAATGTACTGGAAAGGTCGTCAACATAAAGGTGAATGTGGTATTTAAGTCTCTAGCCACTGGGGGGAAAACATCACACCTGTTCTTGCAAGCTGTGATATTGATGGGTTCACACTTTTTGAAATGTTCATTTTCACAACTTCTTGAACTCCTTTCTCACCTGATCCTTTCAAATATGAACAGAGGGCTGTCAAGATGTGCATAGACAAAGGCTCTTGAGATTACTTGGGAGTTATTTGGATGCAAGTCAAACGCAAGTGTCAAGTTCATTATTTTGCTCAAGCTGTTGAGCTTGATCCTGTGACGTGCGGAGTGTCATCCATTCTCATTGACTTTGACAGTTTGAAGATGTATGTTAATGGAGATGGACTGAGGGCAGAAAATAAATTATATTTGGAGCCCAGAGTAGCTGGAATCTCTCCAGCAAGTTTACATTTGTAACAGTTTTCATTTTATGATCTATAGACCTTGCTCTTTCTCCTTCTTATCCTTCAGTGCCAAAGTCCATGAAGGCCAAACAAAAAGTCTTATACCGTGGGAACTATCGCCCATGGCTTTTCCCCGTGATACTCCTGTAAGAATCCTGAGTTGAAGACGCAGCTACTATGCTAATGGGAAGTGCAGCAATGTCAGCATGGGAAGTAACTGGTTATGATGACAAATTTCAGAAATGGGGGTTTCAGAATGATTTCAACTCAGAAATCCATGATCCATCAGAAGCCAAGACCAAGCCCTCTCTGAAATCTGGGCCCAGTCCATAATGGCTCTACTGCTTGGATAGCTCAGTTGGTTAGAGCATGGTGCTGATAACACTAAGGTTGCAGGTTTGATCCCCGTATGGGACAGCTGCATATTCCTGCATTGCAGGGCATTGGACTAGATGATCCACACGGTCCCTTCCAACTCTACAATTCTATGATTCTATGACCATCATCTAGTGCTCCCTCCAATGTCCCAAACCATGCAAATGGAAATGTGTGCATCCACTGGTTGCTGGGGGTTTTTTTGGGGGGGGGGGGAGATGTGCAAAGTATTTATTTCATTAAATTGCTTGTTTTTTGTTTTTGTTTTTAAATCGAAGTAGAATACCAAAAAGGGGCAATAGGACTAATTTCTCACAAAAATTGAAAATAATACTTCCTGTCCAGTTTGTCTCAGGTGCTACAAGTGGTTGTAACATAGTAGGTTTTTTTTTTTTTTAAGAAAGCTGGAAATATGAGGATTATGGTTCATCCTGGGATGGAGCAACACGCCCCCCTTCATTTTGTCTCTCCCCACCCACACCCTGAAATATATACCCAGGATTTGTTGAAGGAAAAACTGTATAGGCCATATCTTTAAGGGGTGGACGCTTAGTCAGAAATTGTATCTCTTGCTGAGGTACCTTAGGCTTGCAGTCTGAATTATTCAATAAAATTAGGAGGCATAGAAAACAACCATCTTGAGACTGGCAGAAAGGACAAGATGAACTTCCCTAGGATATTTTTTAAAAAAACCTGCCATGCTTTCTCATATAAACAGTGTTAGCTTCGCCCATGCAGGGGGCTGTTGATGGACAGGTAACCTTATTCTTGTTACCAGAGGGCTTGGGGAAGTTTCAATTTAACATAAATCATGCAAACAAAGACTTGGGCCTAAGGCCTTTTTCTGTACAGGACAGACAGTGGCTCCCCTTCTACCCTCTTAGAAAATGCCTTAAAGTACAAATCAAGGAACTTTTCTGTGCAGATGCCTGACTCAGGGTTGAGGCCAATTCCACAGGCTCTTACCTGGCAGATAAAACCAGTTGATGAGCACTGCCGTACCCAGAGACTGAATTTCCGCTTTTTCCTCTTGCGTAACTCTCGCTCTGTGCAGGTGGCAATGAAAACCGGATCTTCGTCAATCAGAGGTTCATGGAGTACCTAAAATCACAACGGGGTTGTGTTATTCTATCACTGGGAAGGAAAACAGGGTTTTCAATTTCTCTAAAGCAAGCATGTCAAAGTGGATCAAGTGTCCTATTTCAACCAATACCCATTCAGCTGTGAAGCTTACCAGGTGACCAGTTGCTATCTCTGAGCCTAATCTACATCGCTAGGTTGTTGTGGAAATAAAATAACACAGGATTGCCACATTGTAAGCTAAAAAATAGCCAGCCAGAAGAAATGTCCAGAGGAACAGGAAAACCCTGAAGGCTGTGGTGGACACAGGCACAAGCAATTGAAAGAGCCAAGAAAGGGGCAACATCCTTAAAGACTTAAAGTGGAAGAGGTAAAAGATAGAATTAACCTGACTCAGCATCACCTGGCGTCTGCCAATACTTCCATTGGAACAAATGGAATATTTGTTCCAATATTTATTGGAACAAACCGATCAATTGTTGAGTTGCACACATCTTTCCACCCCCATTATTTGAAGACCCAAAGGGTGGAGGATATTGAGTTGTATAATGTTGAGCTTCCCCCTGATATTCTGGCTCCAAGCTCCTTGGAAGGGAAAGGAAGACCATGGATGTGATGAAACAAATGAACATGTTCTCTCCTCAAACCCCAATCCATAGCGGAGAGTCAATTGCTGTCCTATGCAACAGAGATGATTGCAAGGTGATAGATAGATGATAGATATAGATGATAGATAGATGATAGATAAGATAGACAGATGATAGATAGATAGAATGATGAAAACTTCAGATTACCTAGATCCCAATACATTTTGGATTATAATTCATAGGGGGTTATACACAACCCTTTCTAGCAAAACCATGTTGTTCATGTCTGAACAGTGTACCCTGGCCTAGTTCAAACAAGCTATGGTGCTATCCAACCAAACCGTGTGTGGTGACTAAGGTTTGTTCTTACTGCCTCTTAATGGTTTATTTGGGGAAAACAAATCACAAGCCTGGGTTTAGATGACACAACCCAGATTCTGGCTTCTTTCATTTATGCCATGGCAGGATTGCTGTGAGAACTTTTGAGCAGTGTACACCAGTAACTATGGATTGTGCACCAACTATAGTTTAATGTGAACTTGATCCATGTTTCCAGGGCATACGTTAACAATCTCCCCAAATATGAGGAGGTGGGGGGTCACCATCTTTGCTCAGCCCTTATTCCTCTGATTATCGCTAGTCGAAACATTTACTTTAGCCCTTGTGAATTTGTAGACTGCAAGCGGAGCAAAGAACAGCTTGCTTATAATGAACTTGTTGTTCCCTCCTGAGAGCTATGCCTTGGTGATTTTAATTCCCTCCAGAATGTTAATCTTTGGCCGAGTTCATGTTGCTTCTTGCCAGCCATGTTCCACTCCTCCGGCTACCCAACAGCATCAAGCCATCAAATGAGATTTATTTTAAAAAAATAAAATGAAAAGGTTGCTCATTTAAAACATAGGTCTGTTTTGGAAAGCATCTTCAACGCATCACAGGGCTCACCTGTGCAATTATCATTAAAAGGGAATAGCAGAGAGAAAAGTTTGAAGCCACAAATGAATGTAGATTTTTTTTTAAGCAACATATTTATTATGTTCCACATAACCCATGGAATTGGGACATACAATGCCACTTAAAACTGGTGACGAGAGGATCCTCACAGTCCACATGAAAGTTATTTGGAAAATGGGATTAATTCCAGTTGTTCAGCAAAACAATCTGTACATTAAATTGAATCTGTTGTGTACTGAGCCCACCTAAGCATGGACATCGCCTCATAGGAACAGATTACTTTTAGATGCAGATTGTGTATAGATAAATATAATGATACTTGTGAGTGTGTTTATAAAAATTATAACGACTTGCTAATAATTGTACAATTATTGGAATAACAGTATTATTCCATTGTATTACAGTTTCAAGCACCTTTTCCTCTCTTTTTTTCATTTCTTTCACTTCATTTGTCCACTGAAAGTTTTCAATAAAATATAAATAAATAAAAACGATTACAGGAGACTTCTCCATTGCTGGCAGTCACTGGGGGAACAACATGGTGGGCAACAGCAAATTTGGGGCGGGAGCAGAATTGTTGTGCTCCTTCAAACTGTCCCTTCCTTGTAATGGTTCGGACTAGATGACTCTTGGTGACCCTTCCAACCCCACAATTCTATGGCATACATGCTGTTCAGAATGCCTGAAGAGGACTTTAGGAGAACTCCCAAACTGCACACATTGATCCCTCAGGGGGAGTGCAATCCCCTCTAGGACCAGCTGTAAAACAATACCCAGGGTATTTGGACTCCCAGCTTGCAGAACATCTGCCTGGTCTCACTGCAAGGGACATCTATAAGATGTGTAGTGTTTCCTTGAACCACCATGGGGGTATACTCTGAAAGTCGAGTGGAAGCGTGGTTCAGGGTTTCGATACTGAGAGCTTAAAATTCAAATATGCCTGCCTTCAAACATACTGGATATTGTTATAACAAAATTTCTCCCCGGCAGCCTTACATCTATCTACACATCTTCACCTCTAGAGCTGCTGCACGTCTTCATTTATGCAAGCCCTTAATAGCTCATAAAAGATTCACAGCACCACCTGAAAGCACCATAGCAAAACATGCAGATTATACTAAAAAAAACCAAGAGGCACAGATGTGCGGAGCTGGGCAAAGTCTTTTTGATATCCTAAAGCAGACATGTATAACCGGTTGACCGCGATCGACAGGTAGATCCCCTGTCAATTGTGGGATCCTTATCAATCGCTGGGTTAGAAAAACTTCAGAATGAATGCTTCCACCCCCCTCCCCCCTCATTCTGTCCCTCCATTGCATCAAGTGGGCAGAGTTTGGTGTTTTATCATTGCGAAGCTGAATATGGCAATTGACTTAAGCGTTGTGTGCGTTTGTTATTGGCGGAGTGTGAGATGAGCGAAATATGTCACTCTCCCTTTAAAAAAGCTCAAAAACTGTGCCCACCCAAAGCTAAACAACTCTGTTCTCCCCCCAAAAAACTCAACAATTCAGGTCAATCCTCAATGACAATGGGTAGATCACTGCCAGTTTTTTTACACTGGGAGTAGATCACAGTCTCTTGGGAGTTGGACAGGCCTGTCCTAAAGAATATGGGTGCTAAGCCAGCAGCTACCCTGAGCCCCTAGCAATTCTCCTCAGTCACTTACCTCCTCAAGTAAATTTTAATACTAGAATGTGGCACCTTAACGTTGACACCACTTTGTACAAGTGGGTTATTGTGTTTAATTTGCCTTGAAGCTATATCCATCCATCCAACTGCTTATCTAAGAGGAGTTAGGACAAAGTGTTGTAGAAAAGGAGATTTAAAGACAAATAATTGAAGGTGCTGGTGTTAACCAACAAAGCCATACACAGTCTGGGACTCCAGTACCTTTTTCCTTTACCACCTGAACCTTACAAAGGCCCTCCTCAGGGTGGCCGCTCCATCAGAGTTACAGTGTGTGACAATGAGGGGGGTGGGGCTTGTCAGTGGTGACCCCCCCCCCCATACAGAATGCTCCCCAGGGAAATTTGCCTGGTGCCTTCTGTGCAATTTTCTTTCAGGGACAAGCAAATACATTATACCCCGCCTAGGTTTATAGTAAATTTTAGAAGTTTTATTGGTTTCAGCAGCAGCACAGTTTTAAAGCTTTAAGAGTTAACATCTTCCTTCTGATGACAATTTTAATATCGTTTATTCAGGTTGTTAAGTTTCATTGGTTTGGAAAGGGAAGTGTCTTCCATACAGCTTGGTATAAGGGAGGGGTGGGTTACTGGTGCCTGCATGACATTTTATGTCATTTTTAATTAACAATTTTATTTTTTATGTTGCAAGTTACCTAGAGACTTTGGAGTAGGCCACACACACACACACACACACACACACACTTTCATAGTGGTGACAATGACAGCAACAAAATGGTAACAATTTCTAGACTATAAGTGATCACAAAAGAATTCAACTAATTCCTTTAGTGAAATGTGGCTGGCGGGGGGGTGGGGGGGAGAGTGCAAATTGCAAGGTTCAGACTCAAGGGAATCTCAGCCTTTCGACATCCAGTAACAGTCTTTCTTAAATCAGGAGCAAACTGAAGTATCTTCTCTCACCCCCACCTTTGCTATTTTATGTACCACTTTTTGCATATTGTTAACCTTGGCACATTAGAAAATAAATTCAATAACCAAAATGCTGTCAAGGGAAAGAGGTGCCAAACTTAAAGGTCTCTGAATAATTCATTTGAAATCTGTGCTAAACTACCGCAAAAACAGCTATTTCAGCATCTGCCACTCTGAAATCTGCGTTCTTCCATTAGTACTGGAAGAGAGGCAGACCAAAGAGCCAAAGACAATTTAATTTGCTTTAGCAAATCTTCAACATAGGGCCAAACACAGGTATATAGGCAGAGCCAGATGTTCAGCATTATATAAGGCTGATTCCAGCCATATAAGTATTTCAAACAGGAGCAAAGTATTCTTGGCAAAGGGACTTAGAAATGGGGAGATGGATTAGATAGAATTCAGAATTATAGCAGTCAGATATGATTAAGCTTTTAAGCCTTTGACATTCAATGCATTTAAAGGCCAGCTCACATGCATGGACGTCACTTAATGATATCTGCTGGTGTCTGAATGCGTGAACTGACACCACTGAAAAACAACCAGCAGATTTGTTGTTGTTGTTTAGTCATTTAGTCGTGTCCGACTCTTCATGACCCCATGGACCAGAGCACGCCAGGCACTCCTGTCTTCCACTGCCTCCCGCAGTTTGGTGAAACTCAAGCTGGCAGCTTCGAGAACACTGTCCAACCATCTCATCCTCTGTCGTCCCCTTCTTCTTGTGCCCTCCATCTTTCCCAACATCAGGGTCTTTTCCAGGAAGTCTTCTCTTCTCATGAGGTGGCCAAAGTATTGGAGCCTCAGCTTCAGGATGTGTCCTTCTAGTGAGCACTCAGGGCTGATTTCCTCAAGAGTCTCCCTTCAGCACCATAATTCAAAAGCATAAATTCTTCGGCGATCAGCCTTCTTTACGGTCCAGCTCTCACTTCCATACATCACTACTGGCAAAACCATAGCTTTAACTATACGGACCTTTGTTGGCAAGGTGATGTTTCTGCTTTTTAAGATGCTGTCTAGGTTTGTCATTGCTTTTCTCCCAAGAAGCAGGTGTCTTTTAATTTTGTGACTGCTGTCACCATCTGCAGGGATCATGGAGCCCAAGGAAGTAAAACCTCTCACTGCCTCCATTTCTTCCCCTTCTATTTGCCAGGAGGTGATGGGACCAGTGGCCATGATCTTCGTTTTTTTGATGTTGAGCTTCAGACCATATTTTGCACTCTCCTCTTTCACCCTCATTAAGAGGTTCTTTAATTCCTCCTCACTTTCTGCCATCAAGGTTGTGTCATCTGCAACAAATTCCCACCGTGAGCAATGGGAACCTGGACAATGTCACGGCTAATTTAATTCCATTGATTTCCAGTTCATCTTAGGGTCAAACCAGACATAATATTATGTTGAAGTAAAAAACCTGGCCTCTGATCTCAAGTGGAGCAGCGCAGGTTGGGGGAGAAGGGCTTTAAGCCTTTGCCCCGGCCGTGATTGTCACCAGGGCAGGTGTGTATTGGCAGCCAGGTGATAATGAGGCAAGCTGAGACCATTGTCTTGGGCTGTGGATGAACTGGAGCAGTAAACTGACACATCCTGCATCCTCCAAGGCTCATGCGCCCTTGTCATTGCCTGGTTCCTGTTATTGACACTGGGTGCCCACAGACATGGCAAGTCTCTCTGCTTCCGTCTCCACCTCACTCTAGCCCACGTGTGGGGAACCAGCAGCCCATGGGATTAATTAGGCCCACCAAGGCTTTTAATTTGGCCCATGAAGCCATTCCCCCCCCCCCCAGCCATGCCCACCTGTCAGGATGTCAGTTGCGGCTGCAAAAAAAGTAACTAGAAGTCTTGGCTGTCCCTTCGCCTGCACAGGTTGAATTTGGCGCTGTTTAAATTTGCACTGCTTTCAACAGACATCGGATACACATGGGAGCAAACAAGTGGATCCACCCCCCCCCCCCATCGCCATGGTCATGGTCTGTTTCAAAGAGTGCAGAATACAATATGCTTCCCAACGAATGACTGGTAGCACACTCTAAGGCCCCACGATGGTGCCTTTGCAAGCACAACTTGTATTCCTTGCCATTTGAATCTGGCACCAAATGCAAGCCATGCTGCTTCAGTAGGGAGGTGTGCGTGTCAAATCCATCTGCTCTCCACCTGTGGAGGGTTGGCCACGATTGAATCCTCTCCACCAGCCGAAAGTAGTTCCTCAAAGCCTCTGAGGAAGGGCCATGGGGAGTTCCTTCCTCAGAATAAGGCATTCTAGGCTCTAAGAGCATTTGCCTTGCTGCTGCAGTTTGTCACTGTGGCTAGAAATGTTGTTTTATTTGGGAAAGAAATGTTAAAGTAACAGCATCTTTAGATTTTCGTGGCGGTGGAGACAGTGGAGAAGACACTTTCCCAGTCTTCTTATTAGCATATCTCTGGTGGCTAATTCTCACACTCGATGCTGCAGTCTTCAAGCAGGGATAAAACACATTCCACTCTTTAGTCAGCAGAATATTCTCTCACTAACAGCCTTCCAAGAATATTCTTCACTTACAAAGCATGCTATACCTTCATGTTGGAAAGGGTTAACATTTAATGCTGGGTTCCAGTCTTCAATTCAATTAAACAATTAGCCATAAAGAGAAATAGTACAGACACAAGCTGAATTAATTTATCCCTCTGAGTCACCACCTTCCAAAATGAAAACCAGTAGCTCCTACTGGCTAATTCTTTTGGTTTGTTGGTGACTGGTTTCATCTTAATTTGATTACAGCTAAGCTAATCAATTTACTGAAAAGAAATATCATATATGAACTTTAAACCTTAGTAGCATGGCTTATTTTGTGATTGAATTAAGTGCCTGCCTTAGCTCAGGATAGATTTGTACATACTTATCTTGATGTACCACAAAACTGTATGACATGCATTCATAAACACACCGCTGCACATTCATGCTTTGCACTGCTGGGAGTGCGTGCTAAATATGCACTTGAAAAAATTCTTTTTAAAATTTATTAAATTTATTAAATTTCTATACTGCCCTTCATCTGAGGATCATAGGGCAGTTTACAACGTAAAAACACGAAAAGTGTAACATAGTGAAAGTAATAATCTCAGCGGCCTCTTACATGATCCACTTTTATTTTGTATTATGAGATCCTATTACGCTAATCAGCTGTTTACAGTGGTACCTCAGTTTTCAAGCATTGGAATCTGAAAGTTTTACTTTTCGAACGCTGAAAACCCAGAAGTAATTGCTTCCGTTTTCAAACGCGCCTCGGAAGTCAAACGGCTTCCGCTGCATTCCCCCCCCCCCAATTTTCTCAGTGGAAATTGCAGGCGGCCTTTGTGTTTTTGAACATTTCGGAAGCCAACCGGTCTTCCGAAATGGATTACGTTCGAAAACTGAGGGACCACAGTATCAGGAAAGTTGGATACATTTATGTTCTGCAGCTCTGGTATAAAAGAGCCTCTGACGTACCAGCATGGAGTAACCAAAGATCTCCCACAGCCAAGGAACCATATCTCACCTGGGTTTGGGAAGGCTTAAAGGCAGAGTCAAAGCTGTGTTGCAGGGAGTCCAGAAAGGGCTGGATTTTGTAGAGGCCGTGCGTAGTCTGACTGGAACGGAAGGCCACAATATGGAAGTACTTGAGGATCTTCTCAAATCTCGGCTGAGTCATGATCAGTGCTATGCTCTTGTTGCTATAGAAACCACTACTCCAGATGCTGAGTACGGACTCGCAATGGTGAGTGCTGGTGGATATCATGTACGCGAGGAAAGCCTTGATTTCTGTCAGAGTGACGTCTACCCAGGCATCATCACTCCCAAACCGCTCCTGGTACTTCTTGGCATACATATTGGTTTGCACGACCACGTTCTTCAGCAAGTTGTCAGGGACAAAGAGTTGGAAGAAGTCCATGGCACTGGCAGTTGGTGGCATTTTGCGAGTGGGGCCTAGAAAACACAAAAAGAAACATGTTGTGCTCATTTCCTGAGTAAGGGAACTGAGAATTAGCAGTTAGGCCATCTGGCCCATGGACACTCAAATTCAGAGCTGTTTTCTTACAAGACATATCAGAATCTGTAGTCAGAGCAACATTAAAGGTAAAGGTAAAGGGACCCCCGACCATTAGGTCCAGGTGTGGACGACTCTGGGGTTGTGGCGCTCATCTCGCTTTATTGGCCAAGGGAGCCAGCGTACAGCTTCCGGGTCATGTGGCCAGCATGACTAAGCCGCTTCTGGCGAACCAGAGCAGCACATGGCAATGCCGTTTACCTTCCTGCCAGAGTGGTACCTATTGCACTTTGTGCTTTGAGCTAGGTTGGCAGGAGCAGGGACCAAGCAATGGGAGCTCACCCCGTCACGGGGATTCAAACCGCCAACCTTCTGATCGGCAAGCCCTAGGCTCAGTGCTTTAACCCACAGCGCCACCTGCATCCCATTTAATAGGGTACAACATTGTACCCTATTAAAAAGAAGAAAAATAAATAAATAGGTATCTGGGCAATTCAACTTTGGTGCCACAAAAAGCTGGATTTTGTGGTATAAAAGATGCAGATTCAGCATGTTAACATGGCAGACAATCTTATTTTGTCTAATTTAGTCACATTTTTTTTTGTTCTGCATCATCTTTTCTGAACATATATGTAAGAGCATAAGAGGAGCACTGCTGGATCAAACCATAGGTGCACCTAGTCCAGGTCTATCTAATCTAATTCTCACAGTGGCCAGTCTATGTGAAGCCTACAAGCAGGACGTAAGCATGATAGCACCCCCCTGATCATGAACCCTACTATTCAATGCCATTCTGCCTCCTATACTGGAGGAAATATATAGCCAACATATATATTGGCTTCTCTTCCATTTCTGGCTTTGCTAGATATTGAAGGGGGAAGAAACTCCACCCTCAACTGCTAAAATATGCAGCATGATCACTATTCCTGTTTATTTATTTTATGCATTTATATACCACCGTTCAACCAGATGGTTTGTAGGGTTGTCTACAGCAGAACAACAACAAAAATTTCTAAAATCTGAATCAAAATCAAGAAGAAGAAAAAGCATCCCAATAAAAACAATTCTACAGCATGTAGTCACAGGTGAGTCTCACTAAGCTCAAAAAGCAGAATCAGCCTCATATAACCAGCAGGTCTAGTTAATGCACAAAGGGGTTAAGAACATTGAGTAAGTTGGTTTCCTAGACTTAGCTAAAAGGAGGCATTTTTAAGCCTATATTTCCACGCTTTACTTTCCTGCATGTTTTGTGATTTTAAATCTCTGCTGGGGTTTTCTCACCAAGAGAGAATTTGCCCCCAAACCTGGATCTAGGCATCCAGGGAATTCTCCTTTTATCCTTTACTAAATTGTTAAATAACCCACAAAAGTGAGCTGGTTTAGGAATGGAGACTTTTTCGAGTGCCCCTTTGACTTCTGATAATTCAGTGCACATTGCTCATCTACTTTCAACTCTGCCTTTCCAGACATAAGGACTAAAAACTTGGTTTGAAGGGCTGTCAGAGGACAACCCTTGGGTTTCTCTCTTTGGTCTAAGTCCAGTTTAAAGATAAACAATGACAAGAAGGGGGAAACCACTGACAGTTAGCATGTGGGGCGCAAACTGAGCCAGTGCATGGGTCACTTGCTTACATAGTATAGTTGCATATATACAGATATATTATCAACCTTTTTAAAAAAATGACAGAATGGATTGTGGAAACTATCAAGGCATCTTTTTATTAGCTGCGGCCAGAAAACTTCTTGCATGGATCTTAACAAACTATATTCAAGGCTACCCTTCCTGAATCTCAAAATGGTTTTTGACCTTCTAGGGGGACAGTGGACATGATTTTCACTGCTTGACAGCTTCAAGAAAAATGTAGAGACCAAAACCAACCCCTGTATATGGCATTTATTGACCTGACCAAGGCCTTCAACACTGTAAATCATAATGCCCTGTGGACTGTCCTTCTCCTCAAAGTCTGGCCCTTTCAGAGTACAGTAAGTCCCCTGCCCCTCCAGAGAGAGCCCACTTCTCCTTTCCAGGCTCACATCATCCCTACATTCTCTTCACTCTTTCTCTCTGTGTGGTGATCTATATTAGTCTCTATGGTTGTCTTTCTCTTCATTTTCTGTTCCTCCTCACCCCAGCCAGCTGTTGAAGAGTTTAAGAAAGGGCCCACAGGGTCTGCAGAGCTGGACCATTCCTCAGACCATGCAAAGTTAGGCCATATCTAAGGCTGAACTTGATTCACATAACAGTTGAGTGTAAACACCAGCATTTCCTCTTCCAGACTTGGGTCACCAGGGCAAATCATCTGAAAACTCTGTCATGGTCTTGGATAGATGTTTATACCGTATTTGCCCAGCAATTCAGGGTGTTATCACACACACATCCATCAGCATTAGAAATACAGATAAAGGTTTTTTTTTTTTAAAAAAAAGAGTAAAGGACCCCTGGACAGTTAAGTCCAGTCAAAGGTGACTATGGGGTTGCAGCGCTCATCTTGCTTTCAGGTCAAGGAAGCTGGCGTTTGTCCACAGACACCTTTCCAGGTCATGTGGCCAGCATGACTAAACCGCTTCTGGTGCAACGGGACACCGTGATGGAAATTAGAGCACATGGAAACACCGTTTACTTTCCCGCTACAGTAGTACCTATTTATCTACTTGCACTGGCGTACTTTTGAATTGGTAGGTTGGCAGGAGCTGGGACCGAGCAATGGGAGCTCACCCCGTCGCGGGGATTTGAACCGCCAACCTTCTGATTGGCAAGCTCAAGGGGCTCAGTGGTATAGACCACAGCACCACCCACGCCCCTATTAGGAATACAGCAGTGATACAGGGAGATGGTATCTGGCCCTTCGGCATTTATCATTTTGGGTTGCATTTATATGTAAAATCAATTTACTTTGCTTCAAATATAAAGATAATGAAGTTTCCCAAAACAGCAAATTTCCATTCATAATGCACAGCAGGCCAAAGAAATGAAATAAATAAAAAGTACATGCTAGAAGTTTCAGAAAAACAGGTTGGTATAGAATAGTCCATTATTATGATTTTTTGCACAATTATATTTTCAGCAGCTAGCACTCTTTAAAGTGCAATTTTTCTGAGAAGTGATTATGTTAAAGTGGTACTCATTTATTCAACAGGCGCATTTCCTGAGTGCAGTTATTTCTATGTATCTGCATTAATGCTCAAAAATATTTTTCCTCCTTATGTAATATAAGGGCATGTTCCACCCCAGCACAGGTAAAGCTTAACCCATTGTGGGCAATCAACACAGGCCTTATCTCTTCCCCCTTCTTCAGTCTTGAACAGCAAGAAACCCACCAGCCATGGGACCCTGGCCTGCAAGCAATTATTCTACAAGCAACTTGTTTGGCTGGGGCTCTGAAAAGGAAAGGTAACAGGCAAGACAGAAGGTGTGCCTGAGTTCTGGCCAGTGCGCTACAGCTTGTGTGTCTCCATATATGTCTTTTCATGCACTCCAAATGTTTCGGACAACAACTTCCACCAGGCCCAGGCAGTATGATGAGAGATGATCAGGCTGCGGAAGACTGTAAAATTGTATTCTGTTGCTTCATATATTGCTGAACCTGTTCAGGTTAATGTGTGTGTGTGTGGGGGGGTATTTTGAACTTGCAAATGAAGCAATGCTTCTTTTCATGCTACCCAACAGATGTTTGAGTCCTCTCCTGCCCTCCTCCATGCAAAATCCACCCAGCTGTGGTCAGCATTAAGTCTCTGGTGATTTAAATTCTGGAATAGACATGGCAGGAGTCTGGTATGCCTGTACTCGGCACACTGTGTTCCAGCTCTGATAAGCACGACTGCTTGCTGCAGTAGTCTGGCTGAATCCAGCATCCAGAAACAGAGAACACGAGAGGAAACCACACATCCAATCTGCCAAACAGCATTACAGTTAAAAAAAAGAAGTCAGTGCGTCATAGGGAGCTTAGAAGGATGCACATTCACAAATCATCAGAGTCAATCAAATGCTGCAGCAACTTTGTCCTGCAAATTAAGGTCCTGCAAGTAGTTAGTTATTTTGCGCTATTATATTGCTTTGGCCAATCACTATTAGCTTAAAAACAAGACCGAAAGCAAATAACTTTTGCTTAGCCTCCAGGTTCTCATTGGATTTTAAGAGTATCACAGATTCTCAGATTTTAAATACATATGTTTTTTGCAATGATGAGCTTGGAAATAGGATGGAAATGCACCAAATCACATTTCTCAGATCAGAAGGGAACAATTTCAGAATAAAAAGAAATGCTGGTGAAGAGTGTCAAACTTTCCATTTACTGGGCTTACTCCAAAGAAAGACAGAGTCAGGTCACAGCTTCCATAAAAGAATAATAAGGTGGGCATGCTAAAAAAAATCCCAATGATTTCAGTAGCATTTAGACACACCATAGTATTTCTAGAGTGTGCCGAGATACACAATATTGTAAAAGGCCAATAATAAAGAAAACATTTTTATTTTCATCTCTGGCAAGACCCAAACCACCCCTTATTTGAATATTCCCATTTGACTATTTACCATTTCTATTTCTAGAAGGCCACTGTGAAAACAAGATGCTGGACTTGGCTCTTATTTTGGAAACACGGCACAAATTTCCTTCTTCAAAAGCAATCTAAGTAAGGCTTCTGGGCTACAGGGCATCCTAGTTTGATCTGTTTAGGGAAGTTTTTAATGTGTGATATTTTAGTGTGTTTTTGGTTTCTATGGAAGCTGCCCAGAGTGGCTGGGGAAACCCAGCCAGATGGGAGGGGTACAAATAATAAATTATTATTATTATTATTATTATTATGCAGATTGACCACAAGCAATACTTATGCACATTGACTCTGAAGAAGAAAACTATTTCTGAGATGTGTTTGGCTTTAACAAAAGAGGTGTCCACACATTACATTCAGTGAGTGTATATACTCTGTGGACCTGTGTGTACATAATAGAAGAGCTGTACAAATCCAGTGTACACTTTCTCACACAAATACTTACACATGTGTGGAAAGAAGTCAGCTTGCCCCAGTGTTCAGTGCAACATGTGACTAAGCCTAAACTCAGGTACGTTGGAGAATTCCTATTCCCTCTTGTCTTTCAGCTGTGCCTAGTTCCTTCTATTTTTGCTTCTCTATGTCTGCTTGAAGCTGACAAGTGATGGTTGAAAAAAATGTGGCAGGATCACATACTCACACATTACTGCCCCCTAATCCCTACTGTGATCTCTTGTCAAACAGGTTTTTTCAAACATGGCAAAAACCTGTTTGCCAGAAGTGAGTATCTATATCACATGCTGTGATGTCTTTCTCTCACCCCACCTTCAACAATCTGGAAAAGCTATCATCTGTCCTGCTACCTGAAATTGACAGAGCTAGACGTTTCATTCACAATTATGGGTTTATACCTTGCTGAAGACCATTGTATGCAGGTAAGAAAATAGTGCTTCAAGTCCACACATTAATTTTCCAGCAGGGCTCTGTGATACATGATGAATCACATTTCAACCAGTCACAATTGCTCATAGGTGGAAGGGATGCTAAAAGACCTTCATAGCATCAGCTGTGAAAATATGCTTAGCTAAAGCTAAATCTGTTGCATGATGACTAGGAGTTTATGGGTAAAATGCAAGTGACATCCTGTCCCTTTGTGCCATAAAATAAAGAAATAAAACCCAGTCTATATTTCTAAGAAATATTTTCTGTTAGACCATACTCAAATATCTTTGTCCAATAAGAACTGGGTGGGAGTGGAAGGCTATAAGCCACAGAGAATTTCCTGGCAACTGCCTATGGTTTTATTTCCTCCATTGAAAAGCCTCACAGTGATTTGATGGTCCATCAGATGGTTCCCTTCAGTAACAGTCCCAACAGCTAGCAATTAAAAGCAACCCACAATACATTTCCTTGAACTTTGGGGCGGCTTAATACAACAGAGAAGCTACAGAAGCAATTGGTTAATGTGTTTACAGCAGCTGGAAATAATATTAGAAGCTATGCAAGATCCTAAGTGGCAAGTGAATGGGCAGTACAGTGCAAGATGGACCAAAACAATGTTCCTTTAATTGGGATTTCCCTATGGGTCTACTATGTAGCATAGTAGAAAATATGTGCTAGAATATAGTTTAATCCTCATAGATTCTTAAGGTGTAAGTGATATTTTTCTAATGGGTGCATTCTCAGCAGAGAATCAGAGACACCCAAGCGGAAGAACACGGCTCAATAGCTGCAATTCACCTGCAGTCTAGCATGAATTCATAGTCCCCGAGGTAAAGGCTTCGGCAGGGGAAAGGAAAGAGCAATAAAAAATGCCACATTTCTATTTATGCAGTCGCTGTCAGATCCCCCTAGCATGGAATAGCTGGCAATTTGGGAGGACCCCAAATGTTTGCATTGGTCTTCAACCAGTGGGTTGCCTCAGCAGTATGGATGTGTAATTACGCGGCTGTTATATCAACCATCTTTTGGGGAAAGGAGAAAGAATAGGCAGAAGAAAGAATGGCACAGGAAGCTGACTAATACTGAATCAGACCTTTGATTCATCTAGTTTAGAAATGTGACTAAGCCAGCTGTTGCAGATGTTTCAACTACAACTCCCATCTGCCCCGGCCGGCACAGTTGGCTAGGGGTGATGGGAATTGTCCAAAACATCTCAAGAGTTTCAGATTGGCAAATGCAGGTCTACAGTGGCTTTCTTGGGTTTCAGATAAGAGCCTTTTTCCAGCTGTATCTGGAAAATGCTGGAGAGATGACAAAGGGGGAGGGGAAAAAATGAGAAAGTTAATAAGAAGAGAAGTTTAGAGCTAGAAAATATAGGAAGGAAAAGAACATGGAAGTTACAACAAGAATAATAATCCCATGTTGCTGTTTGTATTGAAATGGAGCCTTCATTTAGTAAGTTTAATGACCATTAACTATATATTTTTGTAAAACAGTGTGTGTTTGTTTACCAATACACATGGACAATCTAGCACAATACAAATCACAAACTGCCAAAAGTACATAAAACAATTGAATTCATCACAAAAATATGCTGAAAAATGTCAAAGCACTGCTGCAAACAGTCATGCCACAGTTTTAAAAAATGTTCTCATGCTACTGTTGAGGATCTAATGACTTGACAGTATGTACCTGCTACAGGTTTGCAAACAGAAGACACAGCACTTCCAATTTCCTCATGTACATTCCACCAAAAAGAACGTTCAGAGAATATCTCTGTGAATTGGTTCTATTTTGCCAACGAACATCAAACCAGATCATATCTTTTACAGTGCTGGCAGTAAAGCAATCCACACATGGCACCTCGGGGACTATCCATTAATGAATATTTACAGTCATCTTGCACAGGCGAAGTCTGATTGCAAAAATGCATGCTCAGAATCTGATACCTGGCACTGTATCATGACCTGTAGTTGTCTTCCACAGGCTAAACATTTCAATTCTTATCTCCCTGATGTCATAAAAACAGCACTGCAGACCGAGATATGAGAACATATACAGGATAAGTCTGCTTCTTCACTAAGCTCATCTTTTCCTCATATGCAGGCATGCTCTCATTATGTATATATTTATGGATTTAAACACGAAACTGAATTTCACTATATTTCCTTGTTTATAGCCTTGTGATAAACTTAAGATTTCATGCTGTGACCAGTGAATTGAGGTGGGATGTGTGGAAGGCACACAGTTGAGTGCATTTCAGTCATTAATTATATGTGCAGCTGGCTTCTGTTGCAAATTCTGCCAATCAGTATTATCGACACCCAAACAGCCACTAAGCTGCCCACATTTTGTGCTGGTGCATTATGGATAGCAGTGTAAAGCTAGAGACAGCATAGCATTGTTCAAAACAAAAAAACATAAAGTTCCACAACTTGCACAATTATCTGGTTGAGATAATTGGGAAATGGAGGGGGGTATCTTCATCAGATTTTAGTCTCAACCTTTTGGCACTGTGTTTTCTGCTTATCATTCCCTCTATTTCTGACATTCATGTATGAGCGCCATTCCTTATGGAATCATGATGACATCACAATCTAGAGGTGCTATCAGAAGGCTTGGTGAACACAAAGATTTTTTAAAAATACAGCAAACCTTAAAGGGGAAAGCCTAGGAGCCCCCACCCCCATGCCGGCAAAAAACCCAACAGCCTAGTAAGGTGTGTGACCACAGAAAGCTGACTGTTAGATGGAAGGCAGATTGGGGGTGAGGAATGGCATATCCTGGAGAAGGGCAGATTTGATTTGACTGTAACTATGTTCCTCTTGAAATTCAACATTTAAGATAAAGCCTCAAAATATGTGTCAGAGGACCACGACAAACCACAACATATTCAACTCAAATCATTTATTTATCAGGCCCATAAGTCATAACAACAAAGATAAATCATAAACATTCAAATGACTTCTACAATTCAATAAATCCCAATGCCATTAAAACAATCAATTACATGTTCTGTTTTGACTGGCTGCCCTTTAGTTTAAGTGAGTGATTAATAATCCCTTCCTAAAAGGTAAAAGTAGAATGTCCAGATATTTATTCAAAACGCTTATGACATTTGGACAGGACTACTATCTCATTAGAGCAGCAATAACCTTTACATATGTCTCTTTACACTGATGTGAACTAGGGATGGAAGGATCTGTCAATTTTGGTTCTCTCTGTTTCTCATTTTTCTCCTATTTGAAATTCAGTTCTTGATATTTTGCAGCCATTTGTGGGTTGTTTTTTAAAAAAAAGAATATTCAAAAGAATTCATCAGTGTTTTAGTTCAAAGTTCTCCTAATAAACACATGCTTTGACTAATGTACACCTGTTTGTAAGCCATTTCCCCAATACAAAGCATTTTTGTAAGTTATTTTCACTAAAATCTTCATTTTTATGCACACTTTTCCCCAATGTATGCATTTTAGTAAACACTGATTGGAGAACTGTATCACAATTTTCAGATAAGTGCGAATTTTGAAAGTTTGTTGTGCTTGGGTTCGCATACGAATCAATGGGTTGACATTTCCTGTTGCTATAAAGTCAGAGACATTTGCAGGTATAACATATTATTTCCCACAATGACTTTTAAAAAAGAATCTGCTCCTTCAGCCATTGCCAGCCATTGTTATACAAAGAAACAGTAGCAGCAGTACCAAGGGTCAAGATGCTGAAATAAAAGCAATTCATGAAATTGAAGTTATCAGCTGACTGACCTGCATAACACCACTGAAAGCACTAAGGTTAATGCGTACTTTGTATGCAAAGCATAGGGCAGAGGAAAATGGGCTTTGTTAGTGAATCTCAAGAGAGACCTGTGTGAGGGGCTTTGTTCAACAACTGATTGTTAATTCATGCAAAGGGGTTTTAATTTATTTATTTTTTAAAGCATTGGGAGAGTGGAGATCCAGATAGTCGGAAGCACATTAACTGCAAGCCAACGTTCCCGACTGTCTAAGAAAACAGAAGGAGCAATGCAAACTCTTTAACAAAACCTCCACAGTGATCTAACACATTTCACGCCTGTGTGACTTGTGTCTTCATCAGAGAAATGCTGCAGCAAGAAATGCTTCTTTCTCCTCTCGCAACTTCCTGATTGCCTAGGGTTGGAACCAATGTTTGTCAATTGCTCCATGCTGAACAGCTCTAGACAAACAGCCAAGTGGAGGAAGGAACGACTAACCAAAACAGAGGACACAATTGCTGTTCCATCAGATTTCAATCCTGTCCCTTCTCAAAGGAACTCAGGACAGGAGAAGGAAACACCCCAAAACACATTTGCGTGTCGAGACCCCGCAGCCACCCCCTCATTGGAAATAACTCACACAAGGACACAGATATTAGGTTTATGTTATTGGGCAAATTTTGGCCACAACTTTATTGAAATTACAGAATGTGAGCGGTATTGGCTTAGACATTGATTGGACCTGACTATATCTGACTCCTGCCCATTGTGCAGGAAGTCCAGTAAGGGTAAACCACCGGTAGGAGGAGCCCTGTCGATGCAAACCAACTCAAGCTCCCCCTGTTGTTCCTGTCGGGAACGGGGTCGTGTCAAAGCCTTAGCCCCCCAGCCGGGCTTCAGACTAGATCAACACCCCCGGAATTCTTTAACGGAATACCTTTAAGCATGGAGGGGCATGTGATGGCCACACCTCCCTTCCCCCACACAAGGTCAAACCGCAACCCTAACAAAATTGTGACGAGGAAGTTCTCTGGCTCGCTCCTCAGTTTAAACGGCCCCAGCCACACACACCCCAGCCAGCGGATTGGCTGGCCGGGCTCTGACGTGGCCGGAATCCCCCAGGCAACGGGGAACAAAGTCCCCCGCCCCCGGTGGGGAGTGGGTGGCCACACGGTCCACTGCAACTCCTCCCCAATGGGAAGTGGAGTGGATTTATGTGTGTGCTCTCCCCACCCCACCCCTCTCACACGATACACCACTTCCCTGAATGGTGAGAAGTTCCTGGGGCACAGCACTTACCTAGCTGAGGCTACCTGTGCCCTGGAGGAAGTAAATGTGGTGCCCTCTGAGTGTTGTTGGACTTGCTTCCATCGATTCAGCCAGCATTGCCAATGGATGGAGATGATGGGAGTTGGAATCCAGCAACATCCATAGGGCACCCCATTGGCTCTCTCTGCCCCACTGCCCAACCTTCCCCAACCTGATGCTTTCCTCCAGATGTGCCATGGGTCTCGTAGTGCCAGTTAAGATGTGGTGGGAATGGCAGGATCTGTCTGAGGGGAGGAGGTTGAGGGTGGGAAAGTTCAGGCAGAAATGGAGAAGAAGGTCTCAAACTGCTGCTGCCCAATGTTTTGGTAAGGGGAAAGGACTTAGCTGAGTCAGTTCTGCCTCTGCCTCCTGAAAGAGAAGTTCCCAGAGTAGTGGAAGAGTGGTAGGTTAATAAAGCAGATCTGGCTGAGTTAGAGGCAAAGGGAGAGGCAGAGGACTGGATTCTGGTCTCAACACTAAAGATGCGCCGTTGCACCATCGCAAACAGACTCAGCAAACCCCCATGGTAAGCACAGTACTGTATTTCCACTTGGGACAAGCCTGTGAACCATTGATGGAAGAAGAAGGAGGAGGAGGAGAAGAAAAGTAATAATAATATGTATACCCTGCCCATCTGACTGAGAGTATGAGTTAGCAATTATGGGATTATTCGCCTGTGGGGTATTTTGAAGGAGTGCTCCAATATCATAACTGTACTGGCCAGAAGCGGTAAAATGGGAACCAGGGACTGGACAGGGGAGGGGGCAGTTTTAGCTGAGAATTCTTGGCTCAGGTTGAAAAATGTCCCACACTTGAAAAGCTGTTATATATAGATAGCTAAACAGATTTTTGTTAAAAAGCATTTAGGGCAATGCACAGATGTTTGAAAAGCTGGATTTTGGGGAAGAAGCATTTAGGCATCTGCAAAAAAAAAGGGGGGGGGAAGGCAGCAGCAAACTCCAGCAACTAACAACCTGATGGAGTCAGAATAGACTCCAGAAATAGCATTAGAGTCCCTTGGCGTCAGAACACCGCCTCTGCTCTCCAACAACTGCATGCAGGAGGCATAATGGAGTAGCACCTATTAAGGAGTCAGTGTTAAGGTCTCAATCCTGCAGTGCAAGAATGAAAGAGGATGGGGACAGACCTGGAGACTAGTCCATTTGTGAGAACAAATGGTAGGAAAATGTTCCTATACCATGCCGGCAGGCAGGATCAAGCATCGGGGGGTCAGCATTCTTGGGCACCCCACATAAGGAGGAGACCTATTGCTGATTAATCAGACTTCCTGGTCTTGCTTCTCCTCCTCACGGGCCTTGAAACGAGAATGCATGGGGGTGGATGGAAAACATTTTGTTTGGAGATTTTTCCATATTATTTTCCCTATCTGTTTTCAAAAAACTTGGGTGGGGGGAAGTGAGGAGGGGAACCCAATTTTTCGTCTCTACACTGGCCTGCTCTCTCCATCTGGGCATGGAGGAAAGCATAAGCAAAGACTAAGTGCAAATAGAAGGAGCAGAAGTTGCCATTGCCTACTTGCTTACCTCCCCTTTCCCTCTAGATCAGTAATCTTCAGCCTTGTCTGATTCAGAACACACCAATAACCAGTATAGGGCTGCTGCCTCTAGAGACTGGTAGGGTGGGAGTCAGGGAGGCCAACAGTAGGTGGCGCCAAACTTAACTCACCAACTGAAAACCAATGCTGTAAGTGACAGGGGAGATCAAACGCCCAGTGGAGCAAGAGCCAAAGTTAGGAAGAGAACTAATTCAGGTTCCCCCCCCCCTGCTGAAGTCTGTAAGGGCAACACAGAGACTAAGGATGCCCTTTTAAAATGTTTTTTTTTGGGGGGGGTGTTATTTGGTTGTTTCTTTTTTATTTTGCTTATGTATTCTGCATTTTTATATTGTAATTTTAGTCTGTGAACCATCCTGAGACCTGCAGGTATAGGGTATTATGTAAATTTAATAAATAATAATAATGAGGAGGAGGAGGAGGAGGAAGAGGCTGACAGCCAGTGCCACCCCCCAGATAGGCAGGTAGGGGCTGCCTGAAGATAGACTGAGGTTGATGAAGCAGTGCCCCACTTAACCTAATGGACTAGCCTCCTCTACTTTTAACTCAAACATTCATTTGGGATAGGGTTGCCATATTCCGGGGATCAAAAACTCGGACACCCCACCATCTGGACACACACACACCCCACCATCCTGCATCTCCCTCACTTGCCCCCTATCTGCCACTAACCCCTTCCTCGCCCACGGGCTCCCCTCTTCTTCCCCTTCCTCTCTTACCTTTGCTGTCTTTGGCCTCCTGCTCACAATGGGAAGGTCGCGCAAGGCCTGGCGACCAGCATGGGGCAACCAGACAAAAGGTCTGGTGGCAGCCAGGAACAACACCAGGCCTAGTGCGACCCCAGCAGGCCACTCCAGGCCACCTGATGCATGCTATCTGTTCCAAGGCAGAGATGTACATGCCCCACCAAAAAAATAAGAACCCCCCCCCCAACCCAGACATTTAATCCAAAATGCAAACATCTGCCTGGATGGGGGTGCTGGCACCCCAAAAGAGGACATGTATGAGAAACCCTGGACGGATGGCAGCCCTAATTTGGGAATCCTTGTCTTCATTTTTATTTTATTTTTTACCATATAGTGCTGCTGTTGAGACACACCTTTCATCAGGCCATGACCTGGTGATGAGTCCTGACCAACCAGCTGAAGACCAGTGCTCTAGGTGGCGAGGTAAAAGGTAAAGGACCCCTGGACGGTTAAGTGAAGGTCTTTCCTTTCAGGTGACACAGAAGGATGCTGAACCAAAATTGTCTTCCTTCCATCTCTGATGCTGTCATCACGTAGCGATCCCAAGGGTACGAAAGTGAATCTCATCATAGCAGAGAAGTTAAAATGCAAAACATTCCAGGTGCATAATGAGCTTCTGATTAATGCAATGCCACTTAAAAATGGCACCATTAAAATTATAATAAGCTCCACACCTCTTTTGTGTAGAATGTTTGCTATACTCTAAAGGATCCCTGAAATTTTTAACTTGAGGTTGCTATGCTGAAGAAAACACATTCTATGTATTCTAGCAAAGAACAGCGTTTTATCTAAAAGTCACTCACATGTCCGCCTGCAATACTAAACACCAACCGTCTCTGCTCAGTTTCAAGATGGTGATATAAGAAATAAGTCCATCCACTAATTTCTCAGGAGCTCTTTTACTCATTTTCAATTCCCTTTAGCTCCTAAATACTCCTTTGCTTGAGCAAACATGAAATAAATGAGACCTGGAGGTCTATTAATACCCTGACAGATACACGTTAGAGGGTTGTCATAAAATGGGCTGGTGGGTGGGAAAAGCCATGCAAAGCGTCTTGTGTTGTTTCCAGGAAGGATTGGGATTGAAAAGGAAAGGAAAAGAATCGTGAAATCCCATTCAGCTTTTGTGCTTCTTTGAACCACCCACCTTCCTCATGTCCCTGTTCTCTCACCTCCTATTCTGATTCTCGTTTCATCTGCATCTTTATCGGATTCTGTTTGCAATGCCTTCCCTCCCACATCTTCCCTGCCCATCTGTTCTCTTCTCCACATTTGCCCTATTTCTCGAAACAGGCCAACTCCAATTCAGGGGCCCCTAATCCCTAATGAAGACCCTGATGTCTTCAAATGGACTCCTAGAGCTAAAAGGGAGGAAAGGACATTTCAAAGGAGGCACAGCTGATTCCACAGATTTTATGCCGAGTCAGAGGAGCAGCATTAAATAAAGTGTTGTGTCTGCCAGATTTTAACTGAATGATCACATTCATCAGTCAGGTCAATATTATTTATGATCTGGAGAGGAGATAAATGCTATTTCAGATCTGGCTATTTATAATACCTTACAAATCTCTGGGAATAGACCGTCTTCAATCTCTTTGATGTTGTCCGTGGGTATCTTCAGGATGTTGTGTTAATGCCGAAGATAATAAAGGTAATATTTCATTATCTTTGAGAAGTGAGACGGGCCAACATTCAAAGTGACACACACACACACACACACACACACAGTCATGAGAATGTAGTGCACTCATTATCATCGCTAGTAGAGCACACAGAAGACCATTCAAAAGTGGCACCACCCATTTTCTGTCTAAATTGGTTCAAACCCCTCGGCCGCTATAGTTCTCGGGATTCTACTACCTCATTCTGAGGTGTGTGCATATGGACTGCACACCTGCAGTGCTCAAATCACAGGGAGGTCAAATGGTACCACCCTCCTTTTGAGGTGAGTCCCCAAAGTCCTGTTTGTTTGTCTGTTTGTTTTTAAAAAGCTCCAGAGGTGGAAAACTTTGGTTTAAATGGAATGGATAGGACTTGTGAGTTTCATTTAGGACCCTCCTTACCTCTTCCCTCATAATTTAAGTACCGGGCTGTGATGTGACCCAGCAGAAGTAAGGAAATTTGAATTTTCCACACCACAGATAATCCACAGATAATTATATAATGTAATTAGATGATTATATTATCTGCTCCGGGGGCAGTGGCATCTTGAAGGGCAGCCTTGTACTGTTGAGTTATGGAAAATATGCAACGTAAGTTGAGATAGTGGACAGCAAGTTAACGTTTATGTTTTCGTTTTGTAAAAAACCAGTAAATTAACTTTGAAGCGGGAAGCGGGGGGATGCCTGAAGAGGACCTAAATCGGCCCTAGATCTGCTTCACGGCTTTTCAAGCAAAGGTCACATTCGCACCATACATTTAAAGTATATAACTTCCACTAGGATTCTTCCCAGGATTCTTAACCTGGGAACCATAGTTCTTAACCTAGATTCTTAACCTGGGAACCTGAACAGACTAGAGTTCCCAGAAATAAGGAGGGGGTTGTGTGCTTTCACTGTATTGTGTGGATGTGTCCGTAAGCAACTGAGACTGCTACAAGGCTGGGGGCTCACCAAAACTTCCCTTTCTCCTGTGATTTCTTCTGCTTGTCACACAGTTTCTAGGCACGGGTCCGAGTTTTTCTTTCCTCCTGCCACTTTCTCTGGGCAAACCCATGGTTCACTGCTGAATCAGAACAAACATCAGTCCACAGAATACCCAACGGACGTTTGTTCTGATTCAACCGTCAACCGTAGGTTTTGTCAGGGAAAGTGGTGGGACAAAAAGGAAAACCTCTTGGACTCTGTGCCTTAGAAATCACAACTGGAAGTCTGGATGAGCCCTTAAAATGCTAGACCTCCTTTTGCTGCTCCTTTAGGTTGCTTTTCTTCTTCTTTTGAACTCCCTTCCTTCAAATGAGTTAGTTTAAAATACCTTTTGAACAAAGTAGAAGACAGCAACGATCCCAGGCTGCATCTGCTAGCCTTCCCCCAGCCGAAGGCAATCTTTATAGGAACAGCATAGCAAGAACATCATCAAAGGTAAAGAGAAGAAACAAGCCAGAGCTCCACAGGGGTTTTGGGTGCCTCTTTTTATATTATTGACCATTTTTATTGCTTTTGTGTTTTCTCTTTTTTTTCTTGAGCCTTTCAGTATGATGCTCAAAAGAAATTTCTTGGTTAAGCAATAATTTTCTCAACTAAGCTTTTTATAGTTTTATATATATATTGCTGACCATTATCTCCCCAGAATAAACTAACAAGCAGCACCTGCTGTCTCCATTCCGCAGCCCCAGCTTTGAGGCAGCTTTCTGCTTCCTTACAATGAAATGGCCTGAATGAGCAACGCTGTTTCTTTCAAGCTGGGGAATGGCTGCAGAAGTCTCTGTTCTAGGGTTTGGACTTGCATCATTTGGAAACTCCTCGGTTACCACACCGGTTCCTCAAGCCGGGGTGGAGGAAGGGGGGTGCGGTGGGTGCGGGCCACCCTGGGTGTCACCACTGAGGGGGGTGACAAAACGGTGGGCGGCACTCACCACAGGCCTTCAGCGTGCCTGAGCCACATGTCTCCCCTGGGAGAGACACTGTGGCTTGGGTGCGTGCAGGCTCTGCGCTGCCCAAATGATCCGCCCACTGCCCCCCCCCCAGCTGTAGGGTGGCTGAGTGGGAGGAGGCAGGCAGACTCCAGAGGCCCCGCACTGTGCCATGCCCTGCCGCACACGCTGCCCCAGGCGTCCGTGAGGCTTCCTCCGCTGCTGCCTCAAGCTGCAGTGTTGGTCGTGGAGAAAGGAGAATGCTCAGGACCAGCACTGGCAGATATATAAACATATCATCCAAAAGCAGTTTGAAGTCCATATTGTTATGTCTGTTTCATTATTTTTGGCGTGGCAATATATTGCAAATCATGGGGTGTGTGTGCTATGCAAAAATCACAATGAGCACATATATCCATAATCAAGGCCCTTTTTGCCACAGAAGGCTATGGAGTGGTAGAGATTGGTGGATTTCCCTTGAAGCTTTGGATGTTTGTTTCTTTTTACTCATATTTCATTTCCAAGGTAAGATGGCCATTGACACAAATGTGAGCATCTGCTCACAGGATGCTCCTGCCAAAGAAGTGGAAGGAGATGGTCTCTGCCAATTCTGCCTTCCTCTTACAGCTTCTTGGAAAGCTCCTCTGAAGAGCTCAGGAACCCTCCGGGACAGCATGGAAGATGCAAGGGGAAGGGGGAATGGAAATTGTCTTCTTCCGTTTCCACACTTCCTCCAACAAGTGCTGGTTCTCAGTTCCTTCTGCCTTTCCATTTGCAGAAGGTGTGCTTCTGGATCTAACCCATTGTATATGCGCATTCTGCGGAATTAAATCACACTTCATGTCAATGGCTCTAAATGGACCACTTCCAACACACACACACACACACACACACTGCAGATTATATAGTATCTTCCTTTCATTTTGTACAATGAATCTGCCTCCCACCCCCAGCCCCCACGCCCACCCCCACGCACTTCTTCCATCATCCACATCTCTATGGGGTCTTTGTTCTTTGTTTACTTTCTGTTGTTTCATATTTGAACATACATATTTGGAGCATGGCTCCAAGGAGATCTGTGAGACACATATATGGATTTAAGAGAAAGAGAGAGAGAGAGAAGAAAATTGGGCATCATAAAAGCGGGGGGGGGGGATTTTTGTGCTCAGTCGGTAGCTCCACTTGGGAGTTTTTGTTTTTTTTCATAAGATGATGGTGTAGCAACTGTTCAGATTTGTGTTTGTCAATTTTTAAAAATACTTTCACAAAAAATAAAGTTTACGCATATGGTTTGGGATTGCTGTACTGATGGAGAGAATTAGAGGTACTCTCTTCCATGAAGCAATTCTAAAAAGATAAGCTTGAAGAAGGAAGCTCTGTTCTAAAATGGAGGGCAATGAGATGGTAAATGACAGGTGTCACTCCGAGTAGGTCAGTAGTCTTTCCTCATCATGAGAAGTGCTTGAGAGGGAACAGGGGGGCAAGTAAAACAATAAGCTTGCACAAACAAAACAACATCTTTTTATTTTCCTGGGCCTGATTAACTGAATTGTCTTTTTTGAGATGATAGATTTCCAAAAATTATATTTACTAATAACAACATGATCTCATCTAATCCAATATCCAGGTCACAATCTACAACCAACTTCTCGTATGACAGAAGATTGTTTCAGCAGAAGGTTTTCATTATTACATTCCTGTTTTCTTAACCACAAGGCCATCTGAATCTGGTGTAAACTCCCTTGGTAACCACAGAACATTTTCTCATTTCTTCTGATACTGAAAACTGACACTTAGAATCTTAAAGAAAATGCTCTTTTTATGGCCTGGTAATTTTCCACTCAGGTTTCTATAAGTATGATAGCTGGGTTCTTTACGCCTACAAAATCAATTAAGCTTACATGCAGGTATATATGTTGCCCTAAAATGCATAAATCATAACACTTTGCCTACAGTTCTTCAGCCATTTCCTTGTGACTCTTGGTATAAACAGGATCTCTGATGTGCAGAGCAAATTTGTGCACATAAAAACAAGGCCTTCCACCTTCAGTACAAGCAAAATATTAACCTGCTTCATTTTAGGGCATTAAGAGCTGTCAATCTAGTCCTGAAAATATTAATTAATACTTCTAACCTTGTCCTAAAACTGCCAAACAGCTTCATTAAGACTCCTGAGAGGTATATGCCTAGGATTAGATGACCCCAGACTCCGACATACATGAGATCCCAGGCTGCTATTTAAAATCTCAGGCATACACATAGGGAGATTCCAGCCTTGCACTGCGCAGCTGGGCCTTGAAACACACATTCATCTTCAGAGCTGAATTGGAGCCTGGGATGGAAAAATACTGCACAAGTTACTGTGCAGCTACCAAAGAATACAGCAAAGACTGTTTTGGTTTAGGCTTCACAGCTGATGCTAAGAATGAGGTGGAGCATGCTCAGTCACCAGCAGTTACTCGTGCACAAAACAGCACCTGCAGCAATAAGAGAATGTCTTTCCTCAGCGCTCCTCAATTTTTAAAGAGCAGCAATTCTACAAAGGAGCCGCAAATGACCTCACATTCCTGGAAGATGGTACACATGACCCAAAGTCCATAGGCAACATGCAGACTTTAAAAGGACAGAAGAATGTCATGGGCTAGATATACCCATAGCAAAAAGTAAAGGAATTGGGGCAAGTGGAAACCTTACCTTTCCTAAGAAAATGGCGGTGTCATCCTACAGAAGTACAGTGGTACCTCGGGTTAAGTACTTAATTCATTCCGGACGTCTGGACTTAACCTGAAACTGTTCTTAACCTGAAGCACCACTTTAGCTAATGGGGCCTCCTGCTGCCACCGTGCCCCCAGAGCCCGATTTCTGTTCTTATCCTGAAGCAAAGTTCTTAACCTGAAGCACTATTTCTGGCTTAGGGGAGTCTGTAAGCTGAAGCGTATGTAACCCGAGGTACCATTGTATAAGAAGCCAGGAAAGGAGATTTGTGGCCTGTGACGTTGTTTTGCTTTGGATTCTTCACCAGAACCAAGGGACTAAGGACTTTGATCTTGCTGGTGAATGGAGAATTCAACCCTTTCCCCAACCATCTGGGGTGAAATGGCACTGTCTCAACTTGATCCAGCCAAAGCCTGCCCCATATCAGCCCAATTTGGTTCAGGATCCAGACTTTGGACAGAGCACAGGTCTCCTACAAACCCAATAGGAAATTTAGTGGTGCTGCCATCTGTATCAACTGGTCCAAAAGAACTGGACACAATTGTAGAGAGAACTTAGAGTTGTGTGTAAATCCAGGTTACAGTGACAACACAGAGAGCAGCAAAGTACCCCCCTGAAGATCAATAGTTCCAGAACACTCAAGCAAGCAAGGAAGCTAAGGTATGCAAGCTGTGTTGGAAAAAACGATTAGGTTGTAAAATAACATTAGCATTCGGATCAAGAGAGCAATTTGGTACTATTAGTACCATCCATGTACATATTAGAGGGCCTTGCTCGGAGGAGCTTCCCTTCTAAATGTTGAAGGTGGAGCAAAGAGAGAGGAGGAAAGGGTGAGGCAAGGGTTTCACCCATATAGCCTTAATTCTCATGTGCGGGTTTTGTTCTGGGCTGGTTTGTTTTGCTGTTGTCAGAATAGCACCCTGTGCAGCAGTTTGGCAGAGGTCCAGCAAACAAGCCTAATGAGCCATGCTGTTTTTCACTGAAATCCGCTTTGCTCTAAGACAACTGTGTTCTCTTTTGGGGAACAGGTGCGTCTAAGTCCTGCTTTCCAAGCAGGTCTTTCTCAGAAAGCAGCTGCTTTTTTGCTTGTTTATTTTGGAAGCAGGGGTAATTGGATAGCTGGTTCCCAAGAAGCAGGATTCTGCATCTCTTCCACCGCTCGCCCCTTTAATGGTTCTGCTTGGAACAGTGGTGCCTGGGAGGCAGTTTCTGCAAAATACTGTAGAGGAAAATGAGGGGCAGACGGGGCTTATCAATCTGGGAAGGTGGCCCATCTAGGGCAAGGAAACTCTGATCCTAAACCTCTGCTGCCTTGTGGGGTATCTTTGGGAGAATAAACCCTATACAATCCAGAGTGAAGTTGCTAAGGTGGTTGGATGGTGCCATATATGCCTCCTTCTGGCAACTCCTGTAGGCAAACTGGTGCCAAACATATTGCTCTGCTTTCCTTTGGGAAACATCAGTGAGGCTGGGAGAGAGGTCTTGTCTTTTGGGCAGCCCAGGACCTCCATACACACTGCCCAGACTTGCGCCCCAGAGAAGTCACTTCCGTGCTGCTAACACAGCAGTTTCACCTCACCCCTGGAGGCACACTCCATTGTCTCTCAAGACATATGGATGCCAGCAACAACTTTTGAGTAAACATGGGCTGAGTTGCAGTTGCTCAATGGAAGGCTGTGGAGCAAAGGAAGAGTAAGGGAACCGGCCACCATCAAGGAAAACTGAGAAATCTTTGACAGGCAGTCATCCCAGTTTCCCTACTGTGGTTGAGCTGCCCCAGCTACACATTTCCTGAAGGGGTAAGAATTTCCTCTCCAAGAGCAGTAAAAAGGAAGCAGCATTGATGAATAAAGTCAGGTTGCTAGCTGCAGTCATTAGCACATTTCAATCTTCCATTCAAATTGTTAGCAAAGGCAGGATCACAGGAGGAAGACTGTGGCATTCCAGTATTTCAGATTGTTTTTTTTTTTTTTTTAAATAATATTTTATTGAGTTTTACAACAGAAACTTGAAACAACATTAAACCAACGACCTCAGAAAAACAACATAAAGAAAAAGAAAAGGAAAAAACAGAAAAGATAAGTATTACAACACACAAACACAAAACAGCAAAATACAACATAGAAAATAAAACATATTAAAAACAATTTTTGTCTCCTTGTATTCTTTACATTAACTTATTTCTCCGACTTCCCCAGGCCTTCCTTCTCTGTATTCCAAATCATATATTCTGTCTGCAAATTCTTGTCCTCTATCGTACTTTGATTTTCTAATACTCTTAAAGACTAATAGATAATTGCATTTCCTTAGTCTGACAAAATATTAAATCTTTCTCTGATCACTTTTTCCCAAATACCCATTCATCCTCAATCCGATGTCATCAAATGTTCGTTATCTTATAATGTTTCTGTAAATAATCCTTGAATTTCCTCCAATCTTCCTTCACCGTCTCTTCTCCCTGGTCTCTGATTCTGCCGGTCATTTCTGCCAATTCCATATAGTCAATAACTTTCATCTGCCATTCTTCCAGTGTGGGTAGCTGTTGAGTCTTCCAATACTGTGCGATGAGTATCCTTGCTGCTGCTGTAGCATACATGAAAAATGTCCTATCCTTCTTATGCACCTGTTGGCTAACCATACCCAGGAGAAAGGCCTCTGGTTTCTTCAAGAATGTGTATTTAAAAACTTTTTTCAACTCATTATAAATCATCTCCCAGAATGCCTTTATCCTTGGGCATGTCCACCAAAGGTGAAAGAATGTACCTTCAACCTCTTGACATTTCCAACACTTATTGTCAGGTAAGTGGTAGATTTTTGCAAGCTTGACTGGTGTCATGTACCACCTGTATATCATTTTCATAATATTCTCTCTTAAGGCATTAGATGCTGTAAATTTCATACCAGTGGTCCATAACTTTTCCCAGTCAGCAAACATTATGTTGTGACCCAAATCTTGGGCCCACTTAACCATCACTGATTTCACTTCCTCATCTTGTGTATTCCATTTCAACAGCAAGTTATACATTCTTGACAGAATCTTAGTTTTGGGTTCTAACAATTCTGTTTCCAATTTTGATTTTTCCACCTGGAAGCCAATTTTTCTATCCATTTTGAAAGCCTCCATTATTTGGTGATAATGAAGCCAATCTTGAACTTTACTTTTTAATTTATCGTAACTCTGTAATTTCACTCGATCACCATCTTGCTCTAAAATCTCCCAATATTTTGGCCAATTGGCCTCCATATTGAGTTTTTTTAGTGCTTTTGCTTCCATTGGGGACAACCACCTTGGAGTCTTATTTTCAAGCAAGTCTTTATACCTCATCCAAACTTTAAACAATGCATTTCTGACAATGTGAATTTTAAACATTTTATGCACTTTAACCTTGTCATACCATAAGTATGCATGCCAACCAAAAGCATTATTAAATCCTTCTAAGTCCAACATGTCAGTGTTTTCAAGAAGTAGCCATTCTTTTAGCCAGCAAAAAGCTGCTGCTTCATAATAAAGTTTCAAATCTGGCAGGGCAAAGCCCCCTCTTTCCTTAACATCAGTTAATATTTTAAATTTTATCCTTGGCTTTTTGCCCTGCCAGACAAATCTAGATATATCCTTTTGCCACTTCCTGAAACAGTCAGTTTTGTCTATAATTTGCAACGTCTGAAATAGAAACAACATTCTTGGCAGTACATTCATCTTTATCGCGGCAATACGACCCATTAACGAGAGTTTCAAATTAGACCATATTTCTAGATCTTTCTTTATCTCCGACCAACATTTATCATAGTTATCTTTATATAAGTTCCCATTTTTAGCAGACATGATAATTCCCAAATATTTCACTTTTTTCACTACTGTCAATCCTGTCTCATTCTGAAACCTTTCTTTCTCAATTTCTGTTAAGTTCTTTGTCAAAACCTTGGTTTTAACTTTGTTTAATTTAAACCCTGCCAATCGACCAAACTCTTGAATCAATTCTAAGACTCTTTTTACACTGGATTCTGGCTCCTGCAGTGTCAAAACTAAATCGTCTGCAAATGCTCTTAATTTATATTGTTTAGATCCGACCTGTATCCCTCTGATCAGTTGGTCCTTTCTAATCATATTCAGCAGCACCTCCAGGACTGATATAAAAAGTAAAGGGGAAATTGGGCACCCTTGTCTTGTACCTTTCTCTATTCTGAACTCCTCAGTTATTACATTATTTACAATTAATTTAGCTTTTTGTTCAGAATAGATTGCACTTATACCATTCTCAAATTCTTGGCCTACTCCCATACCTTGGAGATTCTTCTTCAAAAAGCTCCAAGAAATATTGTCGAAGGCCTTCTCCGCATCCACAAATATCAAAACTGCTTTTGTATTTATTTTTTCCTCCAAAAATTCCAATATATCAATTATATTCCTCACATTGTCAGATAGATGTCTTCCTGGGAGAAAACCTGCTTGATCTTTATGAATCTCCTTTATTAATACTTTCTTAAATCTTCTAGCCAAAATGTCTGCAAAGATTTTGTAATCCACATTCAATAGCGATATTGGGCGGTAGTTTTTAAGTTGATGTTTTTCAGTCTCTATCTTCGGTATAAGCGTGACAAAAGCTTCCTTCCACGTTTCTGGTGCTTTTTCCCCCTGAAGTATTTCATTACAGACATCTTTCAACGGCTGAATTAACCAGTCCTTCAATACTTTGTAGTATTTAGCAGTCAGTCCGTCCGGTCCTGGGGACTTGCCTAGTTGCATATTCTGAATGGCACTCTGAATTTCTTGATCTGTTATCCTATCACTCAGATTCAATCTGCTTTCTTGAGATATTTTCGATAGCCCATTCTCTTTCAAAAATTCCTCTATATCTGCTTCATTCTGGGGTTGCTGAAAGTAAAGCTGTTTGAAGTATTTTTGAAAGGCAGTCCTTATTTCCACTGGGTTCTGTATATTTCTTCCTTCCACTTCCAAATTTGTTATCGTGTTCTGTTTTTGTCTCTTCTTTATTTGCCATGCCAATAACTTTCCACATTTGTTTGCTGACTCAAATGTCCGTTGTCTCATTTGCCTTATTTTCCATTCAATTTCTTGATTAATCATTTGCATATATTCAACTTGATATAACTTAATTTCTCTTAAAATTTCCTGTGATTTTGGTTTTACTCTTAGTCTCTTTTCTCCCTCATTGATTTTCTCAAGGATCTTTTCTCTTTTTTCCTTTTGTAGTCTCTTCTTGACCGTGTTCTGTTGAATCAGAAACCCCCTCATAACAGCTTTACTTGCGTCCCATACCGTTCTTTTCTCCACCGTAGTGTTTAAATTTATCTCAAAATAGTCCTTCAAGGTTTTCTGGGCCTTCTTAGTTATTTCCTCGTCTCTAAACAGAGCGTCATTCATCCTCCATCTAAAGGAACCAGTTGGTATTAAGTTCATTACCATCTTAACAGCATTATGGTCGGAACAAGTCTTTGGGCAGATTACCGCTTTTTTTGTCTTCGGTGCCAGTCCTCTCGTGATCCATATCTGGTCGATTCTTGTCCAGGTCATTTTGGCTTCAGAGAAGAAAGTACCCTCTTTTCCTAGAGGGTTTTTGGTTCTCCAAATGTCCACCAAATCCAGGTTATCAGTCAATTCAAAAAAGGTTTTTGGTAGTCTCCCATCTTTGGTGACTACCTGTCGTTGTGCCTTGTCCATATTTGTCGAAACTACTCCATTCATGTCACCCATCAACATCACATTGTATTCCAAATAATCCATCAATGTCTCATGCAACTTCTTGAAAAACTCGGATTTTCCATCATTAGGTGCGTACACACCTACTATCAGATATTTTTGTCCATGGTATTGGATTTCAATTGCCAAATATCTCCCTTGTTCATCTTTGAACATAAACTTTGGTGAGAGGCTCTCTTTAGCATATATTACAACCCCTCTTTTTTTTACTTTATCAGATGAGATAAATTCTTGGCCCAATCTTTTATTAATTAAAATTTTCCTATGGAGCCTTGTCACATGTGTTTCTTGTAAGCAAATTAAGTCCAATTGTTCCTTTTTTAAAATATGAAAGATCGATTTCCTCCGTCGAATCGAGTTAAGACCATTGCAGTTCCAACTTAAAATTTGCAGAGACATGGTGAATTTATTCTATTATGTTCCTCCAGTTGCTCCCAATGTCTTATCCTTATCTGTCGAATCCGGTGGTGTCTTTTTCTTCCGAGTCCTCTTTGGTTTTGCTCCTGTCACGCCTTCACTCCCTTCCTCTGATGATTCCGATGGGTCTGTTACTTTTAAAGTTCCCTTCTGTAGGTCCTCCTCGTAGGTTTCTAGGAATATATTCTTATCCTCCACTGATTTTATCTTTATCTTTCTTCCCTTGATACTGAAAGAAATTCCTTCCGGGAATTCCCACCTGAAGATGATGTTGTTTTTTCTTAGTTGGGTAACCAGATCCTTGTAGTTTGACCTCAGGTCCAAAAGAAATTTTGGAATATCTTTAAAGATCTCAGCTTTAGATTGATTAATTACCAAGGGTTTTTGAAAATGTAGTCCAAGAACCTTGTCTCTTTCTTCTTTGGTTCGAAACGTAATCAAACAGTCTCTAATTTTGATCCTTTTGCTTGTTCTTCCCAATCGAAAGGCACTCAAGATCTTGAATTCCTCTTTCTCGGATTCCAAGTTCCAAAATTTCTCAAATTCTTGTGTAAGAAGGTCCCGCAGGCTTCCTTCCTCAATTTCTGGTATATTTCTAATTCTCAAATTCGTTTGTCTCTCTTTCAGGTCCAGCATAGAAAATTTTGCTCTATATTCCTCTAGTTGTCTGTTCATCGGTGGTAATTTCTCCTCAGTGGCAACTGCAACTTCCTTTGCCTCCTCAGCAATTTTTCTTGTCTCGGCCGATACTTCCAGTAATTCCTTAATTGAAGCTGTATTTTGCTTTATATTTGCAGAATTTTGTTCTATTTTTTGGAAGGCCTCTGTTACTCCTTTATTTGTTTCAGTAACCTGGCTTTTTAATTCCGTAACTTGTCTTTTAGTGTCCGCCAGTTCTTCTGTCAGTTTGTCTAAGGATCCCTGTATCCTTGCAAATCCTGCCGTAATAAGGTCTTCTGCTCCCGACATTACTTTAACTTTAGGTGTAACAGAGGCACTTCCTGTAGGTTCTGGGAAGGATCCCCTCCTTCCCGTGTGAAAAGATTTGCCAGATCTTGTTGTTTTGTCTTGGAATTGCTGTACTTTCCCTCTTTCCTCTGCCATAAGCCGACTGTTTCAAGGTTATTCTGCAGCTGAAACTTGTTATCTACTCCAAAATAAACAGTGGAAGTTTTTCTCAGTTATTTTGTAGCTCTGTAACAATTCCAGTAACCACCAGGGGGACCTAGCAGATGTTGCAGCTGAAGGGATAATATGTCTCCCACTCTCCTTTCACAGCAAACTTGTATCAGTAATGTTCCCTCTCAATATCCACAACTCACAACTCCATATCCATTACTCCAGTCCTTATAAAAAGTCCTTTTGAGCACTTCCACAGTCCATATGGCTTAACTTTCAAATTTGACAGATCAGGACCAGGAGTCCAGGCAGTGAGCTTTATAGTAAACTTCTTTCAATGCAGGCAATAAAAAAAAAGTTTTTTAAACTCCCCCCCTCTTTCCCTGCTTCCCGAGGGGGGGGGGATTTCTCTCCAAAGACTTCAGATTTCAACCCTTTCAAACTTTATTTTATAGGGTTTTTAGTCCTCACGTCTTTGCTTTCCAATGTTTACAGGCGGAAGGCTGGCTCCCTGTTTAAACCTTTCCGCTTCGGTGTCATATTACGTTGTTAATTTAAGTCCGATTTAAGTCCAATTACTTCTCAATTCTTGCTTAATTTCATCAGATCCTTTAAAATATTTCTATTTTTCCTACTCACGGATCCTTCTTTTTAGTCCCGATTGCACAGGGAAAAGTTGAGCGCTGCTCCGATCACAGCTGCGCGACGTCACTCCGAAAAAGAAGCGATTGACTCTCAGCACCGCTTCAACCCCCGCCACGCTCCGGAGCTCTTACTGAGCCCCGGAGACGTTTTGGGAGAGCGCTGTTGGTGCCCGCCGAGTCCCACGGACGTAGACCTCCTCCGTCCACGTTTCCAAGGGTCCCCCGCGTCGCCGTAGCGGTAGAACCCTGTTTTTTTCGGAGCTTCCCCCTCCGGTGCTCAGCAGGGGGCCGCCATGATCGATGGCGCTCAACCAGGAAGTGGCCTCCAGTATTTCAGATTGTTGCTGAGTCAGTGCCCAGAGAAAATGAGTGGCAATTCTCCTTTTGAAAACACCATTTTTTATTTATGTGGCACTCAGACAGAACCCCAAGTGACTGTTGTGACTCACATACGGTATCTTCTTTTACCGGAGAGCCAAGACGAGTCGCAGTAACTACCTAGCACAGGGCTCCTTCTTTTTAAAAGAACCACAGTGGAAATGTTTGGTCATATGCCATAGAACAAAGGCCAGGGGTCCCACAGAAATCAATGAGATTTACTCTTAAGACCTCAGTGCTGCAAGTCAGTCCTTTTTTGTGATTTGTGAGAAGATGAAAGGAACCATCTGACGAAAACAATAGTGGAAGAAGCTGAATCTCTACAAACTATACCTGCTGAGAATGGAACTCCACTAACTGGGTAGAAGAGGGGAATATCATGTTAAATTTTATGTCCCTTTTTATTATTATTAAATTTATTGGACACTTTTTCTTACCACAGGCAATTGAAAGTGACTTTATAGAAAAACAAGCAAACAAAACCATAAATTCATGAAAACCGGTGTGGGGGTGGATACATTAAAAGCAACCACACCCCATTTTAATAGGCCATAGATTGTTAACATCCTTTTTCCGCTGCAGCCCCATCTGCCCCACAAAATATCTGCTCTTAGTGGCAGGAGAATATCCTGCACATTAAAGGAAACCTTTGAGAAGGGGTTTACAAACTAGTGGTGTCTAAATTTTATGAAATAGTAAGGAATAAAACAATGATGGAAGTTGTACTTCTAAACATCTGAAGGACAGCAGGTTGCCGGAGTTCCCTACATCTTCATAGGTGGTGCACCTATTTTGGGTTAAGTCCCGTTGGACTTGCCAACAAAGGTCCGTATAGTAAAAGCTATGGTTTTCCCAGTAGTGATGTATGGAAGTGAGAGCTGGACCATCAAGAAGGCTGATCGCTGAAGAATTGACGCTTTTGAATTATGGTGCTGGAGGAGACTCTTGAGAGTCCCGTGGACTGCAAGAAGATCAAACACATCCATTCTTAAGGAAATCAGCCCTGAGTGCTCACTGGAAGGACAGATCGTGAAGCTGAGGCTCCAATACTTTGGCCACCTCATGAGAAGAGAAGACTCACTGGAAAAGACCCTGATGTTGGGAAAGATGGAGGGCACAAGGAGAAGGGGACGACAGAGGACGAGATGGTTAGACAGTGTTCTCGAAGCTACAAACATGAATCTGACCAAACTGCGGGTGGCAGTGGAAGACAGGAGTGCCTGGCGTGCTCTGGTCCATGGGGTCACGAAGAGTCGGACACGACTGAACGACTAAACAACAACCCGTTGAACTTGAGTAACTTTTGAGTGAAGATGCAGAAGATGGGACTGAAAGGAACATGATTTCAGTTAATGGCTCATGATATTGCTGTCTTTCGTGACAAAGGACCCCACTAGACATCTTTCTTATTTTGCATCTATGCTGATTTTTGCTCATGATGGTATCAGGGTGGTTATGTGCAACCCCTATTTTGAGTACTCTTCGTGCCTGCAATCATTTCGGGGCACACATACTGCTTTGTTTCCAGTCAATGCATGTCCCATCTCTCCCTGCTGAAATCCTGTAACTCTTAAAAGTTCCTGGGCTGGGTTGTCTACTTCTGTTGTGCTCTGTTGCCAGAGTGAGCCCCTCCAGACAGCGATAGTGCCGCAACATTGGGGAAACATTGCATAGCAACTGATTAGATAGATGGGCCAGTATAAATTCACTATTACTGAATCAGCAATATGTTGCAGGATACATCCATAAAAGGACACCAGTCTGGAGGGGGCCAGGATCCTCCAAAGAGTAGAAGGGTAAGGAGAAATGGCCATTTCTTGCAGAAGCATGGGCTCTGTGAACTGTGCCTGCCTTAGGTTCACATAACTTCTTTTTCCAGATCTACTGACTGTCTTTTAAAGGACCCCAGCATTAATTAAGGGATAGTCATCTCGTCAAAATCTATCAACACTCTTTCTACTACTGTTCTGCATATAGCATATATGTGAGAGAGATTAAACTGCAGTGTTTGTTGACCTTTCCTTTCCTTTCCAAAGTAACATTGACTCTCATTCTCAAACCGGAAAATCAGGCTTCCATGCCAGCTTAGTCTCCAGGCTCTGCCTTTTGTCACTGAATTTGTGCTAAGTGAATAATGCAGAGTTTGCAAAGAGAAACCAAACTGTTAAATAAACTGCACATTATTATTTGGAAAGCAGCCGGGTAGCCATGAGGAAGCGATCAGATCTGAGGTGCATGTTCTGAATTCACAAAATGATGAGGGACTTCGACGAAGTCATTCTGAAATGACAGCACAGAGGATACGTCTTAGCGATGGTGATAGCCATATCTCTCAATATTTTGGGGTGAGCACAGAGGCCGTGGTGACTGAGGCACAGGGGGGGTACCACTGGGTGTTCTGCTTGTGCTGCTGCCACCATGGCAAGCATGATGCCAGCTGCCCACCACCAGGCTCGTGCCTGCTGCAGCCACCCGAGGGCTTGCTCTGGGGTTTTTGAAGAAGGTCACATGCATGTTTTCTGTTCGTTCATTATCTGTGCTAGTGCCTTCAGTCATGTGTATCTCATACGGAACTTTCATGATACGATACAATGCAATACGATAATCTTTATTGTCATTGGCCCATGCAGAACAACGAAATTGAAAAAATCTACATCAGTCATTCAAAAACCAACAAGCCTGCTATCCCAACTATCCCAGCCAGGTTAGCCCCTAAAAAACCTGATACCCCATAACTGAATACAACATACTCACATAGAGACTACCTTACACTGCGTTTAAAACCAAAATCACATTTGGATAGAAACTGTTTCTCAGGCGGCTAGCCCTAGTCTTTATAACCCTGTACCTTCTTCCAGAAGGCAGAAGCTGAAAGAGATAATTTCCAGGGTGCGCACTACACTGCACTAACTCTGCAGCTTTCTTATGGCACCTGGAAGCATAGATTTGATCCGAGGTGGGAAGAGTGCACCCAATTATTCTCTCCACAGTCTTTACAACCTTGGACAGCATTGTTTTTCCCCTGACCGTGCAGCTCCCAAACCACACACACAGACCATAAGTTAATACACTCTCAACAGTACAATGGTAAAATGCCATCAACAGGTCCTTTGAGAGATTATTTTTCCGGAGGATTCTCAGAAAATATAACCTCTGCTGTGCTCTCTTCATCAGGTCTTTGCTTTGTCATCCTTTAGCATCTCCCTTCTGTTGGGGTGTGGGGGTGCCACTACCATCCTGTGTGCACGCCTGGTGTTTTTGCAAGTTTTATGTGTGTGTGATATGGGTTGCTGGGGCACTGCAGCGCTCCAATTGCCTTTCGCTACCCAGTCTTGCTGTTGTTGCCTGTGGGTGTGCACTTTGCGTGTGCTGTGTGCGTTCCATCCCCTGGTTGTTTGCTTTCCCATGCTATCAATTGCGTGCTGCTTCCCATGAGCCATCTCTGTGTAGCCTTGTCGTTCCTACACATCTGATCAGGGCACCTGGGAACTCGTCCTCGCATGTCAACAGCTGGGCACAGTTCCCATACTGATACCAGCTGAGCCGGTTCTTTGTGTTTTGCTGGTTGATTTCCACCCCACTGGTCCCAGGCTGGCCCAGCCAACATTCCCCCCCTCCCTTAACCTCCTAAAACAGCTCTGGATCTGGCCTTCTTTATGCTGGTTTAACTTAAGCCTGTGCTTAGAATGGCCTGGTAAATCTATAAAATATTGCAGATGCCTCAACACATTCACCCTGAAGGAAATTTTAAAGATGATGGGTGCACATATTAGCATGCATTCTCATTGAAGAGGCATTCTCTGTGTGAGAGAATGGGGAATGCCTATTCTAATCAGCCCCTTCCCATTTTCAGATTTATTTTTTTAAAAAACCAACACCCTGGTTTCTAAGAAACTGATCTTTTAAAATTGACCCAAGATTTTTAAATCAATTCATCTAACTGATTAATTATTGCATCCACTTAATTCCAGTGTACTTTTCTGTAATGTATGTAGCGGTCTCAACTGCTCAGATTGCAGCCACCATGTCTCTTTAGGATATATACACATGCATATGAGTGGAAAATAGGATTGCCACCTTTGCTCTGGCAAAATACAGGGCAGGGTGGGGCAGGGGTTGGGGGAATTCAAAACAATCCATTATCATCTATTGCCGCCTAAATGGCCCCTCTGGAATTTTACACGCACACACTTGTAAATCTGTTTGTGCTTTGCTACCCAGAGCTTAAATACATGACCTTTTGCAAACCCTTTCTCACAAACACATCTGGAGAGGAACCCCAACTTGGCAGAGTGAGAGTGAGGAGTGGAAATACAGGACAAACTGTATCCTGTATTGAATCAATACAGGACATAGCATCTTACATTGAACTACAGGCTGATCCGATATTATACAGGATGGGAAGGCAGGTCAAGGGTCAACTGGCTCACCCCATATAAGGTAGTGGTACAACAGCATTGCGCTAAAGTTCTGAACCAGCTCTTCTTTGCAAGCCATCCATTCTAAACTTCTTAACATTTCCCCAGGGAAACATTTGATGAATGAAAGCCAAAAGTTCCCTGCATAATCAAGGACACCAGGCGCACGTCCTCTGTGCTTGCTCAGTGCATTTCTACTGCCACTCAGAATATTTTAACTGCAAAGAAAACATGGCCCAAATGAGCGCTGGAGTTAAAATAAAACAAAGTGGTTCTATGGCACGAGGGGGAAATAACCTGTCCTTACGTTTGCTATGTTTTTCTTCTCTTTGGCCATCATTTAGGAAAATAACAGCATTTTTAAAGCTAAAACTGTTGATGCTCCACACTCTGCTCAGCAGTGCACTGCAGATCTTGCAAACATGGCCAGCTCCCAAAAGGCAGGTCCAGCTCTCTGCATTAATCAAGTTATCTCCTTGGTTTCCTGGCATAAATGTCTAGATTGTGCTATAGCAGGGCATGTGGGCCTGATTAAAATCTCTCCAGCTGAGAGGGATTTTTTGGCAGATGGGGGCACAGTGACATTCTCTTGGTAAAGGGGGGTTGTATCATTCTCTGGGATGGTTCCCATCCTTTTCAAAGGAGACTTAGCACATAGGATGTCCCCGTGGATTGTACAAAAAGGTTTCCAGTAATCTAGCAGTTTACAGGTGACGTTTCCTAGAAATGTAGGTCAAAAACACCTTCCAGTGAAGGCAGATGCACTTTGGGGTCTTCAGAGGTCTTTAAGAAATTTGGTCTGTCATTTCAGACCAGTGCTAGAAGTGGACACAGAGGTAACCCATGATTTGATGGTGGTTTTGACAGCAGCACTGGTTATAAATGGTGGTTTTTATTTCATTTTTAGCAAGGATGCATGAGATACTTACAGTTACCTTAACAAAGGCTACCACGGAAATGCCATTTTATTTTTCATTCCCTATTACAAGTCATACACTATTACCAAAATAGCCTCAAAAGGAAACAAGCATACTCTTAAACTTTATTTATTAATCTACTCAGAAGTAAGGCCCATTGGATTCAATAGGGATAACTCCTAGGTAAGTGGGAAGAGGAATGCAGCCATAGTGGGTTAATCAACTAAGACTGGAATCCTACACCCACGTACCTGGGGAAAAGCCCCACTGAACTCCATTGGACTTCTGCACAGACATACTTAGGATACACTTTGTTCCATTTGTAACAAATGCTTGCAGCCCTAATTAAAAGCAAAGGGAAGTGGTCATGTAACCTCAGCCTTTGTTAGAACTCCTGATCAATTGGTCACAACCAAGGATAGGCTAATCTGTCAACCTTGGTTTCTCTTAGTTTCTCATTGTTCCTGTTTTGGTCCTTCACATTTCCACATCAGTTTGCAAAAAAAAGTCCTCATGAAAATTCAGCGTGCTAGTGCAAATTTCTCCTAAAACACACGTTTTTATATGCAATTTCTCCTAATATATGGATTTTTGCAAATCAATAATGCATTCTTGTATTCTCTTTTCAATAACGCATGCATTTATATAAACACTTGTATGTGCATTTTCAGACATTGAATAAAGAACTGCACTGCAAAATTCTGAAAAGTGCAAATTCTGAAGGATGGCTGTTTCAATGCATTATTATTATTATTATTATTATTATGTGCAAATCATGTAGATTCACCTTGAACTGCATCAACCTCTTCTCCTATTCTTAATTACAAATCCATTAATTCCTCCCATACCCAGAATTCCCAGGTTTACATCAGTAGCAACCCCCTGCTAAGGTTTTAAGGACTGGATTTCTCCATTGTTCTGCATTTAGTCCCACAGAGCCATTCTAGATGCTGAAATGATTGAATGGATTATCCGCAAGGGAAAAGCAGAGTGTGCTCATTCAGACTCATCCTGGATTAAACTTGGGAAGTATCTATAAGAGCATCACTCAAATGATTCATGCCTGTTTAAGTGCATATACAAATAATGAAGGGAGAATAAGGCCATGATCCTCTCCAGCATTAATAGGGTTGCAGCCCTTTCCTTCCTCCTACTGTATTATCTTTATATCCACTTATACATCAATGGGTCCCAGTTTAATCCTGGATAAATCAGAATGCACACTGTCTTTCTCTCCCTCCCAGCTACACACACTTACCTGAGAGTAAGTCCAACTCCCAGGGGCTTCAAATGAGGCTGACTTCGATATATAGGATTGTACTGTCAGTACTGCATGTGGCTTTTGCTACATTGAATGGAAGTTGGGCTTCCATTTTGGTTCCAGTTTGTTTTTGAGTGCTTCAGTGACTGAGCTGAGGGCACGGGGGCAGGAAGCACAGAAATATGAAGGGAGAGAGCATCACTTTGCAGTTATCAGCAAGAGCCTGGGTGACAGGAACATAGCTCATTCCTCGGTGTCGAGCAGATCTGTGATGGTGCTTCTCCAAAGCTATTCCAGAAAACTGAAGTACTGACCGTTCTACCCCTTACAAACCTGTGTAGAACCCTCACTGCATGGGTTATTATAATCATATAATGCAACCATCATGAACACCTGCGAGGCAGCCAACTGAGGAGCAGAGGGCTTGCCAGGCAGGGGAAACCTGATTGGTGGCATCAAAGAAAAAGAGATGTTTGAACTTGTAAAGAGCAAACTTGCAAGTGGGGCTGTGTACTAAGAAGAAAGAGCAGACAGCCCACCTAAAGCGTGGGGGGAGATGCAAGACAGACGACTCCATCAGCATTCAATTTATGATAATTATGTCTTTTAGAACCATTACAAAGGCAGGGGAAAACAAGCTTGCTCTATGGCAGAAAAGACAACATGCTCTTGTTAACAGCCAAACTTTGTGGGCATATTATTTAGACACAGCCTTCTGAATTCAGTATCACCACCATCTTCAAGTGTTAACCACAATGAACATTATTAAAATTAGATCTTTTTATTCTCCCCTCACTTCCTCTTGCTGCTGCAAATCTATCCCGATATATGATAGGATCTGTTCTGTGACTCCAATGTATATACTACTTTTTCCCACTGAAAAAGACAACCCTGAAAAGACTCCTGTATCTGTATTATATCCCCTGGCACTGCACAGATATCCTCATGCTGCTTTCCACCAGTGTCTTCTTGTTGCCCATGTCTGATATCTCAAGCTTAATTTTAAAAAGTCAAATGTTTTCAAAATCCTGCTATAAGGAACAGGGCAAATACAGCAGCCTGAGAACTGAGCATTCACAGCCTGCTTTTTTAAAAAAGCAAACTTTAAAGGTAGTGTCAGGGAACTGCCATCAGTGCCGGAGGAAGAGAGCAAAAGCCAGAGGGATTCCAGAGAGCGCCCCGGGATTGGGAGAGGCAGCCCATCTTCTGGGGAAGAGAATCAGCGTAGCACCAGTGGAGAAGGGGGGCAGATGGGGGAAGGGTGAGGCGGTCCCATGACTCCTTGCCTGGGACCAGCGGGGAGAGTAGGGGTCCTCCGTTGCCCACGCCCTCCCTGCACAGAAGGCTTTCGTGCAGAAAGAGGAGGAGGAGACTAGGCGTCAAAGAGCTTCTTTGCTGGAAGAAGTTTAAGAAACGCCCACTGACGGATTCTGCCAGCAATTGAGTCAGCCACGGGTGAGTGGCTGTCCGGACAGAAAAGGTTCACGTAGGCAACCCAGCCAGGTGTTTGCACCCAGCCGGGGAGATAAGCACCGGCTTACGCACGAGCAACCCCTAGAACCATTACAGGTAGCTAACATATAAAGCCCTGGAACAACACACCTGAAATGTTGGCAGGCCTAACCCCCTCTATAGTGGCTACCATAACCACAAAGTTCATGCCGCTGTGTCAGAAACCAAGAATGTTATAGCCATTTACATGTTGCAATGCAAGTCAATGGGATTTTTAGAGTTGTGTAAAACTCAGGTGCAGATTAGGTCAAACTAGGTCCAGATCAGCCTGAAACAGACAGGGCCTCAGCAGCACTTACAAATCAGATTGGGTTGGAAGTCCATGCACAGTCTTATTGCTTACCTGTAACGCCAAAGCATTTCTGAATAAGTTAAACAGAACAGATCCTGATACTTGAGGATCCCCACTGCTTACATACTTTAAGTGTGAAAGCTGTCATTTATTCCCAGCATCTGGTTTCTGTTCTTTAACCAATTACAGATCCCCAAGAGAGCATGTCCTCTTATCCGATGACTGCCAATTTCACCCAAGAGCCTTTGGTGAGAGACTAAGCTTTTTGAAAGCCCAGTGTGAAATATCTACTACTTATTCCTCTCTGCAGGTTTGTTGATACTCAAAGATACTAACGCCCTTTTAGAAAAATCATAATATTCTTGATAAATATTTCTTAACTAACTTCCTCTTGAAGAATGTTATAGATGCAAAGGAAAGAACTGTCTGACCAAAAAATAAACCTGGGGAGGGGGGAGGGTCTGTGTACTGATTTTATGCTAAAATTCCTTCATATCTCAATTGCAATAATACATGCCATCCCTTAAGAAAAACTGGTAGTATTTAAAATTTTGCAATCTCTATTCTGCAAGACAGATATCATGCATAACTAGAACATTTTTTTAAAGAAAAAGCTAAGAAGATTTATAATGTTGAAAAATCACAAGTGTTAAATAAGCAGAAGGGGGGGGGGAGAGACATGTTCTGTCGCACTTTTGAAAAGCTTTATATAATAGAGATGGTCTAGAATTTATATTATTTATATTATCTCTCTGCTTCATTGCAATGCCTCCAACACTGGAAAAAGATTGACAGATTCACTGAGCCCAGCTGTAAGATCCACGAGATTTTCTTCTCTGAAAGAAAAATTATCCTTTTTTTAAAGGCACTTCTCTGGAAGAGGAATGACTAATGCCATTTGCATCAAGAGACTGGCTCTGTGACTAACTCTCCTAAGGAATTTTTTTTTCTTTTTGCTGAGATCTCAATGTACATTTCCCGGGCCTATGTAAAAAAACAGACAACTTCACCTGCTGTTAGCATTGCAACATTTGGCTCCCATCCCACCTCCGTTGTACTTCTTGAGATAACCCACAGAGGTCTGATCAGGGAGCTAACATGGCCCCAGCACTGTGCTTCTTCCAAGTCCCATTGCCTTCGGAGGTCATAGCTCAGTGGCAGAGAAGCTGCTTTGCCGACAGAGGGTCCCAGCTTCAATCCCGGCCACTGGGGAAGGACACTGAGACCCTAGAGAGTCAACAGTCCTGAACTAGCTGGACCAATGGTCCGATGTGTTTGAGATCAGGCAGCTTCCTAAATGCTGTGGTTGACTGACACACAACACAGACTGGCTCTAGACTGTGGCGCTCACTTCCTCCAGAACCCTGTTTGACCCCCACCCTCCCCTTTTCTGCAATTTCAGCAAACTGAAAAGATGTTTTTTCTTTTGCCAAGCTGTTGCTTTGCTTGGAGTTTTTCTCCCCTGCTGCTGCTGCTGTACTTTCAGGATCCTTCTTATTTTTAACTCTGCTTGTTTTTATTATTGTTTTGTTATCATGAAATGCTCCCCCCGCCCACCTTTTCTAACGTTAGCAGCCACTTTTGGGACAAGTGATGAAACAATGTATTAGTAAATATTAATAAATATTATTTGCAGTGGGGGTGGGGCAGATATTTGTATTCACAGCGATTCTGCAAGAATGCTCTTTCATACAACCGTAGAGTTGGAAGGGACCCCATCTGGCCCAACCCCCTGCAATGCAGGAAACTCAACTAAAGCATCCATTTTACCTTTCCTTTTACATTTTCTGGCACAGTAATATAGGAAGTCTTATACCATGCCAAACCATCCTACCTCAGAATTATCTACTACGCTGAATAGCTGTGGCTCTCCGGTGTTTTAAATACGCGTCCTTTTCACTGACCTATCTGTAGAAGTAGGGGATTGAACCTGCGACTTTTGACACACAAAGCATTTGCTCCCCAACTCAGAGCTCCTTCCCATATTTCTTGCACTCCCTGCCCTGTCTGATGGGTGAGGGGGAAGTGTCCCCACATCCAAAAAGCCCTTTTCTTTTCACACACCTTGTCCCCCATTTGCTTTTGAACCTTCTAGTTTTAAAATATAAGCAGCAATACATAGGGTCTGATCTAACTAAGACTCACAGTCAATGGACCCAAGTTAGTTACATTCAGACTTTGAGTTTGATGAATGTTGGATGCAGTCCCTGGTGTTCCTCTCAAATGTCCTTTTCACCTGCAATTTCCCCCCGGGACAAAATTGGTTCTCTGTACATGTTGCCAACAGCTTCCCTCTCTCTTACTTTTAAGTTTCTGAAACATTTGCATCATCCCCCATATTAGATAAATTGTCACGAACAGGATGCTTCCCAGCTCCTGTTGGCTTTTCCTTGGGAATCTTCACCCTTAGCTTTGCATTTCCAGAAAATAAGACTTCAAACCTACAACTGCTTAAAGGCAGAAATAGCAAGAACATGTCTTCTTATCCATGCTTCCATGCCATTTTTAAAAAGAGATATTCATCCTTTGCAGAACAAAGGTCTACATTTTGTTTAGGTTCTAGATTCAAACCAGCAGTTTGCTACCACTAGAATATTGCAGCCCAGAAGGTTCCCCATGAGGGAAAGCAGCTCTCAGGTTGAAAAGGTTCTTTTGCTCCAGCATCCTTCTTCCCACAGTGGCCAGCCAGACACCTCCACAAAGCCCACAAGCCTGCTAGGAGGCAATAGTCCCTCTCCTGCTGATATTCAGCCAAAAACTGTCCCCAGGCCTGGAGGTTCCAGTTAGCTGTCAGAACTAGAAGCCGCCAATAGCCTTATCATCCATTAAATTTGCCTAATCCCATATTAAAACCCGGCCCTAGGTCCATCACCACATCATATGGCAGAGAATTCCATCAATTAAAACACACGTGGTACAAAGTAGCACTTCATCTTGTCTGTCCTAGAGTCGCCTGCAGAGCATTTTCAATTTAGGGCACTGTGTTGTAGCAAGCAGGTCAGCCTATTTCTCCATCCATCTGACCCAGGACTGTCTATTCTGATCAGCAGAGGCTCTCCAGGGTCTCCAGCTCTGGTTTTTCCTGTCGCTTGCTACCTGGTCCTTTTAACTAGAGATGCTAGGGATTGAATCTGGGACCTTCTGCATGGAAAGGATAAGCTCAAACCCATTTGTTGCTCTCCCTTGTCAGTCCCTCTACAATGGAGTGGTGGGGACAAGGGACTTATTCCAAAAGCCAGGCTTTACTGCATATTTGGAAATTTTCCTCCCATCAGCATCATCAGGGACCTTCTGGATCCAGCCATTTCGGTGCCCAGCACCTCCATATGCCAGCAACCAACTGTTATTAACAGGAAGGATAATAATATTCACTCCAACAGAAAAACTGATCTGGCAGAGGCAACATGTGCCTTAGACTGGGCAGGAGTCCCGGGACCATAAATTCACGGAAGACTGGAGTAAATTTACGGACTATTTGAAAAGTATTTGTGAAGATCAGATGACGTTTGTAGGTTTGCAAGAAGTTTTGTGAGGAGTATTATTGGAAGTATTGCAAAAATGGAGAAGGGGAAAGATGATTTGTTAAGAAATGTAAAGGCAATATAAAGTTAAGAAATGCATAAGAAGTGGTTAAAATGGTGGATCATCAGAGGTGCTGATGGAAGTCTAAAAAGATTGTATAAGTGATAAGTTTTGTGGTACATTTTATAATTTATATGTTAAAATCAATAAAATTATTTTTTTAAAAAAAATAGACTAGGCAGGAGTGTCTCACCTTACTGTGCCTCCCTCCACCTCCTCCAAATCCGCTCTAGGATTGCAAGAACCCCCATATCAGTAGTTGCAGGGGCGGGGGGAGATGAGATCTGATGGAACAATCTCCTTGGTGCTACGTTGAAGTCCACTCTTTATTTTTAACTCACAAGCTAATGGATTATGGAACGAAAGTATCACACAAGGTAGACTGTGGTTTTCCCAACCCTACTCTATGAAGCAGTCTCATGTTCTTAAATGGATTTATTCTTAAGTGAGTGTTTTGAGATGAGCAATCTAAGATGGCTATACAAAATATCGAGAGAAAATAGATCTTGGCAACTAGTTAGATTGCTGAAGTTTGTAGTCACGTGGTCCAGAGTATATATTTGTCTGACTTCTAGAGCTCAGATGTATTGCAAATTCAGTGTCTCTTCCCTGCAAAATTATTCTCCAGCTCAGGACGTGAAAAGAGTTAAATGTACGACTAGGGGCCAGACTGTCTTACAGCTAAATGTACAAAAATTGAAAACGTTCATCTTTTTTTTTTATTCAAGACTAGGACACTAAATCACAGCATCAGTGGAGCCACTAAGGGATGGATTTTAGAGCTCTGGGATCCCTGAGTTATTGGCCCATTGTCTTGGGAGAAAATGAGCTGTTCAATCTCTGAACCTGCGTGATGTATCATAGGGAAGCTCCCCAACCAGAGTGAGTTAAAGCCTGGGACTTTAGGCTCCATTTATACTGGCTTTGTAAATCTCCCCTCTCCCCTGCAACAGCTCAAGTCACTGTAGACCTGGGAGCACAACTAGGGCAGAGGTCTTACCAAACACATGGGCTAAATACAAGAAGTGTACAAAGTATATCAAGCTAGTCTTGTCTCCCTTTCATTCATGTGGCTCAAGAATATTCCCTGAGCTTGATCAAATAGTTTGTCAATTTTGGTTTCTCGTTTTTTCACCCCAATATAATGCATTTTGTTATTTTCACTAATGCATGTATTTTTATGCATGTGCTAACTTAGTATATTCATACAGTGGTACCTCAGGTTACAGACGCTTCAGATTACAGACTCCACGAACCCAGAAATAGTACCTCAGGTTAAGAACTTTGCTTCAGGGTGAAAACAGAAATCACGTGGTGGCGGCGCAGTGGCAGCAGGAGATCCCATTAGCTAAAGTGGTACCTCAGGTTAAGAACAGTTTCAGGTTAAGAACGGACCTCCGGAACGAATTAAGTTCTTAACCTGAGGTACCACTCTATTTTGTACACATAACTTGGCTGGAAAGTTGCCCTCCAAATTCAGCAAAGTGCAAATTTTGAAGGATAGCTATGTTTTTTTGTTTGTGTAGTTATGGAAAGAATGAATTAGACAGGTTCACTGCAAATGCAAACTGAATCAAAATTCCCTCTCCATCCCTATAGTCAAATAAGCTCAGGGACCACAGCCTTTCCAGAGCTACGCCTTGTGCCAGTAGCTCAGGTATTATGCAAATCCTTGAAGCCTCTAAAAATAAAATAATCATCCTTTGGGTGGTCTTTCTTGTTTCTTTTATTTGCTTTGTTGTTGTTGTTTTACACATTTCTATCTATAGTATCCAGGGCAAGTAAATTTAAAAAATGGAAACTGAAAAAGCGAAAGAGGAGAAAATACTTACAGGTGGAGAAAATAAGAAGCAATAAACAAATAAGAGAAGCTCTAACAAGAAGTAAAATAACTTGGTTTAAATGTATACAACTGGAGCAATGTACAAAGAAGTGGTTAAGGGAAAACAAGAACTGCAAAGAATATACAAAATGTGAAAAAAAATTATAAAAAGGGGGGGGTAAAGAAGAAAAAAGTTATAAAAGGTATTTTACACCAGTTAGATTAAATCAAATAAACAAGGCATATTCAGTGTTACATTGGAGGGGATGTTCACATGTGGTGGGGGTTAATCCAGGGCTTAAACAAACTGAGAAACCAACATACAATTTTGAGAACCAATTGAAGAAATTACAAGCTAGACAAGAAGTCTCCGAAAACAGACAAACTCCCCCACCACACATACGCAGATAAATCATTCCAAAGCAATTCCAACTGGAGCAACACCCACTCCTACTTGCTACACAGCTGTTGCCAACTTCTGCTCACATTGTCCAGTTCTTACAATTCAGTGTGCACTATAGCGGTGGGGTTCCTCATTAAGAAAATGGTAAAATGCTACAATATAATTTTAACCAGGCTACATCCAACATTTTCCAGCACTACATACTATAAAACCAGGTATTTCACATTTTTAAGAGCCACACATTTGCCAGCACACTTAAAAAAAAAAGTTTATTCATCAACTTTGAATTTCCTAGTCAGACTCATTAGGAGTCCCATCTGACATAGTCATCAATCCACAACTCATAAATGTCTACCTAGACCAAGGATGAAGAACCTGTGGCCCTTCAGATGTTGTTGGATTCCATCTTTCATGAGCCCCAGCCAACACGGCCAATGGCCAGAGATGATGGGTGCTAAAGACCATCAACTTCAGGGGTGTCACAGGTCTGGACATTGATTCTCTGATTCTGCAGACTAGATGAAAGCAAGTAGATACAGTATGTGCTTCATGAGAAACGCACCCCTCCCACTCACTGCAGAATGCCAGAGAGCCCTGCATCCTTAAGGCCGATTCACACTTGCACCTTTGTCACTTAGAACTTGTCACCCACTGGCTCTCGGTAGAACCGTCTCTATGGGCAAAAAATACTGTATTTGAGCAACACAAAAGCAGATTCTCACATGCACAATGTATTACCATTTTTTACAGTCAAGTCATCGCTTGCTGTTGCAGTCACCAAGTGGTGAACATTCATTTGTGAACTCTCCTGGAATCAAGAAGGGCTTATGATCCTGCTAATCCAATCCCTGCCCCTCCTGGGATCCCAGGAGAGAAAGGGACAAGGCAAAGACCATCTCAAAAGACCACCTCCAGCTAGACTTACCTCCACCTGCCACCAACGGAAAAATCCCAAAATATGTTGATATGTTAATATGTTGATATTGATTATTGCTTTTAAAAATGTAATTTATATGCTACTTGTAAGCCAACTCGAAAGGATTTGTATCCTAAAAGGTGGGATATAAACCATTCTCATAAATAATCAATCATAAACAAGAGGCAGTTGTCATTTTCCAAAAGTAGCCAAGCCCTGCCTGCCAGTGGCGTAGCGTGGGTTGTGAGCACCCGGGGCAAGGCAAGTAATTTGCACCCCCTAACCCGTGGATTTGCGCCCCCTAACCCATGGATTTGCACCCCCTAACCCTAACCCCCAGATGTTGCGCCCAGTGCGGCCGGCCCCCCTGCACCCCCCACGCTACGCCACTGCTGCCTGCCAATGACTAAGCTTTCAAAATTTCTGACTGGCATGTAGATCTGCACTTAGTTAAAGTGATATCCAAAGAAAACTTAGGAACCTCTGTGCATCCATTCCTGAAATCCACCTCACTCCTTTCTCCTCCTGCACAGCTGATTTCCCAGGCCCCAGCCTAAGAAAAGCTTGTTCCCCTAATGACTAACAGGCATGATGAAGAGGAGTCTGCCCTACAAGCTAGTCTTTTAATGAGGCCAGGATGCAGCCAGACATTCAGGGCTGGGCTGTCGCACTAGCTCTGGGGATCTTGCAGCTCATTTATGTCTGCTGACCCACTCTTTACAAGATGCAGTGAGACGGCTTGGCTCAGCAGCTGAACCCCCAAGGCTTCCTTGTCACTAGTCAGGTTAGATAGAGAGGGATTCTCTCAAGCAAAAATTGTCCAAAATGCTCTGTTATTTGAAAGGATGACCATTTTACTGCACAGGGTGGTCCCTTTTTCAGGAACACACTTCCAAGGTGCTCTGTTTTTAAATGCTCCACAGCTCCCTCAAACTCTACAGATCAGACCACACGGCCAGTTCTGAAACTGGAAAATGTGATGGATCTGAGACTTTTTGAGGCTTTGCCCTCTAAACAGATGGAATGGGATGGAGCCTGGCTTAGTTCCATTATTTTTATTAGTAGTCATTATTATTTCCTCTCGATACAAGGTCCCAGGGCAGGTTACAACAATGTCAAAATACAACCTCATAAAAACCGGTTTCCCATTCCCCCTTTATATTTTATTTATAATTTATATTTATTATTTATATTTTATTAAAGAGAACAATAATGGGGAGGGACCTCAGCTGAGTGGTGGAGCATCCTCCTTGCATGCAGAATGCCCCAGGTAGAGCTGAGAAAGCCACTGTTTGAAACCCCCAGCAGCCGCTGCCAGTCTGTGTGGACAGCACTGAACTAGCTGGATCAACTAGCTCTGACCTGCTCTAAGGCAGCTTCCTCTGCTTCCCGGAGAACGATGCGCCTTTTCCGCATCTCCTCTCCTCTGGGCAGATCCAGGCAGCAGCGGTGACTGCAGTCTGGCACTGGCGAGATCAGCTTCCTTCCTCCTCTCCTTCGAGCTCGCACAGAAGATGGCTCTGCTCAGGCAGGGTCACCCCGCTTCAAAAGGGGGTTCTTTCCCCGCCACCCCACAATGTGGAAGAGTCACTCGATAGAAGACCATCGCCGTTATCCATTTATAAAACGCACACATCTCTTGACACTTTCCTGGCTAGGCACAGCAGCAGCACGGATGCAACAGGGGACCATCCCATTACAGATCGAGCCACACTTTCGATGGTGCCGCCGTCTTGGGGAATTAAGCGGGGCGCTCCTCGCAAGAACCGGCCAACAGAGCGAGGAGGAAGCCATGCACCTACCCGGGAGCCCGTCCAGATGTGCTCTTCCCTAAGTTCGCGGGTCTTTCCCTAACCAGGAAGTCTTAGGCACCAGGGGCTGCGCCTTCCCCGCACCACCCAGTAACTCCCTTCTCCCCACTGCACTTTACAGAATCCTCGGTACGAGGGGCGAAGGGTTGCTACACCCCCACGCGCACACTTAGAGACCCACGCATTTCGAGTCACCGAAGCTCCCCCACCGTCACACACACACACACACACACACCCGAGCAGATTTACCGCTGCTATCCTTGAAGGAAGGGGTCGCGGTGTTTCTCAGGTTCTGGCTCCAGCCTCTCTTCTCGTCCTCCACCTCCTCCTCTTCCACCTTCTCTTCCTCCTGCTGCTGCTCCAGGGAAGTCGGGCAAGCCGCCTCCGAGCCGCCGGGCACTTGCTGCTGCTGCTGCTGCTCGGCCGCTGGCTTGGCTCCGCGTCTCGCCGCCGTCCTTCCCCGCTGGCTGCGTCCTCCGTCCGGGGCTTCGCGCTCCTCGTCGGCGTCCTCGTCGGAGGCGGAGCGCGACTCGGCCGTGGTGCTGTAGAAAGGGTTGCCGCCGCTGCTGTCCTGGCCCGACTCGCCGAAGACGTCGTCGGAGATCTGCAGGCTCTCGTAGCGGCAGCGGGCCGCCTCCAGCAGCGAGAGCGCCTTCAGCCTCTGGCCGCCGCCGCCGCCCTCCGCCATCATCTCGCCCGCCGGCGCCAGCAGCAGCCCCCGCTCGGCCGGGTCGTCCGGCCGCAGGCAGCAGCCCAGCAGCAGCAGCGGCTCGGTCACCGAAGGAGGCAGGCAGGCTGCGGGAGCAGCAGCACAGCCGCTTTCTCCTCCTCCACCGCCTCCGCCGCCTCGGAGCCCAGCCTCCCGTTCTCCCCGGCACAACCCGCCCCTGTGTGTGTGCAGAGCCATGGGTGGAAGCAGCCAGCTCAACATCTCTCCCTGTGCCTCATCGAGCCAATTGTAGCTGCAGTCCTGAAGCGGGAGGTGGGGTTTTATGCGCGCTCCGGACGCCCGGAGCCCGCCCCTTCCCCGCCCCCGAAAGGGGACGGTCTCCGCCGCTTAAAACCACAGGCTTGCCTGGGAGGATGGCGAGAGAGCGGCTGCTTGCGCACAGAGCAACCGCCCAGCCGGACCAAACGCCAAGCGCCTCGCCGAGCCCCTCTGCGCAGCTCAGGCTTGCGGAGCTGTCCAGCGGCGCTGGTGCTGAAACCCCACCAGCCTCTAGACTCCGTCCCCCAGAAGTCTGGAATGAGTGAGTTCAATGCAGGGCGAGCGGGATCAAGCCGCCTCTCCACTCGCAACAACAAACAGATGTGGCACATGGTCTGAAAGGAAAGTCGGCAAGCAGCAGGACCCAGCAGGACTGGTCGGCTGACCGGAGCCGGAAAAGAATTGGGGAAAGGGGAGGGGGGAGGAATTGCACGCCTTTCTGCACAAACCTGGGACATGACAATCGGCTGGCCATAATAAGCATCCTGTCACATACCCTTCATCGCAAATAGCATCTGCAAGCGCGCTTGTTGCACTCAGCTGTGATGAAGGTCTTCGAGTCGCTTTCATGTCGGAGAAAATTGGAGTGGCACTAATACATCCTAAGAGCGCACTTTAGAGCATCTGGGAAAGACTGCAAAGAGGGGAAGAGTCGCTGCTCATCTGCAGCTCTGGAAGGTCGGAGACCAAAGTATTTTGAAGTCAGACTTGTTTTCGAAATAGCTGAGACATACAGTGATCTCGATCATGCCAGCATTGCTTCAGCTCCTGGAAAGGAGAATTTTGGTTCTCTGGACATACCTAGCCCAGTAGCTGACACTTGCTTTGCTGACCTCAGATTTCTAATATTACTAAAGGTGCATGGGGAAGCCACCCTAGTATGGTCTTGAGATTTGTTTTGTTTTGCTTTATTTAAAGTATTTGCACAATTACTAATAAAAAAAAATGTTGACAATAATAAAACAGGATAGAATATGAAACCTCCCATAAAACTCACAACATTGATAAAACCAGAAATACTAAAAGCACGTTCGGCCCATAGATAAAACAAACAACTTACTGGAATCTGTTGCAATGTCAGTTTGCCTCCTGGGATTTATAGGCCTCCCAAGACTTGGGTTTGTCATGATGCCACATGTCCACAGCTGCACTATGTGTACACAGGGAAGCCAGTATTTGGGGCCTCTGCACAGTTCACCTCAGGGCAGGGCAGGCTGCTACCTCCCAAGGTCATTTCCCAGAGCAGGGAGGCCCTTATCTGTGAAGTGCAACTCATGGCCTGCCCAGATGCCTCTAGGCACCATCATGTACCACTTAAGTATAAAATAAAAGTGCAAGAGCACAAGCTCTGAGTAATGCAGCAAGAGGGAATCACATAGTATCAATTTTGCACAAACTGCACTGGCCATTCATTTGTGATTGTACACAATTCAAGGTGCTGACTTCAATGTAAAGTCAGAAATGACTTAAAGCCCAGCTACCTGACAGAATGCCTCTTCCTAGGTTGGCTCCCCATGTGATCTGCATGTCCCCATCAATAAGCATAGTTTGCTATGCGCTGAAAAGGGATAAGAACTTCTCTGTGTTGGTCCCCATTTGAGAAATTCTGTACCTATAGAGGTAAAGCTGCCACTCTGATTAGTTTTCCCTTTAAAAAAAAAGGCAATTGAAAACACACACAAGCATTTGGGTATGGCTATTTTTTATGCTACTTATGAACTGGTTTCATTGGTTGAATTAACTGTTTAATGGTTTTGTTATGTGTGTTCCCCACCCTGAAATCCTGGGGCTGAGGAGTGATTTACAAATGTCACACACACACACACCCCTACCTCTACATTTAGAGGTCCAACAGATTCAGAAAAGGTAACTAAAGTATTTCTATTTCCACTTATGCACCAGAAAAATAACCCAATTCCACTGGAATATTTCCAGCTTGAAACCAGTAAAATGCACCCATCCCTAGTGCTGGAATAAATAGGACAATACACTCCTTTTAGTAGAGCAATGGAGTTAGGTGATGAGGGTCTGCAGTTATAGTCACAACCTGCAACTTAAAGGGCAGGTGCATTCAGTGCACACTTACAGCACATGACTTTCCTAAAGAACCCTGGAAACTGTGTTCCCCTCACAGAGATACAATTTCCAGCACCTTTAAACTACAGTTCCCAGCATCTTTTGGAAAAGCCACGTGCTTTAAATGTGCATGGATGTGCTTAAATGTGTTGCAGATCTGCCCTTTAGCCAACAATCCTTAATGCAGACTACTTACCCCTATAATTAGGGTACTTAGATTTAACAGATTAACCATGCAATCACATTCATGTCTGCTCAGGAGTAACTCCCATTCAGTTCCAGGGAGCTTACATTCAAGTAAATGGGTGTGGGGGTACAGTCTAATTCTGTCCATTCTTTCCATGTTTTTCTTTGTACGGGAGAAAAGTATTAATATTCCAATTCAGGTGAAGGGTGCTTCTGAGTGTAGAACATGCCTCTAACATCTTCTGCTCATGTTTACATTCCCTACTCTGGCATGAAGCCTTAATAAGGCCATACAGAATGAGGGGGTGACAACTTAATTCAAAAAGGGGAAAAGAGAGGACCCAAATAATTACCGCCCAGTCAGTCTGACATCAATACCAGGGAAGATTCTGGAGCAGATCATTAAGCAAACAGTCTGTGAGCACCTAGAAAGGAATGCTGTGATCACCAATAGTCAGCATGGATTTCTGAAAAATAAGTCATGTCAGACTAACCTGATCTCGTTTTATGACAGAATTACAAGCCTGGTAGATGAAGGGAACGCAGTGGATGTAGCCTACCTTGATTTCAGCAAGGCATTTGACAAGGTGCCCCATGATATTCTTGTAAAGAAGCTGGTAAAATGCGGTCTTGACTATGCTACCACTCAGTGGATTTGTAACTGGCTGACTGACCGGACCCAAAGAGTGCTCATCAATGGTTCCTCTTCATCCTGGAGAAGAGTGACTAGTGGGGTGCCACAGGGTTCTGTCTTGGGCCCAGTCTTATTCAACATCTTTATCAACGACTTGGATGATGGACTCAAGGGCATCCTGATCAAATTTGCAGATGACACCAAACTGGGAGGGGTGGCTAACACCCCAGAGGACAGGATCACACTTCAAAACGACCTTGACAGATTAGAGAACTGGGCCAAAACAAACAAGATGAATTTTAACACGGAGAAATGTAAAGTATTGCACTTGGGCAAAAAAAATGAGAGGCACAAATACAAGATGGGTGACACCTGGCTTGAGAGCAGTACATGTGAAAAGGATCTAGGAGTCTTGGTTGACCACAAACTTGACATGAGCCAACAGTGTGACGCGGCAGCTAAAAAAGCCAATGCAATTCTGGGCTGCATCAATAGGAGTATAGCATCTAGATCAAGGGAAGTAATAGTGCCACTGTATTCTGCTCTGGTCAGACCTCACCTGGAGTACTGTGTCCCGTTCTGGGCACCACAGTTCAAGAAGGACACTGACAAACTGGAACGTGTCCAGAGGAGGGCAACCAAAATGGTCAAAGGCCTGGAAACGATGCCTTATGAGGAACGTCTAAGGGAGCTGGGCATGTTTAGCCTGGAGAAGAGGAGGTTAAGGGGTGATATGATAGCCATGTTCAAATATATGAAGGGATGTCACATGGAGGAGGGAGAAAGGTTGTTTTCTGCTGCTCCAGAGAAGCGGACACGGAGCAATGGATCCAAACTACAGGAAAGAAGATTCCACCTAAACATTAGGAAGAACTTCCTGACAGTAAGAGCTGTTTGACAGTGGAATTTGCTGCCAAGGAGTGTGGTGGAGTCTCCTTCTTTGGAGGTCTTTAAGCAGAGGCTTGACAACCATATGTCAGGAGTGCTCTGATGGTGTTTCCTGCTTGGCAGGGGGTTGGACTCGATGGCCCTTGTGGTCTCTTCCAACTCTATGATTCTATGATTCTATGATTCTATTTAGGATAGGGTGGTAAGTGTATTGCAGAGTGATGTTCAAATCCGTAAGCAAAATGCTAGTTTAGCTTCAGCTCTCAAGCAAATTATGTGGCTGGATGTTAAAAGAAAGAAAGAAAAGGAAACCTAGTATCTATGAATTTGCAAAGTACGTATACAATTTATTGAGCAACATTATTACTGAAGTCTGTACTCCAAAGGCAAGTAATCACAGCACTGCAATTCAGCTAAACCTAAATCTGTCTTAATCTAATGGATGATTACATATCACATCCTGCTTTCATGATAATTACTTTACCTATGTTTGGATAGTCAGACAAGAGTTGAAACAGTGAATAGAATATTGTAGCCATGGCAACCTGAAGTAGAGCTTTTAATTTCTCCCAAATATAAAGCTCTTCCCACTTTTATATTCTTCCGTTTTGGGTCAGCAAAGATTCAGGGTGGAGTTCCTTGATCAAATGGCATGTCGGCCCACAATTTCCAATTCCTGCAATAAACAGCCAATGATCTCCCTGTGATATGTTATCAGGTTTTTTAAAATAATAACAAAACCCTCTAAAAGTAAAAACAAAACACATTCTTAAAATTTCTATATCAAAATAAGAAAGAGGAACAGCAGGGACAGGATGTGATTAAACCAGACAGACCACACACATTTTAAGTATCAAGTTAGAACTCAAAATCGTGTTCCACCATCATTCAATGGGATTACACATCATTAACAGAAAGTCTGTTGTCTAAAACAGAGTAGCATTATAGGACTAAAAGGTATAAGAAAATTTCCCAGTTCTAATGCTTCAGTGAGGACCCTCCATTTGTCAGTTCCCTGCAGGGGAAATCAGTCCTGAGTGCTCACTGGAAGGACAGATCCTGAAGCTGAGGTTCCATTACTTTGGCCACCTCATGAGAAGAGAAGACTCCCTGGAAAAGACCCTGATGCTGGGAAAGATGGAGGGCACAAGGAGAAGGGGATGACAGAGGGGATGGTTGGATAGTGTTCTCAAAGCTACCAGCATGAGTTTGACCAAACTGCGGGAGGCAGTGGAAGACAGGAGTGCCTAGCGTGCTCTGGGGTCATGAAGAGTCGGACACGACTAAACGACTAAACAACAAATTGGAATCCATCAGCCTCAGCCAACATGACAAATGATTAGGGATATTGGGAGCTGTAGACCCATAACAGCTGAGGTCACAGCCTCACCACCCTGTAGTAAATCGGTCCTGGTAAGAATGAATTACTATGGTCTGATTCAGACACTTCATTTACATGAAGGAGCGAGCAAGTGCCCCTTTGTACTCCTGCTGATGCTAAATGAATGATGATGATGTTGTTGTATGAGTACTAAAAGGTGCAAGACAATATTATTGTGTTTAATGTTGCCAGGTTGTTTTGATACCAAAGGCTCTATTCCCCCCCAGTCATTTTTCTAATGGCTTGATTAGGACTGCTTCTGGAGTGAGCTTAAAGTTGCCGCCAAAACCTTCCTTTGTGACAACTCATATTTGACATGCTCCTCACAGCCCAGATGTATTTGCTGTTTCAATACAGTATTTGGGATCTTCTTTCTGCTTCACTATGTGATCCCATCCAATCAGGGATCCTGTAAGGAACTTAAGAATGCTATGGCATCATGGAGCTAATCAGATTTGGCTATGTGATGTCAGAGAGCAAGGGCAAATCAAACCAAACACATTGCCCTCACTTTGAAGGGGTATCAATCTGTAAATGTTCCTTGGACTGATATAGGTTTGAGTAATATTATTGGAATAATTGGTTTATTTCCAAGTTCATCTCAAAGAGAACATATACACTTTGTCTATTAAATGTGAACTATTTGATGGGTTCATGCTTCTATATTCTATTTGTATAGAAACATAGCTATATCAGGTCAGGTCATCTAGCTACCTATGTTGACTGGCAGCAGTTTTATGGCCCAGGGCCTCCTAAGAGGCAGAGGTCTTGGAGATCGGTGCTGAAGATGCCAGTGATTCTGTTTGGGACCTTCTGCATGCAAACCATGTCCTCTTCTCTAAGTATACAGTGGTACCTCAGGTTAAGAACTTAATTCGTTCTGGAGGTCTGTTCTTAAGCTGAAACTGTTCTTAACCTGAAGCACCACTTTAGCTAATGGGGCCTCCTTCTGCCGCTGCGCCGCTGCTGCACGATTTCTGTTCTCATCCTGGATCAAAGTTCTTAACCCGAGGTACTATTTCTGGGTTAGCGGAGTCTGTAACCTGAAGCATATGTAACCCGAGGTACCAGTGTAGTCTATCTGGTTGCAAGGATAAAATGAGGAGAGGGAAGAGCCATGTACAGATTCCTTGACAGAAGGGCGAGATATAAATGCAACAAGAAATAGGGAAACATAGATCTTGTTTCTTTTGAAAAACAAGGTTTCTATTTACCTGGAACAAAAGTTGGATTTAAAAAAACCCAGAAAAGTCACAAGTAATTAAGGTGCCAGCTACCTTTGCTAAAGCGGGAGCTAAAATTAGGACCGAGACAGGAATACGTTTGCAGCATAAATCATAAAGTGTGCATTTATAATTAATTTTCAAGGTTTTAAATGCAGGTTTGTAGAGAAGTACATCTAAGCCCCAGATGATTCAGAAAGAAACAGAAGTGGAGTCTATTTTAACCATTGTTAAGACTTGGGAAATTGGCTGCATGTTTTAGTCGTCTGTTTTTGCTATTGTCCTCATGAGATGTCATGTGCTCATATATGTGTGAATGATTACTTGCCCAATGGTACTTAAGCTGAGATGAAAATAAGCCATTCATTCATGTACAAATGCAGTGTTCCAAAAATATTTCAAAGATGTGGATTTGTAACTGGCTGACTGACCGAACCCAAAGGGTACTCATCAATGGTTCCTCTTCATCCTGGAGAAGAGTGACTAGTGGGGTGCCACAGGGTTCTGTCTTGGGCCCAGTCTTATTCAACATCTTTATCAACGACTTGGATGATGGACTCAAGGGCATCCTGATCAAATTTGCAGATGACACCAAACTGGGAGGGGTGGCTAACACCCCAGAGGACAGGATCACACTTCAAAACGACCTTGACAGATTAGAGAACTGGGCCAAAACAAACAAGATGAACTTTAACAGGGAGAAATGTAAAGTATTGCTCTTGGGCAAAAAAATGAGAGGCACAAATACAAGATGGGTGACACCTGGCTTGAGAGCAGTACATGTGAAAAGGATCTAGGAGTCTTGGTTGACCACAAACTTGACATGAGCCAACAGTGTGACGCAGCAGCTAAAAAAGCCAATGCAATTCTGGGCTGCATCAATAGGAGTATAGCATCTAGATCAAGGGAAGTAATAGTGCCGCTGTATTCTGCTCTGGTCAGACCTCACCTGGAGTACTGTGTCCAGTTCTGGGCACCACAGTTCAAGAAGGACACTGACAAACTGGAACGTGTCCAGAGGAGGGCAACCAAAATGGTCAAAGGCCTGGAAACGATGCCTTATGAGGAACGGCTAAGGGAGCATGTTTAGCCTGGAGAAGAGGAGGTTAAGGGGTGATATGATAGCCATGTTCAAATATATAAAAGGATGTCATATAGAGGGGGGAGAAAGGTTGTTTTCTGCTGCTCCAGAGAAGCGGACACGGAGCAATGGATCCAAACTACAGGAAAGAAGATTCCACCTAAACATTAGGGAGAACTTCCTGACAGTAAGAGCTGTTTGACAGTGGAATTTGCTGCCAAGGAGTGTGGTGGAGTCTCCTTCTTTGGAGGTCTTTAAGCAGAGGCTTGACAGCCATATGTCAGGAGTGCTCTGATGGTGTTTCCTGCTTGGCAGGGGGTTGGACTCGATGGCCCTTGTGGTCTCTTCCAACTCTATGATTCTATGTGCACTTTAAAAAAAAGATATGTGTTACTAAATCCACATTTTACAAAGAACAACATGCTTGGTTCATGACAATCATTTGTGGTGCATAGCTTAAAACAAGCAGTAACGGAGCAATTCATTATTCATCCAAAGAATCGGTTTGAGAAATGGGTAGATATATAATTCTGCAACATACCAGTCATTCGAGCAGGAGTGGTTAATCCCTGAACTGGGTCCTTGATCTATTCCACCCCAACCCCCAATTGGTGGGTTCCCAAGACTCCACTGATTTTGGTAGTGACAAAAAGTGGGGAAATTAAAGCAGTAATTAATGTTAACGTAGCATGTTAATCTGTGCAGCTGTTAGCCTGCTGTTAAGCATTTTATACAGGAGTGTGCACATTCCCTATGATTCTGTGCATTTTTAAAAAAATCTGATCTGTTTCTGAGATACTGTATGCTCTCTCTTGTTTCAGGTTCTGAGCCAAAGCTCTGTATATTCCCATTCACTATCACAGGGAATCCACAGCTATAACCTTTCGCTTTGGGGATGAAATTTACAGTGGATGAAATCCACTCCAGAGTGGATTAATTCTCCCAAATTTCAAACATATAGGTACAGGAACATTTTCTAAGAGAATGAAGGAAATCCTCCACATTCCCTTACAGAGGAGTGGGGATTTATCTCTTTCTCACCTTAAAATAATTAAGAGTCGGTCAGGTGGTATCTATTCTTGCTTGTACCTTTAAAAAATCAAACTTTGTAGCTTCACAATGACCTTCATTTTCTCGTGGACTGAGTTTTGTTTTTCATCTTCTACACTTTAATGTGCTGGTAATGACCGCTCCCCACATTAAAAGGGGGGAGCCCTTTGCATGGTCGCGCGCAGCCCCCTGTACCCTATGCTGCACCATTAGCACAGGCTTGACTTCACCTCCCCCCAGGTGGAATACCTGGAGGTCTCCGCCTACCCCAGTCAGTTGCCCAATCCCACCTGGGTAGGCGTTGCCAAGGTGATCAGGCCAGGTAAGGGGAGGGACTACCTGCCCACACAATAGGGGAAGGATCTTACCTGGGAATGAATCATCAGTTGGCTCCAGAGCTGGTGATGGAAAAGCATTTTCAACTCTCCACTGCTGGATTTAAAAACTCCAACAAAGAAGAGTCCACCACCTTCCAAGGGAGTCTGTTCCACTGTCAAGCTGCTCTTAGAAGAGTTTGGATTTGATATCCTGCTTTATCACTACCCGAAGGAGTCTCAAAGCGGCTTACATTCTCCTTTCCCTTCCTCCCCCACAACAAACACTCTGTGAGATGAGTGGGGCTGAGAGACTTCAGAGAAGTGTGACTGGCCCAAGGTCACCCAGCAGCTGCATGTGGAGGAGAGGACACAAACCCGGTTCACCAGATTATGAGTCTACCGCTCTTAACCACTACACCACACTGGCTCTCTTAACATCAGAAAGTTCCTCCTGATGTTTAGTCAGAATTTCCTTCTTATAACTTGAAGCCATTTGTTTCAGAGTAGGAAAAAACAAGTTTGCTCCAGCTCCATGTGATGGTCCTTTAGATATTTGAAGATGGTTATCTTATCTCCTCTGTCTCCTCTTTGCCAGACTTCATATGGCTTGTTTTCCAAACTGGATCGTGTTGGTTGCTCTCTTCTGCACACATTCCAGCTTGTCAATAGCCTTCTTAAATTGTGGTGCTCAGAACCGGGCACAGCACTCTAGGTGGGGTCTGACCAAGGCAGAATAGAGTGGTACTATGACTTCCCTTTATCAAGACACTATAGCTTTTTTGTTGTTGCTGCATCACACTGTTGACTCATGTTAAGCTCATGAAGCTTGTGGTCTATATTAAGGAGCCTAGATCCTTTTCACATCTACTACTGGTGAGCCAGGTATCCCCCATCTTGTATTTGTGCAGCTGGTTCTTCTTGCCTAAGTGTAAAACCTTAGTTTTGTCCCTGTTGAAATTCATTTTGTTAATCTTGGCCCAGTTCTCCAATCTGTTAAGGTCATCTTGAATCCCAATTCTGTCTTCTGTTGCATCAGATACCCCTCCCAGTTTGGTATCATCTGCAAATTTGATGAGCATCCCCTCAATTCCTTCATCCAAGTCATGTATAAAGGCACTGAACAACAAGTCCAGGACAGAATCCCACTTGTCACTTTTGTCCTGGATGATGAGGAACCATTAGTGAATACTCTTTGGGGTCTGTCAATCAACCAATCCACCTTATATTTACCTCATCCAACCCACATTTTGCCATCTTCTCTACAGGACTATCACGGGGAACTTTGTCAAACACCTTCCTAGATGACCATATCTGGTATAGATGAATTTCTATACAAATAGAATAGTAGCAAGTGCTTATCAAAATTGTTCAAGTTTAATAGACAAAGTACCATTAAAAATATCCCACGACTGTGTCATGTGCTCCGCTAGCCATATTTGCCAGGTTTTTAAAAGTGTTAGGAAGTGGGACAAAAACATATATTTAGCACCACTTATGTACCTTTCCTGTGTCCTGGCCTTTTGCAACAAGAACATCATGCACAGTGTCTGGGTTTTTTCTTTAGTTAAAAAAGTGTGGGTTTCCCCCCCCTTAAAAACATAAGCAGTTTCCTGCACACCCATCTTCCAAATAGATTCACACTTGCCTCTATTTAAAGATCGCTGTGCCAATTTCATTTCCCTGGAAAAGTTAATGTCCTAGCAAGATAGTAATTAACTACATCAACAGCAAACCAATTTCTTTTCTGCCGATTAATAATTTGATAGCATTGTTCTATAAGGACCGTTTCTTGACTTTTTTGTTATATTTCCAGCCATTTCTGAGCCACCAAATGAGACACATTTTATCAGAGACATGTTCTAAAGTAAGTCTCAGAACATTTCAACCCAATTTTCTGAACTATTATGATCAGAGAGTGAATAGAGTCCAGATCCGTCTCTGTTGACTGTAATAATGTCCCTTTTTGCCAATTCAGGGATCTCAAATCCCATAAATCTTTCTGATCTTGAAATCCACACAAAGGTAGAGAGAAAGCCAAATGAGGAAACAAATCCTGACTGTTTATCTGTCTCCGAAATGTCTTTCCAGATATATTTCTTGCAGGATTTATGTGGAAAAGCTTCTTAGCCTGTTCTGCCTGGCACAGAGAACCTGACATCTGTGGAGTTTAAATAAAGAGTCATTGATTCCACCGTGGAGAAGAATAGCTAAAGGCAGCAAATAAATTAAAAGACATTGTGCTAGTGCCTATCCGTAAATAAGGATAGCCTGGAAAAAAGTACCTTATATAACTGTTGAACTTGAAAAAAATACCCCAGCCAGATGCTATATCAGGAATGGACTAATATACCACCAATGTCATGGGCAGTACAGGAAGCGCAATATGTAATAACTCTCTGCCCACAACAAAAACAGAAAAGTCAATAGTGTACCATTAAAGAACTTAAGTGGGTCAGTGTAAGGCCTGTGTGCAAGTTCTTCTCTTTCTTTTCCATTCATGTGTGTGATTTGTGTATGGCACTGCCCTTCTCTGTGCATGGAAGTTTGCACTCTTTAAAAGAAAAAGAACAATTGGGATCTGCAGCAAAATGTTGCAGTGTGCAGTGATCCTGCTTAGTGTTCCAGTCAGTCAAGTATGCTGGTCTCCCCAATACTCCATCCTATTCCCTTTCTTCATTGAACTGTTTTTAGAGTTCCTCTTTACATTTCTTCTTCTTCTTCTTCTTCTTCTTCTTCTTCTTCTTCTTCTTCTTCTTCTTCTTCCCTGCTTTTTTCCTTGCAAGAGTCACTGTTTTGGGCTTCTCACAAGGTGCTCAGCTAGCTGGCCAAGCACTCCTTTGTTAGGGAGGTTCCTGGATTGCCCAGAATGATCTTTCATCGATAGGAACTTAGTATTAGGAGATTGAAAATGTTTGCGTATAAATGAGATATTTTATCAGAGCCTGGGGAAGATGATACCCCTGCGCCTCAGTCAGCAGGGCCAACGGCCAGATACAGTAGTTGGGATTGTAGTTCAGCAACATCTGAAGGATCAAAGGTTAACCACCCCAATTTTAAATGCATTCTTATGTCTCAGTTGCAAGTAATTGTGCTGTTGTTGACATCTGTTTTGCTGACATGTGATTTCACTTGGCTTTCAATAACCAGAGAACTCTGGTTATTGGATGCTCAATGAATTTAACTAAATTATAGTACCTCCATATGGGTGTTTATTTTGGGCTAGGTGCTGCTCATGCATGCAGGTTTTTCAAAGAGTCCACATATCAGAATGCCAGCCCACATTTCCCCCATTTAAGCTGGGTAAACGTTTTCCAAGAATAATCTTATTTTTTAATTTTAAAAACTCTTGCCAGTGACTCTGAATGGCCAGTAGATCCCCATCTACCTTCTGAACCACCCCTGTATATTTTTAGGAGTTTTTTTTCTTTGACAGAATGCTACTACATCTGGGCATTCCAGAGCCACAAAAATGCCCACCAAACTCCCATCTATGAATGAGGTGGCAAATTATTTTGGGGTTGGTGAGTGATGGATTCAGTCAGACTTACTTATTTCCCCAAATTTGGCTAACTGCAGCATTGGGGGTGGCAGTTCCTCTAGAACTCTTCAGAATGCTTCTTCACAGTTAAATTGTGTATGAGGATGGCCATGTGTCCTACCTTACAGAGGACAGCCCTCTGTTTGAAGGTGTTGTCAATTTGAAGGGCTATTTGGTCCAACTCCAGTTTAAAAATAAAGAACCCTGGGATTGCAATTGAAACCTGTGGCCAGCTGTGTCAGGGCTTAATGGAGCCACTCATGCCATGCCTGTTTGCTTGACTGAACTGGGCCCATTGCCAACATGTGAGAGCACAGACCCAGCTTAGGATCCAGAAGATCTTGTGCTGGCATAACTCCATTCCCCATCCCAAAACACACCTCTTCCGGGAGGGTCCACTGGCTATTGTGACAATGGTGACCATTTTTTTATACCCCTTGATGGCAGAGCACACCTGCCATTGGAGTCCAGTGGAGCTGGGCAGAGGGGCACCCCTGCCTCATGCAAACCCCCTCCAGCCTGATAGATTGGGGGTTTGGATTGCTCTTTCCAAAAGGCAAGGAGGAGGGGCCTTGAAGTTGCCCTTCATCAGTTAGCACATAGGTTGCAGACTGAGCAGACACAGCAGTCACCTGGCCATAGTCTTCCTCATTAGGATGACTCTTACTTTGTTTCTTTTTATATTCTAGTAATCATTCCTCGGTATTCATCTACACCTATAAATTTGCCTCTGGAAATTTTATGCAAAACTGTGTCCCCTTTTTATAATGAGCCGAGGTTCTGTTTCCACGACCTGCAAATACTTGTGCACACAAACTGATTGCCGCGACTGCTTCTATCACTGACATGTACTTCAGCTTTCCAAAGATGTTTCTTGGAACTGGGTGGAAGAAAAAACACACCATTCAATACTGATGTTATGATACTCAAGATCCATCCTTTCTGCACTGCAGCTTAAAACATGAGCAACACTTATTAAACCACATTCATCGACAGGATTAAGATGCTTTTTCCCCTCTGCCTTGTGCATTTGGAGTGATACAATCCTCAGTGGCCAAGAGTTATTTAAAGGTCCAAATCTGGTAGAAACTGCTCCCAGACACTCTGGCCATGTGAGACAAATAAAGACGCTGACAGGCAGCCATCTGAAAATTAGCACTTTCCTGAAATGTTCCCATTGCTGAGTACTCACTGTTCTTTTGTAATGAAGCTTTCAACATATGCAATTATACTAACAAATGCTGCTGCACATAGTTTCTTGGCCAAAGGATGCAAAAGTCTTTAATATATATATATATATATATATATATATATTTGCTTTCGTAGATTTTCACGGGTACAGGAATGCAGGTTTTGGTGTCCTCGGGTGTCTTCCCGTGTAAAAGTTGGGGTGTCTAGGCGACGTTTCGACGAGGTCTCACTCGTCATCTTCAGGCTGGTGCTTTCGGCTTCTTGTTACTGGAACAGAGCAGGATCTCAGTGTTTGAGTTCCTATAAATACTGTTGAGGAGGTGTGGTGTATAGCCTCCAATGTTCTGGGCAGAGAGGAGGTTCCCAGGCTAGTGTGCCTTTTCTTCTTTTGTTCCTTAATTACTTGAGGGATATCTTGAGTGATTTCTTGAGTGATTTCCTGAATCCCACTTAGGTGGGTCATTAGGTGTGGATTAGTTGCTAAAGCCTTCGTGTCTTGAACTCTTGAACTTTGTGAAGAGTTTTTCTGAGAAGATGGCTGTACTGCACTTGGTTGTGCTCTGGCTTGGCTTCGTGTATAGGGGCGAGCTGTGGTTTTGTGGCCTGTGCCAGCCAGATCTGTGTAGGGATTGCAGGGGGGTGCAGCATCCGGAGGTGCCACCCTGGTTTGGCTACTGGATGGTGTCTGTAATTTATCTGTGGAGAGGGTCTGGGTTTGGGTCTGGTGTGGTTGATTGGTGATGGCGTTCTGTGTGCCTCTGGATCTGGTGTCAGATTTTGTGGGGAGGGCTAAACACAATATCAAAACAGCCTTTTGCACCAACCAAAAAATAGCCAATATCCTCAGAAACCCCAAGGATAAAATTCAGTTGGAAAACCAAGGGGTCTATGAAATACCCTGCAAAGTCTGCCCAGCCACGTACATTGGACAAACAAACAGACGAATAAATGCACGGATCGCAGAACACAAGAATGCCGTCAAAAAAGAAGAAAAAACTTCCTCTCTTTTCCAACACATGAAAGAAACAGGACACGAAATTAATTTTGCAGATTCCAAATTGCTCTTTAACATGGAACATCACCACAAGAGAATAATCATGGAAGCCATCGAGATAGAGAAACACCCTCACAACATGAACAAGCGTGACGACACATCCCGCTTGCCAGACATCTGGAAATTAGCCCTCCCCACAAAATCTGACACCAGATCCAGAGGCACACAGAACGCCATCACCAATCAACCACACCAGACCCAAACCCAGACCCTCTCCACAGATAAATTACAGACACCATCCAGTAGCCAAACCAGGGTGGCACCTCCGGATGCTGCACCCCCCTGCAATCCCTACACAGATCTGGCTGGCACAGGCCACAAAACCACAGCTCGCCCCTATACACGAAGCCAAGCCAGAGCACAACCAAGTGCAGTACAGCCATCTTCTCAGAAAAACTCTTCACAAAGTTCAAGAGTTCAAGACACGAAGGCTTTAGCAACTAATCCACACCTAATGACCCACCTAAGTGGGATTCAGGAAATCACTCAAGAAATCACTCAAGATATCCCTCAAGTAATTAAGGAACAAAAGAAGAAAAGGCACACTAGCCTGGGAACCTCCTCTCTGCCCAGAACATTGGAGGCTATACACCACACCTCCTCAACAGTATTTATAGGAACTCAAACACTGAGATCCTGCTCTGTTCCAGTAACAAGAAGCCGAAAGCACCAGCCTGAAGATGACGAGTGAGACCTCGTCGAAACGTCGCCTAGACACCCCAACTTTTACACGGGAAGACACCCGAGGACACCAAAACCTGCATATATATATATATATATATATATATATATAAAAATAAAATTCTATATTTCATTTTCTCTCTCTCTCCTTTCCTCCCACTCTCTCTTTCTGCAAAAGCACAGCTTCTCTTTTGCTCTATATGAACAGCTTCATAGATAAGATTAAGGTAAGCCACATATACTCAAAGCCTAAAATTTTTTACTTGAAATTCATCCCTGGTGGGACTTACTTCCAAGTAAGGACTTTGCTTACGGTTGCAACTTCATCTTAAATAAAGCCGCAGGTTATGTAGGGTATGTTAGCCTATCCATGTTGCCTAGCAGACAGAGTTTACTCATAACATCTGGCATGTAAAGGTATGGTAAAGGACCCCTGGATTGTTAAGTCCAGTCAAAAGCAACTATGGGGTTGCGGCACTCATCTCGCTTTCAGGCCGAGGGAGCCGGTGTTTGTCCACAGGCAGCTTTCTGGGTCATGTGGCCAGCATGACTAAACTGCTTCTGCCACAACGGAACACCATGACAGAAACCAGAGCGCATGGAAATGTCGTTTACGTTCCGCCGCAGCAGTACCTATTTATCTACTTGCACTGGCGTGCTCAAACTGCTAGGTTGGCAGGAGCTGGGACAGAGCAACGGGAGCTCACCCAGTCACAGGGATTTGAACCACTGACCTTCTGATCAGCAGGCCCAAGTGGCTCAATGGTTTAGACCACAGCGTCACCTGAGTCCCTGCCTGGCATGTAGAGATAGATGGGTTCGGCTGGATTTGTGGTGATCATACACCAGTGTGAGAGCCAGTGACACAGTACAACTGAAATGCTAAGCCAAACTATGGCTTAGTGCAAGTGAGCAACTGTGCAGGTTCTCAGCTGCATGCTAGAATAACACAGACGTGAGTAGTAGCATTCTTAGTGGTAGACCTGTCTGTAAGAGTTGTGCATCACTGTGGGTGTTTAATGTACACTTGACGGCTGGCAACTGAGTGCATGAACTCAGCCTACTGGAAAGCCCAAAGTGATGTGAGGTAACACAGAAGATCTCTCTGTAGAACTTAGTTGTCAAATATAAAGTGTATATATGTATAAAGGTAAAGGACCCCTGGACTGTTAAGTCCAGTCAAATGCGACTATGGGGTTGTGGTGCTCATCTCGCTTTTGGGCCAAGGGAGCCGGCATTTGTCCACAGACAGTTTTCTGGATCATGTGGCCAGCATGACTAAACTGCTTCTGGCTCAACGGAACACCGTGATGGAAACCAGAGTATGCAGAAACACCATTTACCTTCCTGTGGTACCTATTTATCTACTTGCGCTGGCATGCTTTCAAACTGCTAGGTTGGCAGGAGCTGGGACAGAGCAATGGGAGCTCACCCTGTCACACGGATTCAAACTGCTGACCTTCTGATCGGCAAGCCCAAGAGGCTCAGTGGTTTAGACCATAGCACCACCTGCATCTACACATGTGTAGGAATAAGCAAACAACTGTGAAGCAGTCCTAAATCTCACTGACTTCAACAGAACTTTCTTTCAGATAAGGGTTGGTTGGTGATGACTGCAGCATAATGTGATGACTTGCATGGGTCAGTGGGGGCATCATAAACCTTTCCTGTATTCTTTACTCCAACATCTTTTTTCTTTCTTTGCAGATAAATAAAAGCTATTTTTAAAAAAGAGAGAAAAAGGAATCCTTTATTAATGCCGGCTCCTTTGTTCTTCCTCTGTAGCTCCCAAGGCTCCCAAGGCTAAGTTAGGCCATTGCTCTGACCTAGCAAGGCTTTGTGGATCTGAAAGCACATATGATCATTGTATGCCCAAAGAATGGAGACAGAGCTGGCAGACTTACACAGCAGCAATGGCATATTTATTTATTTAATCAAATTCAATAATAGAAGCAACAACGGTATAAAAGCAAACAAAATAACAGCAGACTGTTATCAAATCGACGCAGCCTAATGTACTATCAGATTAATAAAGCTTTAGAGCAAAATTTTATTGAATCAAGCATAACATGACCTATATTGGAAGCTGAAGGAATTATGGTGATTATATTGAGATTATGGCAGAAAGCAGCTTGGCTGCATTATTAAAACTGGAATGAAGCAGCTTTAGCTACAAAATGCAATACTAAGTAGCCAAGGACAGAAGCAAATTATACTAAAGAAAAGGGAAGGAGGGCTTTTTCCTCCCACTGCATGCTGCCTCTTCTGCCAACAATCCCCATTTAACTGTTGATGAGAGTATGGAAAAACAGTGAGATGCTCTAGTCCAGGCATCCCCAACCTTCAGCCCTCCAGATGTTTTGGACAACAATGCCCATCACCCCTGACCACTGGTCCTGTTAGCTAGGGATCATGGGAGTTGTAGGCCAGAACATCTGGAGGGCCGCAGGTTGGGGATGCCTACTCCAGCTGGTCTTTTTCAGGAACATAGGAAGACACCTTATACTGAGCCAGACTCTTGGTCCATCAACTGCAGTACTGTCTACACTGATTGGCAGCTGCACTCCAGGGGTTCAAGCAGGAACCTTTCCTCACCCCTACCTGAAGATGCCAGGGACTGGACCAAAGACCACCTGGATGCAAAGCAAATGCTCTCTTGTGAGATGCAGCCCTTCCCACATACAAGGAATAAGTACAGGGCTACTTTGGGGAGAGGGATGATTTTTTTCCTGATCTAGTGGAAATTAAATATGTGACAGCAGAAGAAGAATCAATATAGTTATTAAGATGAATGGGATAGAAACTTTCTGGGAGATGACGGTCCATGGCCACATCCTGTCCTCTTTTAATCCCTGTAGGAAGCGAACAGAAGTGGGAAGTGTTTGTGCTGGCACCCTCCTTCCTTCAAGCTCATTTCAAGGGGCTGGGCACAAGGTTGGCCCAGCTGAGCAGAAGGACGAGGTGGGCACCTTCTCTGCTCCAAGTGCAAACGCCTGCCAGGTATTCTAGATCAGCTGAGAACATTTTTGCATTTACCACCCATGTGTCAAGTTAGCTTAACTGCTGCTATTTCTAACAAGACAAACAACCATATCAATAATAATCTTAATAAGTCTGATGTGGAAGCTTCCATCCTCTTACTCCCAAGGGTCTCCAGAGCACCAGGGACTCTTCTACCTTCAGAAAACACCCGGTGAACTCTTCTGAGATCTGCTTATTTAAGCAGCCTTGCTTCCCTGTTAATTTCTCTGTCATCTGGAGTGCAAGCAGCCTCTTCCTTCCTCCAGTTAACTTTCCCCTACTTGCCACTAGAGTGGTTGGCAACAGAACTGCTGCTTTTTCCTTCCTCCTACATTGTGTGCCAAGTCACTGTGACAAGGTTTTCCCATGGCCTACCCTGATGTTTGGAAAGATGGAGGGCACAAGGAGAAGGGGACGACAGAGGACGAGATGGTTGGACAGTGTTCTCGAAGCTACCAGCATGAGTTTGACCAAACTGTGGGAGGCAGTGGAAGACAGAAGTGCCTGGCGTGCTCTGGTCCATGGGGTCACGAAGAGTCGGACACGACTAAATGACTAAACAACAACAACAAGCTCTTTACTCGTCTTTTGTTTCTTACTATTTCTCCTTCCTTGGTCCTTCTCTGCCAGCCACCACACCTTTATCCTCTGATTGGCTGAGTATCTCCCCTTCTCTGGTGAGGCCACCCTGCCCAGTTTGCTTTGATCACTTCCAGAGATCACCTCCAGAGATGCTGCTGCCCCAGATTTTATTGTTTTGTTAATTTAATTGCACTCCTTGCTCATATTATGTGCTGTAGCCCACTCTGGCATCTATATACATGAAGGCATGGGTCATAAATGTAAATAGGAAGGAACGAAGGAAGGAACAAAGGAAGGAAGATGATAGATAGATAGATGATAGAGATAGATAGATGATAGATAGATAGATAGATAGATAGATAGATAGATAGATAGATGATAGATAGATAGATGATAGATAGATAGATAGATGATAGGTAGATGATAGATTGATGATAGATGATATAGAGATGATAGATATGATAGATAGAGATGATAGAGTTTGCTATGGGGCACTCATAGGAAGCCAAGAGAGGCAGATTATTCAGACCTGTTAATCAGACCAAAGACTGTCCAGTTTGTTACTTTTCTTTTCTCACCAGTTACCAATAAATAGTTCAATAAACTGTCCTACCTTCAACAACTGCCTGTGTGTCTTCCTTGGGGAACTTTGCTCAGCACTGTTCACGCTTCTGCTGTCATGCAAAGTGGAATGGAAAAATCTTCTCTCTTGAGCATGATGCAACCCACAAGCTGATGGAGACAATGGAAACTAAATAATAGGCAATTAACTATAAGGGGGGGGGCACACCACACCCAGTCCAGTTCTCAAGGAAGGTATGTAATAAATAATAATAATAAAAATTTTTTATTTATACCCTGCCCTTCCCGGTTCAGAAAACCGGGCTCAGGGCGGCTAACAAAAATTTAAAACACCTAATTGTAATACAACATAGAAGCAGCAGTCACTCGCATCTACCTGCAAGTGGTGAAACCTTGAATAATATGCCTGCCATGGGGGCTGCTTCACACATCACCCTTGAAAAATTCCCAGACATAGTCTACAAATAAATAAAACAGTGTGCATTCTTCTACTAATGTGATGTTGCTGCAGATGTGCCATGCAGTAGCTGCTATTATGTGTCGTCATCATCATACACTTAAAACCCAGCTCTTGATTTCTGTCTCTTGGGCACATTCTAGTGTCACCAAGAATTGGAATGTAGAACAGGGCCAGCCCTAACAATAGGCAAGATGAGGTGACTGCCTCAGACAGCAGGTGCTGGCAGGGAGTAGAGTGGCACAACAACCCTATGAGGTAGATTACGTTGAGAGGAAATGACTGGTGCCAGGTCTTAGTCCAACACCGTAACCACTACAACACTCTGGCTCTCAATATTGTACTTGCTACCTGGAAGAACAGGTTTATTTGGGTTGTTATTTCTGCTTGCAGCTGGCCAAATGGATCAAGTGGCCTAACGGCTGTTGAAAATACAAGGAAACAATAGGATTTAAATATAAATGTATTGCGGGCTTATAAGTGCTCTGTCTCCAACCAACCACACCCTTTCTGCTCGGTGGCAGGAAAACATTGTGGCAAATGAAGCATGAGATGAGATACGGTATGTCTTCTCACAGTAGGAAAATAATAGCATAAAATCTGCTGCATTGATGGGCTGACTGAATCATTGCCACACCCAGGGGTCAGAGACAGAGAGAGAGATAAAATATTGTATCCTGATCTGATGCCAAGCAAGTAAGAATGGTAAGTTGGTTTATATCATAAACATGAGAAATTACTTTAGCTTTTATGAGCTGAATAAATTCTTTTGAAGACGTCCTATCCAGCGCCTTGAAGATGCAAAATTGTTCCCTTCCCCTTTATATATTATAACGACAGGCTGGATAGGGACAATGTTGTAAGCTGTTTTCCTCCAGATAGGACTCAAATCAAATTTTCCTTTGAACATTTTCCTTTGTCAACGCAAGAAATCAGTTTTGAAAATCCCTTCAATTTAAAAAGTGTTTTGGTAAGTTTTTGATCTTTTAGGAGCAGGTGACGCTTTTTTATGAATTCTTTCCAGCAGCAGATGGCATGATGGGGCAGCGGTACTTCCCAGTCACGTTGCTGCTGCTGCTTACAGGGAGATCGAAGGAGAGCAGTGAAGTCCTGGTGAGGCTGATGCAGTGCGAACGCACCACTTTAGTCAATCGGGTGTTTCTGCCTGTGCTTTTGCACCGTCCAGAGGTCAAGTGAGAACAGGCCCCTCCACGAACAACAACAACAACAACAACAATTCATTATTTATGCCCCGCCCATCTGGAGGGGCTTCCCCAGCCACTCTGGGCGGCTTCCAACAAAATATTTAAATATAGTAATGCATCAAACATTAAACGTTTCCCTAAACAACGCTGCCTTCAGATGTCTTCTAAAAGTCTGGTAGTTGTTGCTCTCTTTGACATCTGGTGGGAGGGCATTCCACAGGGCGGGTGCCACTACCGAGAAGGCCCTCTGCCTGGTTCCCTGTAACTTGGCTTCTCGCAGTGAGGGAACCGCCAGAAGGCCCTCAGCGCTGGACCTCAGTCTCTGGGTTGAACAATGGGGGTGGAGACGCTCCTTCAGATATACTTCAGATGTATCCTTCAGGCTTTGAAGGTCAGCACCAACACTTTGAATTGTGCTTGGAAACACCTCTGCTACTGGTTCATTCTGTGGCATGGCTCTGTAATGTTTAAAGACCACTAGTGGTACATGTGGCAGGACAGAACTTGAGTGCTCCATTCCAGCACCAGCTTCACTGCTGCTTACCTAGATGGGAATTGGGAGGAGAGTTGGTGGAACTGCTGGATTGGCACAGGGGTGGACCTTGTCCCTGCCCACCCCTGAAGAGGTCAACAGCAGCTACAGTGGGTATATGCCACACCACACCCACAACAATGTGGGTGAAACTAACTACACAAAACGTTAGCATGAAATTATTAGTGATTTCAGCTGTATCTGGGTGTGTGTGAGGAAGAACTGCAGGTCCACTCCCAGGGACCAAACTCTCCAGCATGTCATCTTCTCATATTTCTGAGCCATCCATGAGATGGAAGTCAAAGTTCTGAAGCAGAGGGACTCTTCCAGTCTCAAAGGATCCCCATGCAATATCGCACCCTGATTTTCCCCAGGTTCCACACACAGGGAGTCTCCATGAGTTCTAGCTGCTCTCTGCACCAGAAGGTGACCCTCCATTGTACTGTGGAGAGTGCATGAACTTATGGTCTGTGTGTGGTTTGGGAGCTGCACAGCAAGGGAAAAAACAATGCTGTCCAGGGTTGTAAAGACTGCACAGAGAATAATTGGGTGCACTCTTCCCACCTTCAATCAAATCTATGCTGTCAAGTGCCATAAGAAAGCTGCAGAGATAGCGCAGGATAGTATGCACCCCAGAAATGATGTCTTTCAGCTTCTGCCTTCTGGAAGAAGGTATAGGGTTATAAAGACCAGGACTCGCTGCCTGAGAAACAGCTTCTACGCAAATGCAATTCTGGTTCTAAACACAGCATAAGGAGTCTCTATAGTATATTGTATTTTAAAATGGGGTTTGAGTTTTTAGGTGGGTTTGCATGTTTTATGTAGATTTTCAATTTCATTGCTCTGTATGGGACAATGACAATAAAGATATTGTATATCGTATATCCAACTCATAGAGGGATGAGGATGAGGATGAAATATGAGAAGATGACACAGTGAAAGCAGCAGGGGTTGGCACCACACACACGGCTTTCTTTCACATCATCACATGCAAAAACCGATTTCCCAAACAGGGCTTTTGCATTAGCCACACTCTGATCATTGCAAGCCTTTCAGTGTTAATTGCTATGCTGTGGGATGCACCACAGCTGAAGTGACACCCCCTGCAGAGGCAGACTTTGTACTCTCAAATTTTAGCAGCACCCTGTGCAATGCTAAAATTTGGCGTCCCCTGCAGCATGGACCCCAGTACCACCACACCCATTGCACCACCATAAAACCGCCTTTGGTCCCATACTATCACATTTTAGAAGATACTTGCATCACTGGGAAGCTCAAAGCCCCCTGGATGTAAATAGCTTTGGATCTGGGCCTATATTTATTTGCAATCTGGAAGAACAGCTGGGCTTTGTTTTGTTCTTACTAGGAAAATAGATTAAGAGAGGACACATGTAAACAATCTGGACCATTTCTTCCTTGTTGTTTGCCAAATATGGTTGCTCACGTCCCATTTTTTTCCCAAACAATGAGAAATTTCAGTTCAGGCAGGGTCAGCGTGAGCTGGGTTGGGTTTCCTTTGGAAGAAAAAACACTGGAGAATGATGGCATTTTTAGAACCGCAGCTCTGTAGCGTTGGAAGAGACGCCAGGGGTCATCTAGTCCAACTCCCTGCAATGTATCCAAGACGGATGGCTATGAACCTTGAATGAAGGGGAGTCCACACCCTCCCTAGGGAGTCTGTTCTACTGTCAAACTGCTCTTACCATCAGACAGTTCCTCTTGGTGTTTAGTCGGAAGCTCCTTCCTTGCAACTTGAATCCAATTCCATAACATTGTGTAATCCAGTATGAAAAACCATATTACTGTGTACCCATATTGTACATTGCTACTGAGCATGGGCAGGAATAGTGTATGCTACAAAGTATCTAAAAAACCTAATAAAATTGTTCCCATTAAGTACTCACCAATGATCTGTCCAATCATGACATGACAGATTTGGAATTGGATCCTGGAGGGTTTCTTTTTAAAACTGATCTTGGATAACCTCCTCCCGTGGGCAGAAATGCAAAGCTTTGTGAGTTACTTAGTCACAACCTGTCTCCTTAGCTTCTAAATGTGAAAGGCGTGAGGTGGGGAGTCTAAAATATGGAAATCTCCATCCAGTGAGGTCAAGAGCAAGGGGGGGGGGGAAATATGGCGTGGAAGTGTGTGTGTGGGCATGCACATGTAGACAGACAGACAAAAGGTGTGTGTGTGTGTGTGTGTGTGTGTGTGTGTGTAGGCAGAGGCACAAAAACCATGTGGGGTTTTTCATATTCTTGTGCAAGATAGAAACAGTGGAATTTTTTTAACTAGCTTTGGTGATCAAATCATATATTCTATTCCACGCTGAAATGATGAGCTGATGCTGGTTTCAGAAGAACTATAAATAAAACTGAAGCACTTTAAATACACAACATCACATGGTTGTGACTGAGGCTGGCTATTATGTGTGTGCACGGAGGGAGGGGAACTGCTGGCATCAACTAAACTTGAGAAATATGAAAGAGGAAATGTGTGCTGTGTCAATGAGAACTATGCTCAGAACTGAAGGGTGACAGAGCTTCCAAATTTCCTCCCAAACAATCCACCATTCCCAAATTTATTTATTTTTTGTATGAATAAGAGTGTTGGCCTGGGAGATCTGGTCCCTAATCTCATTTTAGTCCTAGCCATTCTGCTGGATCTTCGCTGCTCTTCTCCTGGGTCCCTGCCAACCCCGGGCAGAAAGAGAGAAAACACACACATGTGTGCAAGCTGTTTTTCTGTGGGACTCTAGGTGAAAGTAAAACCCTGTAAAATTAAAATGGCTCTTCTTGAATTTGCATGATTTTACACGGGGCTCCCCCTTCCCAAACCACCATCAAATTTAAGCTGCACTGGTAGACTGCATAACAGAAATCATAAAGTCAGTGCTTGCTAGAATTTTTTTAAAAATCGTGGAAGGCACAGATTCTCATGGATCTTCCTGATTTATTTATTTTTTACATTGGATGACAACAAAACCACCGAATACAAGTGATTCTGGTTCTGAGGGGATCCTTTGTAAACTTATTAGGACTCTTAAGGACTCGTGCTTCAGGTTCATGTTTTTGTGCTGTGGCAATGCTGGAGAGAGAGAGAGATTTACAATTAAGGCAAGGAAGACAGATGTGATCTGTGATTTGATGCCAGTTGAGGAGAGATGGGAAGAGGGGTCTATGAAAAATATATGCAGTTTTGACAGGATTGATTGGCTGCTACTCATTTACATGTTCTCTCTCTCTCTCTCTTTCTCTCTTTCTCCTGTTGTATCCAACATTCTGTCCTCCCATCTGAGCCTTGAAAAGCAGATAAAGCTAAAAGAGGAAGCGAAAGACAGTGGAGCTCATCTTCTACCTTATGTGCTTTCTGAGGCTCATATTAGCAGTTCAGGTGCCAAAGGGAGCCTTGGACAGCACCTAAAACTAAAAGGAGAACCCGGAAATGATGCTGCTTTCTCAGCTTCCTTCCTCAGCTCTGTGTACTTCCATACCATCCAACATTTCTCCAATTAAAATAGTCTCGTCCCATCCCATAATCATAATTTTACTACAGTGGTACCTCGGGTTAAGTACTTAATTCATTCCAGAGGTCCGTTCTTAACCTGAAACTGTTCTTAACCTGAAGCACCACTTTAGCTAATGGGACCTCCTGCTGCTGCTGCGCAGCAGGAGCATGATTTCTGTTCTCATGCTGAAGCAAAGTTCTTAACCCAAGGTACTATTTCTGGATTAGCGGAGTCTGTAACCTGAAACGTATGTAACCTGAGGTACCACTGTATTTATACCCCACACATCTTACTGGGTTGCCCCAGCCACTCCTGGCAGCTTCCAACATATATAAAACATAATAAAATATTGGACATTAAAAAAAACAACTTCCCTGTACAGGATTGCCTTCAGACGGTTCAGGGGTTGGATAATTCCATATCCTCCAACATTTCTCAAATGAAAATAGGGACGTTCTAAGGAAAAGCGGGACATTCCAGGGTCAAAACAGAAACTGGGACAGATTCTCAAAATCAGGGATGTCCCTCATAAATAGAGACACTTGGAGGGTCTGTACAGTGGTACCTCAGGTTACAGACACTTCAGGTTACAGACTCCGCTAACCCAGAAATATTACCTCGGGTTAAGAACTTTGCTTCAGGTTGAGAACAGAAATCGGGCTCCGGTGGCATGGCAGCAATGGGAGGCCCAATTAGCTAAAGTGGTACCTCAGGTTAAGAACGGTTTCAGGTTAAGAAGGGACCTCCAGAACGAATTAAGTTCTTAACCTGAGGTAGCACTGTACTTCCCATAGGGAGGAAGTTAACTTCCTTCATCACCACCACAGGATGAGGGGGGCAGGGGTAGCTGAGAGGCTTTGTGGGTGCCTGAAGAAATCCTCCAGGGTGCCATTGTGCCCATGGGTGCCACACAGGCAATCCCAAGCTTAGTCTAATATGATCTCCACGTTCTTCTCATATTATTTCTTATCCCTTTGCTGTCATGTTCCTTGACAAATGATCTGAAGGTTGCCCAAATTACATTATGCATGATATGTCACTATATGCAAGAATTCTTGTTTTGTGTTGTTTATTCTGGGCTCAAAATTCTGAAGTCTCTTTTTTAAAAATAAAATAAAAAAGATCAAACTTAGGCTGCAAAAATGTTGTTTTATACTGCTCTTTGTTTTTATGTACTTTTCTTTTATTATCCTCACCCTGAGGCTCAAACTACATGCTAATCACAGTTTGGTGTAACTTTCCTCCAGAGATTTACACAAAATAATCTCACTCAGCTGGGAGTAGAGGTAGAGTGTGGAGAGATAAATAATAGGTTTTTTTTTTACTTTTACTACTAATGCTACTGTGATTATCTATTTATTCTTAAAATGCCTTATACCAAGACAAACCTCAAGGTAACTTACAGAAAATAAGCATACTGAATTCAAAACAGGAACAATGCAACATTAAAAAGCATCTTACCCCACAAATATTTATATCTCAAGACAACAGCTCATCTTGGTCTCGGCCCAGTATACCTGAAGGAGCATCTTCACCCCCATTGTTCAGCCCAGACACTGAGGTCCAGCTCTGATGGCCTTCTGGCAGTTCTCGCCCCATGAGAAGTGAGGTTACAGAGAACCATGCAGAGGTAGTGGCGCCCGGCCTGTGGAACACCCACTCATCAGATGTCAAGGAACTAAACAACTATCTGACTTTTAGAATAATAATTATTATTTTAGAAGACATCTGAAGGCAGCTCTGTTTAGGGAAGTTTTTAATGTTTGAAATTGTATTCTGTTTTTAATGCTCTGTCGAAATCCACCCAGAATGGCTGGGGAAACCCAGCCAGATGGGTGGGTTGAAATAAATAAATAAATAAATAAATAAATAAATAAATAAAGTTGTTGTTGTTGTTGTTGTTGTTGTTGTTGTTGTTGTTGTTATTACTGCTACTACTACTACTACAATGTTCAACAGAAAAAGTAATTTTAAAAACCCAACAGCTACATCAAATACTGTGAAATGCCTGGGAGTATGAAAAGATGTTAAGGTTGGTGCAAGATGGACTTGAAGGAAAAGAGACCACTGCCCAGAAGCCACTACCAAAAAGGCTCTGTATTTTGTCACCACCTTCCAATCATCTCTTGCGGGAGCATTCAGCTGCTTCACCCTTTCTTCTTTTCTACTTCAAAATCACCTTCTCCTTGATGCAGCTTTTCATATGATACGCAAAACCAATTTTACCCTCTTCAGGAATCAGTGGTTGTGCGAGTTCCTCCCGCCCTGGCTGAAGCATAGTCCAGATCCATATTTAATACTTCACAAAGTACGAGGCCTTTAATGCTTAGGTTCACTTGTTGCTCAGAGTGTATTTAAACAAACAGAAGGGTTTCCTTTTGAAGCAGCAAGGGGAAAAGGTGAACTGGCTTTTATATTTAATACGAGCATTGTTGTGCTTTTCTGTTCTCTTTATAAAATTTCTTTCATATTACTTGAGCTCTTGCTTCTGAAGCTGTTCATATCAGAGAAGGAACTGTTTTGCAAAAATCAATGTGCCACCCTCATTTTTTTTGGAAAAAAAATTGAAAGGCGGGGAAAGCAATCTTTTTGCTATGGTAAAATTAATCACTTTTTCAGGAAACCCAAAGTTGCCATGTGAAGCTGGCTTCCCTTGACTTCCCATAATCATTCCTATAATAATTGGCTTCCCTTTCGGGCTTTGAAGGATAGCTTTTCAATGCAACACTACATCACCGATGATTTATGCTTGTCTTTAATGTAAGGACACTGTAGGGGCAAATAATAGTTAAGCTTCTGTAGAGATAAAAATAGATACCACTTAATTGGGAGAACTTTTCTCAGCCACTTTATGAAAAATTAAGGAGACAATACTGAATCATTTTAATCAGTCACGCTTAAGGCGCTCATGTGCCAAACTGCCATGGCAACTCACAATAAATAGGTATGTGCATTAGCCCCTGGGTAACTGTAAACTACCCTAGATTTTAGAAAGAAAGAAAAAGAACATTCTGGTAGAAATGTCAGTGATGTGCAGCAGCAGTCTGGGGTTTTGTCAGCCATGGGCACATTGGCAGAGACATGCTGGAGCTAAGCATGCTTTTGCTAAGCAGACAGGACATCTTTTTGACTTCTCCAATGCCAGGCCCCAAGGCATCAGAGTCCTGGCTTTTTCTGTGCATTGTTGCACATGCATACACTTCTTGCAGCAGGATGATGCATGACATAAGATGCACCCGCTCTCTGGATAGACTTACATAAAATCTGCTGCTGTTGCTGCTGCATGGATGGATGGATGGAAGGGATGGGATGTCTGAATCATCCACACACCTGATGGGGCTCAAGCTCAGGGGGGAAGATAAAATGATGTACCACTGTTATGCCAAGCAAATAAAAATGTTATAAGTGAGTTTCTATCAAAAGCAAGAGAAACCACTTTAGCTTTTATGAGCTGAAAAATTCTACTGAAGTGCTTTGATCCAGTTCCGTGAAGAAGCATGTTGTGTATTTTTTCCTGTGCATCTTAACTAGTCTCTGGGAGAGGAGCTAATGCAAGGATTCAACCGGGTTTCTTTGCCCACTTGCCAGTTTCCGTCTTGATGGTCAGCACCGCTGTCTGAAGACGTATGTCAGGTTCAGACAACTGTGTCATATGAAATGAATTTCATACCAAATGAAGCTATTTTGGTAGCTCCACTCAGGAGAGTTCAGGAAAGCTGGCTTTTCTGGAGTGTTGCTGTTCCATTGCCTCGTAACGTTGTGGTTTTAATTTTTAAAAGAAATAGAATATTTTAATTAATCAATGTAATAAATATCCTTTGGTCATTTGAACACTGCCAGCTTGCATCTCCCCTGGAGATTCATGCCGCTATCTGCAGGTTCCGGCATGGATATCACACTCTCTATTCTTGGGCGTTCAGTTCCCACAATAAATAATCAATCGCACAGAGTAGGGAAGGCGCATCTGCTCCCACACTGTCTATGTGTCCAGGAAGTCTCTGTCTGAAAATGGGAGCCTTTTCCATGCACCCTGTGATTTAGAACCTTGTGCAATTAGAGCACTAGAGGGGAGTCTCTACACATGAAGAGTGCACCTGTTTTAGAGGTTGTGCCCTGACAATGGAGGAAAATATCACCTTTGCACAGAAGGCTAGTTCCTGCAGCCTCACACACCCCTCTCTATCCTCCATCTAGGCAAGCAAAGGTCACAATCAGAGTTCAAAGATACATCCCAACCTGGCAGGAACACTCAAGGAGGGGGCGAAGCAAGGTTGGTGTGGGCTGTGGCCTGAGAGTGTCAGGCACCAGACAGAGATGCCTGGAGGACCACATTGGGCCCTCAGTCCTGAGGGTTCCCATCCATGGGCCAAAGGAACAAGAGTCGCCAGCTGCTATTCAGCTGACAACACTGCCCTTTTTAAAAAAATGATCTCCCTTCTTCTTTGTAAGCCTGATGAGCATGAGACTCTTAATCTCAGGGTTGTGGGTTCAAGCCCCACATTGGGTCAAAGATTCCTTCATTGCAGGGGGTTGGACTAGATGGCCCTCACGGTCCCTTCCAACTCTACGATACTATGAAATTCTATAAAAGATAGTAAATAAATGAATGCTGTTTGGTAGCTTTCAAAGCTGTAGTTACAGAGAGGCAAAAGGCACCAAAGCCTGACATCACTTCCTTAACAGGTAAAAATTCATCCAAGTTCCCAAAAGAAATTACAAGGATTAAAAAAAAAAAAAATCTAATTCAAAATCAGTTTCTTAACTAATTTCCCAATATACACTGTCATACATATTCCTGCATTTGTTTTAGTGTCATATCATTTAAGCTACCAGAGAGGCCAGCAAAACTAGGTCAAAGCTCTCAAAAGTCAGGCTGTATATACATTTCCTTTTATGTCAGAATAAAAGATTCTGGAATAAATGTCTGGAATAAGGGGGGGAGAGAGAGGAAGAGAGGAAGAGAGATTATTATTAAAGCAATGATGGAATGGCCCTCTCCTTGGCCTTAGCGCAAGAAAAGCTAATCACATCTCTTAGGAGCTAAGGTATCTAGCATTCCTCAAAAGAGCAAATAAGAGAAGCTGGGGGGAACCAATTACAGCTAGCAAATTATTTTACAACTTCCATTCCACAATGGTTTTGAAGTGTCAAACCAGGACTTATTTTAAACGGGAGATTGACAGATTTTGCTGTTAGAATTGGTGGGGTGATTTAGGCTGCTTGACCCAAATCTACATTTCTTATTGAGGGTCCAAATAAAATGTTGACCCAAAGGCTTCATGTTTTCTTCAGAATGAGGAACAGTGGAGACTGGTGTCATTATGATATATGGTTTATTTACACATACATACAACCTGAGCCTGCAGCGGAGGGGTTCACAACATTAATACCCCAAGAGGCTCTTGCTTTTCCCATAGCCACAGCCTTGGATTCCAACAGAAATTAAGCATAGCTCTGGATTTCTGCCCAGCCTGCAGCCTGCCTTCCAGCTTCTAACTAACCATTCTCTTTCTACCAGAGAGTTCTGGGAAAGTCCACCCATTTGTTACCTAGCACGGAGCCATTTCCTTTGTTACCTTAATGGCCCATACTTAGAGGTTGCTTGGGAAATAGGAAAGCTCTTCTGTTCATAAAGCTGTAATTTCAAATTGTTTCAGTTTTTGCTTACTAGGGATCTGTAGCCTCCATAATCTTGTTCCTACACTTGACTACCTTGGGGGGGAAATCCTGTGTGTTGGTACTCACCAATATCCTATGTATGCTCATTTTTTCCTGTGCAAGGATAAATATTAACGATAGGATGAACTCCCATGTCCTGGTGAGCTGTGACAATCTCTCAGGCCCCTCCAGGGCTTGGGCTTCCCTGCTCTTCTGATCAGGTATGGCTCCTGCAAGGATGACTACTCATATCCCAGTATACTAAAAAATGTCCCTGACACATAGTAATTCCTATTTTACATCATGAACAAGTAGGTTTTTTTAAAGAGGCTTTGATAGAAAACCAAGCCGTCTTATGGTCCTCTAAGATGAGGGCTTAATATTGTTAATGTGCTGTACAAAAATTGCAAATGAGTCATTGGCCGTAGGGACTCCTGCCCCCTTTTTTTAACTTATCGGATTTCCCCAAAAAAGAGTAAATCCGAATAAAAAGGGCGGGGGGCGGGGAGAGAACTGACTGGCATTTTGATGCCAACAACATTGTGTGGATGCTGCAAAACATCTGACAATAAGCGTCTATCTGGAAGCACCTTCATAGCAGCAGCTGGATAACTGTCATTCATGTTGATTGACATTGCCAACATTCGGAATGGAATTGTGAGGCGTGAATTAATTTTCAGATTTCCATATTGACTGTTACACATTTACTGGAGTGCATATTCATGTTTCTTTAATTATAACAGTAAAAAAGGGACTTGGGAGCTCTTCCAGTAAACAGGACCTTGATCCCTACTGGTTATAGTAACCCACTGTGAAAGCTCTCTGCCGATGTTGTTCACAGCCCTTCTGCTACTATGACGGATGGTGGTAAAGCAGCTTGTCCGCCTTAATATATCAATTTCTCCAGCTCACAAGACTGAGCTGTATAGGAAATCAAACACAACACACACATCTTTAAAACCCAAGATTGGGCACCAACACCTGTATGGCTTAGAATGTAAAGCAAGTTTTTGTGCTTGTTCAAGCAGCACTCAGCAGGCCAGGTACCTCAAACCACAAGCTTTGTAGACTTTGTGTGAAGTTGTTCTTTAACATTCTCCTTTATCTCAATGATGTTCTCGCTAACTGCCATATGAAATATACAACTATGCAGTAAGGTGGGGAGTAATGTAAGTAGGCAGCAGCCAAATCCTTAAAAAAAAAAAAATAGCAGCACACATAAGAGGAGAAAAATCTTCTTACTGCCCTCTTCAGCAAGCCAAAGGACAATCACCAACTCAATTCAGGCACTAGTGTTTACTAGACATCTGGCTTTGTGCACAGATGCAAGTTTATATTCATTCTTCTAATCAGCCCAGCTGAATTTCGTCAGAAACCCGAGCTCATTTTGCCTTATGGATCTGACCTACTTTTGCACGAGCCGATTGTGACAGTGTAGTTGCAATAAATGTAGCTGCAGGTATCATATTGCTGCCTCTGTTCCTTTCTTACCAACGAAGATACCAGCAAAACTGATTTGTTATAAAGGCATTAGGTAGTGCTCAATGCTAGTCGTACTCAGAGTAGACTCACTAAAGTTAGGATTCATTCATTCATTCATTTCAATGGATCTACTCGGACTACTCTGACTTAGTTGACTACAACCCACTCTTTTTCTCCGATTACTTTATCGGTGAGAAGAGTCTATTCTTGACAAAAACTCCATGGGCTATCCCAGTTTCAAGATAACACTAGACAAAATGCCCTGATCCAGTTGGTTGAAAGTGATGCTTTCCATCCCATTGTTTCCAAAATAATTCAATTAAATCCAGTTGTCACCTGGATTCAAATATATTTGTTCCTGATGTTTCCACTTTGGGGGCAGGTGTTACAGATAACCCTAAATCTCTTCCACCTTTCTATGAATTTAAATTTGATACTATGGGGTTTGCAGGGTATGTGTGTATGTGCGTGCTGGCTGTGTGCTTATTTAGAGAGGTCAGACCTCAGTAATCCATGCCCAAGTCGGATCCAGGTGAAACTAGTAAAATGCTACCTTTGTAGGGCTACCTTTGAAGACAGTTTGGAAACTGGTACATAATGTTTCTGGTCATCTGTTATTGGGGCATTCTGCACCAATTTAATCGTTAAAGTTCTAAATGATTTGGGACTGAGTTATTTGAAGCACCACCTGCATATATATGAGCCTGGTTGTCTGGACAGTGAGATGTGCTTTGGAAGCCTCGCTCATGAGATCTCCAGTCAATTTGCTTTGGCTGATGACCACTAGAGACATGTGCATCATCCTAACACCAAAAATGGCATACACATACTTTCATAAATAAATAAGTGGGCCAGACATACCGGTACTTAATGACAAGTAAGAATGCTGGTCTCAATTTCCATTGAAAAGCAATGTCACTGAAATTAATGTGAATTACTGCCATGTAATGGTAGTTAGCTATCCAGTAAGTTCTGGATAAATAAATTTAATGACAAGGCTTTTCAGTATGTTCTGAATTTGAACCTGAAAACTACCGTACATAGGAGTGAGCAGCATACCTACCTATAAGTAAGAAAGGAATAAAAGTGAGATAAAAGATTTGCAACTGTTGAAAATCAAGTCAAAATCTGGGGTTTCAATTAAAACTATTTTTGACCAAGATGTCCTTCATTTCGGAAACAGCATTTCAACTATTTACCTGTTTTGTAGGTAACTGGCAGTACAACTGAAAATAATGGATAGAAGGGAAATCAGTCTCAAAATATTTTGAACCATAACAATTATGAAAAATGTGTCAGGGGTCAGAGGCCAGAGGCAAAAGATAATTATTTGCAGTCTTATTTAACTAATGTCTTTGGACTCAGAGCTTTTCCAAGATAGGGAATTAGTCTCAGGGAGCCTTCAAGAGAAGGGTAACTTTATCACATGGAGGTTGTTCTAAGACCAATTCTGGTCTTTAAAAACTAGTATTCTTCAGATTGTTTATCAATCTCTCCTCATTTTCACACTAATTTGGTAATGGTTCCGCAACCAGAAAATCATTTTTAATGACATTCAGATCTTCCACCTGTGGCCTTCCCAAGGGCTTACAGAAGGACAGGTATCTATTAATCCAGTGTCAACCAAGGACTGCAGATTAAGTACTTGGAAGGTCCCCTAAGAGGTAATTAAAAACACAATTTTCCCACAGTTTGAAGGGATTGTGTGAAAGAGATCTCTCCACAGAGTGCAGCTGAGCCAGCAGAAGACAGAATAAACAACTGTAATGCTCAGGGCATACAGGACTTGCCTGTAACGGAAAATCAGAAATAAAATGTGATTGGAAAAAATTATCAGTCCAGAGTATAAAATTAGTGAAAGAAGTATCTAATTCATTGTGTGGGACTAGATGCAAACACACCAAGTAACAAGGGGGCATAAAAGAATGGACATAGATTAAGTAGATACAGATTGGATATCCCATCTGCCAACCTTCCTGCGACACAACAAATGTGGCTGAAAGCACATTAATTGTGACAACACAGAACTAGGAGACAGAGTACCTGGGGCAATTCCTCATGGTTGGCAACCTTCAACATTTGGGGAAAATTTAATCCAACCATAAACTACTAGCATGTTACTTTATCTCCATCCTCCAATTTTATTTGCTTGGCTCAGTTCTGATGGCCCTTCAAACCATGGGAATGTGCCAGAGACTCACATCATCTTCTCCACTCTTGCACACTGATTGTCTCCTCCATTTTCTGGTTGATTTAACCATAGTTTGCTGTGATGTTTGAATCAGGCAGTTGGTTAGCTCTAATCTCCAAGCCACGGTCTTAAATCCTGATTTGGAGGTCAGTTTGTCCAATTTGGATGTATGTCGGGGACTGGCAGGATGCTGACAAGTGTGCATTGGGGGAAGGGGGCTGGAGTCTGACTCAGGAGAGGGGGACAGTGATTTGTGGGAACTGTACCAGCCAGGAGGCAAGAACCAGAGACGGGGAAGCTACAGAGTTGGAGGGTGGAGCACAGGATGCGCTGGAAGAAGAGGCAGGTCAGGCAAGTGATGGAGCTGGGTGCTTCCCCACTCTCTCCTGCACCACTGTTTCCCAGAACCAGGAGGGGATTGAAGAGGGATGAGCAGAGAAAGCTTCCATGCAGATGTAGTCTCCAGCTGTGAGTGCAGCCTGTTGTGGGGAGGTACATAAACTGGTGGAGGAGTGGCTCCCTGTTACTACTCCTTAAGAGTGTGGACCTGGGAACAGCTGCCTAGATGCTAGACTGGTGTGCATGGGTATTCGGAGCCATAGAAACTACTGTGTTATCTTTGACAATAAAGAGTTATCTGCCGTGTGCATTCCTTTGGCTGGGGAGCATCCTTGACTATGTACCACAAACTATGTTTAGAGGGAAACAAGAAATGCCAGTAAACAGCACACTGTCCAGAGGAAAAGAATGCACTTCAAATGTGCTTTAAAGGTATTGTGTGTACCTTTACTCGGTACATCACTCACAGTGTGATCCTATGCATCTTTACACAATAGCAACCCATACTGTTTTCAGTATGTTTCCTGCTTCCTCTGGACTTCAGTCAGAGTTCCAAGTGATACTGTTATGAATTTGGGGGACGAGCTTGTAGGCTGTATGACAAAACCCTTCTAACCCCAGCAAGTGTTGAAATATAAGCCAGGCTAGCTTCCTGCTTTGGGGCGATTGCCTGGTGATGGGCCATTAAGGGAAACAAAGGAAAGGGGCTCTGTGCAAGGTGGCAAATGGGTGGGATAGTTCAAAAGACAGAGGCAGAGTTAAGGGTAGAGTTTATGGTGATGTGAGCTAGAAGCAAAGCAGCAAGCTGAAGAGAGGGTCAGAGCAACACACTTCCCCATGGTCATGAAAATATATCTGAAATAAATTGCAATTTTCTGCCTTTTAATCAGCATGCCGCAATCTGCTACCTGAACTGCGTAACCTTACCTGGCCTACTTTGATCCTACATGTTCTTTCAGGTAGCATCTCTTCACAGGCCCAGCAGAAATCCATCTACAAAGATGCTCGCTATAAATCCCCACCCACCCACTTCTAGCAGCAATGATAATGATGACAGTACTTTTAATTGCTTGTCCCTCCATTTATAGCCGTATGGAATTTAGGGCTGTACTGTACTAGATTTACATTGTGAAGCAGTAATCTTGTCATGTTCCTTATTAAAACAACCCAACACTACCACACACACATATCCAAAATCTGCAAACTTTTACAAACATGGTACCCTGCACGAGTGTAGCCAAAAATTATTGAAAAGCATTACTCAATTAACTGAGTTTTGCTCCCCACCCCCCACCCCAACAAAAGCCTGCCCCTTTTGAAGTGGTGATTTTTACTCACGATCTCCCAACAACTTTTTTGGGGGGGCCCCTAACAAAAATCCTGGCTACGCTCATGGTACTCTATATTCTTTTTCTCCTATTCCCTGGCGGCGGAGGGCTGTTTCCCTAGTTTAGGACGTTCCGGGCACCCATGGCCATGCTTAATCTTTAATCCTTGCCGTATTTTTGTATACTAAAGCAAGTGGCTTCGCGTAGGGAAACTGTGAGGCAGGAAAGTCTCCCTGCGCAGCACCTGCCTCGCCTGCTTTCCCACCCTAGTCTGCAGCCGTGCGGCCCCGATGTTATTCCAAGACTCCCCTTCCACATAGGCTGGCGTCGATCTTGGGCCTGGAAAATAAATTCTGGGGCCGAGGGCAGACCCTTTTCCTCCCGGTATTCACTTCCAGGGCGAGAATGAGAAGACGGGACCCCCCGCCCCGGAGGCCTCGTGTGCGCCTGCAGTGAGGCCGTAGGCCGCTGGAGGCCGCCCTCCCGAGCGCAGGAGGCGGCCGGCGGTGCCCGGTCTCGGCGCCGCGGTGCTGGCGGAAGTGTGGCGCGCGCGCGTACATTTTGTGTCGACTGCGAAGCCGAAGCCGAGCGGAGATCCGGGAAAGAGACGTGGCGGCTCCGGGTCGCCGGGAGGGAGCGGAGCCCAGCCAGCCAGCCATGGAGACGTGGAATATGAACCTACCGCGGGGACCTGAAAACCTGTGCTTCGACAAGGACGAGTTTATGAAGGTGAGGAGGCGGAGGCCCCTGGGCAGGAGGGCGCCTGGCTGGGCCGAAGCCGGGGCTGAAGGGCGAGGAGGGGCAACTTGGGAGGTGTGGGGAGATGGTAGGGGGAGATGCGTGTCTGTGGTTGACCCTGGCTGGACTGGAGTGACTCGCAGGCCTCGCCCCCCCAGGGAAGCTCTAGTCCTGCCCCCGCCCCCGGAAAGCCCTTCAAAGTAGCTCATTTTTCTCCTAGTAGGGTTGTCAGAGGAGATTTATAGGTTGTTTTTCTCCATGTGGGGGAGATAGGGGTATATGCACCTCTTTTTAATGATGAATATGTACACTTCCTATTGCTAGCCCCATTTGCACATTATTAAATTCCCACAAGGAAGTCCAGGCTGCCTGTGCGTGGCAGGCATCTCGTGTAGGTTTTTTATGTTTCGTGTATGTTGCACGCACACATTTTTCATTCTGAACCCGTTTAAAATCTAGATGCCCCAGCCAGGACGTTTCCTATGGAGAACTCACGCCCGTGTTGGATTTGAGTCCTCTGAACCTGTGAGGCATCCTTGTGTTGCGGCCTGCCAGACAGCTCTTTGTATTTCACCTGTCATACTGTCCATCATACAGGGAGGCTGGCTCTTTCAGAGTGTGCTGCTCCATTGGTTAGAGCATGGTGCTGATAAGATTATGGGTTCAATAGTTGCCTATTCCTGCATTGCAGGAATTTGGGTTGGATGATCCAAGTCCCCTTCCAACTCTACAATTCAGCGATTCTAATTCTGGACACATAGCTGTTTCCTTGAAAAAGTACTGTTTAAAATATCTAAAAAAAATAAAATAAAGGGAATTCTTGGATGTAAGCAATTATACAACTTTAAAACATTCTTTGTTGTTGCACTCATGTCCTACTTTTAGGTTTCCCATAGGGATTTTGTTGGGCACAGTGTGAACAGGATGTTGGACTAGATGGGCTTTTGGCCTAATTCATGAGGGCTCTTCTTATGGTCTTATGCTGTCAGACCCATTATTATTATTATTATTAACCAGGCAGAAGGCCTTTTTGGTAGTGATGCCCACCCCGTGAATCACCCTCCCATTAGATGTCAAAGAGATAAACAATTATATGACCTTCCATAGACATCTGAAGGCAGCGTTGTATCAGGAAGCTTTAAATGTCTGGTGTATCATGTGTTCTTTTATACTCTATTATAAGGTGCCCAGAGTGGCTGGGGCAATCCAGTCAGATGGGTGGTAGAAGTAATAAATTACTATTATTATCATCATCATCATCATTGTTAATATTATTTTGAATAGTACCAATTAATTAGGCTTTACAGACAGAAAGCACTTTAACAAACCAATAAGACTGTGTTTACACATCTTATATTTTAGTGTTTCATTTAGAACAAATACTTTTCCTATTCCATGGGCCTCATTTTTATCCCTTCACTTCAAGCATGCTTGGAAGTTAGATAAACACAAACTGCTTTTACAAGGAATTGCATTTTCTGTTATGAGCCATTTCTTAAATCATTATTATTATTATTATTTACCTGTTTCATATATAGCCGGATTTCGATGTCGATCACTTTGTGTCAGAGTGCAGGAAACGTGTTCAGTTGGAAGAGCTTCGGGATGATCTTGAGCTCTACTACAAACTTCTTAAAACTGCCATGATAGAGCTCATAAACAAGGATTATGCAGACTTTGTTAATCTTTCCACCAATCTAGTAAGTTTCAAATTGGATGTTTTATATATACTAATCTTAGTGTTTAAGTTTACTAATAATATATATTTGAAGATGCTAATATTCAGCATACTTCCAAAAGCAGGATCCTGTGGCTCTACATACGTTGTTGGATTGCATCTCCTGTCAGCCCCAGTCACCATGCCAATGGTCAGTGATGATGGGAGTTGTAGTCCAGCAACATTTGGAGGGTCTTACATTTTAAGGAGATACTGGGAGCTTCTAGACAAGGGTTTGGTATGTGAATAGGCTGTTTGAGGTGGGTGTTCAGGATGTCATAGGATACTCCAGTAAACAGAAGGAAGACAACTGGTAAATAAAAAACACCTTTGGATTAAAATCTCTTAGCTGTAATATGAAAAAGTGTGTGCAATTGCTGTGAATTGATGCATGCTAGAAAAGAGAGGTTAAATAGTCCAGAGGTAAAATATATATAAAAAGCTCTTTCTCACATCATATTTGCATCCCACTTTTCCTTCAAGGAGTATGAATGGATAGATAAGGTTTTGTTTTTTACAGCATTTGATACGTTTGAAAATAGATAGAATATGCAATTCTTAAAAAGTCTTCTAATGTTCATTAGGATGACTTGTTCCATACCACTAAATGGGTTTCCTGGCTGAGTGTAGATTTGAAATGGGTCCCTTTGGTTCAGATCCTTGTTCTGTCTTCTTAAGTTGGCATGGGGTGCTGATAACGGCGCTAAAGATAAGGTACCTATTGAACGCTCTGCACATATAGAGTATGTGGACACACAGTCTTCCATTTTTGTCCAGTTTATGTTGTTTTGATTTCAGCAGTCATTCACAGATAATTCTGTGCAGGATTGGAGCAAGCTTGCCAGAGATTGCAAGTTAGCAATGTACAAGTGCCATCTCTGTTGTTGTACCAATGACAGACAGCCATTAGGAAAATATAATAGTCAGGATTACTTGCTAGTTGGGATGTCTTCTGAAGTACTGATTGTAAACATTTTTTACATTTGTTTTCAATAGAAATGTAATTTGTTACAAAATATACACATACACAGTTTCAACTGCTCATTAATCGTAATATGTAATATGTTTGGACAATTTATTTAGGTTGGCATGGACAAAGCCCTTAATCAGCTTTCAGTGCCTTTAGGACAACTACGAGAGGAAGTTATGGTATGTTCTGAAATAACTTCTCTTATCAATTGTCTGATTTTGAAAATATTGAGAAACCAAATAAATTCTGTATGGGGCTGACAGGGGATTTCATGAAACAGCAAAATACATTTTGTCAGAACATTTAGAAACCATTGTAGGAGCCCTAACTGTGTGGTAAGAACAGAGACAAGAACACCATAGACATACATTTATGTTAACCTATGCATAAAGTAAATGGCATTTCCATGTGCTGCTCTGGTTCACCAGAAGCAACTTAGTCATTCTGGCCACATGACCTGGATGCTGTCTGCTCTCCCTTGGCCAGTAAAGTGAGATGAGCACCGCAACCACAGAGTCGTACGCGACTGGACTTAATGGTCAGGGGTCCCTTTACCTTTACTATGCATAAAGTATATTTAGCCAAACAATTTCTCCCCCCCCCCCCTAGAACAGCAAATACTTGTTTCTAAAAAACACATTATTTATTTAATTCACCTCTTTTTTTTCTAAAAGTTAAATGTACAGTGGTGCCCCGCAAGACGAATGCCTCGCAAGACGGAAAACCCGCAAGACGAAAGGGTTTTCCGTCTGCAGAGGCACTTCGCAAGATGAATTTCCCTATGGGCTTGCTTCGCAAGACGAAAAATGACGAAAAAAATCGAATTTTTTTTTTGCTCCAAAACCCCTTATTCTGAATCGCTAAGCTGCTAAAAGCATTTTAGCAGCAAAACCGCTAATCCCCCCCCCCAAAAAGCCGTTTTTAGCCCTTTTTTAGCCAATAGCACTAATAGCGCTACTACGTCAATGGGCTTGCTTCGCAAGACGAAAAAACCGCAAGACGAAAAGACTCCCGGAACGGATTCTTTTCGTCTTGCGAGGCACCACTGTATTATGTGTTGGAAAGGAAAGTAGGGCTGTGTTGATTAAATATCCAGATAGCATTAAAATAGGAAATAATATTAATAACCAGCAATACATGCAAGATTAGCTAGGTGACCTCATGAACTGAAATAATAGAAATGGGATGGAATTTCTCTGAACCAATTGATTGAAAAGATAACTAGAATAATTTCTAGATATTGAGGCATTTCTTTTACTACAGGACCACAGTTAGATTAAATTGAAAGCAAGACATAAAGTGTTGCTTCTGTTTGGGCTGAATTTCCTCATACTTAATTTCCCTGAGCTCTTTTACCTCACTCTCCATAACCGTTTCATTACTAATCTACCTAATGAACCAGGAGCTACACTCCTTTTGTCTTGTCACTGCCTGGAAACTCATGATTATAAGTGGCTCTACTGAAATCTAATAAGGCTCTGAAAATGAAATTTGTAAAGGGTCGTGTTCTTCAGAACTGATGCTCCCACACAGAAAGCAGTAGGGAAGCTGCCATCCAGAACTTGTAAGGTACACTTTACCTTAGATCATGGAAGGATGTTTCCTTCCTATGCTGACAGGGGAATGATGAAAGCCCCAGGTACATGGGAGACTACGTCACTGTTGACTAAGCTTCCAAGATGAACAGCATTGCGTTGCCTGTGACCTCAGACATCCTATGTTACTGAAGTAGCACTGGAAAAATACAGCTTTGGCTCCCATGCTGCTAAGATAATATTGGAAAGGGACCTTAGGAATTATCAGACACAAACAGAAGTTATATCAACAGTGGGATGGTGCCAGTTGGATTGCAATGTGTCCCTGATCATGCTCAATTGGAAATTGCCTATGGCCAGCAAGCCCTGCAATCATGTCCATCTTACTTTTCAAATGTAGCTCAGCATAGAAAAGACTTGTTGCAAAGGATAGATGGGTTTGCAGTCACTATAGCACAGCCTGGAATAAGTGATATTTCTCCAGGGAAAGGAGCTCCAGCTGAGCACATAATAGGAAGTGTCCAGCACCTGAGATTTGGCTTTGAATAAATATTTTGGCCTTGTTCATAACGTGCTTATGCATTTTAGAAAGGCACAAAAGACGTGATTAATCTGTGTGAGAGATGTTAACTCATATGTGCACAGAACTGCTTGTTTTAATTGGGAGGAAATACGGAGTGTGTATGTTTTTCCTTTCCAGAGTCTTAAGTCATGTGTCAGTGAAGGAATTCGAGCAATTGATGAACGTGTGTCTAAACAAGAAGATATCAGGGGGAAAAAGGTACAACAGGCAGCTCCATTTATTGCATTTTTGTGGCAAAAGGGCAAAATGGAACATATATACCACCATATGGAAATTTAATCGTTAGTTTGAGAGCACATTCAATCTTCTGACATGGCAAAATGTAAAGGCACTAGTAAAGGCAGATTTGCTTTACTAGAAGATCAGAGCCTTACTTTTTCTAACTCACTTTCTCAAGGCATGACCTATGTCCTCTTGAAGAGTGTTCTAGGAGTTATAGGATAGAATACACTTTCCCCTTTGGCCGTAGAAGCTAAGAAGAAAACTGAGACCAAGAGCAGGAAGCACAGAAACCTATGGGAGGGAAACTGATGGACAGGACCTCAGAGCTAATGGCAAGGGAGGAAAAACAAGTTTACCCTCTCTACATGAGCCTGACAGAGCTTTGGATTTCGTAGTTTCTGTGCCTTTGATTCTTTCTCCCTTCCTCTTTTGAATTGCTCTGCCAACTGCAGTCCTGTACACACCTACCTGAGTCCCATTGAACTCAGTGGAACTTAATTCTGAACAGCCATGTGTAGGATTCCACTGTTTAAACTGTTTCCCACTTGCACTGAACAGTATGCATTTAAATGACGCTAAACATGGACAAAGGCCGTCATAGGGAGTTTTTGGGTTCCTTGTTTTTTCTTATGCATTTATTTGAATGTGGTAACAGAAGGCACTGTCTTTAAGACGTGTTGCAGTTCTGACACAACACACCTCCCCTCCTTATGCCAAGAAGAACCAGGTTTACATGGGAGCTCCATACAGTTATTAACCTCGGCAGTGGAGAGGTGGGGGTCCCTTTGGCATAGTGGTGCACTTCAGAGATCACATTGTAATAGGTTTATTACTTCCAGCTCCTTATCTATTGAGTCAAATCATTTCCCCAAAATACCTGCAAATTTGTTGGGAAGAAAATATATCAGATTCAATACGAGAAGTTTTTATTTTCTTTGTTTCTCCCCTCACCAACCAGATGTGTGTCCTGAGACTTATTCAAGTTATTAAAGCAGTTGAGAAAATTGAGAAAATTCTGCACTCCCAAAATTCTAAAGAAATGTCATCACTAGAAGGAAGCAGGTATGGGATCAGCAAGATGCATTTGCTTAGTTTTGTCTGTCTTTGAAATCTATATACCAGCATCTTGAAACTCCAAAGTGGGAGGAAGCAACTATTTAAAGAAGCTAGTTTGTGATACACCAATTGCTTCTGTCATAATAACATGCCCAAATAGCAAATGCCATTTTACAGTTAGCAGAGCACCTGTCCTGCCACCTGTGTACCCTTTTGTGGAGCAGTCTGTTGACTTTCATAGGGCTGTTCTGGAGTAAATTAGTTGTAGATTTTCCCTATGGCTCTATGGTTGTTGTTGTTTATCTTGTGTCAGCAACAAAAGGGAGCTATGGTCATGTTTTCCCTGCTTAAATCTTGTTTCTATGTATGGAAGGTGTGTGCACACAAACCTGTGCAAGACACAGTGCCCGTTTCATGACCTGTATATGTGATAGAAACCTATGATTGATCCCTTGCTTAGTGAAACAATCATGTATGCATTCTTCATGTATGATGAACAGAGCATGCACTGTACTTACGTGTTGTGATACCACTGTAAGAAAAATATCACATATGAAGACATAACACTGGGACATTTTCATAGCCTCTGAAATCTTCTTGGTCTTTGCATTCAGTACATCTTTTTAAAAAGCAAATGCCCATTTGTCTTGCCTGTTTTCACAAATCTCCTAGCATATCTCTAGGCTTTGCAAGGGTTCACTAGCTGGTCTCTGAAGATAGGAGATCCACCTGGGATTCTGACACTCCTTGGAATTGACAGAGGAGACAGGGCCTGGCACAGCTTCCTATGTTCTGGCATTTTTCAGTTGCTTTGAAGCTGGTTTGAGTAGACATGTTGCATTATCCCATGTGGCCTCTATTGTGTTGGAGGTACTGGGTAGGTTTTGCCCAGGCATAAGACAAGAAGGGGGTGCATTAGGGACACAGAATTGCTTGCCCCTTGCCCTGAGGCCTCTGAAAGCTTCCGCCATTAAGAGTCAAGCCTGTTCCTAACTGCATAGCCCTGTTGCGGGATCTTCTTGGTCACACTAAATGCAAAAGGATTGTGGGAGCTGGGAGGAAATCACATGAACTTGCGTATATATACACGCATACATATATAGGAAAAGACTGTGTGTTTGTGTGAAGGGGGGGGAGAGGGATTATGATTATCTACTGCCATTATTTTATCAAAATCGTATCCTGATGTGTGCCAATTGCTTTGCAAGTCCACTTCTGACCGGACAGATTTTAGAAAGAATTGCCACAGAATTCAACCAGTTACAGTTTCATGCAGTACAGAGCAAAGGAATGCCACTCCTAGACAAGCTGAAACCAGTAAGTATGTTGCCTTGTTTTACAAAAAAAAAGTTGTCACAATTAAATCATAATAATATTGTGGACTTTCAGTGGTGCCATCATTATGAAAGTTCATGCATTTATCTTGGACTGTAGTTGTGATGAACAAGAAGAATGAAAAAATTGTATCTGTTCCCAAACAGTCAGCCAATGTGTTCTCTTCTCCTTAAAGTCCCTAAAATCTTGTTTGTTGGAGACTGAAATGCTTGCTTTCTGTTTGCCTTCTGGCAGCCGAATCACCAATTATCTCAGCTAAAGAGAGCCAGTGTGGTGTAGTGGTTAAGAGCGATAGACTCGTAATCTGGTGAACCGGGTTTGCGTCCCCGCTCCTCCACATGCAGCTGCTGGGTGACCTTGGGCTAGTCACACTTCTCTGAAGTCTCGCAGCCCCACTCACCTCACAGAGTGTTTGTTGTCGGGGAGGAAGGGAAAGGAGAATGTTAGCCGCTTTGAGACTCCCTAGGGTAGTGATAAAGCGGGATATCGAATCCAAACTCTTCTTCTTATTCTAAAGCTTAAAAAAATATATTTATAAAAATAAGCAAATCATGTCTATCAATTAAAACTGTATGTATAGCAGTACATTGTTCTGATATTTACTGCTCCAGTATGTAAAGAACATGTCATCCTTTCAACAAATTGTTTTATATTTTTACACTTTTAACCCACATGCTCAGCAGTGTTTACCATCCAGAACTCTAACAAATACAGTATATCAGTTTTGTTGTGAGTACAATGCTCAGCACTCTTCAGTAATTACACCTTTGTAGGAGTAGTAGTTTTCCTACTGTTAGTAGCAAACACACGTAATAAATGTAATATTAACTCAAATTATACCTCAACCAATGTTATTATTCCCAAATATTCAAGCATGTTGTTTAAAACAATTTAATTTTAAACAGCCATTCAATGATAATCTATAAAAATCATTAAGGGTTGGATTTCTGGTAAACTTCAGATTAGAATTTTAACCTACTGCATTTTTTCGTGTATAAGGCTCCCCCAAGTATAAGACAACCCCTATTTTTTTTAACCCAAAATTAAGAAATTAAGTTGTTTAGCTTTTGGGGGGGGGTAGGAGAGGTCACTGCCACCAATCGCTCACCTGCCTGCCTGCCACTGCTGATCGCACACCTCGCCACAGCCGCCAATTTTCTGCCCGCTCCCCACAACCAACAACCCACCTGCCTACTTGCTGCAGCCACCAATCGCCTGCCCGTCTCGCCACAGCCGCCAATCGCCTGCCCAGTTGCCACAGCCAATCAGCAGCAGGCCTTGCCGCAGCCACCAATCACCTGCCCAATCACCGCTGCCAATCTCCTGCTTGCTGCTGCTATTAATCGCACGTTCCCCTTCTGCATTCACTATCTGTCTATAAGATGACTCCCAATTTTTGCCTGATTTTTTTTTTAGCAAAAAGCATCGTCTTGGAAAAATACAGTATATTGGTGATTGGTGGTTTTTGAGGCTATAATGCAGTTCTTAAATGACTAAATAAAACTAGTGGATATTTCTAATTTTTCTGGCACAGCAATAACAATTCTTTTCATTCTTTTTTTGAAAATCATAGCGAATAGTTGGGATAACAGCAATGCTGCAGCAGTCCCTGGAAGGGCTGCTTTTAGAAGGTCTTCAAACTTCCAATATTGACATAATCCGTCATTGCTTGAGAACCTATGCAACAATAGACAAAACACGGGATGCTGAAGCATTAGTTGGTGAAGTGCTTGTGAAACCATATGTAGATGAGGTAAGTGAAGCTGGAGGCAACTGACTCAGGAGAATACATTGTGTTTTGTATATATGTCTAGTACTTCTGGGGCTCTTCCTGACTTATGAAAAAGAACTCAGCAGAAAGAAAGTTAGAGCAGAAAGCAGGTTATTTGAACATTTGTATTTTTATCTTGCATTTTTATGTTGTGAACTGCCCTAAGATCTACAAATTTAATAAATAATATATGCCACTAGACCTTGAATATGTTCAGGTGCTAAAAAAAATATGGTGTCAGTGTGTTACAACATCGGGAGGCTGTTGCATGTAGGAACTGAAAGCTAATTTAACTGTTTTATATCTCCTATTAAACAGCATTTTGAGCATTGCTATGATAATGCAGTAATTATTGACTTTGGGCTGTAGATGGAAGATATTTTAATCTTTTTTGCACTGGAATTCTTGTCTGGCATCTTTAATTTGATACTAGATGTTTTTAACAGGTGATTGTGGAGCAGTTTGTTCAATCTCGTCCTAATGGCCTCCAGACCATGTACAACAAATTGCTGGAGTTTGTTCCTCTCCATTGCCGGCTCTTGCGTGAAGTAACAGGGGGAGGTATTTCAAGGTAACACAAACCTTTTTTTGTTAAATGGCGTGAGCAATTGTTGTTTCGGTTTCACTTATAACTATGGACAATACAATACCTCTGCGAACGTCCACCTCATCTAGCGTCCACTTCGGCTGGCTAGCAGCCGGGGCTCCAGAACGGATCCCGGTCGCAAAACAAGTAGACCTTCTGAAGTCAGTGGACTTGAGTTAGTTGTAGCTAAGGTGCATCAGTTTCAGTGGGGCTACTCTTGAGTGTGATTTAGTCTGATTTGAAATGATGCAACCAGAATTCTTTATCCTCATCTGCAGAAAATCAATAGCTTACAGTAGAGAATAGAGATGCTGTAACCTGCTGAGAATATTATTGAAAATGCAACTGTTTTCCACAAAGAAAAAAGATTAAAAGCCTAAATATTCTTTTCATACTCAGTAAACCGTTATCAGAACCACATTCCTGTCTGTGGTCTCCGGGGGGGGGGGGGGCGGGGTGTTCAATAGAATAACCTCAACTCATTCTGAAAGTGTCTGATTTTATTGTCACTTCATTAATGAATTAATTTCTTAATCCAGGCTAGCACATCTGGTATATTCAGGTGTTTCCAAATATGTGCTAGACATGATTTCAACAGCTAATTTCAAATCACCTGCATGTATTTTGTTTGGATTTGATGTTTGTAGTGGTTTGGGGAACTAGAAAACTTATAACTCAAGCCTTTACAGAATTGATGTCCACCATTCAGCAAGAAGAATCACAAGCAACAGGAAGCTGTGGGCTGGAGTGTAAAGTCTATGAGCTTGACTGTGGTGCAGAATTAGGGTTACAGTCAGTAGATTCAGGGCAATACTCCATCAAGACATAGGGTGTTGTGTATCTACTGTAGTAACTCTACTGTTGGTCTAAGTTCTGGAATGTGTGTGTACTAGGTTGGTGCTATCTCATTTAATGGGTCATTGTGTTACAGCATGTAACAGCTAATTGTTGGAAAATGTAGTTTGCTAATTTGTCTATATAAAATTAAAAAAGAAAAAGAGATTGTAAATCTGACTAGTGGAACTACATGACTGAGCACTTTGCCTATTATTTCGGATTGCTATCTCCTTAAATAAGTGCCTAATTCATATTGCAATTAAATTCAGGCCACCTAAATTGAATCCATTTATTTTGTTCCAGTTAACACAGTATCCTGCAATTATTGGTGCTTAGGATTTAGCTCTCGAAACTGCAGAAATACTTTCCTAATTATCCAGGCATTGTGGTGCTCTTTCCTATGACTTAACATTTTGCTAACATTTCAATTCTCTTAATCCCTGAATAGGTTTAATCTTCTTTCATAAGAGAAAATCATTAATATTTTGTTTGTGATGGACGAGAACTGTAAAACATTTAATTCCCTCACTCTGCCTCCCAAGTTTCTGAACTATCAAATGGGGTATAAATCCTAATCTGTATGTGATGCTGGTTACATTTAGAAATTGGAACTCACGGAAGAAGAAAACAAAGTTTATTCTTCCTCCCTGGGGCAGCCACAATAATGTTCAAATGTGTTTCCCATTCCTGTCTATATTATTATGTGTTCTTGAGGGAAACTGAGTCCTGCTTCATTTTCAACGTTACGTCCTTACCTCTTTTCACATAGTTAAGCTCCAGAATGAGTTGGACTAGAATAAAAATGCTACGGTCAACAGACCACAGGGAGGGTTCAGTTCCTTTGAAACACATGACCTTTTGAGGTTAAAATCAGACACATACATGGCCCACTATATGGATGAACACTGAATGTGTCCAGCCCATATCACGTCTATGCACAGGCTCAGGATGTACTTAACTATCTATCAGTAGCTGTTGAGGAAGTAAGCCATGTTTGTTGCCTTTTAGTGTTTTCCTCACTGATATATGCATTTGCTGGAGTGTCCAATAGTGTAATTATCAAGTGCACAATAGGGCTTTCTGCATACCCAGTTAAGAATCATAGAGTTGGAAGAGACCACAAGGGCCATCGAGTCCAACCCCCAGTTCCTTGTCCTGAGCTTAGGTTTCTTTCAAATGAGGTATTTACACTGAAATTGCTACTCCACACAAAGTTGTTACATCATGGACTTCCTAGTATGTTTCTTCCATGATGCTTCCATGTATTCTTATGCCTCAGAAAATACAGCTTCAAAAACTACGAACGCATAGCACAAGCCTCACAACTATTGACAGCTTTAGAAAGACTCACCCGCCTTTTGAAAGAGGTGTGGTTTTGATATTTGCAGAACCCATTTCCCTAACCTTTCATGCCCAGCACCTCATGTTTAGCTTTGTTCAAGAGACTTGGGAGAAAAGAATGATTCTCCTTATCTTTGCCTGCCCTCTTTATCGCAAGATCCTACCCTGAATCAACCACACACCCATTTGAACAACATCTTTGTGCTATAGAGTCAGAAATGAATTAAGTCCTCCGGAGGGTGCTGATCTGGATATCTGTTTAGGGAAGAGTGGAAATCTGAAGAGTGGAGATCTGGAGATCTGTTTAGGGAAGTTTTTTTATGACTGATGTTTTAATAAATTTCTAATCTCCTGTTGGAAGCCGCCCAGAGTGGCTGGGGAAACCCAGCCAGATGGGCGGGGTATAGGTAGTAGTAATAATAATAATAATTAATAATGGAGAGATGTTACAAGCATGCAGTGCAACATGTTCTGAGTGATGTGGAAAGTTGGCTGCAGTTTCATGTGTAGCTTGTAGCAGAAGAGCAACAACTGGATAGGATATGCCCATTTGGAAGCACCCTTAAACTCAATTCTGGGTAGCGATATTCACCTACCGGTTGTGCAGGTTCATGGGCTGCTGTGCTATAAATTTTCTTCCTAAATGCCCTCTGCCCAGAATACCAGCTCTGTGCTGAGCAGGACTTTTTATATCTATAAAGTTTTCCCAGACTGAGTATATCCCCACAGATTTGTATAAGCAGATTTATATGTTTCATAGAAGTATCTGTTAATTAATTTGGATTTGATTGTAGTATCAAAAAGACAAGATGTTAAAATGATAAGAAACCAAGAATAAGTTGACATTAAGCTAGTAGAAATATTCAAATGATTTGCTACAAACCTACTAATGTAAATTTTTGTATAATTATTGATAATGCTTATATTTTAAGTATTTCTAAGAAAAATGTTTATTTAATTTTGCAGCGAAAAGGGGAATTGTGTTCCTGGATATGATTTTTTGGTAAATTCTGTGTGGCCAGAAATAGTTCGTGGTTTAGAAGTTAAGCTGCCATCACTGTTTAATCCTGGGAACCCAGATGCATTTCATGAGGTAATTTAAAATATGCATATTAACCTTCTCTTTAACACAGTGAACCAAGGAATGTAGGCCTTTAGTTTAATATGAAAACTAGAAAATGATTTTTGAAATACAGAATGCTCAAATTCAACAACTAAGAGCAGTGTCATGTATTTAATTTTCTATACAGAGATTAACAATAATATTGATGTAAAGAATGTCAACATGAAGTATCATTTGATACAAGCAAGCATCATTTGATGTGCATTAGTACTAGGCCTTTTAACCTGCTCAATTGACTAAAAATCTCAATTCTGATTAATTGGAAGTTGTGTTATCTCTGCTCATCATGCTCATCAAAAGATACCCTCAAGGAGCTGCAACAAAACAAAACAAAATATACCGAATAAAAATTAGTTAGTTTTCCAGTTCTGTTGCTAATTATATATCTGATATTCTGGATTTCAGAGAGCTTGATAAATAGCACTATGTTATTGCAATATTTGTATGTTAAAGATATACCTTAAATATTCCTTCTTCAGAAATACACTATAAGCATGGATTTTGTGAGAAAATTTGAACGGCAGTGTGGCTCACAAGCCAGCGTTAAAAGACTACGGTCACATCCTTCCTACCACAGCTTTAATGATAAATGGAATTTGCCTGTTTATTTCCAAATAAGGTTGGTATTTGAGTTTTATTTTTAGGGGACATGAAATTACTTCATTTAGATAAAAATATTTTTCATGTTTTGAAAGACACAGTCCCTTGCTGCCTGCTGAAACCTACAAAGGCAAAAATGTTGAAAAGTGGAATAAATGTCCTTTGGTCTCATAACATGCTGTTTGTCAGAACAGCATCCAAATATATCTCCATTTTTTGTGCAACAAGTACTGAAATAGAACAGTTTTTCAAATCTTACACATTATCTGTGGTTTGCAGCTGCCTATTCTGTCAGCTTTCCTACTATGAGGTAGAATGTGGATTGAACAGGAACAGTTTCTCCTATTAGGTGTTTGGAAATTTAACAATTACATTCCGTCTGATTTTACCTTTTTGTGATGTCATACGTTTTCAAATAGAAGATAATGTAACCTACAACAGGAATCCATCATCTACAAATTATGCTTCATATTTCAGAATTACTATTTTTACTCATATGCAAATTCAGTTGATTGACTAAAACTCATGTGGTTAATAAACTAAGTTTTTTTTTCTCTCGTAACAGCTTGATTTAAAAGTGAAGTGAAGTGAAACAAAGCTGTACCTAAAAGAATTAGACTTGTTTATTGAATAAATAATTAAATGTTAGCAGCAAACCCAGAGTAAGGTAACCAAACCTTCCTGCTTAATTGGACTGAAACATTTGAGTTGGCTGTGGTGTTCCTTGGACCCTTTGCACTCTGTGGCGTTCCTCCAGATAGACTGATAGCAATTGCCACATGTTCTTTTGAAACACAGATAAGCTTACAAGCTGCTTCTGTTTATATTTCTGAAAACTTGGTTGTGATAGTACTTTTCTTTTTTAAAAAACAAAAATGTTCAGGGTATCAGAAAGAACTATTGATTTCCATCCCCTAGAACTGTTTGCAGAACCTTGTGGCAGTGTCCATTAGCAAATAAAAGGCAGCCATCGGTGCCACGGTCATAAGGCCTAGCCAGCCAGAGGTCATCAGAAGCAACTCTGAGAACTAAGGCACATCCCTGCTCCCCTTCCCCCTCCCTCTTTCAATGTAAAACTTTTCCCTTTAAGCTTCTTAACCAATCTGCACTTCCCTCTAGCCGCAGCGGTTCTCAACCTGTGGCTCCCCAGATGTTGTTGGACTACAACTCCCATCATCCCTGAACTCTGGTCTTGCTAGCTAGGGGTGATGGGAGTTGTAGTTCAACAACGTCTGGGGACCCACAGGTTGAGAAAGGCTAGTGCAACTTTAAATTGGGTCCCAGCTTGCAAAACTCACAAGTTTTTGTTTTAAAGAGATGCTAAAATAGTGGTGATAACTAGAGGCTGGGGAAACCTCTCGGGGCCTCGCAAGGTCCAGCATTTCTCTACCAGGCCTATCCATTTGGGGATGGCCTTTATTCCTGAAATTTACCAGCTTTTTTACTCATCATAACAGCAAGAACTAACATAGGAAACTACAGTGCACAACCAGGGGTTGAATTGAATGAATGTATATTGGCCTTGCAGAGGATGGGGCAGTCTCTTTAGAGATGACAACATTAACTAACTGCTCTGTCTCTCAGACTCTTCTTCGAACGCTCTTCTGTTTCTACCCCATACCTAACACTCATTCTGATACTGCCTCTCATTCTCCTGCTGTCATTCTTCTATTACATGGGAGCAGTTATAGCTGCTGTGTTATACAGATTCTTATGGTATTCGGGTTTGAAATACATTTGGGGGAATTGGACTACAGCGTGCAGCAGTAAGATGCCAAATATTAATTTTAATTAGGATTTTAATTCTATTTTTTAGGTTTAGAGAAATAGCGGGGGCCTTAGAAACAGCCTTTTCTGATGACTTAGAAGAAGCTCCAGGTAAATTACATCTTCACTGTAATTAGCATGTGCAATGAGGATTTGAGAATGAATGACAAATAATCATTTTAATTGTGAAGCATCATTTTAATTGTGAAGCAATTCACAATTATATCTGTCATGTTTATACTGATGGGAACTTCAGCTATGCTTTAAGAAAAATAGTATAGTGTCTAAGGGTGAACTCAAGGAAATAATTCTCAAGAACGATTTCTGCCTTTAGCCGATGACATCAACTATGGCAGAAATCTTGTCTGCTGCACTGCCTAAAAGTTGGGTAGCAGTGATGGCTAGACATAGTGGCTAGGAATGAAGAATGAATTGCACTGGAGAGAAGACAAAAGTTCTTTCACTTACAGCCCTAAATGTTGTGTCATTTAATGGTGTATGACTGGAGGGACAGTTGACAAACAGGTAGTTCTACAACCTCTGTGTAACACTGAAATAAAATGTGCACCATCACAGCATAGCATTATTTTGCTTTTGTATCTCCATCCATAGTTCTGTAATGAGAGGTAACCCTCCTTTAAAAAGCTAATAGATTATTAAGGAAACAGTAGCAGCCTTCCTTTCCCCTTCCTCCGCAGCTATGGCTTTGCTACCCAGAATCCATAAGATGTGTCTACCTCTGACCTCCAGCTATCATGTTTTTAATAGTTTGTTGGGAGCCACCCAGGGTGACTCCCAGTCAGATGTGACCCAGTCAGATGGATAGAATACAAATAATAAAAATATTATTATTATTATTATTATTATTATTATTATTATTATTAATAATAATAATCTTGGGTGGCTGTTAGTTGCTTTTCCTCAGAATTAAGTGAGGGGTGGGGGTGGGCCTTAAGTTAGCTAAATATTTGACTCGGGATTATTTATTGTCACTTTGGCTTATCTGTCTTTACACAAGATGTGTCAGTGATCCTCCAAACATTGGTGCTGTACAGAAGTTATGGGGCAGGTATGGGTACAGGATTGGAAATAAGAGAATAAAAGCAAAAATGTATTCATAAACATTCATAATATAGCTGGTCTAATTGGGATAATTTTGAAAATTGCAAAGGGCCACAGTTCTGGATTGTGACTGATAATTTAACTTTTCCTGTGTTTTCTTTTCAGCTCAAAGTTCGTACAGCCTCTTGGCAACACATGTTGCATGTGCGAGTCTGCAGAAGTGTTGGTCAGATCAGATATTTCTGCCATTGCTCACACATCGCCTTTGGAAGCTTTCACTGCAGATTGTAGCGCGCTATTCGTTTTTTATTAGTGAGGTGAGGAAAGCTACAGGCTTCTCTCAAAGTTCTATGATACTCCTTTCAACTCTTATAGTTGTTATTTTTAGGAGGTTGTCTAAACCCTGTATGACAAGCCAAAATGCTGTTTCACTGTAGCTTTATCAAATTAAGGCAATATGTTGATAACCTGAGGCTACAGTCTTCTGTACACTTGCTAGGGAGCAATTCCCATTGAAATCAGTGGAACTTACTTATGAATGGACATTGTGCTGAGATGTGTATTGTTTGGTGTATAGTATGTCTGCAATAACCTCTTTGCCATTTTCATTTTTCGTATCGCAGCTTTTACTCAGGCCCATCTCTAACGAAAGTACAAAGGATAAAAAATCATTGTCAAGCAGTAGCAAGGAGTGCCCAAGCTCTGTTGAAGACCAAGGAAACGACTCTTGTCCAGAGTCTCAGCCTTTAGCTTCCATATCCACCACTCAGCTGGTGCTTGTTGCTTCAGATCTGGATAAGCTTCAGGAATGGGTTAGTATACTTCATTGGTTTGCATGTCAAGTATCAAATCAGGCCTAACGTTCTTGGAGCCTGGCTGACTCTGATACTGAACTTTTTTCTTAATGCTTATTCTTGTCAAATTTTTTTAGCAAATTTAACAAAGAAGGAAAAAAGAAAAACCAGGAAAAGGAAATTATACTTCAAGCCTAGAAGGATAAACATCCGCCATCTACAGTCATACCTTGGTTCTCGAACGGAATCCATTTGACTTCTGGAAACGTTCGAAAACCAAGGTGCGGCTTCTGATTGGCTTGCAGGAGCTTCCTGCACTCAATCGGAAGCTGCGTCAGACATTCGGCTTCCAAAAAACGTTCGCAGACTGGAACACTCACTTCCGAGTTTGCAACGTTTGGGAGCCAAAACGTTCAAGTCACAAGGCATTTGAGGTCCAAGGTACAACTGTATTATGCAGTGGTCTAAGGACCTCACTGCCCTAGCTGCATTTGAACATATTTTTAAAAGTGTCAATCTTGTGTTGATACTTATTTGGACATCTGGAGGGCTTATATTAACTAATGTGTTTAATTAAGTTGAGTGTACTTATGGTTACTGTATCCTCAATTTGAGCTAATGGTTGTTGCTTACACACACACATATAATTTCTGTCTCTTAGGCACCGTAAGGGTTCACAAAGTCCACTTTTGTTGTCCTGCCATTAACCCCACCCTGACACCGAACTTTTGAAATCTTTAAATGGTAGGCTTCAGTTCAGTAATAGCTATAATTTCCAGAACCTTAAGCATTAGAATGGATGCTCACATAAAGGGTGCTGATACTATCTCTGTGACTGTTGTATGAATAATGGTTGCAGATGCAGAAAAGATTCCTTAATCTTTGTGCCTTTGGTTCCATGGAGTTTAGATATATCAAGGTTTATCTGTTTACTTTAAAGTATGTCTCTCTGCAGGGAAGATATAATGCAGTACATTATGTCATAAAGAGAATTATTTCATCTCCTGCAGCCTAACTTGCCATCAATTTGTAACATTCATGGCTGCTGCTGCTTCAGTTTTTCACAACTCTCTATAGAAAGCAGCTCTGTGGTTTTGTGTATCTTTGGGATGTGAGCCATGTGCTTGTTTTTGCAGTGTAATTTTTCATTGATTAGCCTCTCAGCCCTCTGCAAGATTTAACTGTCAAGCTCTCATTTTGCAACACAAGCCTTGTAGCTCACTGGGGTGCTGTGAAGTCTGTTTGAGTGTGACTTTTTGATCACTTTTTCTGTTCAAGATTAATTAAATGCTTCAAGGAGCAAATCTGCTATTTTGAATAAAACTGTTTCATGAATTCTAGATGTTTTGCCTTGAGGCTTTCATAGTGTGCTGCATTGAATTCAGAATCTCTTGCTGTTGCGTCTGACATTTGCATAGCTGATTTTCAAAATGTTATGTTTTGTGATGTTGGAGTAAAATTTATATTCTGTAGTTGCACACAAGAAACACTTCTGTGCATGGGGAATTTGAATATATCGAGAAAACATATTCAAACGTAGCTGTAATTGTTTGAATATTACTTTTCTTTCAGTTTCCTGAATTGTTGGAAATTATCAAACCAAAACTTGAAACCACTGGTTTCAAGAACATAGCCTGCATCTCAGGTAAATGTGAGTTCAGGTATCTGCTATTTTTTGTTACATATTGATGATATGATATAATGAACATACTCTGCTGGGAAGTATATCGGCAAATGCCTAATGGAGACAAATTGTTTAATGAGGGAGACTATTTTGGATTCAAGAAGATTCAGCATAATTTGAGGAAATTTCTAAATTGCACAGTATTTTATACATGCGACACCCTACCCTTATTTGGCAGGCTATGGTTAGGAAATTGCCTGTGGCTTGCTTGGTCCTCTCTCTCCTCCTTCTTGCTTGTTCAGAAATCTTCTTTGCCTTCATTTTTGGAGTGAGCTATCAAGTGGCATTACAGCTGCGCTGATATTTTTCACTACCGCAGTTTGCAAATACTTTTTACTGTGATTGCAACTATGATTTAGATCTAACTGAGGTAGCAAAAATGCCAGTGCAAGTATAATACATATTTTACTCCTGGTGGTTCCCTCACTGCAAGAAGTGAGGTTACAGGGAACCAGGCAGAGGGCCTTCTTGGTAGTGGCGTCCGCCCTGTGGAATGCCCTCCCATCAGACGTCAAGGAAATAAGCAACTATCTTACTTTTAAAAGACATCTGAAGGCAGACCTGTTTAGGGAAGTTTTTAATGCTTGAAGTTTTATTCTGTTTTTAGTGTTTTTTTGGGAGTTGCCTAGGTGGGTGGGGTACAAATAAAATTATTATTATTATTATTATTATTATTAGAAGAAGAAGAGTTTGGATTTGATATCCCGCCTTTCACTCCCTTTAAGGAGTCTCAAAGCGGCTAACATTCTCCTTTCCCTTCCTCCCCCACAACAAACACTCTGTGAGGTGAGTGGGGCTGAGAGACTGTGACTGGCCCAAGGTCACCCAGCAGCTGCATGTGGAGGAGCGGAGACGCGAACCCGGTTACCCAGATTACGTGACTACCGCTCTTAACCACTACACCACACTGGCTCTCATTATTATTATTATTATCTCTTATTATTATTATTATTGATTAGCTTTACAAATGAAAGGGAAAGGAGAAGATGTTTGCATATGAAGAAGGAACATAGAATAGTCATGAACCCACAGGACTTGCTTGATGGCCTAACTTTAATCAGGCAGTTTCTTAGCAACTGCCCCCAAGCCTTTTGTATGTGTATGAATGCGATATATTGGAATATTAATGCATCTGGGCAGAAAGATCCTCAAGCACAGATTCGCTGAGTAGAGAGGGATAGGAAGAACCAGTGGTGTCTTATCTACCAGCGGAAAAGAGCCTGGCAGAGTGGGACGTCCACTGTGGAGGCCCTTGATATGTCTGTGGATAGCCCTGTGAACATTGAGTTACTGCTAGTTTTTTGTTACTTAATGTTAGACCCCTTGAAAGGCTGCTCCAGTTGTGGGGCAGGGGAGGAGGAGACAGCCTTGGATTTGTTAGATTCCAGGCGCTTTGTTCATCTGAGAGGCCACAGGATTGGCCTAATTAATCCCCCTTCTAGAACCAATGGTGGTGGTGGAGGATGATAAAGAAAAAGAAGATCCACACAGGAAGCAAGAGGGGCAACCCCTCCATGCCTCTTGTTCTGGCTGGAGCAAGCTAGCAGGGCTTTGGGTGTGGCAGACAACCAGTCATTTCACGCCCATCCAAACCTCGTGGAAGACCATGCTGTGAATTGTCAGTGTAACGCAGCATAATAAATAGTATCTGTCTTCTTTACTTGATTACATTTTGCGGGGGGGGGGGGGATAAGGGAGTTGAAAAAGACTGTTGCAATAGCCCTGGAATTTCTAATGAAGGGCAGTATACACGTTTTAAGAAATACTCCAAAAGTGTGTGTTCATCTCAGGGGAGCTCAGATTCTACCACAGTTTGTTTTTTTCTTTACAGGAGCCCTGGAAGACTCAAAGGACTCTCTACTGGGTTGCTGGCCAACCTTGAACAGTAAGCTTATTCAGGAGTTAAGCGATTCTTGCTTCGGTTGCCTGAAAAGTGCAGTTGAGATTCCAAGGCTATATAGAAGAACCAATAAGGTAACACATCCTTCATATTTAAACAATAAAGGCTTGTGTCAGCAGCATAGAATGTTTTGACCACTTACCTGCAGCTGATAGCCCCCAACCCCATGAAGCACAGTAGCTTTGGCATATAATTTCTTACCTGAGATATCATCAATTAGCTATATGAGATGGAAGAGCACAGTATTATGCTGATTAATGATGATCTGTGTTACATTCAGTTTGCAACTTCTCCTAGTTTAATTTACACTTTATGGATCTCAATTGAGCCTGCCATGCCCACCTAAGCCAAGGTAGTAGGAATACTGGATGTTTGAATCCTAGTGTATAGCATTACTGCAGACTGGCATCAGCAGACGTCCTCAAACCAAAACCTTTCCCCACTTTATATGTGATGGGAACAGACCTGCTCTTTACACAAACTTTGAGATCTCTAGTTTCCCATTTTCCCCCAGGACCTTTGATAACAGGTCCATTGCTTTTTGTCATTTAATTCAGACAAACTACTACTTAACACACTTCAACACTATCAGGCAAGCAGTTTCTTACTCCAACCATTTCTGTGCATGTTTATGTCTGGTATGATGGGAATCCAATGAAAATACATTTTTTCCCTGAAAAAGTCAAATGTGTAGGCTCAAAAAGGAACCTAATTGAGGTTTAGGTGATATGTATATGTATTAAAAAACCATTTGATTAACTACCTAGTATTGAATTCTCATGTACTGCTTATGTATGAGCATGTTGAGCTTTGCTTGTTTTGAACTCTAAAATAATGAGCTTTTTACTCATTTTCTTGTCAATTTGTGTAACATTAACCAGGAGGTGCCAACCAAAGCATTGCCCTATGTTGACACTGCTCTTAAACCTTTCCACCAACTGAAGAATGACTACAAAGATACACTAAAACCAGCTGTAATTGAGCAGTGGCTTGAAGGAGCCCTTGGCAAAAGCACACAAAAGTAAGTGAAAATTTACTGCAACTTCACAAGGGTATTTCAGCATTAAAAACTCAACTTTTCTCAAGCCACTGTGGGTTAAGACAATCACATCTTGGGCTAGATAAAATAAGATGTAGGTGAGCACTTTGGCCGCGTGCACAACCCCTTTGCTCCTCCCTTCGTAGTAGAAGCCAGCAGTGGTGTAGTGGTTAAGAGCAGTGGACTCGTAATCTGGTGAACCAGGTTCACTTCCCCACTCCTCCACATGCAGCTGCTGGGTGACCTTGGGCCTGTCACACTTCTTTGAAGTCTCTCAGCCCCACTCACCTCACAGAGTGTTTGTTGTGGGGGAGGAAGGGAAAGGAGATTGTTAGCCGCTTTGAGACTCCTTAAGGGGAGTAAAAGGTGGGATATCAAATCCAAACTCCTCTTCTTCTCTTCAAACAATCCAGGTTGTCTTCAGTTAACAGTAGTTCCCAGGAAACTTTGGTGTGGAGTTGTTGTTGTTGTTGTTTTAGAATCTTACTGTTTTGTATGCAAAGGCATTTACAGACAATGAACCCACTGGACATGCTTGATTGCCTAACTCCTATTGTTGTCATCATGCAGCCCCTGCTGCATCAGCCAAGCCTTCTGCAGTGATGGAATGCATTTCCCTTCCTCCATTCATGAGGCCTGTACCAATTCCTGCACTAATTCCAGCAGTGCACGTGGGCAAGCAAGCCAACTCCTCCTCCCTTGACCCTTTTCCTCCATAGTTTAGGCCAGCCACACTGATGCTACCCTGGTCTTCTGGCCTGTATCAGTCTCCACTTTCCCTGTTGCTGCTGCTTCCCTTCTCCTTCTACACAGCCCAGCTCTGCAGTGATGGAATGCAGCAGCAGGACTGGCAACAGCATGTGACTGGGTGTTGCAGAGCCCACTGCCTTTATATTGCCCAGAGCCTATAGAAACTTGGAGTTGGCCCTGCAGAAACTGCTACCCATGTCCCACATGGCATTTTTGGTCCCGGATGCTAAATATGCACTTATAATAGTCGATTTTGGGGGTCTGATATCGTATACAGAATTTAATGGTAAGGTAAAGGAAGAATCTAAGCATTAACAGCTATGAGATGTTCCAGCCAAACTTTTAAGTCCTGTTGAGTTTAGTGAGAGCGACAAACACACATTTTGTTTGTTTCTATCTGGCTGTGCCCTGTGGGCTCAAAGCAGATTAGAGTTGTTTTTCTGAATGCTAATCACTCTGTCCGTAAGGGGCTCACAGTCTAATGCATTAATGAATCTCTTTATTCAGGTACTTTGAGACAATATCAGATATTCTGAATTCTGTAAAGAAAATGGAAGAGAGTTTGAAAAGGCTGAAGCAGGCAAGAAAAACCGTGATGGCAAATAGCACCGCTCCAAATGGAGGCATGAGTGATGATAACAAAATCCGCCTGCAGCTGGCCTTGGATGTGGAGCACTTTGGAATTCAGGTAAGTTGGATGCAGACACAAATGTATGTGTGTTTTTGCGGGATAACAATTTTCTTTATCTGGGGTATATAAATCTGCCTCCTTCCAAAGCTTGTAAACCACTGAAAACCGCCTTGTGTATAGCAACATAGGAAGGTGGTATACAAATTAAAAGTGAAATAAAATGAGAGGGGAGCGGTTCAGGGTGATGTATAATTCATCTTAAAATCATCAGCAGAATAACAATAAAAGCACAATACCAAGAGAAAAATACCAACAGTTCATTGAAACACTTATTCAGGTATTGTTGCTGAGGATAAAAGTCACCATACAACGAAAGCCTGAGTAAATACAGATGGATCAGAAATAACTGGAAGCAGATATTTCATTCCTTTGAAAGGGAAGTAAGCATTTATTTCAGGCTGTGCAACGGTGTTTCGTTGTCTTCGCGCATGACCCAAATAACTGCAAGAGGGCCTCCTCCACTGTTAGCAAACTCAGTCTTTATAATTGGCACTCAAGTGGGTAGGAATCTGCTTGTTGTCCCTACTAAAATTTTGGGTGGGAAATAAGTGGAAGGGCTTTCTCCTTTGCAGACCCCTGTCCCTCAAATGGTCTCCTCTTAGAGGTACATCTTTCACCTTTAGTGTTGGCCTTCAGGTGTCAGCTGAAGGCATTCTGTGAACAATCAAAATGGAATAGATTTCCATATTTGAACCATTGTGTTCCCGTCTCCTCACTGCTCTTTTGGTGGGAGTAGCTATTTTGTATTACGCTGCACCCCAGGCAGCAAAACTGAGATCCGTTAGCAAGTATTCAAGTTGTGCACTTCATCAGGTACCAACAGCAGTTGCCCACACACATGCTATTTCATGCTTGGCAAACATCAAAACGTCCCAACCAGCAAAAGTAACTGGAATGTTAGCCAAGTCAAATGATACTTATTCCAGCTGCCTAAAAATAACTTTGTCAAATGCATGCTAAATAAAAGAAGTGGCTGTCAACACAAGACAAGTTTCTATGTGCATGTCTTATAGAGCTTCTGATCATGCAATGATTAAGTAAGAAATTTCTGCTTTTGCCTGCAAAAAATAATAAATGAACTGTAATATTTTGTTTTAGATACAGAAGATGGGATTGCAGCTGAGCAACATCAAAAGCTTCTCAGCTCTTTCAGAGCTTGTTCAATCTGCCAAGGATCAGATAGCAGCAGAACAAACATGATTTTCAGCTGAGAAGAGAGAGCAGGCCTGGCTTCTGAAAAGAAGAGGGTTTCTTTTTATTTTCTCTCGTCAAGTACTATGTAGCAAGGAAGTGCTTCCTAATTCAGCTTCAGCAGCAAGTTAAGTGTGTCCCAAGAGACATAAAAACTTGTTTCACCAAAAAGGAGAGAACCTTATAGAAGAGCATTTACTCTCATTTTCCATTGTATGGAAGAAAGTTTATATATTTCTAAGCAATCTACTACAAAGCTATGAAAGGTTATTATTATTTTTATTATTTTTATTATTATTGTAAATTTTATCATGCAGGAAAACTGATTTAACATGATTAAAATAAACAAGAAAAGCATTGTCTTCCTTTGTAACATTTTATCACTGGAGAGGAGATGTATTAAATATGTAAGTTCAAGTGGCTTTGTAGTATTAATCTTCACACAATGTAAGAATAGTAATTTACTGACCTCTAAGCATACCTTTTCCTGACAACCTAGCAGTTTGAAAGCACAAAGTGCAAATAGATAAATAGGTACCGCTCCAGCAGGAAGGTAAACAGCATTTCCGTGTGCTGCTCTGGTTCGCCAGAAGCGGCTTAGTCATGCTGGCCACATGACCCGGAAGCTGTATGCCGGCTCCCTTGGCCAGTACAGCAAGATGACCACCACAACCCCAAAGTTGTCCACGACTAGACCTCATGGTCAGGGGTCCCTTTACCTTTCAGCATACCTTTTACGTTAGAAAGTTGGGTTGTGTAGAAGAGATTAAAATAAGCTTTGCTATTCTTGAATTTTAAAACAAACAGGAAAGCATTCTCCTGAGCTTTGTCTTCAAAGAGGTCACACTTACTTTTTTTTAAAGAAGAAAAAGAAACATTTGTTGAGGTGGTTGTCTTGAGTCTTGGAAGGGTCTTAAATCACCTAAAAGTCTGTCTGTCTGTTTCATGAAAAACTCAGGATTACTTTTGGGTTTGGGGTTTTCATTTGCACCTCTTTAAAACCATCATAAATTACATGCAAACTCCTTAAAACACACTACCTGTTCCTGTTGCTGCTAACATCCACATTCAGAAAAATCTCATAAGATAGTCAACTGACCTTATGCATTCCTTCAGGAAGTATATACTTCTCTGAGGTCATTTGAAATCTAATGTACCTGGTTTGGCGTATTTGTTTTACACCATCCAAGGCGTTCCTGGTTTAAAAACCTGTCTGGTTTCAAAGCTTGATGTAGTCTGACTTACCTACATTTATTACATGGCTAAGCAAAAATGTATTGTTAACTTCTGAGCTTTTTGAATACGGTGGGATATAGAATTATTTAAATACTTTAAAGAGTTATAAAGATTTTTATTTCAAACAATTTTCACAGAATGGTAGATTATCATGTCTGCTTGTTGGAGGAATACAAGGATTTTTTTATTGATGTTGTTGTTGTTTTCAAATGGCACAGCATGCCTGTTTGCCCTGTGATTTTTCCTTTGGGGCCCATCATAAAGAAGGAACCAAATAAATGTGAATTTGGAAAGAAAGCACCCTGCTTATTCATGGTATGTTAGAGTAACATCAAGCCTTTGCAATTTTGTCCACTTCCTTTGTTTGGGGAATTGGTATAGCTAGTATTTAAATACTTCTGGTGAGACTGGGGATGATTGACTGGAGGTTTGCTGATAGCATAATATTGAAGCCACCTCCTTGGGATCAAAATACGATTTCCCCAATCGTGCTAAATGTTGGGTGTGTTTTCTGCTGTTATTTGCATTTCCTTCAGTATTGATGCACTGTTACTAAGAAGCCTCTTAGGTTTGCCAATTGGAAGGTCGGCAGTTTGAATCCGTACAACGGGGTGAACTCCCGTTGCTCTGTCCCAGCTTCTGCCAACCTAGCAGTTTGAAAGCATGCCAGTGCAAACAGATAAATAGATACTGCTGCGGCGGAAAGGTAAATGGTGTTTCTGTGTGCTCTGATTTCTGTCACCGTATTCTGTTGCGCCAGAAGCGGTTTAGTCCTGCTGGCCACATAACCAGAAAGCTGTCTGTGGATAAACGCCGGCTCCCTCAGCCTGAAAGCAAGATGAGCGCTGCAACCCCAATGTCGCCTTTGACTGGGCTTAACCTCCAGGGGTCCTTTACGTTTAACCTTTTAGCATTTATGAAGTCCTTTCTGAGTATTCAGTGAGATTATTATCTCAGTAACCTGTACAACAGCACCTTAAAGGTAGGATAATATAATATTAGACATTTCCATAATTTTGGGTATCCCCTTTATATAGCGCTAGCCGTTAATCTGAAAAACCTAATTGGTGACAGGATGTGGCTCAATGCTTGGATGAGAACACACTGGGAGCCCTATTCAAGGCAGGTCCTACAATTACCCAAAGGAAAGAGTCTAATTTGGAAGTATCATTAAAGGACAGATAATTGCCAAGTTACATATATATAACATGGTCCCCCCCCCCCCCCCCCCGTAATCCAAACACTGATGATACGGCACCTCCATTAGTTGTCTTCTGGAGTGCTCTATTCATAGTGCAAGTTGTAACCTTTAATATCTTAAATGACCCCAGACCACAGTACCTTAAGAAACACCTTGTCCCAAACCTATTAAGATTGATGTTGGGACATTCTCCCAAGGGGCTAGGCTACATATTTAATTTCTTTTCAGTTGGTCTGTTTATTTCAACAGGCTTCTCATTGCTTCATTTAAACTGATTATCACATTGATGTTTTGAGGTTTAATGATTTTAATTTTTTTATGATATTTAAATGAGATTGCTGCTGCTTTGAGTATAGTAAAAATGGGGCTATAAATATATCAACAGAAATAAAATGATTCGGTCTGTCTCTTGCACTGTTTCACCCAAAGAGAAGGATAATAACTGTTGTAGATAGTAAGAGCTGAGGTTGCAGGTGCTTCTGAGGGATGGATGATGTCAGGTGCAAAAATTAATAGTAGTAGTATAGCGTCCTTCATCCAAAGATCCCAGGGCAGTTTACAACAGAAAAATAAAAAATGAGAATACAAAATACATAGTAAAACAAAAACAAACAAACCAATAACCGCCCCCCCCCCAACATATTTTTAAAACCTTAGAATGCTAAGAGAGCCAGTGTGGTGTAGTGGTTGAGAGCGGTAGTCTCGTAATCTGGGGAACCGGGTTCGCGTCTCTGCTCCTCCACCTGCAGCTGCTGGGTGACCTTGAGCCAGTCACACTTCTTTGAAGTCTCTCAGCCCCACTCACCTCACAGAGTGTTTCTTGTGGGGGAGGAAGGGAAAGGAGAATGTTAGCCGCTTTGAGACTCCTTAAAGGGAGTGAAAGGCGGGATATCAAATCCAAACTCTTCTTCTTCTAACTAGCTGAACACCTGGTTGAAGAGAAACATGCCTAAAGCTATATAATGAGGGCGCCAGGTGAGCCTCCCTGGGGAGAGCGTTCCACAAGTGGGAAGCCACCACAGAAAATGCTTGTTCCCATCCTCCAGACGTCTCCTTGGAGGGGGCACACAAAGAAGGGCCTCAGGAACTGCCCACTAGCAGTGCCTCAGCTTTTTCTGGATTGAGCTTCCGTTTGTTGGCTCTCATCCGCCCTTTACTGAGGCAAGACAATGTTTCAACACATCCACTGCCACACCTGCAGCTTTAAAGGAGTAGAGCTGTGTGTCAGCAGCATATTGCTGACGACGTACACCAGAACCCCGGATGACCCCCTCTCAGATGTTTCATGTAGATGTTAAACAGCACAGGGGATAAAATTGAGGAACTCTGAGGAACTCCCCATTGAATGCTCCACGAGACCGAAAAACACTCCCCAGGCCTCACCTTCGGGAAACTAACATCCAAATATGACCAGGGCCACCACAAAGCAGCGCCACCTACCCCTTACTTCGTAAGTCACTTCAAAAGGATAGCAGGGGTGATCGTATGGAAAGCAACTGAAAGGTTGAAGAGAATTAATCCCCCCCCCCAAAAAAAAACACTCTTGTGGCCATTATTATGTATTATGTATTCAATTTATTCCCCACCCTTTCAATATTAAAAACAGTTTAAAGCAAATTAGACACAGAAACAGAGTGGGTCATGACAGTTATCAAAGGCCAGGGTAAAGAGGGGCATTGCCCATCTCTCTTACCTCACAAAATGGGAAAACTAAAAAGGGTCTCTGGTGAGGATGTGGGCAGGTTATAGGGGAAGAAATAATTCTTCAGGTTTGCTAGCCTCAATATATTTAAGGCTTTATAGGTCACAACCAATTCAGCTCCAAAATGGGCTGGAAACTAGTACAGGTGATGAAGCACTGGCAAAATATACTGATATCAACCAGTACTTTTATTTTCATTCCTTATCTGTGTTACCTTCTAGCAGTATCTTCTTTTCCAACCTTTTGATTCAATATTGCTTGATAATCAGAATATTTATTTATTTTTGCTCTGGAGCTGCTTTGGTGTCTCAGGTGAGAAGCCAGCATGCAAATTAAACCTGCAATATGATACACACCTAATATAATTATGGTGAGAACCTAGAGGATTTAGGGAGGGGGGTGAATCTAATAAAAAAAGGAAAACCTGGCTTACTAAATGTTGAGATTAAATAGCATCTACAATAGGGGATGAATCTTGAAAAGTGAACAGGAAATTATGAAAAAGAAAAGTGCTGCAAAGAATAGAAAACTATTCTTTATGCTCCCTTTAAAAAAAATCCAAACAACAATTCTTATTTGATAGAAACTGGCCTAAGACTATATTTTCACTGGGGTTGCTTAAACGGCACATCTATTAGAATAGCATTATTAATTCAAGTAAATAAGGCATTGGGATAATCCAGTTAATGAATATCCAACCAGTGACCAAGTGATAATCAGGTACAAAAGTATGTTGAACTTTTCTTGGCAGAACAGTACAGATGACTGGCTTACTGAGCAGTTACATGCAACAGGCAAAGTACAATATTATGGCATTTGTGTGGCACCCTAGATGTTGGTGTAAACAGATCTACCCTCACGCTATCCCCTTAATGGAATAAAGATGTTGCTAAACACTATTGATAATTTTATCAATATTATAATCGAAAGATACATCAGTTTTGCCATTTCAAAATCTCTAATTAGGACTCGGTGGGATTATAGAAACAGTTGCTAAGCAAGGAAAAGATCAAATGAAGTCTGGGAAGCCATTCCCCCCCCCCCCTTGTGGAAGTTTATGTTCCTTTCAGGGGATTTGTTATTCTGCCAAAATAAAGCTGTGCGCCTGACATTTCATACACTGCTAGCAAAAATGGCTTGTCCAGTGTTATTTTGAGTGCCTCGGTGTCTTGACTTCCTGCTGTGGGGTCTGTTGCTTCATCTGCTGTCCTGGGAGTGAGCTCCAAAAGCTGCTGGTTTATGATCTGGAAACAGAAAGGAGCCCAGTGAATTTGAGAGTCTGGCTCAGCGGAGTATGACAGAAAGAGATGACAAATGGCAATCCCCATAAATAATAAGGTATGAAAAGTGCAAAACAAAAGGACATGGGATGCAGCAAGAAGCAACCCATAATGTTTACAGAAGACTTGTTGAATCAGCTTTGCCCAAAGACTTACTAGGGCTTTACAGTATGGTCCTGTATTAGAAATATGCTTCACATTAGCAATCCATCTTGGCTGAAATTTCCATACTGATCAGTGATCGCTCCATACATTTAGATAATAATCCCTGACCATTGGCCAGGCTGGCTGATTCCGATGGGCGCTGGATTCCAACGACATCTGGAGAGTCACAAGTTCCCCATCCCTGGTTTATATTAAGAGGCAGTAGAATGCCAGACTAGGTCATTGCTTCATATTCACATAGCTAACATAGAATCCACAACTGTTCTTCCTGGTATTATTTCCTTCAAGTATTTACAGACCACTAAACATGGCCAAATATCACCGTGGTGTGGTATGGCTACATGCAACTAATTGAAGCAGTTTTCTCAGAAGAATTCAGATACTGCCTGGGAGTCAACACAATCTTCTGGAGAAGCCTTTTAAAATAGTATTTGTAGCATCTGACAAAACGGGCATAATATTGGAGGGTGTCCAACTTCAGTGGCCTTTGTGCTCTACAAGGCAGGTGTCATTCTGCTGAAGGACCTGAAAAGGAATTTCAGACGTGCCTTTTCCTTTCCTTCCATTTCAAAATATGTAGATAAACAACACTCTGCCATATTTGACAACTTAAAGTATCTTAAAGTGTTGCTTTGAGGGGTAAATGACTGATTATAAGCCTCCTTAGCAACTTATTTGGCGAAAGTGTTATAAGTGGAACAGGCTGAACACGGGGATAAATATATGTGGTGATGACATGACAGTTTTTGAAGGTTTTGAAAAGCATGCTTGGCAGGCTGACATTTTGAATGGAGTTGCAGGCATGCTCAATATGTTCCCTGCAACCAATTTCCCATTAAAAGTGTTCCTTGGTCTAGTAGTGTTTTCCCCAGCAGAGACTAAAATGTCTGCTTCTACATGTAAATACATATTTGGAAACCTAAAGGCAAGAAGCAAATGGGAAGGGGCTGGTTCTGGGCCTTCTTGGTGGTGGCGCCCTCCCTGTGGAACGCCCTCCCTTCAGATGTCAAGGAAATAAACTATCTGACTTTTAGAAGACACCTGAAGGCAACAGTGTTTAGCGAAGTTTTAAGACTGATGTATTTATTATGTTTTTAGATATGTTTTAAGATGCCCAGAGTGGCTGGGGAGACCCAACCAGATGGGTGGGGTATAAATCATCATCATCATCATCCTTCTCCAAAATGTCTGGTGGGCAGTAGTGCTGTTAGGCTACGGTTTGAGACAACACAGAGGGCTCCATTCAGCAGTATTATCTGGATGGCCCAAAATGCAGCTGTACTGGCTTAACATATTTTTAAGAGCAGTAATAACACATTACTATCTAAAAAGTCAACTGCTCAGTGAGTCCAGAGTCTAAAATTGCCTAACAGTAAACACAATTTCTTGCTGGAAAAGGGCTAAGAACCCTTTTTTCTCCTCTCTTCGTCCTCCCTTTCACTCAACACTGCAGTCTTTTGAGGCTTCTTTTCATTTTTAAAATCATTCATCTGTATGTAACGTCTTATCTCCCCCTTTGTGCTCTGATTCCTCGAGCCCTTGTCCTCTCATAGCGTTGTCTTTGGTCCCATGCCTTCCTGGCATCTGCTCCAAATGTTCATCTTTCGCCCGCTACAGATTTTGCTCTCTACAACAACTAGCCTGCGCTCTATTCTGTTGTTTACATGGACTTTGTCTCTGTGTGGAAGATGGAAAGCGCCTGCGCTTTTGCGTAGAAAATAGACCGTACCTTCCCAACACTTATGTTGTTGTCACTTAGTCGTGTGAGGTTGGCTTTATTTCCAAGCAGGTAAGACAGGGGCATTTTGCCAAGGAGTTCCTGTATATCATATGTGCTTTCCAAGCACACCTTTGGCAAAGTCAGCTGGATTTGTCTGAAGAAGATACAAGAAGGGAGAAAGAGGGGGAAATATATTAGCAAATTTGTGTATGCTGATTTATATGTGGAGATCAGGGCCGGCCTGCCCATGAGGCAGACTGAGGCACCAGCCTCAGGCGGCAGAATCTCACAGGGCAGTGTCCCTGTAGGTGCCTTGCCCACCTCTGACACCAGAGAAGGACTCGCAGAAGCTTCCAGTGAGATCTTGCAGAGCTGGCACAAGCTGTCTTGAGAGTTCTGTGAGATGTCACAAGATCTCACTGGAAGCTGCTGGCACCACCATGCAACCCCAGTGAGCCAGACTTTGCCCGGGGGGGGGCGGGGAGGGGGGAGGAACTTCCTGTTTTGCCTAGGCGAAATAGGACAGGCTGCCCCGATGGATGTGCAAATTTAGAAATGTCAAAGGTGACAAGGCAAGCCAGCTAAATCCCCACTGAAGTCACCCCCAGGTCAAGTCTTCAATTTGCACCACACCCCAAGTGAGCACAAGGCTGGATCTAGACGCATCAAAGAAGTGTTTCAGGAAAACGTGTTGTAAACGTCATTATGGGAAATCACATTGGCGAAAGATAGGACTCCATAGCACCTTCTGGTATCACAGTGTTATAACACATAAAACACTTTTTCTTGACTAATATAGCTGGGTCCTAAATCAGCTCCTCTCCAATCCATTTACGGTACTTCCAATTATTTTCCATCAATTTAATTACCCTAGTCATTACCTCCCAAATCATCTTTAGACAAAATAATGCAATAGAATTATGACAAGCAATAAAAAATACGTCTTCTTGGGGGAAAGTTTGGTGTGATCATGTTTTGGTTATTGCCCATATATATTTTTTAATATGTGTTACTATGTAAGGCACCCTGAGAACTTTGGGTATAAGATGGGCACAAATATGGTGAATTTTTTAAAAAATCACCTTACTTCCCCAGATAAATATCCCACCCAACAACTCAGATCAACCCCAATCCATTTTCTTCCAGAGTCAAAATCTACCCATTCAGGGCACTTTAGAAAATGATTTGGGGCCCATGCATCTATTTCTAGCAACACCCTCCTCTTGGGCAAAACACTCTCATGGAAACCCTTTGAAATTTGAGTAAGAGGCAGAACAGAGATGATTCCTATGTCTGCCCTCTCTCATAGTATGCTCATAACATCCACCTAAGTATCAGGGGAAATAGATCTTATTTTGTTCTGGGCCCCTGTGAGGATACTTAATCCCTCACGGATGCCCAGCACAAAATAAGGGAGGGCATGCATCGGTCCCTTTCCCCTCTTTTCTTTTAACAAAGTAAAGAAAAAGGGAGCTCTTACAGTGTGGCATTATGGGGTACATAAATTCAGTTCACCTGATGAAAATTTGATTCCCTATAGAATTGCTACTGGTTTCAACAAGTTGGAATTTCCTGCTTGGCAGAGGGTTGGACTCGATGGCCCTTGTGGTCTATTCCAACTCTATGATTCTATGATTCACCAGACCTCTCCTTGGCTTAGCATACAGAGATAATAAGTGAGATTATAAAACAGATTTAGGAGTAGAAAGGAGAAAATTAGACAGCCCTGTTATTTATTTTTTTAAAGGCAGAGGGTGCAAACACTCTTTGCTGGCATTTCTAAATACCTGTTGATCAAGATTTAAATGTTGTTGTCAATGACAGGTATTACTATTTGGACTGAGGTGGCTGAGTTTAACTTGGAGAAACTCTGTCGTTACCAGTTCTCTGGCAACTGGCTCTAAGTGAAAAGAGACAGCTATCCCACCTGACTGTTGCTGGTCCCACAAATATGTAATGTTGCATAAACAAAGTATACCTTGGGGACAGTCCCACCAGCCATTCGTTGGAAAGAACCTTCATGGAATATTGATTTTCAACACTGGCCAGGTCACTGTTATTGGTGGGCTGCAAAAGCAGCAGAAATAAATCCTGGCTGAGAGGAATTTTGATGGAAGAAATGTTCTGGCTGGGATCACATTTATGCAGAAAGGTTCCGGTTATTCTCATCATTGGTACAGGGATTGTTTTGTGTGAACTGAGCCAGAATTCCTGAGGTTCTTTCAGGAGGGAGGCTCCCTTTACAGAGACTGAAAACAAAAATCGGAATATGGTTATAGGGAGAAAGGAGTTGATTTTTTAGTCCATTTGGTTGGTTCACAAAGTGCCACAGTGGCAGAAATTTCTTATAATTCATTATTTAAAACATTTACTCCCCACTCTGTTTCTTTAACAGAATTCAGATGACTAACAACAGCAATTTAATATGACTTTTTTTAAAAATGAAGAACAGCAAAATAAAAACAGTAAAATTGACTGTTAAATTCAATTAAACCCTCCTCCCATTTTTTGGCAGAGTGGTAAAAGAGAAAATCCATAATTCCTTGGGGTTATTCTAGAAGAAATCACTAATGGGTGGAACAATTAATTGATGCAAAAGTCAGTTACACACTAACGCTACTTCAATGAATTGGGCTTATTGCTTTTAATGCTTTAGTTGCGATTTCTGCATTGCAGGGGGTTGGACTAGGGTTCTCTTCCAACTCTACAATTCTATGATTCTATGATTTTTAGTTAAGGAATCTTGAGGACCCTCTTATTCTATACACCTGAAAAAGGTAAAGGACCCCTAACAGTTAAGTCCAGTCACGACCAACTCTGGGGTTGCGAGCTCATCTCGCTTTACTGGCTGAGGGAGCTGATGTTTGTCCACAGACAGTTTTTCCAGGTCATGTGGTCAGCATGACTAAGCCGCATCTGGCGAAACCAGAGTAGCGCATGGAAACGCCATTTATCTTCCCACCGAAGCAGTACCAATTTATCTACTTGCACTTTGACATGCTTTCGAACTGCTAGGTGGGCAGGAGCAGGGACCAAGCAACGGGAGCTCACCCCGTCGCAGGGATTCGAACCGCTGATCTTCCAATCGGCAACCCCAAGAGGCTCAGTGGTTTAGACCACAGTGCCACCCGTGTCCCTTCTATACACCTAGGGCTGTGTAAAAAGAAACAAAAAAAACCCCATTGACTCTGCAAACCTACTACAAACTTTAAGCATGCACTTGGACTGTTTAGAAGCTTTTTTCTTTTTCAGTAGACTTTGGAGCCCCGTTAGATGCTCCAAGAATTTCCAGTGGCTGTTGTGTGAGCCAAGATGTATTGTTATAGGAGCACACTACAGATTCCTCACCTATTTGCACATCCCTGCTGCTGATTAGCTATCGTTGCTTTGAAAGATGGGGGAAAGGTAGAGAGAGTGGCCCACTGAAGGCTTCTCATGAAAATATCAATGTGTGTGCACACATGTCCACATAACACAGCAGACAGGCTGATTTCATTGCTGCAAGATATTGACTGAAATAATTTTTATGGGAATTGCTTCTGTCCTTTAAACCAGATGAAGTCAATTCTTGCTCCCTCAATATCTATTTCCTGTGGTAGGCGGGAACAGAAATTCAATCTGCAGAGCAGTATACTACAAGGCTTTGACTTCCTGTGCCAGAGACAAACTGTGGCAGTAGCTACTGCATGTGATATTGCCTATGACATTTAGCTGTCCATCTTTGAAAACAGCTGGTGTAAAACCTTGCTGGGCAGTTCTTACATTAGCACAGTCTTAGGGAAGCATGTACAAAGCCATCAAAGACATGGACTTACCTGTAAGTGTACAGATATAAATTTCCAGACACGCGTTAGAGGATTTCCCACGTTAGAATAGAAGGTTTAATACTCAAAAAGTGAACAGCGTGGCATTATGGGGTACATAAATTCAGTTCACCTGATGAAAATTTGATTCCCTATAGAATTGCTACTGGTTTCAACAAGTTGGAGTTCTCCCTGCTCACTTACCTTTGAAATGAGTGTAAGTTGCTAACAGGAGGTTAGTTTCTGGATCAATGTCTGCCAGCAAACTCTTACTTTGGTGGGTGCCTTTGACAAAAGCATTCATTTCTTCTGCTGCCTTTGTGGGGTTTGTAAAGTCCACAGCTCGTACGAAGAGATTCATGTTTGGAAAGACCAAATCACTGACAAAGGACTCGGATAAACGGATTTCAGGGGCAGAGAAAAGCCAGGAGGACTTCGAGAAGAACAGCTGATCGTCTTCTTTTGAGTGAAATGGACTTTTAGCAATGCTGCTCAGTACAGAGAATACTTTGCGCCCATCAATTCTGTAGGTGCAGTTTGGATTAACGGATGAGGAGTCAAATCCTAAAAAAATCTGCAATTCCTTTGCTGTTTCACCAGAGGCCCCTACATAGAAGGCTAGCAAGGACTCGTAGCTGAATGTGGGGGACAGAAGAATATTTTCTTCCTTGTGCATTTTCCTCAGTTGTTCATAGAAACGTGCACCAATAATATAAATTGGGTCTCTCAGCTCTCTCCGTAAATGACTTCTTCCCTCGCTCTTGTTTCTGACACCCTCCTCATGGGCCGAACTGATGTGAGATAAATTTGAGACGGGGACAAAATTATTCACCTGCTGTTCCCTGTCTTCCACTTTCTTGCAACCAGTTAGGTTTCCTACGTCGAACAGATAGAATGGGTGGACATAGACCCGGTCACAGCCCACAATGGTAATGCAGAGAAGGAAGCACAAAAAACTCACTCCAGGGTTCATGTTTGACTGCAACTTCAGCGATGTCTGTTGAAGAAGGAAAAAAGCAACAAAGGGAAGTTTTGTGAGTTTGCCAAGCATTTATTTCTGCCAGGTAAAATGGCTACTCAAGCCACAACCAGTTAACGGGAGGTACTTTGTACCTCCCATCTTCTGCCCTGGGTGGAAATGCTTCTAGTCTGTGGCTTGCTAGGCTTATTGGCCCAGACTCTGAGATTAAAAGGCCTGTGCTCACCCGTATCAGTTAACAAAACCACGATCAGATCTAAGGGTTACTATGCGAAAAAGCTGTAACTGACTGATCACATCGTGTATTTGAGTCACGTTTTAGATCAGTGGTTCCCAAAGGGGGCACTGGAGGTGCAAAAGACTATCATTGGATCAAGCTCATCAGTTTTATTGAAATAATCAAACCAAATAGTTTTAATTGGATTATGAAGAAATGTGCAATTAATTGTTAACTGTCTTGACTTTCATTGTGTTGTTAACTTCCCCAGTGCAGGCTGCTATTCTGAATAATGCTTTTTATATGGTAGGGTAGAGTAGGGTAGGGAGCACTGGGTTTATGGAACCAAGGGGACAGAGGCCTGAAAAACAAGGGGAACCTCTGCTTTAGAACCTGGGAATCTGGCTGCTTTCTATATCACAACTACTAGATGCTGTAAGCTTTCTTCCTTTTCCTGCTCAACCAGGAATCATGTGAAAATATGAAGCTGTCTTATAAAGAATCACGCCATGGGTCTATTTAGCTCATAACTGGCTATTTGGCAGCAAGTCCTAAAGATCTCAGATAGGGATGATGATGGTGATGATGATGAATACTATTATTATTATTACCCTATGACCTGAAATCCAGAGGGTTGGACTAGATGACCCTTGGGACTCCTTCCAACTCTATGATTCTATTATCCTTATTCATGTAGGCTGTACAAGAATGAACTTGTGACTTTCTGTACTCAAAGCAATAGTGAAACCTGGTCACCTACGCAATGGGTAAGAGCTGCATCTCTTTGCTTTTTTAAATTCCCCTTTTTAATTCATGCATGAATTTTTAAGAACATTTTTATAAATTACTCACTGGTATATGGCACCACTTAGACTAAAAACAACAACAAAAACCAGAAATTACTGACTGTTGTTGGAGATGCAAAATGCCTAGAACAAATATATTCCACATTATGTGGACATTATGTACAAAAATCCAGATATTCTGAAATTCAGTATTCTCAGAAATTTCCCAAGAGATTCAATGGTAATACTATTTGGTTAATACTATTTCTATTATTTCATCAAACCACTTGGCAGCTGCAGCTGGTTCACAATCCTTAATAATAATAATAATAATAATAATAATTTTCCCAGCCCCTCTGGGAGGCTTACAGTACATATAAAAACATCCTGCTTTATGTTGTCCCATCTGGCAGAAGTTTAATATGACCTTTGAAAAGAGAAGACCCTTTCCAAAATATCTCTGTTAGTGCTGTGCCCTTGCATCATCCAACAGAGATGGTCGGGCCAGTTAGTACCAGCTAGAACCTGAATATGGTCCTTTGTTTGAAGACTTCTCCAGGCCAAGTCTGGTTCAAAGATTTAAAAAATAAACAAATCTGAGCACAGAGGAGGGACCCTGAAGTTGCACAGCAGGGTCAGCCGGTACATAGGACATCTGGTCGTAGTCTTCCTCCTATGATGAGATGTGCCACATTTCTATTTTAATTAGAAGAACTATTTCTAAACTTGCATCTCTACATTAGCTTGTACACTGTTTTATGCAAATCTGAGTCTTCATTCCCCTACCCCTGTTGCAACACTTTTTTTGCAGTGTATAAGGAGCCACTCCATCTACACGCTCTGGAACACTGATCTTTGTGGGCAGAGGCCCATATACACAGGGCTTCTCCTGCAAACATCCATGCCTAATAGCTCAGTTGGTTAAAGTGTGGTGCTGATAACACCAAGGTTGCAGGTTTGATTCCCGTATGGGACAGCTGCATATTCCTGCCTTGAACTAGATGATCCTCAGAACCCCTTCTGTAGCCACTAAGGCAGGGTAGAGAATCTGTCAGACCTCTGAGGTAAGGTCAGAATTACAACTCTTGCAGCCCTTTTGATGCCATTTATTTATTTTTAAATGCATGAAGCAGCCTAGTTACTTTTGAAGGCTGAGAATCTTTCGTTATGCAGATAACCAGGATGTTTTCCTCCTTTTTCTTGCACAGGTCTCAGCTTTTGAGTAAGGTTTGGTTATCTTTCTCAGACTGATAGCATAAAGACCAAGAGCACCACAACAATTTCCCACTCAGAACACCCCACACTTCATCGCAAGACTCTTCCTAACTGAAGACCACAGCCTTTTCACCTCTTCTGACACCATCCTTTTCTCTCTTCCCATGACTGTACTGAACATCCACAGTAAATAAAAAAACATTCAATCAGCTTATTGGCTATTTCATCTAACTTCACATAGGTGTTAAAATATTTAATTCCTTTCCATTTTTACTACCTCTCTTTACATTTATTTGCAATCTGTACTTCTCAAGGGCCATTGAGGAAACCCAGTCAGATGTGTGGGGTATAAATAAATTATTATTATTATTATTATTAGGGGAGTTAGCCCTTGACTTCTTCAAAATGTTGATTCTACCTTACGGCTGCAAAGGTATATGTTGCAAATTAAATGTACTGCACTTTACTGTTTCTTGCCATCTTAGAGAAAAATCATAATTAACCTTGTTAGCTTTAGGACATAAAATAAGGCACACACATTATCTTAGAGTATATAAGAAGAATCCTAGTGGATCAGCTCCAAGGTCTCACTGGTCCAGCATTCTCTTATGACTCCTGCCATTCAGATTCTGCTGGGAAGCCCATAGCGCCACAGTCAGGACATGAGCAGAACAGCATCTCCTACTCATGATCCCCAGCAAGTGAAATTCCAAGGCAGGCTGCCATCACAACTATTTATAGCCTTATATTCCACAAACCTATCTAAATCTCTTTTTTCAGCTATCCAAGTTGCAGCCATGGCTACATCCCTTGTTGAGGTGCAGCAGCCAGAGCTGTGCACAGTATTCCATGTGTGGTCTCAACATACATTTGTATAAATGCATTATTAAGGAAGCTCTGTTGGGGGGGACGTCAAACTGTAACACATATGAATTTGTGAAAAGGATAGACACTTATTTCCTACCAACAGGGTGAAATAATAATATGAATAACAGTGCTACAGTGGTGCCCCGCAAGACGAATGCCTCGCAAGACGGAAAACCCGCTAGACGAAAGGGTTTTCCGTTTTGGAGGTGCTTCGCAGGACGAATTTGCTATGGGCTTGCTTCGCAAGACGAAAATGTCTTGCGATTCCTGGGGGTTTTTTTTCCGCTCCCCACCCCCTTTTTCTAAGGCACTAAGCTGCTAATAGCCTTTTAGCAGCTAATCCGCTAATCCCTTAAGCCTTTAATAGCCGCTAATAGCCGCTAAACCGCTAATAGCGCTAATCTGCTAATCCACTAATGGGCTTGCTTCGCAAGACGAAAAAACCGCTAGACGAAGAGACTCACAGAACGGATTCTTTTCGTCTTGCGAGGCACCACTGTATTTAGATACTCCCTTTTGCATCATTTTCCCCTCAACAATTATAAGGACTGCAAATGAGTATATACACCTCTCTCACACTCACTGTCTTGTGAAGTGGATCTCCTGCCGTTTCCTGCGCTCAGGATCTGACTCCAAGTGACAATTTGTGCTCCTATTTTATCCCCCTGATTGCCTAACCTAAGTTACACATTAGCTGCCCCCTCTGCTCTCTGACTCCAATGCACAGTGTCCTGAGATATGTGTTTTTCCATGTATTTGTAATCATTGCTCTTTCCTTTTCCTCGTGAGAAGAGCAAACATTGGCTGAGGAGGCCGCTTCATCAGTTCCGAGTTTGCTGTCTCCTCACAGTATTTTTCCTCATCTGTTCTCTGTCCCCTAAAAGAGAAGCAACTCAAATGAGGACCTCATCCTGCAGGGGAAACAATGGGACATAGCAGGAAGTTGTGTAAATAGTCTCTAGCACAGCTTTTGTATATTCTAAACAGGGACGGTGCTCTTCAGAGAAAAGCTCAGGCCTTAAGAGTAGAACTCAATGTCATGCTAAGGCCATCATTCTACCGGCGCAAGCATTTATGTTTCTAATATGGAATTATTTCCCCACTCTTCCCACCACACGATACTCTGGGGTTTTTCTCAATCCCCCAGAGCTCATTGGAGTTCAGTGCACAGGGAGAAGAGGGAGAAATGCCCTATTGCAGCAATAGGATTCATTGCAAGTGCAACTATTTAGTTGAATCCAGCCCTTAAAAATTACGACCTTCAGCATAATTATATAAACTTTTGTTGGAAAAAACCTTCATTTACTAAAAATTAAATGAACTGTTTAAAATTATATGATTCCCCCCTCTACAGTATTATGTTTTTAAATGAATTGTGCTAGGTAACAAGTGACTAATAATAATAATAATAATAATAATAATAATGTGGTACCTCAGGTTAAGTACTTAATTCGTTCCGGAGGTCCGTTCGTAACCTGAAACTGTTCTTAACCTGAAGCACCACTTTAGCTAATGGGGCCTCCTGCTGCCGCCATGCCGCCAGAGCACAATTTCTGTTCTCATCCTGAAGCAAAGTACTTAACCCGAGGTACTATCTCTGGGTTAGTGGAGTCTGTAACCTGAAGTGTATGTAACCCAAGGCACCACTGTAATAATAATAGAAGCTTATTAAAAATAATACACTCCATGACACTACACACACAGAGTGCTTTTTTCTTTAAAAAAAATGTTTGGGGGTCCTCTCATTTTCCTACTCATATTGAAATACTACCCCTCAATGAGGCCAAACATAGATTCACAAAGTGTTTAGGGGTATGCATACCCCTGCGTACCCCCAGAAAAAAGCACTCTGTGTGTTTGTGTGTGTGCATGCATGCATGTGCGCACACACACACACAATAGCATTTGCAAAACAGAACATTTCCCAGTCACAAAACGATACACTCTCCTGTAGGAATCCGCATGGTGCTATTATTATTTTCAAGATCCGGCTGGTATGCATGCAACAGGACCTGGAGACTGATTCTTATGATAACCTGTGAAACAACAGATTCTATTAACTCATGATATTTGGCTTTTTGGGGACGCGGGTGGCGCTGTGGATAAAAGCCTCAGCGCCTAGGGCTTGCCGATTGAAAGGTCGGCGGTTCGAATCCCCGCGGCGGGGTGCGCTCCCGTTGTTCGGTCCCAGCGCCTGCCGACCTAGCAGTTCGAAAGCACTCCCGGTTGCAAGTAGATAAATAGGGACCGCTTACTAGCGGGAAGGTAAACGGCGTTTCCGTGTGTGGCTCTGGCTTGCCAGATGCGGCTTTGTAACGCTGGCCACGTGACCCAGAAGTGTCTTCGGACAGCGCTGGCCCCCGGCCTCTTAAGTGAGATGGGCGCACAACCCTAGAGTCTGTCAAGAGTGGCCCGTACGGGCAGGGGTACCTTTACCTTTTATTTGGCTTTAAGCTCTTTTAGTTTTGTCCATTCATGTTTCATGTTTCTTCTTGCTGCTGTGTTTAATGTAAAATAAAATATATCATTTAAATGGCACCTGCATGGGGGCTGGGGAGTGTTATAATTCACCAGCCATGATGTCATGGGCACTGTGCGGCAGGCGACACGACACTAGGACAAGCCCATTTCGCAATCCACACTGCACTTATGACCACAATGCATGCCCTCACTCAGAAGCAAACATTGCAATTCCCAAAACACGGATGTTCTGAGCGCTGGGACAAATGTGGTTTCTTCACATCAAAAGTGCAGCCTTGGACAAAGACGTCTGGATTTCGCACAACTAGCAATTTGTCAGTGGGAAAGAAGAAATATCTCTTCTGGTGTTGCACTTACAAAAACTGCCAAAGATACATAGAAAGGGCAACTGGGTTTTATTGCAAATGGTTTGTCTGTTGCTCCAAGGTACTTGATTAAATTAAAATATTGGAGTGGCTCTGCTTTCAGCTTGCATAAAGGGACTTAAAGAACACAAGTCAACAGAGTGGAGAAGAGGAAATTCCCTCCCAAATTCTGTAACAACAGTCTGTTGCAGAAAATAAATAGCAGAGAGGCTTGTGGTATCTGTGCAAAGGCCCATCTGTCAATTTCTGTTTCTCCGTTTTCCAGTCTTCAGCACTGTTCTCCACATTTCTACACCAATCTGCATTTTTAAAAGTCCTCCTGAAAATTATTCAGCCCTTTAGTGCAAATTTCTCCCACTAAGCACATCTTGCACATTTGTGGATTTTTCCATTGCAATTTTTCTTAGTAAAATGCATTTTTATGCACGCTTTATTGTAATATATGCATTTTGTATGCAATCCTTGGCTGGAGAACGGCATTGCAAAATTCAGAAAAATGTGACTCTTGAATAATAATAATAATAATAATAATAATAATAATAATAATAATTTATACCCCGCCCATCTGGCTGGGTTTCCCCAGCCACTCTGGGTGGCTTCCAACTGAATATTAAAAACACAATACAGCATCAAACATTGAAAACTTCCCTAAACAGGGCTGCCTTCAGATGTCTTTTAAAAGTAAGATAGTTGCTTATTGCCTTGACATCTGCTGGGAGGGCGTTCCACAGGGCAGGTGCCACTACCGAGAAGGCCCTGTGCGTGGTTCCCAGTAACCTCACTTCTCACAGCAAGGGAACCTCCAGAAGGCACTTGGAGCTGGACCTCAGAGTCCAGGCAGAACAAGGGGGTGGAGACACTCCTTCACAGGATGGCTGTGTTTTGGCTTGTATATTGTTTTGGAAAGAGCAGTTTAGGTTGGTTCACCTTTAAATGTAAACTGAATTGAATTTCTCCCCCATCTCTACCGATATCTCAAAAGCTAACAGATTTATTATAGCATAACCAGAGCAGAGTATCTGAAATGCTGGAGCAAGTAGACCGTGGGTAGGCAAACTAAGGCCCGGGGGCTAGATCTGGCCCAATCGCCTTCTAAATCCGGCCCACAGACGGTCTGGGAATCAGCGTGTTTTCATATGAGTAGAATGTGTCCTTTTATTTAAAATGAATCTCTGGGTTATGTGTGGGGCCTGCCTGGTGTTTTTACATGAGTAGAATGTGTGCTTTTATTTAAAAAGCATCTCTGGGTTATTTGTGGGGCATAGGAATTTGTTCATTCCCCCCCAAAAAATATAGTCCAGCCCCCCACAAGGTCTGAGGGACAGTGGACTGGCCCCCTGCTGAAAAAGTTTGCTGACCAGTTTGCTGACCTTTGATCAGATCCAGCAGGGTTCTTTGAGTGTTCTAAATACACATAACTTTGAGTGTACAGAGGTGGCACTGTGAGCCAGTGCGTCTGACTGTTAACCTGAAGGTTGGTGGTTCGAGCCTACCCTGCAGGGCAGGATTCCTGCATTGCAGTGGGTTGGACTAGATGACCCTTGGAGTCCCTTCCAATTCTATGATTCTATAGTCCATTCAGAGAAGATCAGGGAATGCTTACATTTTATCTTCAGAGCTCATGTAGTGATCAAAAGCAAGAGTAGCCAGAGTTTCAAAGTTCCTAAAATCTGACAGCCATGCAGAAGGCACATACAACCTTTGTTCAATTTGCTGCTTCAGCTCCAGAAAATGGCAAAAGCAGTATGGGCTGATTTCTTTCTTTTTTAAAACAAAACCTTAATTCTAATCAAGGAGGCCATTCAGATGAAAAGCTTTTGTGATTTGTTTCATAGCGGTGTTTCAAGTGGCTTTGCTTTTTTACTGCAGATAAGGCGCAGGAGTTTGCGCCTTTTAACAGCGGATGAAAAATCTTTCTCTTAGCAGGCTTAATGGCTTTTCTTCTTTTCAGCTGATATAATGCTTTTTGCTGGACACTTCCAGGGACAGAAGACAGGATTAGATTCGGAACTAGATACCACAGCAAGCTGCAGGATCAGATTAGAGAAGGTGCACTGCAAGGTGGTGAGATACGCAACTCATTACCTGCACAAACCTATCCTACAAGATCCTGTTTGAACACTGTAACACCGGGGCAATCTCTTGCCTTGGAAAGGTCAGATCAATCACCCTTCCTAGTCTAATAACCTCTGACCAGAGAAAAGTGTTCTCCAACTTCAGATCTGCAATTCCACTTTGCACATTATACCCAGTGAAGAAACAACAGCATAAATGTGGCACGTTGCACACACAAACAATAAAATGGAATTTTTCTGCAGATGTAAAGTTATGCTTAATAACAGTTCCCATGAAGAGTTAACTGTCACAACATCATACACAATCACAACCCCTCACATACAAACACAATTGTAGATGAACCACACCCAGACACCAAGTATACTCATGGATGAAACAGGTTTTTTTAAGGCTCTGATTGGGAGCCACAATAGATTTTTATTCTTTAGACGAGTCTGCCCCCTTGTGAACATAAACTGCAAATACTGCAGGTGGTTTTCTCCATATTCTTCCTTGCATGAAATTGGCAAGTGTGGCTGATAACACTGCCATTTGAGAGCATGTTGCTTATTGTATTAGCATCTTTGAACATTTATGCAATGTAACATATTATTCCGGAAACTGTGTGATATGTAGCATGTAGTATCTTGCTTCTAATATGAATTTTTATTTCAAGACTTTGAAATGTAGATTCATACACTGAGATTGTATTCAAGGTACAGGTTGTGGGTTATTAATGGAACTGTTGACTAGGGACTTCACACTTGAGAAACGTGCTGACTAAGAGTCGAAAGAAACTGGCCAAAAAGCATAAGCAAGTATAAATTCTCGATGCACATCAACAGCCATATAGTTCAGTTGGTGCTGATAACGCCAAAGCTGCAGGTTTGATCCCCACAAGGGACAGCTGCATATTCCTGCATTGCAGGAAATGTCATTGATTACAGAGTTAATACTCTCTGCTTCACAGTTTATTATTGCACTTACAATAAAGGGAAAACAGGGACATAATTAACCGACCATGGGATGGTGCCATTCTGTTTTAATTGTAATTATTTGTCTGTTTTAAACAGATTTTATATATGTATATAGTTTTAATTCTATTAATTATTTTTAAATGTTTTTTCTATGTTTTTAGTGATTCTTGTTTTCATCTGTAAGCTGCCTTGAGTCCCATGGCGGGGAAAGGCTGGATATAAATAAATATATTGTAATATATAATAATAAAAGCTAGGGTTACCATATTTCAAAAAACCTAAAAACTAGAACTCCCTGAAAGCTGTTCAGGTTTTTTTAGGAAACCACCAAAATTGTTGAAAATGCAAGCAAACAAACAAACGAACAAAAAACCATGCAATTTTTGGGTTTACTTGCTGAAAATCCAGGACAGTCACCTTCCAGAAATTCCCCCCAGACATCACTTCCGCCTTTGAAATCAACCCTATAAAAATTGACCTGTATGACTGCATATTATGAGCATAGAAGCCACATATGTAGAGAAATGAATACAGTATAGCCGATTAGGTGCACAAACCATTAATTCTAACATCAAAGGGTTGCTACTCAAACATACAAAGAAACATGGATAGGAGTATTAGGAGAAGCTCTGAAGACTATTTGCATGAGCCTTACCATGTACCATGAAACAACCTATATTAGTAGCTTTGAGCAGCACATATAAAAAGAAGTGCCATTTTCTTGCCTCTGACTTCTTGGTCTGTGTGTCATAAAAAATATATGAGGCGGGTGTGGCATTTTAACTTTTCACCTCAGGTATGAAAATACCCAGGGCTGATTTGACTGTTATGTGAATAACATTACACGGGGTGTCACGACTTTAACACCATCACCTTTTCCATTCCACAGTTTTAAGCTGACACGAAATCTTTTTGTTATAGTATTTATGTAGCTATACTTGCGGTGTCAATTATTCATTTGTTTTGGGGTTTGTCTTGTCTATTTAAAAACGTAAGAAAGGCTTTCTTTTGTTTTCATCCTGTACAGAATTTTGCAAGAGCTGGATAAACTGGTTGAGCTTTTGCCCGAGAGACAACAATGTCTCTTTTTCGTAAGTGGTCTTTAGGGCTGGGTTATTATATTCCTGGCTAGGAGACAATGCCAATTGAGAATTTGCCTTCTCCTCCCTCCATCCACAAGTCTATTACTTATTTAAAAGCATTGTAGGGCACCTAATATGTTAATGTGCATTTACCTGAATCAGAGATACACCTGGAAGGTATTAAGGGCTAATGTTGACTCTTTCAAATCTACCTGACCCTGCTTGTAGGAGGCCAAGATTTCTTGTGACCTGAAAGGTCTGTCCACCCCACCCCCACACCTTTCACTACTTTGACCTCACAAGTTTCCGACTTGGGATCTAGTATTGCCAGACAGGTGGAAATTATAAAGCATGTACAAGAATACAGGGCTTCCATATAAGGTACAAGACCCTTTGTACTCTTATAAAAAACAAGAATGAATGAAATTATCAAGCTGCCCATCTCTGCCCATCACTCAGGAGTGTGGAGTGTCTTCATTCCAGCTTTTCCTATGCATAGTTTCAGGTAGGGAGTTGGTACCCAACTCTCTTCCCACCCCCACCCCCTTTTTACTGTGATTGGAGTAGACCGAGCCCAGGGGGGAGCAACGTGCGGCCCATGGGCCGGATGCGGCCCATGAAGACCATTTTACCAGCCCCCGAGCAGCCCCTGAACTGAGCCACCCGCTTGGCGAGTCCCCCATGCACTGCGCTAAATTGGCGCAGCGCGGTGTGGTGACTTGCGGTGCCAGAAATCACGTATGCGTATATGCAGATACCAGAAATCATGTCTGCGCATGTCCAGATCCCAAAAATCGCTTCTGTGCAGGTGCAATTTTCGTCCTCTTGGCATGCGCAGAAGCGATTTCAAGCAGACATGTGCAAACGCGATTTCTGGTGTCGCACTGCGCCAGTCCAGCCCACGGACGATCTCCGTGGGAGTGATCCGGCCCATGGCTGGTAAACCTTGCCTGACCTAGCCAATCACAGTGAAGCCCTTTGCTGCTTTTGGTCAATCTACTTGTGCACATAACATATGAGCATCAACCATTGGCCTGCAGTCAGGGGTGGAGGAAGGGGGCTGCGGTGGGTGCGGGCCACCCTGGGTGTCACCACTGAGGGGGGTGACAGAATGCCGGGCGGCACTCACTGCGGGGCCTGCAGCGTGCCTGAGCCACACGTCTCTTCTGGGAGAGACACGGTGGCTTGGGCACGCACAGGCTCCGTGCTGCCCAAACAGTTCGCCCGCTGCCTCCTCCTCCCCAGCTGTAGGGCTACTGAGTGAGAGGAGGCAGCCAGACTCCTTGGAGGCTCTACTGTGTGATCTGCCCCAGGCGCCTGAGCTGCTTCCTCCGCCACTGCCTGCTGTGCACCTGCCTGCTGTAGGATTGTACTGCACTGCTCACTGTCGCTAGAGGGGAGGATGTGATTCGAGTGGCAGCTAAGAATCAGCTCAACACCATACTTTTATTTTTCTGTTGTTGTCAAATGAACTGGACTACGTGCATGTAGCTAACTGTATGTGTCTTAGGCTGTGATATTGTCTTGAAGGTTTCGTTGGGATAAGGGGGTTGTTGCTGTTATTGATATTATTATTTGTATCTTTATTTTAGATGTTATGATATATGTGGAAATTGTTCAATGTGTACTTTTTGATGTTTTATTTATAGTTTATGAATGCTTTTGTTACGTCTGTAATTACAGTATGTATATATATATTTACATATTGTAAGCCACCTTGAGCATGGTTTGGAAAACATGGCATACAAATAAAATGATTGTGTGTCTGCATTGTGGGCAGCCTTTAACCCAGGAGTATTCAGCATTTTGGACTACACTTCCCATCAGCACCTGCCAGCATGAATGATGGGAATTGTAGTCCATAACATCTGGAGATATTGGCTACCCCTGGTTTAATCTATAATAATCTGGTTCACTCTATCATAGGGAGCTGTGAAATTATAGGCAGATAGATTTTCGGGCCAATTAACATTTCTCTGAGTCAGCGAAGGCAGTGCCTCCACACCCTCCCCTTATCACTCTAACATGGAGAAACTGCCCTGACTTTTCCTTCTGGGTGTAGCAGATTCATGATACATGGCCAAACACAAGAGTTATCTCTGTGCCACCCTTTGCGGTTTCTGAGTTAACATACCTGAGGGAAAGGATCCAGCAAACCGGAACACCTGAAGAAGCCAAACAAGTTCCCTTTTCTGTTTGCTCTCAGGGTGTTCCTTTCTTTTATTGTTTCTGGTGAATGTGACTGTCAACCTGCCATTCAAACAGGTGCAAAAAAGGAGGGGCTGCTTGCACAGAAGAAGGTTTTCTCTTTCTTTCGCCCACTTCCCTAAAGGTCTGGATCTTCTTGCGTGCCACAAGGTGCAATTGGATCCTATAATCACTCTTTGTTGTTGTTTTGAAGGGCTGGCATTTTCCAGAAGCTGTCCTCTCAACTCTTCAGCCTCTCTACCTCAGTTATACCTGCTACAGGTGGATTAAGAACAATGCCTTACACTTTCCGGAACTCGAGTCCACGGGCTCCCCCCGCCCCCCAAAGCGCTTCTGCCACTCACTCCACTGGCCAGACCTACAAGGAGCTGAAGCTTGAATGCCAGCAGAGGGGGACACTCTTTGAGGATTGTGACTTCCCAGCCAATGACGCTTCCCTTTTCTACAGTGAGAAGCCTCCCGTCCCCTTTGTGTGGAAGAGGCCTGGGGTGAGTGCGATTTCTCTTTCTGTCAGTCCCTCTCCCATTGTGTAGAATCTTGTGCAAAATGAGACAGCTAAACTTCTATTTACAAAAGACAAGTTTCTCTCCCTCAAGGTTCTAAATATAGATATAATGGCCCAACATTGTAAGAAATCAATATTGTAGTGTGGCAGCAGCTAAGCTTGAAAATCCCTGACATCGGGCACCTTTTGGGCAATTGCTAGAAATATTTTTATTCAGGCAAGCCTATACAGACATGTGGCATGCTGACATGTGTTTTAATCTGGTTTTCAGCTTATTGTTGATTTTAATTATTTTTAATGTTTTCAATAGCTGCTTTTTACTCTTCTGTTTTTACTGATAATTTCTTGTTTTATGCTCTGATGGTTTTTTACAGCCAAGTGGTATATAGATTTTGGGAAATAAATAAATGAAATAAACGTGTGTTTGGGCACAGTAATAGACTGGGTCAAATTGAGACTCAATTCAGAAAAGATGGAGGTCCTGTTGTGATTGATGGTTCATGCATCTGGATGGATGAAGTTGAAGTTCATTAAAGATGAGGTTACACTCTGCCTAAGCTCAGGTTTTCAGTATGGGTGTGCTTATTGATCCAGCACCATCTCAAATCATATTTTTTTCTGTTTTAACTGACATGTCAGCTGCAACCTTAGCTGGATGGAGGTATCTTGGCTGCTATTACCAAATAACTTATCATGTAGCCCAGAGGACTGCCTTTAAAAATGACCCCCAAATTTCAGTTGGTCTGGAAAACATCCACAAAACTATCAAGTGAGACTAGTGGATTTGACCTGAGCTTTGGCAACTGAACCAATTACCAGACTATTTCTCAGCCCAAGTGTTGATTTTTCCCTTTTAAAGCCCTAAAATCTCAGACCTTCATACTAGCCCGCCTTTGCAGTGTTCAAATCCCCAGTCAGCCTGCTCTGGAGCTCACTGGGTAATCTTGAAGCAACCACCACCTCTCAGCCTAACCTACTTCAAAGAGTTGTAGAGAGGATAAAACAGGAGATGATAATGGTGTGTCACATCTTGGGCTCCTTGAAGGCAAGTGGAATAAAATAATAATAATAAATTGATAAAAATAGACAGAGATAACCATGCAAGTTAAGCCAGAGTATATTTGGAAACATGTTTATGTTTTCTCCTTCTCAGAATGTATAGCACATGTGCATGACTTATTCCCAGCGTGGTGTACAATACGGAAATGCCTGCGTCTATACTGTACCTTCGGACAGCAAACATGTATTTCAAATCAAAACAAATATATTTCACATTCCACACCTCCCATGGGGAAATCTAAGCTCCATTCAGTGGATAAATAACTTGTAACCTACATCCTGTTATTCTTCCTTCCCATAGAAAGAAAAAGTCAACAAACTTTGATTTGCTGTTTAACAGGGATAAACAAACCTCACGAATGCATGATGTGGGGTGCTGTTTTAGCAGAGTCCCCCTTGTAGAATTCCATGACTTGATTCGAGAAAGTATAACAGATAGAAACTCCCTTTTCCTCCTTTAGAATAGAGAATAAGCTTTTAGGAATGCACTTTGTGGAGATATTCGATCGCACAGTTGGAATAATTCTCTCCTTTAAGATTTAGGACCAATGTATATTACTGTTTTTATTTTATTGTATTACGGCAAGGGAAAAATGGATTATACCCCAAGGGTGCAGAAAATTAGGCACAAAGGTAAACATTCTGCAGGCTAAGATTTATGGTGACATTTCTATTGCTTGACTGTCAGGTTGAAACCCTTCAGAAAAGGCAGGTGTGGCTTCTCGGGCTTCTTGCTTCCCCGCCCTGTTCTCTTTGCCTCCACCATCTGATCATGTGGTAATAAACAGGATGTCTTCCAAAGTGGGAGGAAGGTAGGCCACAGGACTGAGAAGAAAAATAGCAGGAAAAGCCATAACCCACCTCATTTCTTTCTGTATCAGGGAAATTAAAAGTGCACTACAAATCTCCAGGTAATAAACTGGTGAGTGTAATTGCCCCATATTTCTGCCACAGGAGATGGGACCTTTGCAGCAGTAAGTTACCTCAGTAGCAGGTTACCTCAGAAATCTCCTATTCCCACATGAGCCTTAGTGAGTAGCTCAAAACAACAAACTCAAAACTAAACAGGGGAACAATCACCACACTTTCCCCATCCCATCTGTGTCCTCATCTAATCCACAGCTGATCTCCTTTAGGTAGGATGGCCCATGTGCGCCTCACCAGAGCAAAGGCCCCCCAAAAGGCAGTTCAGCATAAAATTTGGAGATGCTAATTTAGAAATGAATCCTATGGATCATCAGTGTGGGGAAGAGCGTGGCCAAGTGTGGCTGCTTAGTGGTGATAACAGACGTTGATCACCTTCAAGGCCTCTCCTGTTCTTACTCCTTAGACCAGGCTTCCTCAAACTCGGCCCTCCAGATGTTTTCAGACTACAGTTCCCATAATCCCTGACCACTGGTCCTGCTAGCTAGGGATCATGGGAGTTGTAGGCCAAAAACATCTGGAGGGCTGAGTTTGAGGAAGCCTGCCTTAGGGTTTTTAATTTTTAAACCAGACTGCCAATGGATGCGTAACAAAATTTCAGACAGTATGCTTTCTGCCTGTGAACAGGGGATGGGGGTTCAGACACCTATATAGCTCTTTGCCCCTCCTCATAATTAATGGAAGAAGATATATTATGTCTCAGTAAGCAAATAAATGCAAATGTGTTTATTTTGCATAATTTGATTGAAAAAAATCAGCTTTTCCTGGTTCAGATTCTGGATTTTTCGTATGCACAATTTAGTCCCCCCCTCCCCTCTGTTGTGCATTATATTTTAGGTGGACCACTCCATGGGTTGGGACGCGGGTGGCGCTGTGGGTTAAACCACAGAGCCTAGGACTTGCCGATCAGAAGGTTGGCAGTTCTAAGCTCCCATTGCTCAGTCCCAGCTCCTGCCAACCTAGCAGTTTGAAAGCACGTCAAAGTGCAAGTAGATGAATAGGTACCGCTCCGGCGGGAAGGTAAACGGCGTTTCCATGTGCTGCTCTGGTTCGCCAGAAGTGGCTTAGTCATGCTGGCCACATGACCCGGAAGCTGTACGCCGGCTCCCTCGGCCAATAAAGCGAGATGAGCGCCGCAACCCCAGAGTCGGCCACAACTGGACCTAATGGTCAGGGGTCCCTTTACCTTTACCTTACTCCATGGGTTACATGCGGCTACCTCAAATTCTGTGTCAAGCTTCAGAAATGCGTACAGGCTTACCAGACCACTGCAATAAAGTGAATATCGCAATAAAGCGGGTCACATACTTATTTATTTTTAAATGTTTCCCAGTGCATATAAAAGTTATGTTTACACTATATTGTAATTAAGCCAGGCTCCCTCCACTCTTGTGGCCAGAAAAGGAAGCGGCCAGTCTGCCTGCAGCTGCACCCTCATCCTCCTAAGGAGCATGTCTGCACAGTGCAATGAAGCGAGTTGTGCCTGTGGAGCAGGTCTAGAGGAATCCCTTTCTTATCCCAGTCTCCCGGCACTATAGTATTCTCTAAGGGCAAGCCTGTTCCTTTGTGCTGCGTGGTTCAATTGCAAGCTCTGCACGACTCAGTGTGTTGAACAAGCAGGTGGTGCCAGCGATGACTGGGCTGGTTTGACTTGCCTTTTGTTCTCTTTAATCATGACACACCGGCCTAAGTAATGTTCTCCCCCAGTTGGGCATTGAGCAGCAGGAATGCAGCCAGCCAGGTCACCTGCTCTCTGACATTTCCTTTGAAGCAGGGAAATGCTCTGGGGGAGAAAAAATGCCAGCCTCTGGCTCCATTCAATTTTTAAACTACCAGTAGCCTGTGTAAAGCTTGCAGCCTCCGTTAATTGCCTTGGCTGCCACCTTTATCCATCTTGCCCACTGTGTAGACATGCTCGACCTTTGTCTCCCCCACTGGGGAGGAAGGTTCTACTCCACAAGCACGTTCCTGCATTGGCTCCCTTCCCACAAAGCCTCTGTTTGTCTGAGGCTTAATTTGAGCCCTGGACTCCAGAATATCTCTGCATCCATTGTGACCTGCAAAGTAATTTTATTAGTACATGTGTATTTATCATCAGCATGTATGGTCCCTTTTAGATAGACAAGTATGCCTTCCCTGCTTTTTAGCTTATTTTTTAAAACAGATATTGGCAACCCAGGGTAACTGCTTGCCTTGAAAGCAGTTGATGCTAAGAGTGGCGTGATTGATGAGGAGGATGGATGAATAGACCCAAAAAGCCCAGTCCTCTGAAGTAAACTGAAGTGTAGGTGGGTTCCCATGAGGCAAGACACAGCAACAACAGGAAGAACCTTTGTTGAACTACATAACTGGGAAACAGGGGCAAAGCAACTGCTTATATACATTCCAGAAGGCCTGGGCCACTCCCACTCCCAAAGTGATTGGCTGTCTAAACTTCCAAGCTGCCAATCATGACTCAGAGTTCAAGGACCAATGGTAGAGGCCCAAATCCTGAAGTGCTCTATGATTGGATATCATGTATAGAATCAGAACACAGGGGCTCAGAAACCTTAGTCCAGACTCAAGCTCAGGTAAACACAGACCACTGAATACATAACATAAACACTGTAGGCAGTTGTATTTTTCTGTGAAATTCCCTCTGAGAGCAATGGAAAATCCTCCAGTCTTGTAGGTCACTGGGCACCTTACTCTACTATTCAAAGCACACCACTACCTGAAGGAGCGTCTCCACCCCCATTGTTCTGCCCGGACGCTGAGGTCCAGCGCCGAGGGCCTTCTGGCGGTTCCCTCATTGCGAGAAGCAAAGCTACAGGGAACCAGGCAGAGGGCCTTCTTGGTAGTGGCGCCCACCCTGTGGAACGCCCTCCCATCAGATGTCAAAGAGATAAACAACTACCTGACATTCAGAAGACATCTTAAGGCAGCCCTGTTCAGGGAAGTTTTTAATGTATGACATATTAGTGTATTTTTGGTCTTTGTGGAAGCCGCCCAGAGTGGCTGAGGAAACCCAGCCAGATGGGTGGGGTACAAATAATAAATTATTATTATTATTATTATTATTATTATTATTATTATTATTACTATTATTATCAATCATCATCATCATCATCATCACTATCCTAGCCACTCCAGGCTGTGCATGGCTGGTGAGTAAGCAGAGAGAAGAAGAGAGGAGATATCAGACAGAAGCCCTCCTAAAAGAATCTGCTCTGGATTCTTAAGTGGACTGATTTGAAAGCTGCCCTGGGAGCCTGTCTGGGCTTGAAAGGAGCCTAAAAATATTTTGTTAAAAGCTATTAAATATCCAAATGTAGTATAAAAGTCTTTAATCACTTGCTGTGCCTACGCACGAGTGCTAATATGCCCTGTGGTATTCCTAGTGAAGTCTCATAATTCAGGAAATCAACAGCAGTAATTTTCCATTTTCTTTTGGGTCGGACACCAGCAGCACAGGATCTTCATATATGATGCCATAGTATCATTATGGAGCCATAAATCTTCCAATGCACAATTTAATAAAGGACAGGACTTGGCAGATCTTAATGTCTGCTGTTTGCCCAAGGCTCCAGGTCTGTCATTGGGCAGAACAGACACACAGTTGCAGCAATGCACAGCAGAATATATTCTGTTCAGAGCACTTATCTTTTTTTCCAATATTCTTCAAGGAAATCGTTAAAGACCCACAGTTTATTCTTGGAGGCGCCACAAGAACAGACATTTGTCAAGGGGAACTTGGTGAGTGTTCTTTCCCACTGAAATTGTAGCTGCCTTGTGCATGGAAACGCAAGTGTTGACGTGCATATGGTCACGCAGCTAAAGTTCATTGGCTCTACTTTCTCATTTGTGTGGGTTTTTTGCTTCACTTGTGTACAGTCTCATCCAATGATTACTGGTAAATACAGAGAGTAGATTTCAGGCCTGCCTTTTTCACCCAACGTCCATATTGCATTTGTATATATACCACAAAACCTCTACCATGCATCAAATATGATTCATGGGTAGGACAGCTCACCTTACATATTTGATTCCCTATACCCAGTGCTTTTCTTTTAGTAAAAAAGGTGCTGGCACTGAGTACCCTTGAGTACCTCTAGGGAAAAAAGCCACTGCCTATATACCATACAACCAATTTTAATATACCATACAACCAATTTAATAAAATATCTAGATAAACTGGAGTGCTGTTCAAAATAATGCCACACTGATGTGCAACCATAAGAAAAAGCATTGGAAAATTTAATAGCTAAGCAATAAAGGTTTAATGGGAATAATTTAATGGGGAGCTTTGACCTCCACTTTGTAGATGTGAATTCTAAAGAATTCCTGTTAATTGGAACCAGATGACAAGAGGAATCAGTGCTTTGTTCTATTTGATCTCCAGGTGACTGTTGGCTATTGGCAGCTATAGCATCTCTTACTCTTAATGAAAGCACATTAGCCAGAGTAGTGCCACTCGATCAGGATTTTGGACCAGGCTATGCTGGAATATTTCATTTTCAGGTAAGAGAACTCTTGTCATACATGTCCAAATGTCCAAGCCACTACCTTTGTGCGATGGCATCAAGCCTGGTTTGGGCCAATCACTGTACCAGCTCCTGCTCTTTGTCCACCTTCCACCTTCCACCCAGACTGCCATGTGCAACAGTGCCCCCACCACTCTGTGTAGCCCCACTGGACTGAGGGGGGGAGTTTTGATTGCTCCGTTAGTCAAGACTTGCCATTTGACTGCTCCAAGAAAATTAAGTGGGTTTTGTTGCTGGGGTGTTGTTGTTTTTTTGCTACTGAAAGAAGTACAAATTACTGCGCTGCATATTATTTCACCTTATCAAATTATTCTGTTTACCTTTACCAAACAGTTTTGGCAACACAATGAGTGGCTGGATATTGTCGTTGATGACCGATTGCCCACTTTCAAAGACCGGCTGGTTTTTCTACACTCAGCTGATCACAATGAATTCTGGAGTGCATTGTTGGAAAAAGCTTATGCCAAGTAAGCCTTGTGGGTTATGTGACCTAGGTACTGTTCACCTTGGCTTTCACAACCTGCACCTCATTGCTATCTGCACTCTTCTCTCACACTGTCATCTGTGTGGTCTGTGAAATTTGATTGTGAAATCAGATATTGAGGCCTGCTATTTTAGCTCTCTGTGTCTGCTACCACTGCTAAGGATCTAAAGAATGCTAATAACAGAATCATGGTAATAACCTTAAAATGGGGAGTATGCAATAACTTCACCTCCAAATAACCCAGGGAATCATAGCTTTCCTCCGATAACACTACAGTTTTCAGCATCCTTCATTAAACCATAGTTCCCAAGGTTCTTTGAAGAAAGGTAATGTCCTTAAATGTGTGGTATGTAACAGCTGTACTATAAGTAGCTGCAGTGGTGTGCCTTTTGATTTATACTCCAGCCATAGTTTATTCACCTAGTTCAGAAATGGCCAACATTGTGCTTTCCAGATGTTGTTTCGGACTACAACTTCCATCAACTCCAGCCAGCACACCATGCTGTCCTAGCTAATGGGTGATTGCATCAAGGGACAATATGCTAGGAACCTCTGCTGCAGAAACCTTTCAAAATATATTGGGCATGCACAAGAACTTGGAAATGCTTTGGAAGCAATCTTTGATTTCTGTAAGGCTTGTCTAAGAGACTTTCCTAGTAGATTATCCCAGTGCTCCCCCCCCCCTTAAAAATGTTTGGGGTACTCTCATTTTGACTCAAGAACATCACCATTTTAAAGTTTGAATTGGGAAAAATAAGTACAGTAAATGGACAAAAGTACAAAGATTCACAAAATGTTTAGGGGTATGCGTACCCCTGCGTATACCCCAGAAAAAAAGCGCTGGATTATCCCAATCAGCAATGCAGCAATTGAAGTGGTATATAGTATGAATTCCACCCCTATTATCCAAGAGACTTGGACAAGTTCTTGGTCAAACATTCATCATCTGAGGCCCTTCTTCATGGGCTTCCTCTAAGAGAGGTCCAGGGGGTGGAACACGAAAATGGGCCTTTTCTGCAGTGGCTCCCGGTTTGTGGAATTCTCTCCCCAGGGAGGTTTGCCTGCACCTTCATTACATATCTTTAGGCACCTGACAAAACCTTTCCTCTACAACCAGGTCTTTGGCCTTTAGCTATAGGTGGCACTTTAAAAGTTGGTGGGATGTTTTAAATGTATTTCTTTTCCCTCTTGGTTTTAATGTATATATGTGGGTGTTTTTTGTTTGTCCGTTTCTTTGGTTGTAAGTCACTTTGGGTTGCCCTGGACAAGATAAAGCAACTAACCAATTTAATAAATAATGATGATGATGATAAGTTTTGTATATATATGTGTGTGGGTTTTTTCTGGCCGCTGTCAGGTTGAATGGAAGTTATGAAGCTTTAAAAGGCGGAAGCACAATTGAAGCAATGGAAGATTTCACAGGAGGAGTTGGAGAAATGTTTGAAGTTAAAAAAGCTCCAGAAAATTTCTATGACATCTTAAAAAAAGCTCTGAAAAGAGGTTCAATGGTGGGCTGTTCTATTGATGTAAGTAAAATGATAAAGCTGAGTTTCAGGGGTTTTATCTGTATAGATCTGTTTCGTTGCTCTGAATGAACAATTTCTCCAAAGTACTGAGTTCCCTGATGCATAATAGGGATGGAATATGCTGTTGGTATATCATATCATCTGCAGGATGCTGCCATGATACACAGAATAATAGAATTGTAGAGCTGGAAGGGACTCTGAGGGTCATCTAGTCCAACCCCCTGCAATGCAGGAATCTCAAATTAATCACCCATGCCAGATGGGCATCCAATCTCTGCTTAAAAACCTCCAAGGAAGGAGAGTCCACCACATCCCAAGAGAGTCCGTTCCACTGTCGAACAGCTCTGACTGCCAGAAAGTTCTTCCTATTGTTTAGTTGGAACTTGGATCCTGTTTTGTGTAACTTGGATCCATTGGTTCAGGTCTTAGCCTCTGGAGCAGCAGAAAATAAGCTTGCTCGAATTTCCACAACCCTTAAGATATCTGAAGATGGCTATCTCATATGTTAATTAATTAATTAATTGATTGATTGATTGATTGATTGATTGCACTTACTGAAATCTAAATTTGAGAAAGAGCAGCAGTAACCAGTGTCTGCTCAGAAATCCTGCAGATTTCAGTGAGACTTTCTTCCAAGTAAGCATCCACACAGTTGCAGCCTAAGCCCCATACACCATTCATAGCTAATTCTTCTATGCTAGTCCATCTTCTTAACCCCATCTGTATTTGAAGCCATTCACAGTACTCATCCGCAAGGTGTTGCATTTGGATTCTGCTCTGAAGGAGCTCAGAGGACTACTTTGACCTCAAATGAATCCTGTAAGAAAAGTTAGGTGAGAGCTAGCAACCTGGGCAAGATTGGTTCATAGCGGAACAGGGGTTTAGATCTCCCACAGCCCAGCCCAACATGCTAGCCCCTACACCACACCAGAGACCTCTTCTGGGGGATCTATCAACACCCCCAAGTTTTTGGGAAATGGTTTGAGGTCTTACTTGCATTGTCGATTAACCAGCTTTCTAAATATTTTATATGTCATCACTGTACATTGTATTGTAGGATTTTGTATTTCACATTCCTTACCTGTAGCTGTTTCCAACTAAATCACTGCATACGCAGAATGATTTTATTAGGAAGAACTTCCTGACAGTAAGAGCTGTTCGACAATGGAATTTGCTGCCAAGGAGTGTGGTGGAGTCTCCTTCTTTGGAGGTCTTTAAGCAGAGGCTTGACAACCATATGTCAGGAGTGCTCTGATGGTGTTTCCTGCTTGGCAGGGGGTTGGACTAGATGACCCTTGTGGTCTCTTCCAACTCTATGATTCTATGATTCTATGATTTCTGCAAGCACAACAGAACATCCTCCCTTCTCCTTTTCCAAATCTGCTCTGGGATTCCCCCCAAAGCTATGGAACAGATTAGGGGCATGGAGAGGGGAAAAGGGAGGGGAAATTTCATTCTGTTTGCTGAAGATGTTCCACATACAAAATGTTTTCTTTGGATACAACCCCTTGCTTCTAAATGTGGTCACTCACTCTTCTCACTCTTACATATACATGTGAATAAATACATGATGTTACTTCAATAAGACTAGTATTTTAAACCTATATTTCCATGCCTTAGACCAGCAGTGCAGCTGAGTCAGAAGCTCGTACACCCTACGGACTTATAAAAGGTCATGCCTATTCAGTAACTGGTATTGATGAGGTAAGTGGCTTTTCTGTTGTGGTTTGTCTTGCTGTGAAGAGGACGGAACCTATTTTTATTTAAAGGGGAGGAGTGGTTGGCTTCGGAAACCAAGCCTGTTTATCCTATGCTCAGAGATAGTTGTAATATAATATGCTTTTGAATTGCTGGGGTACTGTTTTAGTTGGCTTCACACAGCGTGGGCAATTCATGCCCATTATTGGGAATCTCACCAAAAAAAGAGACCCAACTTTATGTTCAGGTCTAAAGTACCAGGGGCTTGGTGATTTGCTTTGTGAAGAGAATGTCATCCAGATTAATTGAGTTACTCAGCATTATAAAGAAAAACTGCTTCTTAGTTTAAGATGTCAGGATGAATGTGGATGATTAGATTCTCCATAGGCTAAAATTCTCAAAATAGATGCTGTATAATAGATGCTGGGGAACCTTTTTCATCCTGGAGGCCACATTCCCTTCCAGGGGCCAGTTGCCAATGATGAGCAGGGCAGAGGCAATGGTTGACAGAATAACAGATGCACATTTCGCCTTTGTACAGTAGGCTGATTTTTACGCATACACAAATCCATCTCTGTCTTACATCCAGATAAGCAAAAGAAATAATTAGAGTTCAAGTACATATTCTAGCTGAATAAAAAACACTCTGTGTACAAAGCTGAACTAGTAAGCAGTGTGCTCTGAGGACAGGGATGTAGTCTGAGGATAGTTCTGGCTGCCAGAAATGAGGGCCTTGAAGGCTGCATTCAGCCATCCCGCTTGGGGTTTCCCACTCTGCTGTATAATCCTACTAAATTCAGTTGAACGTCTTAGTTCAACTTTTTAATGTTTGAGGTTTTGTTGTGTTCCTTTATATTTTGTTGAAAGCTGCCCAAAGTGGCTGGGGCAACCCAGTCAAATGGGAGGGGTACAAGAAATTTGTTGTTGTTGTTATATTAAGTCAAGGTAGCCAGGGAATGCTCTAGAATGTTTTCAGACTACAGTTCCCATCAGCCTGAGCCAGCATGGCCAATGCATGATGGGAGTTGTAGTCTAACCATATGTGCAGGGCATCATCCTGGCTGTCCTTGGATTACGCATGTGAGTCTTTTTCTTTTCTTTTTGCACTGGAAAGCTGTTCTGTATTCTTTCTCTTTCTTGCTTCCATTCTCACTAGGTGGACTACCAAGGCCGGAAGGTGAAGCTCATTCGAGTGAGGAACCCATGGGGTCAAGTGGAATGGAATGGCCCTTGGAGTGACAAGTTAGTATATTCACTGTTCCAAGAACTTTTAACATACACCAGTTCTGCAAATGGGGTGGGGGAACAGTTATTGAAAACACAACGCGCTCATGGGATGATAATGTCAGCATCGCCCTGAGCCAGTGTTACCAACTGGACTCATCCACCTCAGCCCCGACTGGGCTAGGCGAGCTGTATGGCACTTCCAGAGACCACCTTCCTCTGCGGAACAGGTCCAAGTGCCGTGGACTCACAACTCAGAGCTGTGAGCACCGCAAATCACTTCACCAAGAAAACAGTCGTTGTGCAGCAGAGTACAGCAGAGCATAAATCACTTGGACGACAGCGCTGAAGAATATCTTCTTTTATTCACTAACAGCTACTGTACTATACACTATATACAAATGGAGATGCTGGAGTGCACTGAGTCTTACAGCTGCTTTCTGCAGCAACCTTATCTACACAGAGATAATACTCAGTCTTTTCGACACGCTGACTGACTCACTCCCTGACCGACTCTCTCTCTCTCTGGCCGACTCACTCTCTCTGAGTCTCTCTCTCTGAGTGTGGTGCTGGAGTGGAATAAGTAGATATAAGAACACGCCTCCTCCTCTCTTCAGAGTCAGGAGACTGATGAGGTGATTCTTGGGTATGGGAGGGGTGAAATCTCCTCAGATAAGCCATTCTCAGAACACCCACTGGAATAAATGGAGTACATTTACCTAATTCAATTGATTTCATTGATATCACCCATTATTTAGCACCTGACATTTTGGATGACACAGTAAAGTACAGGCACGGAAGCGGAATATGCAATGGCTAAACATCACTGGTGTGATAAAATATCCACGAGTGAACGGCCAAGGTCAGGAAATAGCTTCAGCATTAATACTGATGGACAAAGCAATCCTAAGTAAGGGCTGAGAGGTGCGGAGTGACAGATTCACTGCTGCATCCAAGCCCCTGCCAGCCAGAACAAAAGGTAAGGATCAGGTCCTCTGAGAGCCATAGCTGTCAACTTTTCCCTTTTCTTGCTAGGAATCCTATTTGGAATAAGTGAATTTCCCTTTAAAAAAGGGAAAAGTTGAGAGCTCAACCTACTCAGTGGATCTGTCTAGCCAAGCTGGAGCCACCCACCCTAAAGATGCCTCTTTCAAAAGGGCTTGCTACTGTCAGCATCGCCCTTGAGCCAGTGCCACCAACTGGACTCATCCACTCAGCCCCGACTGGGCTAGGCGAGCTGGGTAGCACTTCCAGAGACCACCTTCTGCACAGGAACAGGTCAAAGTGCTGTGGGCTCACAGCTTAGAGTTGTGAGCACCGGATTCACTTCCACAAGAAGACAGTCGTCACACAACAGAGTATAGCAGAACATAAACGACTCGGAGAGCAGCTCTGTAGAATATCTTCTTTATTCTATCTACAACTATAATACACAACTATGTACAGAGCTAAATGAGGTCTAAACGAAAATGCTGAACTGCACTGAGTGTCTGCAGCTGCTCTTAGCAGCAACCTTATCTATACACACGATCTCTCTCTAACACTCAGTCTCTCTCTCTCTCTCTCTCTCTCTTTGATGTGAGGCTGGAGCAGAATAAGTAGAGAGCAGAAACCGCCCCCTCCTCTCTGGAGAATCAGCAGAGAACATCAGCAGATTCTTAGATATGGGAGGGGTGAAATCTCCTCAGCTACATGTGCTACATTCAAAGCACATTTAGTGTAGTTTAAGATTGCTGGGAACTGTTGTTCTGTGAGGGGGGGGGACTACAGTTCCCAGGATCCTTTGGGGGAAGTCATGCGCTTGAAATGTGTGTTTCATGCACCTTGAATGTATGGTGTAAACATGCCCGAGAGTTTGGCATGCACAGTACTCTGTGAGCTCCAGCAGGCTGACGGCTATCTCTTTCTCTTCAAGTTCTCCGGAATGGCGTTCCGTCAGCCCATCTGAGAAAAAACGTTTGTATCAGACAGCCCTAGATGATGGAGAGTTCTGGTAAGTGAATATGCTGGTTCAAATGATAACCACATTAAAGCAAGAGCAAACCAGGGTGCCTTTTTCGTGGTTACTTGGTCCTCCTCACATCTCAACAAACGCATGAGGGGAAGCGGAGACATGCTTACAAGCCCCTGCCCTGAGCATGTAATCTTCAGCATGTTGATATCCTTCACGGTCCTTCATAGTGTGATCTCTCTTTCTTCTCTTATATAGGATGAAGTTTGATGATTTCCAGTCTCATTTCGACAAAGTCGAGATCTGCAACCTGACGCCTGATGCCCTTGAGGATAATGCAGCACATAAATGGGAGGTGATAGTTCACCAAGGCAGCTGGGTCAGGGGGGCCACTGCTGGAGGCTGCAGAAACTTCATAGGTGTGCATCTGAAATTTCTTGCCACGTTTTTCTTCTCCGTGGGAAGACCTTGCTTCTTCATCAGACCATACTTCTTCATCATTGTTTGAACAGTGAGGCCCAACTCTTCATAAGCTTAAATAACTGCTCAGCTCCATAAATACTTTTGATGGCTTTTGATGCCACTGTTTCTATTTGACATTGGAAACTTCAGAGTATCATCAAAATTATTAAGAGGCTACAGCTTGTCAAAGCTAAGCTGAGCCAATGGTCTGTATTTCCTTCCTTGGAATTCCCCTGTTGACAGCAGCAGGGCATGTAACAGGGCAGTAGTGAGGCTGGGTGCGCTTGTGGGACTGTTTGGGCAATGGTGATCTTACTGGTGCACAACCCTGGCCTTGCCACCAACCCACAGCACACAGGTAAGTAGCAGCAATAGTTGTGTTGAGAGGGCAGCTCTGCCCTACCACAACTGCCACTTCTGCCCATTGATGACTCATTGATTTTCAGACTCACAACTTTTGACTCAACTCAGAGGGGAGCTGTCAGTTCCAAGCCTTTGTAGATTGTTTGGAAAGAAATATGGTAGTCCACAGTACACAGACAGTGTCTGCAGGCTCCACTGCTGGTCTTCATGAAAGGCAGGAGGGATGAGTTCTTCTTCATAGTCCAAGTGGTAGTGAAAATAACTGATCTGTTTTATCAAGGGAAGATATTTTATCATTAGGTTCTCTCAGAGGAGGGAATTGTGAATAATTAATTGCATTTTCCAGATTAACATTGCTATGCATATTTCCAGAATATTTTATAACAATGTGCTTGAAGCAGACATGGCAATGTTGAAATATGCTTTTGTGACTAAACATAAGCATATTGATTTTAATAAACAGCCATAGCTTTGAATGTGCGCGCTCTCGCTCTCTCTCTCTCTCTTCATACTAGAAAAATGGGAACATGCATTTTCTCTCACTCAGTTTGTTTTTCCATTCTTTTTCTCTCCAATTTCCAGAAACGTTTTGGACAAATCCACAGATCAAGCTCCAGCTGACAGAAAAAGATGATGGTCAAAATGAATGCACATTTATAGCCGCTCTAATGCAAAAAGACCGCCGTAAACTCAGGAAGCAGGGAGCTGAAATGCTAACCATAGGTTATGCCATCTATGAGGTATTTTCCTCTCCAGCAATGTGATGGTTCACCCTGAGCAGGGCCAAAATGAACACCTGACACAAGACGCATCTTTGATGTGGTGATAGTCCCTGAGCCTTTCCCCTCACCTTTTGATGTGACTTGCAGCTGAGTCACGTCATCACTATACGTTGTGTGTGTGTTTCTTAATTCTATCAATGTTTCATTGTTTTTTAATGATTGCTTTTTCTTTGTTTTTAGTGGTTCTTATTTTTATCTGCAAGCCAAACTTGAGTCCCTGTCAGTCCTGTGTGTTTGATAGCTGCAGGTGCGCACTGTCTTCCTTGCTGCACTGGCACTGCACTACCGAGATAGGAAACCCCTCAGAAATGTGGGTGGGGAGCTTGCCAAAAACCCCTGGCTGTGTGAATGCTCTTTGCCCTGGTACAGGAAAAGCATTCCCTTCTTTAATTTTCCCAGTTGTGAAAAAGAATAGCTTATAGTGGCCATTCAGAAGAAGATGATTCATGTGGCATAAAGTTAATTCATAGTATGAAGGTTAAGTTCATAACCCTTTGGGTCATGAAGAGCCTCACACTTCAGCTGTTGCAAAAAGAAGGGCAGAAATAAATGGGGGGGGGGATCTGCCTTTTTGCCCCCTTGAGCTCCTCTCTGGAGGAAAGGCAGGCTATAGGTGCAACAGATAATAATAATACAATATGTAGCAGTCTCCTATTTAGCTTTGAACTGTATAGTTCAGGATTCAGCTAAGTCGTCATGTGCATGGAATGAGATATGGTCATGCAGTGGGTCTTTCCATGCCTCTCCTCACTCCTCCCCCCCCAAGTCTGCCCTAGAGAGTTGGGGGAACCCCCAGAACATGTTTAGAGGATTCTTAGGGAGAAGAGAGGGAGAGAAAAAACCTTTTTACACAAGCTGACCTTGTTCCCCATGCATATATCCCACTTAGTAGAACGCCGAAGACCCACACTTGATATTCGTTTTGCTATATAAATGCATGGCAATACACAAAGGCAGAGGCTGAAATGGAAGGGCAGTAGACCAGCTTCAGAATCTGGAGTTAGCATTCTAATGGGTGTGATTTTGTGCTCCAAACCTTGGAGGGGAGAGTGCTCTGGCACTCAGGCCCTGCTGACAGGCTTCTCCAAAGGCATCTGGTTGGCCACAGGGAGAACAGGATGCTGACCTCAATGGTCCATTGGCCTTATCCGACAGGCTCTCCTTATGTTCTTATGCTGTTATATCTGCCAAGCTAACAGATGAATAATGGGGTCAATCTGAAATCCAATCACAGAGCCCCAGTGACGACGAACAGTTGACGAAGGATTTTTTCCGCTACCACGCATCCAAGGCCAGGAGCAAAACCTACATCAACTTAAGGGAAGTCTCCGACCGATTTGCGCTGCCGCCCGGGGATTACGTTGTTGTCCCTACCACGTTTGAGCCACACCAGGAGGCGGATTTCTGCCTGAGGATTTTTTCTGAGAAGAAAGCTGTCGCGAAGTACGTACGACCGCCAAGTACAGTGGTACCTCAGGTTACATACGCTTCAGGTTACAGACTCTGCTAACCCAGAAATAGTACCTCGGGTTAAGAACTTTGCTTCAGGATGAGAACAGAAATCACACAGGGGCAGCGCGGCAGCAGCAAGAGGCCCCATTAGCTAAAGTGGTGCTTCAGGTTAAGAACAGTTTCAGGTTAAGAACGGACCTCCGGAACGAATTAAGTACTTAACTTGAGGTACCACTGTATTGCATCTATCTGATGGGAAAATTCCAAGTTCAAGTTTACATTTGCAACCAGCTCCTGCTAAATGTTTGTAGAGGAGCTTCATGTGTCTGTGAGTGGGTTGGTGATTGGGCCATAATCCCCAGCTATCCTTTTTTAAAAGAGTAAGTTGCTAGCAATTGTAGAACCTGGGACATGAACCAATGTGTACAGACGATCGCTTCCTCTGGAGGCACTTCAGTGCATTCAGAAAGAAAATTGTGAGCCTGCACCGAGGAGCAAGGGCCCTTACTCCTGCCCTTGCCTCACCCGCAGCCTGCAGCCCATTGAGCCCTGTGACCAAGGTGGGTGGCACCGTGGTCCCAGGAAGCCCCATGCTGGGTCGCAAACCCCGCCCACCTCTTGGAGGGGGTGAGCGGTAATTCCCATTGCATCACTCCCAGCTTTCTACATTCTTACGTTACTGAAACAGTGTGTAATGGAGGTATAAGGACCTACAAGCACTCTTTCCCCATAATGTAAGAACCGAGCATGAGGTACATTTACATTGTACACAGTACACTGTCTCTGGTTGTTGTTTTTTATAATGTTCCAAATAGAAAATCATATAAAAACTTGGATTTGCATTTGTTTCTCACAGGGAGATGGATGGAAATGTTGACATTGATCTGCCAGAGGTATGTCACCACATTTAAATTAATAATTGGGCCAATCACCGTACTCAAAGGCATTACTTTGTACTAAGGTTACTTGTTATTGTTTTGTTGCATCCGAGATTATGGCAACACCAGGTGAAAATAAAGAAAAACTGAGTCCATCAAACCCAATGTTAACAACATGCCTCTTTTTCCAAGGTGCAACCCCAAAGACAGTAAGCAGAAGCATTAAAATACGCTCATTGTTGTTTTTCTCCAATAATAATCTTTGGATTGTTTTAGCTTCCTGAACCAACTCCACCCCAAGAAGAAACAGAAGAAGAGAAGCAATTCCGGACATTGTTCCAACAGATTGCAGGACAGGTAACAACATCCAAACAAAAAAAAATCATATTCAAGCAGAACTCTGGATGATCAGGAGGGCTCAGCTCAGTGGCAGAACACCACATTTTGTATGCAAAGGCTCCATGCTCAAGCCCCAATGTTTCTATGTAGGGCTGAGAAAGACCCTTGTCTAGAACCCTACAGATCTGCTGTGTGTATAGATAATACTCAGCTAGATCCCCTAATGGGCTAATTTGGCATAAATTTCTGCGTTCCTAATTTGGACTGCATTGTCCTGATTCAGAGCAGATTTCCATGAATGCACATTACGGGTAGATTGCATTTTAAACCCGCAAACCTGCCAACTGCCTTCAATTCTTCCACTGTAGGACATGGAGATCAGTGCAGAGGAACTTGAATATGTTTTGAACGCCGTACTGAAAAAAAGTAAGTGCTGTCAAAGCCCAATTGGCAAGTTATTTCTTATGCCGCATAGTGATGGGAAATCCCGTACAGTGTGCACAATATTAAGCGAAAGGAAAGGGGCATCGTTCAGTCGGTACGATATCTGCTTTGCATGCACAATGTGCCAAGTTCAATCCCCGGCATCTCTAATTAGGGCTAAGAGATAAACCCATCTGAAATCCTGGAGAGCATCTTAAGTCCTTAAGAAATGGAAGGAAAAGAAGGTCCCAACTAAGGAAGGATGGATAACCAAGACGATGGACTATGCCAAAATAGTGAAAATGACCGTGAAGATCAGACACCAAGATGACAAGAAATGTAGCAAAGGGTGGGGGAAATTTATAGTACCTTAAAGAGCACTGCATATATTTAAAAACGTTAGCAGGATTGTTATAACACTTATAATGTAATAAGACTAAAGTTTAAAAAAGGATATAAAATGAATTTGAAAAATGTAATTGGATGCAATAGGGGGGGAAAGAGATAAATATTGGAAACCACAGGTAGGGGTTGGGGGGAAGTCTGTGGATTCAAGTAATCTCAGATGTAAAAAAATGAAAATGATTTAAATGTATAAGAATACTGTTAAAAATTGAAAAATGAAATATTTAAGAAATCCTGGAAAGCATCTGCCAAACTGCAGCTCTACATAAGGAAACTCCATACGTTCACCTTTCTGCTTAGTAACCATACATTTAAATCACATGACTTCTCCCCAAGAATCCTGGAAACTGTAGTTTCACCCTCGTAGAGCTACAATTCCCAACACCCTTCAAAAACTATGGTCCATGGGATTCTTTGGGGGAAGCCATGTGCGTTGAATGTGCTTTCCATGTACAGTATGGATCTGCGCTCTTTTAGCCTTGGGTGGCAGAGAAGGGCTGTACAACAGTGAATTTGATTTTATGATAGTGATTGTTCTCTTGCAGCAAATAACATCAAATTCAAGAAAGTAACTCTCCTCTCATGTAGAAACATCATTTCCCTAATGGATGTATCCTTTAAAATCGAGTGTGGGAATTCCCTTCGGTGAAGCTGTTACAAAGTTTTAGAATAATCTCTACAAGATTTTGCTTTTTCCAATATATAAAAATATGTTGGTGTGCATCGGAGGAAAACTTAAGCAGGGCATGGGTTTGGAAGTCCTAATGACTTTGCAGCTTTTCTTATAAAAATTATAGAAATAAACTTTAAGAAAACTGTATTCACGAAAGCATCTTCAAGAGCACTGGGATATTTGTGATTCAGACCCAGCCCAGGTTTTTTTTATTGTTTGGCATCTCCAAACATTTACATTCTACCATAATATCATTTACAAGTAGGATTGGTTGCTTATTTAAATAACTCAGGACAAGGGGATGAAGGGTTCTGTTGTGTGTTTTCATTCACTGAATTATTTGAAGACTTAGAGGGCATTGGTGACATTGTATTGCATTATATTGTTGCACGCCACCTCAATCTCCAAGCCGTGTGAGATCCCAGGGGTTCTAGGTGCTTACCCAGGATTCGTGTCTCCTTTGGAATGAGGGACAGCGGAGACTGTGGTGTCTTTATGATATATGGTTTATTTACACATATGTACAACCTGAGCCTACGATGGAGGGGCTCACGGCAGCAACACCCCACTAAAGTATTGCTTCTTCCATAGCCACAGCCTTGGATTCCAACAGGTCAGGTGTAGCTCTGTCTCTCAGCTGCCCAGCCTGCAGCCTGCCCACTTCTAGCTCACATAAAGCAATTCTCAACTCTGCCCTTTGCTTTCTAACTACCAGCTCTAGTACAGAGCTACTTCCTTTGTTACTTTAATGGTCCATGACCTCACCAGGAAGCTAGCCTAGCTATTCCAGGAATTGAATCTAGGCTGGATCCTGGAATTAGAAGGGTGCTCAAGCATACAGCCTACACCCCACCCCACCCCAACACATAACTATATGTTAGCAACAGGGCCTGTCTAGGCTGGTGGTTTTGTGCATGTGTTTTCTGCAGCATGTCCTTGATGCAGTAATAGTGTTCTGCAGCAGTTAATGCTGATAGGACAAGGCTGTTAGTTCAAAATGTTTAACTGCATTAATAAAGTAATAAATGTAGGCTGGTTTTGGTACTTGACACAACTAGTATTAGGGGACGCGGGTGGCGCTGTGGGTAAAAGCCTCAGCGCCTAGGGCTTGCCGATCGCATGGTCGGCGGTTCGAATCCCCGCGGTGGGGTGCACTCCTGTCGTTCAGTCCCAGCGCCTGCCAACCTAGCAGTTCAAAAGCACCTCCGGGTGCAAGTAGATAAATAGGGACCGCTTACTGGCGGGAAGGTAAATGGCGTTTCCGTGTGCTGCGCTGGCTCGCCAGATGCGGCTTTGTCACGCTGGCCACGTGACCCGGAAGTGTCTGCGGACAGCGCTGGCCCCGGCCTCTTAAGTGAGATGGGCGCACAACCCTAGAGTCTGTCAAGACTGGCCCGTACGGGCAGGGGTACCTTTACCTTTACCTTACAACTAGTATTGTTTTCCTTAATGTGGACTGCATCAGGCCAGTGGAAATGGGAAACTCGAATTCAATGAGTTCAAAATTTTCTGGGACAAACTGAAGAAGTGGATTGTAAGTTAATATAGAGTCATAGTTTTCTCAGTTGTTTGGTTAGGCATTTTTGAAGTAACTACAAAGCAATTTTAAAGACCCATAAAACTTTCATATTAAATCAGTGCTCTTAAAAATAAAAAAGCTGTTTCTAGGAAACATTCTTTGTTTGCTTTTGTGCCAAACCACAAAAAGTTTACAGGAAACATTAGCAATATTTTTTTTAAAACTTGAGCAAAAAAAAGGATTTTTTAAAGGTAATAAATGTCGGAACAAATATTCCTCAGAAGGAGGCCAAGCAAAATAAATCTTTAGCAAAAGACATTGCTTGAACATAATATATTGCTATTGGAACATGTAAGATGAAAGTGCTGATTCATGATGAGGAGAAAACACTGGTGACCTGCCAAGTGCTCTGGGGAAAAAGGGTCATCCCATTTTTCCTGCAAAATCTCAGTGGCCATTTTGGGTGCTGTCATCTCGGGCCACACTCCAGCCCCGAAAAGGTGCTTTTTTGAGGCTAGAGAATGCAGGTTACGTGATGTGCCCAGGAGCATGTCCCAGAAGCCGCATGTCCCAGTTTTGGATCTGAAAAAGTTGGACAATATACAACCAGCAAGAAATGAATTTTTAAATAGCCAGTCAGAGCACACAGGCTGATGAAGCCCAAATATAAAGGAGCATTTGGATGTCTTGAAACAATTAAGTGACCCATCAACTCTTCCTTTCTCAGAGGGGTTACAAATAATTTTCTCTTTTTGTTCATTTGTTCAGGGTATTTTCCTTCATTTTGATTCTGACCACTCTGGCACCATGTCTTCCTACGAACTTCGTCTTGCTTTAAAAGCAGCAGGTACCAATTTTTTCCTCAAAGGCTGGCCTTGGCAGTAGGTGAACTCAGGTAGCAGAATTGGCAGGAGAGGCTTGGAGAACAGGAGCAACTGTGTTGCTGGCAGGGAGCCCACACAGTGAGTGAGCAGCAGCCTTTCAAGATCATCCTCACTAGATGTGATATGAAAGAGTCCTTATTAGATCATCTGTTAAAAGCAGGCATACAGGCCCAAAGTGGCACTTGGGACGAGAGTTAAGTCCCATGATTTCAGTGGGGCTTACTCCCAGGAAAATGAATATAGGGCTGTGGGCTCACTTAAGACAGGATAGTCAGGATTTTTTGTACACTTCCTTTGAACAAGCTCCTTGCTCAGAATAAATCAAGTCAATAAGATTGAGGTGGCTGCAGAATGTACTTTAAAGAATCAGGATTCCAATGGAAATTCTGACCAGAACTGGCTGGCTGAGATCAAAGATTAAAAGAAATGATTATGATGACTGGTTAAAGTAACAGTTATATATGGAACTACAGGGAATCATAAAAGGCATTAAAATCTACATTTTCAGAACTCTAGATTTACCCCCCCCCCCCCCCCGTTTCACCCAATCAATTCTTTACAATCACGAGGGCTGGAAGCTTATATAAAAACTAAAACCACAGTTCTCAGGATGCATAGATCCTGCGTCCTATATTTTGTCTTGGTTGCTTTCAAACGGCTTGCTGGAAGAGTGGCAGTTGCGGTGAGTTATTAAAGAAGCTCAAATTTCTCTTTCCTGAAGGGTTTCAGCTCAATAATTATCTACTGCAGTTGATGGTTCTGAGGTACTCTGATGATCAATACCAGATTGAATTTGATGACTTCTTAAACTGCCTCATTCGCCTGGAAAATGCAAGCCGTGAGTATCTTCTTCTTTTATCTTTATTTGTTCTCTTTGAAAGCTTTTTAATTCCCATTGACATGTGATAGACACAATAGGTGGGTTTCCAACACCTAACTGCTTTCACAGTTTTTGTTCATCATTTGGTTTTGCAGCAGTTCATTTCCTACAAGTGTTGGATTTGCTATTCTGCTTCATAATTACGGCACTATTAGTTTGAAAGCACGTTTATCTTGTGTCTCAGTGCCATAATGAGCTGAAAGGGCAAGTGCTCTGCTAAGCAGCCATGTTTGCCACTGCTGCAGTAAGCGAGAGACATTTGATGAATGCCAACAATGACCGGTCGTTCTTAAGATCTGAAGAGTTGCAGGGAAAATGACAGAAAATTCTGACATTTCCCAGTAAAGCTCAAGGTCAATTTAGTACTTTCAGTAAATGCTTGGATGTCACCTTTATTTATGTCACTTATTAGTAAACGACACTTTATCATGTCATTGGTACAAATGTGAGGTGAGGGGAAGCCACAGTGATGTTAATATTTCTGTCATTACTCATTGGGCCTCCTAAAACTAACCTGTAAATGTCAGCATTCACCATGTTTCTGACATTTACTGCAACAGAGTTTTTATGTAAGATACTGATCATATTGGCAAGGTGTTTACGGGGGATGGCCCAGGGGGTCTCAGCCCCAGATATTTTTTACTTGGCTTCCAGTCTATAGCCCCTTTCCCCCTTTCATATATTTAACATTAGTGGGGGGTTTTCAATTATTGTTACAGTGCTACCTCAGGTTACATACGCATCAGGTTACATACACGTCAGGTTACAGACTCCTCTAACCCAGAAATAGTACCTCGGGTTAAGAACTTTGCTTCAGGATGAGAACAGAAATCGTGCTCCAGTGGTGCAGCAGCAGCAGGAGGCCCCATTAGCTAAAGTTGTGCTTCAGGTTAAGAACAGTTTCAGGTTAAGTACGGACCTCCAGAACAAATTAAGTACTTAACCTGAGGTACCACTGTATTAGTATTTAACTGTGCTCACATAATACACTACAAAGCACATTGCCAGTGAGACTACAGTGGTGCCTCGCAAGACGAAAAGAATCCGTTCCGCGGGTCTTTTCGTCTTGCGGTTTTTTCGTCTTGCGAAGCAAGCCCATTGACGGAGTAGCGCTATTGGCTAAAAAAGGGCTAAAAACGGCTTTTTAAGGGGGGGGGATTAGCGGTTTTGCTGCTAAAATGCTTTTAGCAGCTTAGCGATTCAAAATAAGGGGTTTTGGAGCAAAAAAAAACCCCGAACATTTTCGTCATTTTTCGTCTTGAGAAGCAAGCCCATAGGGAAATTCGTCTTGCGAAGCACCTCTGCAGACGGAAAACCCTTTCGTCTTGTGGGTTTTCCGTCTTGCGAGGCATTCGTCTTGCGGGGCACCACTGTACACCCACCTGTCATCTTAATTTGCCGAAGGACACTTCTTTTTGTTTTAATATATACAAAAGAGCAGTCCTTGTTATTAAGTCGTGGGGGGGGGGATAGGAGGCCCAATCCACATACAGTGAACTGAGCCCAGGAAATTCTCTTGATAGCCCATATTAAGCCCTAACAGCCAGAGGTTGTTTTTCCCCTCTGAAAGTTAGGGCATTTATACATACAAAATGTGCATATGCTAATTTATGCAAATCTGCATCTTGGCCCCAAAGCTTGCATCCAATTACGTTTTGCAGAGTAGGCCTATTGAAATTAAAGGATCTAACTTAGTCATATTCATTAATTTCAGTTGGTTTACTCTTAAGTATGAGTACCACTAAATGCCTCAGGTCATTTACTTTGCATTGTCCCCACATATTGGTATGAATCAGATCAACATCACGTGTTGATTTTTTCCCCAGGAGTGTTCCAAGCACTAAGTGTGAAAAACAGAGACTTCATTAACCTGAATATAAGTGATGTAAGTACCCAAGATCCTAAAGCTCATATGTCCTTAAGTAAAAAGTGTAAAGGTAAAGGGACCCCTGACCATTAGGTCCAGTCGTGACCGACTCTGGGGTTGCGGTGCTCATCTCGCTTTATTGGCCGAGGGAGCCAGCGTACAGCTTCCGGGTCATGTGGCCAGCATGACTAAGCTGCTTCTGGTGAACCAGAGCAGTGCACGGAAACGCCGTTTACCTTCCCGCTGGAGCAGTACCTATTTATCTACTTGCACTTTGACGTGCTTTCGAACTGCTAGGTTGGCAGGAGTAGGGACCAAACAACGGGCGCTCACCCCGTCGCGGGGATTTGAACCACCGACCTTCTGATCGGCAAGTCCCAGGCTCTGTGGTTTAACCCACAGCGCCACCCGTGTCCCCAAAAGTGAAGAAGGTAACTATTTGAGTGCAGGATTCCCCACTTCTTCCACTTTTTTATGGGCACATTTTACTACTGGCATAAGCAAATGAAAACCCAATGAAGGGCCTCCACTGGGTAATTATTTGACTTGAGGATGTCTCTCCAAGCCTATGGCCCTCAACATTTAAATAGTTTAAAACCAAATAAGTGACAGAATATGGGGAGGGCTCCCGTTTCCCTTAAGCTAAATTAACCACCAAGACCCTGTTCCAGAGGGTCTTGTATTTCTGCCATTCTGGGAAGTTCTCATCTTACACATGTTACTTTAGGATCTCCTTTATCATCCTGTTTGACCGCAGTGCCTCCTCCACAAGACATACATACTTTGGTAGTCACAAATTCAGAATATGAAGAGGCTGGTCAGATTTATGGCCCAAGAGTTCTGACAAATTGGATATTTCAACGGCAATGTTTGGTCTTTCTTTCTCCTGTTAGTTTATCAACTTGACAATGAACATCTGAAGACATCCAGTCTGGGTTTCAGACTCAAAGTGCCTCTCAAAATAAGTTTGGAATGTTCCTCCCATGGTTGAAAACATCACAGAATTCCTGCATCTTCTACCCTTTCTTATATTGGCCCTCAACACTACCAGAACTGCTTTGAAGCCATTTTGGCATAAAAGGGGTGTAATAAAGTACCTGTTTAAAAGAAAGCAATAAATATTTAACTTGTGTGTGGTGTGTGTGTGTATCACAGTAAGCATGGATATGTTTTGAAACTGAGTGCAATTTACATCAAATGGAATGACTGGCGCCAAGCAATCATTGTTTTTTTTATGACACATGATCATGTCAGTTTCCAATGAACTTGCCGCATGGCTGAACTGCTCCCATTAAGTGTCCTAATATTGTTTGGCCTAAATTTCTTCAAATATGCATAAGAAAAAAGAAGCTCACAAATAATCCTAACAATGCCTATGTCACTGATGGCTAGTGACATTTGATGCTGGTGGATTGTAAAAAGACTGCCCACAATAAGTCAAACCTGTAGTTCAGAGGATAGCAACCTTTTTGAGTCCATGGCTCCCTTGACCAACAACATTCTTTCTGCGGCACCCCTGTGGGGCCACACTCCTGGCTTGCAGAGCTGGCAGCCTCTCACCCATTTTTGAACACCCTCCCTTGTGGAGTGTTCCCTCAGCCTCTTCTCCTCTCCCCTCTCCTTGGGAGACCTCTGGCCAGTAGCTGTTGCTACCCCTGGTCTCTGAGCTGCTCCCCCTGCTCCAAAGAGAGGTGCCTCCTCACACTTTCCCACAGGGGCTTGGGAAGAGGATGCCCCCAGTCTTAGTGGCACAACAAAGACTGGCCAGAGGTGAGCAAAAGGCCAGTACCTTACCTGGGGAGGCAGCAGTGGCAGCAGAGGGCCTGCATGGTGGAAATGCTCCCCTTCAGCACCAGGCACTCAGCTCCCAGGCAGGCCTTCCATGCAGCAAGCCCAAGAAAAGCCAGTACAGCGCCTGTCTGCCTGCTTGCCTGGCTTCCCACTTATCTGCCCATTCCCAACAGCAAGGGCTGGGCTCCCTCGCCCGCTTGCTTGCTTACTCCGAGGCCACCTCAGTTCCTGGCAACCAGCATCCACTGGTCAGCCCCAGAGGCACCATTTGCCTACGGAGCTTGTAGCTGTGCTGCTGCAACAAACAGCTGTGCAAGCCTTTGGGAGGCAGAGACGCAAGAGGGCATCAGAGGGAGGGAAGGAAAGAGGGACAGAGGCCAGTACAGTGGTACCTCAGGTTACATACGCTTCAGGTTACATACGCTTCAAGTTACAGACTCTGCTAACCCAGAAATAGTACCTCAGGTTAAGAACTTTGCTTCAGGATGAGAATAGAAATCGTGCTCCGGCGGCGCGGCGGCAGCGGGAGGCCCCATTAGCTGAAGTGGTGCTTCAGGTTAAGAACAGTTTCAGGTTAAGAACGGACCTCCGGAACAAATTAAGTACTTAACCTGACGTACCACTGACTGCTTGCGGCGCCCCTGACTATTACTTAAGGCACCCTAGGGTGCCACAGCACACTGGTTGAAAACCACTGCTGTAGTTGTTCTCCTTCCACAACAACCCAATAAATGAGTAATGCTTCAGGGTACTGTGATTGGCATGAGGGTGGGCTGACAATCCCTCAGGGGTCAAAGGACATAGAAATCTTTCCTTATCTCATAAAACTAACAACCTTAATCCAACCAACTAATGAACACTTAAACCACCCCACAACGACCCAACTCCGCATCACTACATCACTTGGCAATGGTGAATTTCATGGATAAATGAGTCAACTGTATCCATTAACTGTTGATACCAATGTAGCCGTTTCTGTCTTTGGTCTTTCAATTAACAGTCTTCACTTCTCTTCCTGCTCTCTCTTCTGTTTGCTTCTTTCCCTTCTGGAGGGGCTAATAGTGCAACACAAGCACAACAAGAAAACAAACCAGAACATTTGTGGGGTGGTTGTTGTTGTTTTTTAAAAAAGTTCTAAGATTTCAGCAGGAAGTTTAGGGATACCTACTGATGATTGGATATAAAGCAGTGTGACTGCCCCAAAATATTTGCAGGTACAAACCATGTTGAAAGCAGGATCGCGTGTGACCTCTCCAAGACCATCATGAGCACAAATAATTATGAATGCACAATGAAGAGGATGGCTGGAGGGGCACTGATTCTGGCTTTCTTTTTTCATTGTTCTGTGACCCTCTCATTTGCGTGGCTCACATTCTTAAGTTCCTCAAGGAGATAGGCATTACAAATGTAGTTTGGGTTTCCTCAAGCAAGAACTGGAATAGTATCAGAACCTTAAATATGTCATTGTACCCTGCTGGAGCTCCTTAGCTCATCTGCACTTAACTCCTCTTTGCAGGCCCCTGGGGCTTGGCTGTTCCTGTTTCTAAACAAATCAGGACAGGAGTGCTGTGCATCAGGAGCCATCACCCAGCTTTGCAAGACGCATTGTGCTTTCTTGGCAGAGACAACATAACAAAGCAGCCAAATGCAACCTTCCTAACTCCAGGTCTATAATACCAGAGGACTGAAAGTCAAGCAGATTTCTGCTGCGTTCATCAAGATTGGTGGTAAAAGTTCATCTTAAAGTAACAGAGAGAATAAATGATCTCCGGTGGGTTTTTTCTTCTTCATCCCAACTCTTTCGTCTTCTTGGCATTCTGTTATCCTTGCAACCAAAGAGCCCCATAGCAGCATCCAGGGCTGGCTGAAGACATTTTGGCACCTGAGGCAAACCACACAATGGCACACCCCCTGCCAATTTAGTGAGATGGAGGCGATGGTGTGGAAGAAAAATGGCTTTATCTGGAAAAAACAGACTCCTAAAAAACAACTCCAATCCACACTACTCTGTAGCTCGCCTCCCCCCAATAAAGCTGACAAAAATAATGTAACCTGACCTGAGGACACTGAATACTTAACAGGTGCTAAATTGTCCCCACCAAGCTTAGTAGCTCTGGCTGTGGAATACATTAACCGAGGAAAAAGAAATGGTTTTTGTCATTTCAACAGAACTGAGCACACACGCACTGCACCCTGAACCACAAGAATAAGAAGTCCAGGTAATTCTGTCCAGGTAATTATTGAATAAATATTATCCTTCCTTCGCACATGCTAGTGAGTGATGTAGCAGAGCAAATTCCCCTTAATATAGCTGGAAGCTAGTTTGCAGATTCGTTTGAATCTCTTAGTTAAATTATTTCCTGGTGTCCCCTTTGATCCCTCTTAAAAGAATAAAGACACAAAAGTCTTTCTGAGTAAAGTAACAAAAAGTTTACTCACATTTCGGTTCACGATATGATCCCTGAAAGGCAGGCTTTACTTGGTAGTTACATGAAGAAATTGTGAGTTTGTCTCATATGGAGACTGAACTCATGTGCTGCTGGCTGAGAACCAGCAGACAGCAAAATTTACATTAATGGAACAAAATGGCTGCAGGAGAGCAGCATGGCAGCAAGACAATGGAAAGACAAAAGTAATTCCTTGTTGCTCCTGGCAGCAGCAAACACAAAATAGGTGGAATCTTGGGAAAACAGACCCAATCAGAAGAGCCAAAAGCAAGAGGCGAACCAATCAGATGAGCTGGAAGCCGGAAGGCCACTGAAGAAGCTGTGGCTTGGTCTTTGCGTTGCTTCTGCTCCAGCTGCTGCTGTTCTCCATCTTCAGTGCTGTTGCTGGGGGCAGAGAATGGCCACAGCTGGAGCAGAAGTCCCAGGCCTAAGTACCGGTGCCATTTTGGAGACAGTGGCCACTTCAACACCAGAGGGAACTGGAGAAATAGCTGTCGTGGCTGCCTCTAAAACTGGCACCAAGGCTGCAGGCTTCAGAAACAGCAGGCGCAGCAGCAGAATCTACCACTCTTGGATCCTTCCAGGATTCCACCGCCTGAGGCAACCATTTCAGACTGCCTGATGGTAACACTGGCCCTGACAGTATCTTGATTATATCACTCAACCGACTCCTTTTACCAGTTCCACAAAGACAGGGAGATGTATGATGGAAGGATTTCCTTCTAATTTGTTTACAGGAAAGCAAAAGTCCATCATTCTGCTAGGCCATTAAAAGCTGCCTCTTTATTTTGGGCTTCACAGTAGATGGATATGTGAACCCCACAATTTTTGCCATCATTATCCATCACGCTTTCATGAGGCCCAGGTCCAAAGGACGAAATATCAAAGTTATGAATACCTCACCCTGCCTTTACGCCTTGATTAACTGACCTCTGAAACACAGATTGCAGACAGATAATAGCTGTCTTGCCTGAGACCATTTTAGCTTGAAAACAGATTGCCTGGTGCCAGAGAGAAGTGAATTTCCATTTCGTAATACTGATCTGATTCATTTCCTAGAGGACAAGTGTAACTGAAATAGAAAGGAGGTCAGATTAAGAGTGACCTGTCAGAATAATATCCTCTATATGTTGATATTGCTGTATGGAAGAACTGTGTGCTTATCCTAGGGTAAAAATAAATGAAAAGTACTAGTGGGCAAATTTCAAAAGCTTGTACAGAACAAATGAACATTTGGCAGCAGGTTATGCAGAAAAAACGAAAAAAACAAACCAGACTTGGAACAAAGCACAAACTTAATTTTGTTTGCAAAATTATAATGTACAATTTGCTTCAGGGATGGGGAACCTATGGCCCTCCATCTGTCACTGGATTACAAAACCTATCAGCCCTGACCATGGGCCATGACAGCTGTGGCAGATGGAAACTGGAGTCAAATAAGATCGGGGTCACGGATTCTTCATTCCTGATTTACTTGGCATAGCATCAGACGTGGTATTTGTGTGACTATTTAATGGGCACCGCTACCAGATTCCAGTTGTTGCACAGTGAATCTTCCATGCCACAAATAGTGTGGAAATCTGGGCTCTACTTCTAGCATGGCTACATCAAGATGAAATTCAGAGGTGCAACCTCAACCCCCTGGCTCCATCACAATGCAAAGGGTTCTGGGGCCAGTGCCAGTACATCTTATAAACCAATGTTGTACATGGTGGATGTGTGCTACACTGGGGAGGCTTGGAGCTCCATTCTGAAAAGTTGCCGGTTCTGCTGCTCATGTGGAACGAGTTGGATGCTCTATTTGCCACAATGAGGGCTGCATAAACCAACCCGCTGCTGCAAAAAGGACAGTTGTGTGCTTCAGCTGCGAGCGCCTGGCTGAGTCTGCAGGAAACAAGAGGATTTATGTGTTCCAAAACACACGCTGCTCCTAAGTTAAAACACTTTTTAAAAATAGTAATGTCAAGCACTGCTCAAATTAGCTGCTGAAATCTTGATTCTCTCTTTTGACATGCGAAATTTAACATTGCATTCCTTTCTCTTTCTTTCTTTTTTGCACTGAACTTCCACTCACCTCACCCCCGCCAAGGGTTTATCCACAGTGGACTGAAAGCCTTTTGTTAAGGCAGGGAGGCTTGCACCTGTTTTTGATCAAACATTTGAAACTCTGCTTCCCTTGGCTCAGAAAAGAAGCTTTTATGTGCTTAAAATTTCCAGTATCTGGAAGAAATAAAAACATCACTGTAAGGGAGCACAGGGGATCCTTTGGGGAGGATGCAAACTGTTTTCAACCTAACAGAGATAGCTTTCACCAGGTCCAATCCTATGCTGAAAAACATCAGTTTGCATATTCTTTGTATTATTAGCGTGCAGAATTATCTTCTTCCTTGTTTTTGTTTTAAATGGGCTTTTAATGTCTGGGTTCATAACAGCTCTGAAGAATCTAATAATCGATAGACCTTATTATTCTATTTTTGTTTGTGCTCATCTAACACAACTGTCAAGGATCTATTATTATCTGGGGAAAGCCAGTTAGCACAAAACATTAAAGCAAAATAATGTTGTCGTGTAGTTCTCCAAACAAACAATGCTTAACAAAAAAATATACATATCTTAGCGGAAAGTGTCCATAGAAACGAATCTATGCATGAAAATAACATATACAGATGCATCGTATTAGGGGAAATAGCTTGCAGACATGTCCACATTAATCAAAACTACATACAAACATGTTTATTGGGAAAAAATTGCACTGGAATGCTGATTAATTTTCATGAGGATTGTTTTTTTTAAACAAACAAACATAAATTGCTGCAGAAATGCAGAGAACTGAATTTAAGGTGGGCAAAATGAGAAATGGAGAGAATCAAAATGGAGAGTGACGAAGCCAGGCAGACTTCCAAATCTTGGGTGCCATGGCTGAAAACATTAAAGGAGCCTAATACATTTTGAAAGCACTGCAAGGTAGCGTTATTAAATTTAAATTGGGTAGTAGTTGTTGTTGTTTCCTCATGTTCCAGCAACCTCTCAATATCTCTTTGCTGCTTCTTTAAGTGGTAAAGTGGGAGTCAATATCCATTTGACTCCAAGTGAACAGTCATGTTAATTGTTCTTCGTTTTTTTTTAAACCTGACAATAAACTTCATCAAATGTCAGGGTCACTAAATAAAATATTCAAGTCACCATGCTTATGCAAAATCAGCACAGTTATACAATTTTATTACAGATGCTAATAGTACCTTTTTGCTGCTGAGGCTTATTGGGGAAACTTAAGTTTTCTTGGCATTGCTATTTGAACTTTTGCCAGTGAATATAAACAAACCTGCAGAAAGAAGGCTTCCCAACTAAATTAATTTGTCGTGACCAGGATTTCTCTTGGGTGGAATTGCCTTTAAGCCCCATAGAAAACTGTCGTTGCTTGGAACAGCTAAATATGACTACATATGAGCAGTGGCGTAGCGTGGGGGGTGCAGGGGGGGCTGGCCGCACCGGGCGCAACATCTGGGGGGGCGCGCGCTCGCACTCGTAGCTCTCTGCCCCCTGCTAAAATCCACGGGTTAGGGGGCGCAAATTACTTGCCTTGCCCCGGGTGCTGACAACCCACGCTACGCCACTGCATATGAGGAAGGCCACGGTATCTGGTGCTAGAAGAGACATTGCAGAAGTACATCTCTCTCTCTCTCTCTCTCTCACTCACACACACACACACACACACACACCATAACATGCAAAGCTATTTTTTTGGATAAGTGGTTGCAGGATGGGGAGTTACACTTATTTTCAAGTCTTAATAAAAGTGGAAGCAACAGCAGATTGACATTGTATTAGGAGATTTCATTGTATTATGTAAAATAAGATGGCTTTTTCCCCATTCTAAAAACAGCTTTCCTGGATTCTCTTGACCCCATGCCCCATCTTTTGTAAGAAGTTCCAGTTCGCATCTGGCTGACACTTGGCGTCCCTGCTGTAAATGTGTTTTTGTTTGATTTACAAAATGATCCAAAAATGGAAAAAGCTTTCAAAAATTGCTGAGCAGGAAGAAAGGGGGAAATTAAATAAACCTATAAACTATTATTTCAATCCTATGACCACAATCCATTTAATAGCTTGGAAGAAAAGTGGTTTTGTTCTCAGCTGGCTATTCAGAAGCATTGAGATTATTCAAATCTCTTCTTCACTGTATTATGTTGTCATTAATATTTAATTTCAGTATGCAATTTCAGCCTTATTGGATAGTAGAAATGTGTGGCACTCTTTTTTAGCAGAGTGATTCAACCAGTGGTACTGTTTTTAAGAAAGGCAAAGAAATAAAAAAATTTGGAGAAGGCCATATTTTTGGGAACAATCCTCCTCCCTCCCCCAGGTGTTCATCACAGGCTTGAAATATAGACCAAGGTACGGTATCTTCAGTTTAAGAGTGAAGATGCTTCTGAATCAACTCACACACAAAATTGATATAAATTGTAAATACAGCTACCACCCAAATGGTCACACATCTATGGGTGAAGAACCCAGGGCCCTGCTTACACTGCTAGATTACAACTTCCATCATAGTTGACCCACTGCCCATGCTGGCTTGGGCCAATGGAAGTCCGCTAATATCTGGAGGACTACATTTTTGCATGCTATTTTCACTAATATATTCATTTTAGTCCACTTTTGCCTAATATGTGCACATTGGCAGACATTGTTTGGCTGCAGAACTGCCCCAAAAAATTTGGTTAAGTCTAAATTTTGAAGGGCAGCTGTTCTTGAGTTCACATACTGCTTCAGAAAGTCCAACTCGGATAGATTCACCTTTATATGTGAACTAAATCAAAGTTCTCCCTCATTCCTAGCTGACACCTTCTCGTGCCTCATCTTGCTACAGCCTTGTTTCTCTGCATCCAAAGCAAAAACTGCTGTGTGTCTCTCAGGAGTTGTCAAAGACTTGACAAACCTTGATGAGTAGAAATGAACCAGACTTTAGAAAGGGCCATAGGAAGATGTCTTATACCAGGTCAGAATGTTCATCCAGTATTGTCCATTCTGATGGGCAGAAGTATTTTCCACCAGTTGCTTACTGATCCTTTTAAATGGAGATGCCCAGTGATTGAAGAAGTGTTGCTCCACCATCTCCTTTCCCTCTTTTTTTTTTTTTTGCTCTTTTTCTTTAAATATTTTTTTATTAATTTTTAGCATACAAAAATTTTAAAAACACACCACACAAATTATTACACATATATCCTTATTTGGACTTCCTTCAGCATCTCTGATAGTCTTCCATCTTAATTATTTCTCCTGCAATTCTTAACTTAATATTGCCTTTACATTTTCTAACAAATCATTTCTCCCTTTCCATTTTTACAATATTTCTTAAATTACTCCTCACAGAACTTCTTGTAGTCCTACAAACATAATTTGATCATCACAAATACTTTTCAAATACTCAGTAAATTTAGCCCAGTCTTCGGTAAACCTCTGGTTCCGCCGGTCTCGGATCCTTCCTGTTAGCTTGTCTAATTCTGCGTAGTCCATTAATTTCATCCTTCATTCTTCTAATGTTGGTAGTTCTTCTTGCTTCCATTTTTGGGTCAGTAATATCCTTGCTGCTGTTGGTGGTTCAGTGGTAGAATTCTCGCCTGCCACCATCTCCTTTCTCAAACCTGCTTCTCATCTTGTCTTCTGGCTCATCTCCCTTTTCAAACCCCTACCAGTCCTATCTACATAGAACCCGACTGCTTTGTAGTCTCATAATGCAACTGACTCATATCTGAGGGCTTTCGAGAACCTGTCCTTAAAATCACCGCACTATAAAGTCCCAACAAATTTAAGCTGACAAACTCTGTGTCTCCTCCTGATGTAAACAGTGCACTGTCTGGGTTTCATCATGGAAATTTATAGAGTGATTTGATCAGTTTGACCAAGGAAGTTATTTTCATTAGATTCCAGAGATACAGATTCATGGATGGGTATTTATGTAGAGTAATTCAAGTAAAGAATTAGCCAGTTCTATTTATAGGCAATAAAAGAGAATCCTACATGTTTTAAAGTTAGCCTTGCCAACTCCACTAATTGCAGCAGGCCTCTCTTATAAACCTTTTTTTACCTCTTTTTTTTCTTATTTCTTATAAGCTCAGATGGATGGACCAATCTGTCAAATAGAGCATGGTAAGCTAGTGCAACTAGTGTGGATTAAAACTTGTCATAGAATGTCGTGTAGAACCTTGAGGGGGATCATATGATCTAAAGGGATTTTGTCATCAAGGATGCTTCCAGAAGACATATCAGGTTTCCATTCTGATTTGCTTGCAGGGAGATTAGACAACATTGCCTGCTTAAAGAGCATTCATTCCGATTTATCTGTGGGGAGGCTAGATGACATCTCAAAGCAAGTGTTATCACTTTCCCAGTGCATTTCCCCATCATTTTCCTTATCCCAGAAGTCCAGTATTTGGGAGAACAGCTTTAATCAATCGAGCAACTTAAATCTGCCAGTATGTGATTGAATCCCACTCACAAAATAGTGATCATTTGAAAATGCTGTAAGATTGCATCAAACCACTCTGTGCCTGGATATTATTATTTGGGCACCATTCAAGGTCATTGAATACTTTCAACCTGAATTGCTTTGCACAGCTTTGGGCTCATCCATACTTACATTTTGCCCTGTTCTTTCCAAGCACAGGTCTGTGTCAGAGCATTTTTGTGGGGGATTTTTGCCCTGGAGCTTTCCCTTCAAAATCTCGGTCTTTAGCGCTCAATCGGAACAAACGTCAATTCGGGTTTTCTGTGGATTGCTGTTTGCTCCGACTGAGCTTCAAAGAGCGGGCCGGGCTTGGAATGAGCAGAGGGAAAGTAAGTGAAGACAAGCCTGTTTCCTTTCTCGTGATCGTATAAAGCATCAAGACTTACCCTCTTGATTTTACCATGACTCAAAAGTTGGAACTACAGGATAGTAGTTTGGAGGCAGATGATGTTATTCCGTTCTGCAGCTAAGAGATCCAGCTGCTAACCCAAAAGGGAGATCATGATAGAATCTCCTATGGGCTCCAAGCAAGATACAAATGGAGAATTACTGTATTTTTCCATGTATAAGATGATGCTTTTTTGCTAAAAAAAAAAATTGGCAAAAATTGGGTGTTGTCTTGAATGCAGAGGGGGGATGTGCAATTAATGGCAGCAGCAAGCAGGAGATTGGCAGCGGCGATTGGGCGGGTGATTGGTGGCTGCGGCAAGGCCTGCTGGCGATTGGCTGTGGCAACTGGGAAGGCAATTGGCAGCTGTGGTGAGGTGGGCAGGCAATAGGCGGCTGCGTCGAGGTGTGCGATAAGCAGCGACCGGCAGGGGGGTGATCGTTTGGTGGAAGTGACCTTCCCCACCCCCCAAAAAGCTAAGCAACTTAATTTCTCAATTTTGGATAAAAAAAATGGGGCGTCTTATACATGTAAAAATACAGTATTATAAAACACACACACCTCTACAAATGTAGAGCTCCCTTTTGCTCAGACTTGGCCCAAACAAGTAGTGATGAAATGCCTTTCAGGAAGAGAAGGGGGTGATTTATAATAATGGGCGTTAGACAAGTTTGATAGATGGATACTCAGTTTTCACAAGATGGGCACAAGTTTGATTCTAGTTTTGGGAGTTTGGAATAGTCTTTAGCACTCTAAGCTCAAGACGTAGAAACAATTCTAGATCTAAAAATTTTTGTCTGACATGGTAAAAACCAGCTTTCACCCCCCATGAGAGCCAATTTTGTGCAAAGATTTGCAGCAAATAACCAACATAGTAATGTTTAATTTTCTCAGCAACCTTAACAAACTACAGTTCTCATGATTCTCTGGGGGAAGCCAAGTGGTATGATACTGCTTTAAATTCTTTTTTTGTGAACTGCTTTGAGGTTTTGTTTTTGTTTTAAAAAATCAGCTGGGAAAATTTTTTATGAAAAAATAATAAAAGTAAATGTATATTGCAGATGAAGCCCATATCAAAATGTCAGAACCATGTCAAGGAGGGAGAGGCAAGGACATTGAAACAATAAAGGCAATGAAACTGGTTTATGTCAGGTGCCTTTAATTAAGAAGTAATTTTATACAAAATGTGACCAAGTATTTTGAATACGAACTTCAATAAAAACATATCTAAGAAAGGGAGAAGCATCCGATTTAGCCATCAAAGCACAGTAAAGGGAAAGGGAGAGTAAAGGTTTCTGCAGTAGACATTTGCTGGCTGGTTGCACTGAGTACAATCTATCAACATCTTCTGAGTTAGCCTCACTGCAGGGAATAGGCTGTGTACAAACACTTTAGAGGAAGTAAACCCTAAGTGTATAAGATGAAAGACTCCAAAACAAGAGAACAGAAGAAGAAAATAACACAGATCCTATCCATTTATCCACTGTCAGTGCATGAAAGCAGAGATTTTAAAAAGATGCTTCTCTAGGCCTTAGGGCATTCTCTTTCATGGGCCAAAAAAATATGGAAAGTGACATTACTTGTCTGTTAAACTGAAAATATCTGCTTCTTGAAGTTGTCAACACAGAGAAGAGGACCTGAACTAAAAAAAGGTCACACTTCACATTATTCAGCTTTTATAAGATTGCAAATATTTCCTTTCAAATGCCAAAATGTGAATCAGAAATGCCTTCATGCATGCAGAACTTGTGCTCAATCATAGCGTTTTGTTGCTTTTTAAATACCAAATGTTTTTTCTAATTTAAAAAACCACTCTGAATTTATTTTACAAATATTAAAGTGACTCAAAAAACTTGTAAACGTAGCCATAAACAGATCGCTCACAAACAGTTACCAGAACTTCAAGAGGCTTTCTTCTGCTAAAATCTCTTCAGCCTCTTGCCATTTTGAACTGTCAGTATCCCAAGTTGAATAACTAGCAGTGTCAGGAAGCTGCTTGTTACACAAGAGTCAATTCACATGGAACATGGCAGCACAGCGACGCAGCATGACAGGTGCTGCTACGGTAAACACCGTGTGATGGAGAGATGCATAGCCAAAGATGTCACAGTGACCCACAAGTTATCCTGAGCTCTGGAGTGTGCATCTGAGTGTTTATAGATGCACATATTTAACCTGCCTACATCACTGTTTTACCACAAACACCCATGTGAGAGAGAGATGGGGACACAGAAGCAGCATTTCCTTTAGTGTTCCCCCATATTTTCTTATTTTCCATAGCAACACAGATGGACGTGTCTTTGGAACAGATACTTAGAAGAAGTCTCTTAATTTGGTTTGATTAATTGTTGCAATCTATGCTTCCTGCAGAGCACATTCAGAGAACAGGAGATTGGATGTACAGAAAGTGGACTGAAGTAGAGCTTATGTAGATGAAGAGGAATTTTCAGGTTTTAGTTTATACACTAGTGTGAGGTCAAGCAAACAGAAATCTCAAGGTTGCGATAAGCTACCTGGAGGAGGCTACTAGCAAGTGCTGTTACAAAAAGCACTGAAAATAAAGAGAGGATGCCAGGTTTGCTTTTTTTGTCCTACAGAAGTAGTCCGATGCAAACTTTGTGGGATCTCCATGAGTTGGCAAAAAGAGCCACTGCCTTGGGTCAATACTCCAGAAATTCAGTTATTGGGATTTTAAATCGCAAGAATTTAAAGTCAGAACGTCAGTCACCTTTGGCTTTGGATTGGACAGATCACTAGTTGTGCGTAAAGGGAAATTAAGGCTCGAAGGTGATAGGTATAGCATTGAAGCAAGATGGAAAACCGCGACGCATTGTCAGACGGCAGTTCTACTCACACACGTACATTTTAAACAGCTGACAACAATGAGACCTGGTCTACATATGCAGCAGAAAGAAGGAGGTGCTAGAATCCTGAGGTGGTGGATTGGACTGTATAATTTCAAGCTATAGCGGAGGGGTGTCATTTTTGAATGACCAACCCATCATATAAATAGCTCTATGCAAGTTTTTTAAAAAAGCAGCTAACAAAAACATCAGGGTGTGTGGGTGTGACATGTTGGGAATTCTAGCCTCACTAAGGGATGCAGCACCAGAAATTAGTCAAGATATCTTCAAGAGAAGCTTATTACTACTACCACTACTACCATTGTTATTATTACTGAAACAATTTAAAAAAATCCTCTCGGATAAGGTGGCTGGATTCAAGAGGACAGAATGCCAACACCTTTAACCACCTTGTCATACAAGGTACACCTGATGAAATCCCCTCTTCTACACAACTAATAAAGGATGTAGGACCCCTGGTCCTCTTTTGAATTTGACCACCCTACAAGTTTCAAACATGGTGGATTACTGTAGAGTTTTCTTTTGTGGGAGGGGCACGGAAGAGGCAATTGACACTCCTACAGACTGGTGTGCAATGCCACTCTTAAGAGGAATGCTAAGAGGTCTCAAGAGAATCGGTTGTTTTGCAAGGTTGTATTCACCCAAAATATTCTTACTGAGTTATTTTTCAAAGATAAAAGAGAAGCTTCATTGAAATGTATTTGTGGGGTTTTGTCTTCTCTCTTGCCATGTCCCTCTCTGCATTGGCTTTGCATTTAGGCAAATTATTTTCCCAAGTACAGCTAGGGGAGTTGGTTTGAACAGCCTCCTTTGTAAAAGCTTTTCCATTTCAAAAATATTTCATACCACATTACCAATATTGGCATTAGAAATAAGTTGGTCAAACTAAACATACCTATACAAAAATAAAAGTGTAAAAATCTGTAGCCTTAATTTTCTGTGTAGTTTATTTGAAACATAAGATTAATTTTGGTTTTTGAGCTTTGTGCTTCAGCAGAACCTAGGCCTATGGTGTTTTGCCGCTGCACCATCTCCACGTAAATTGCTTTCTTTAAGTCATGTTGCAGCCCATAAGGTGTAGTTTTGTATATGAAATGAAAATAGGTGCCTCTGTCAGGTGGCTTCAACTTCTCTTTCTCTCTCTAGGTCAGATCCCTCCACCTTGTCCTTAAAACACATAACACTAATTAGGAAATGTATCTTGTCCCATCTCCAATATAACAATTCACCCTATAGAATCATAAAGGAAGAAAACCATACTTATAACACTGGACAATTCCAAAATACAAATATCCATATGGTTTTACAAAAAAGTGTAAATACAAAGGCAACATTTAAAACAGTTGGAAAAAATATTAGTTTGAAAGATCAAATAGAAGCCAATACCAATAAAATAAAATAAAGTAGACTGGAAGAGAGATGTTCCTTTTCTCTTCCTCCAAAACTGAGCTGAAGCTATTTTAGTCCTTTACCAGTTGTCTAGAAAATCAAATCCGGTCTTCAAGATAACATTATTTGCATTGCTCTGCAGAGACACAAAAATTAGACAAAGTGAATACTTAAATCCTTGAAACTAAATTAACCCTAATCAATAACATACACATATATACAATAAAAGGTGCTTCCTGGCACAGGTTTAATATTGCAAGCAGATTGTTGGGAAACAGATTCCCCCCCCCCCCCCCGTTTTTTTATTTTCCTCAGAAAGGAAAAATTTAGATTAAATTGGGGTAGCTGGCATTTTAATAGCATTATATGGACACTGTAAAACAAAAACAAAAAACCCAAACCCCATAAAAGCACCCAAAATTACATGTGAGCATTATAGTCCCCTGTCACCGCAAGTAGTGCTATGGAATTCGAAATTTGCATCGGAAATCTTACAGGGCTGGATTTGGGGGAGGAAGATTTCAATCTCTGGTTGCTTGTGTGCGTGCTAGCAGAAAAACCTAACCTCAAAACCAGGTGCTGGGAACATTAGGCCTACCAGATGCTGCTGAACTACAACTCCCATCATCCTTGGCCACTGGCTATGCTTGCTGGGTCTCCTGGGAGTTGTAGTTTAGCCATCTGAAGGGCCAAAGGTTCCACTCCCCTGCTCTAAACCAAGTCATGCAGGGACTCGTACAGGATTTCAGGCGATTCAAATGGCAATGTCGCTACTATATATACAGTTGTACCTTGGAAGTCGAACGGAATTCATTCTGGAAGTCTGTTTGACTTCCAAAATGTTCAAAAACCAAATTGTGGCTCCTGCAGCCAATGAGAAGCTGCGGAAGCCGCGTCGGATGTTCAGATTCCGAAAGAACGTTAAAAAACCAGAACAGTCACTTCCGGGAGCCAAAACATCCGAGTTCCAGGGCATTCGGGAACCAAGGTACGACTGTATATTAAAAACATAATTTGAAAATGCATTAGCATTTATGTTGGAGTTGGATTAAATTGGCAGGGGGGGAAAACAAGCTTAGTGTTTAGAATTGTATGAACTGCTAATCTTCTCGAGCAACATTTGCAGAAGGGTGGACTTTTGTTTTGTTTTGCATAGCACTCAAATAGACAAAGCAAGGGATTAAAGACCAGCTTTTACCTGCACTTCTGAAAGGAAACCACTATCAGCCTCCTCACTTTTGGTCTCAGTTGATGAGAGTTGTTCCACTGGCTCAGGACAAACATCAGGAGATGGACTCGGCTGGCCAGGTTGAGGTTTTTCCCATTCTATTGAAGTTGCAGCAAGAACGGGGGTGGTCAATTTTTCAGGTTTGCTAGCACTAGGCTTCTCTGCTTTGGTTGCCTCTTTTGGAGCAGATTCTTGCCTGTAGTAAGGCTGGAGGGTCTTCTCTCCTTTCTCCATGGACTTGATCTGGCTTGGGGTCAGAGAACAGAACTCAGACTGTTCTCCGTCACACTTCGAGCGCTCAGCATTGATCTTCCAGAATGACGACTCCTCCTCTTTCCTAGCTGGCAGAAGCCCCTCTGAGTTAGGCGTTTTAGCACCTTGTGCGGGCTTGGGGGCTGGGGGCCCTGGAGCGGTTTTGGTGGTCTGCTTTGGTTCGCTCTGCAATGCCACTGCACTTGGCTCTTGTATGGACAGAGAAGCAATGCTGAACTCCATCTGACTCTGTTGGGGATTAGAAAGAATTAATGTCAACTCTCTTTGCATGAGAAAACGCACGCAGTGGAGAAGTTTAGAGAGGAATGGTGGTGGCTGTTTTAGAGGTTATGGGTGAGGATCTGGCAGACTGTGCCACAGCTTACCTGGTACAGTGGTACCTCGGGTTACATACACTTCATGTTACAGACGCTTCAGGTTACAGACTCTGCTAACCCAGAAATATTACCTTGGGTTAAGAACTTTGCTTCAGGATGAGAACAGAAATCAAGCAGCAGCGGGAGGCCCCATTAGCTAAAGTGGTGCTTCAGGTTAAGAACAGTTTCAGGTTAAGAACGGACCTCTGGAACGAATTAAGTTCTTAACCCGAGGTACCACTGTACTTACTGCCTGCTGCAGGTAAGCTGTGGGCAGAATCTGGGACGGGCACACAATTTTGACAGTTAGCACAAACATAGCCTAGGTTTTGTGCCAAGTAAAGGGGGATTCTGCAACCTCTAGAAACTGTGCAAATAAGACAGATTTGCCATGCACTTGCTTATAAGATGCAATCCATTATGCCCAACGAAGAGCCAAGCAGCTGTTAGAGAAGGGGTATCAGATACTACAGATTTAGCTTCCTCTGACGAATGGCCCACAATTATCTAAGAAGTACACAGCATAAAAGGAACTATCATAAAGGGCCATGAAACAAACAAACAAAAACACACCACACATAACAGAGAAAACATTTTTGGATGGTAATCAATTTCACTCCTACGCAAGGTTGGCCATGCGCATTACTACACAATTCAGGTTTCAAATCTAGTCTGAACATCAGGACACTCTCCATCATGCGTGAATTGACTGGCTCCACAATTGTAGGAGCATTGCTCAAACCCTAGTTGAGAACATGCAGGAACAAACAGATATAGCTTAAAGCATAGGGTGACTGACGTGATTCTTGAGATGCTGTAGTACTACAACGCCCATCATCCCTGGCCACTCACCATACTGGCCGGGACTGATGAGTGCTGGAGCCCAACAACATCTGGAGGACCATGGGATAGTCATGCCCAGTTTAAAGTAACTTGAGAAAACTTGTGCCAGTGGCTTGCAACGTTAGAGGCCAAATGATGTGTTTTCTTGGCAAAGAGGCAATTCAAGCCCAGCTTTTGCTCCACTTTTACTCTAACCAGGCTCACTTCTGCTTTTGGAGTCTAGGTTTACATGATGGAGAAAGCTGGACCTTTTCGCTGCCCGTCATCTTATCCCTTGCAAAGCCTACTTTCCATCCCACCAGCATTATTATGTTTCACTAATATTCCTTCATAGTACATAACAGCTTGATCAGTTTTCAGGAGGTCTTTAATGTAAGATATAGGAGTTGGGTCTTTAGTGTGGTGGCAATCGACCCTTTGGAACTTCCTCCCGGAGTTCCATTTCTATTGTCTTTCTGACCCCAATTGAATTATTTTTATTTCATTTATTGAATTTGTATGTATACCACCATAGATCTCAGGGCGGTTCACAACATAGAATAGGGAACCAGGCAGAAGGCTTTCTCAGTAGTGGCGCCCACCCTGTGGAACACCTTCCCATCAGATGTCAAGGAAATAAACAACTATCTGACTTTTAGAAGACATCTGAAGGCAGCCCTGTTTAGGGAAGTTTTTAATGTTCAATGTTGTATTGTGTTTTCAATATTCTGTTGGGAGCCACCTAGAGTGGCTGGGGAGACCCGGCCAGATGGCTGGGGTATAAGTATTATTATTATTTAGACCTTCCTTCTTCAGGAAGCCTCTTAAGTGGGTATCTTTATCTCATACCAGATTAGAAATTGTTTTTCTTGTTGATGTTCTTACTCTGAAATCACTTTGAGATATTTTATGGGAAGCGATTCATAAACAGAGACCAAAGAAAGAAAGAAAGAAAATTAAAAAGCGAAACAAAGCATACAGAGAGGGGGAAGGAGTGGATGAGTTAGTCCCCCTGGTAGAATGAGTTTCAACAGCTTCCAGATATTCCAAACTGAAAGCACACAAACCACATGTACTGTTTCTGGCCATGTGCTCAAGCAGCAGAAGGTAATGTATGGCTTGGGCGATGAAGTTTCCGGCCTGGCAAGATTTTCTTCCACTAGAATAACTGGCCAGCAGGAGCACTTCCATGCAGTGGCAGTCTGGGGTTCTGCACACTGTGGGGCAGGGAAGCTCTGGCAGACCAAACGCTTTATATTGCTGAGTTCTGAAATTACAAAATTCAAGGTCACGGTTCTGGACTTCTTCAAAATAATCTGCCTAAACACTGATTTCATCCACAACTTTATCCCTTCCTCTCATGTTTCCCTCTCATATTTCTGGCCTATTCCCAAGGCAGCTGATTTAGATCCGCAGTCCAAAACAGCCAGAGGGCACCAAGTTGGCAATGGGTGACTCAGTGCAAATGGAAAGGCACAACGGGCTTCAGTTGCCACTGCTGGCAATGAAGAATTGCCAATATTTTTAAAGCTCTGTCCCCAAGGCAATTCAGGTTCTGTGGACAGAGGGGAGAACAACAGGAGCTGACTAACTGACCTCTTGGTCTTGCACTTCATTGTACATTAATGAAAGGTTTATTCCAGTATTGTCTATCTACAACCATTTATTACTGTATTCATTTATTTAAGGCATTTATGTACCACTTAATCATTATTTACTGATTATATAATTATTTTTATACCACCTTTTAATAAAACTCTCAGGTTATTTTACACCCGCTAACTCTAACGTGGGATTGGGCAACCTGTGGCATGCCAGATGTTGCTAGGACCAACTCCCACTGGATCCAGCCAGCACAGCCACTGACCAGGAATGATGGGAGTTGTAGTCCAGCAACATGGAGTGCCACAGAGTCTGCTTTCTTTGTTCTAATGGCTAGAAAGGAGGCTGTGGAGGCTGTGCCAGGGTTCTCAAGAGAGGTTTCTGTGGCCAGCTTCTTTCGCCCTAACTGCAAAATGGTGGCAAATGCCCTAGGCAACCAGGCGCGTGTTGAATTATAAGGCTGGCTCCCCATCAAACTGAATGAAAACTGGATCTCTGCTAACCAGCTCTCAACTATGCACTAAAAACAGAGAAGGCCACAAGAATTCACAGAGTTATTTTTATAGCTTATTCACTGGTTGGGAATGTGCAGTATTTCGTTAAGCAGATAGCGTGCACAGCCAAAACAAGCTGTTTGGCTTGGCAACCTCAAAATAGAAAAAGGAAAAAACCCACCGGCAAATACTGAAACAAAGCCTGTAGGACAAGAGCTTACCACACCCACTAAAAACTCCTTTAAGCTCAACCTGTAGTATTTCAAGAAACAAAATTGCTGAGACGGAAGAGAGGAACCTATAGTTGGCTGACTGACAAGAGTACGTCTGCAGTACAATCATATACGTGTCTACTCCGAAGTAAGCCTAACAGAGTCCAGTGGGACCTACTCCGAGTAGCTGTGTCTAGGATTGCGGCCTAAGTCTCAGCTGATTGGACAACCACTAAAGTATGAGGATTTCCTGCAAAGAACACAACGCCCTGCACCTCAGAACTTCAACAAAACCAAGATTACAATGCATCACTGAAACGGTACACAAAATAGCCTCTGACCTGCTGCTAGCTCCATACAGTCTCACCTTGGAAGTCGAACGGAATGCGTTCCGGAAGTCCGTTCGACTTCCAAAACATTCGGAAACCAAAGTGTGGCTTCCGATTGGCTGCAGGAAGCTCCTGCAGCCTATTGGAAGCCCTGTCGGACGTTTGGCTTCCAAAAATAGTTCGCAAACTGGAACAGTCACTTCCGGGTTTGCAGTGTTTGGGAGCCAAAATATTCGAGAACTAAGCTGTCTGAAAACCAAGATATGACTGTATTTCATTACATTTATTATTATAATTTTATGTCACCTTTTCCCCCAGGAGCTCAAGGTGACAGACATGGTTCTGACCCCTGCCTGTTATGCTTATATAACAATTTGGTGGGGTAGGTTAACCTGAAAGACTGTGACTGGCTCAAGATCACTCACTGATCTTCATGATCGAGTGGGGACTTGACCTCTGTTCTCCCAGTTCTTAGTACAGCACTTTAACCACTACACCACAATGGCTCTCAAATAGTTGCCGCAACAATGAAGAACCCCTTCGTCAATCACTTCAGGCATTTATATGCAGGCCACTCAGGGAACTTAAGACCATCAGACAGTTTGAGCCACCGACTCAAACTACAAATAAGATGATACTGCAGCTCCTTAGGCTGTTTGCCTTCAGATCCAGAAATTTAACTGGGCGTTGGGAGTCTCCCCCGTCCCATGCTGTCTCCTTGTGTGAATGTGAGCACAGCGGATAAGCACTGAGGTGATACTAGGATGGAGATGTGCAGCTATTGATGCTCTTTCATGTGAATCTAAGGGTCGTTTCTGCCAGGCTGAGACTGCCTCCCTGCCTCCACATGCTGTGAACTGGTCTAATGTTGGCCACACAGACTGGATACCACTGCCTGCGTGGCTTGTTGCCATATCGAGGCTAGTTGCTGCCAGGAAAAACGGGCAATAGTATTGGGGATGCTAAGTCCCTTTGCACATGTGGGAATTCAAACAGATTCCAAAAAGATTCCGAACAGATTCCAGAGAAAAGCTTGCATCCCACAGAGAAATGGTAACTTGAAAGAAGGAAGAGATTTAAATACACTGGTGCTCTTTACCAAATCAAATCATTCATCCATCTAACCCCGGAGAGTGTGCTCTGATTGGCAGCAGCTCTCAGGCAGAGTTTTAAGTCGATTTCCCGGTCCTGCTACTTAACTGGAAGTGGCAGCAACTGAATCCTGAACCCTCATTCCAAGCACATGCTCTACCACAGAGCTATGGGCCCGAATTACTGCCAAAACCAATGTTTCCATTTCACCCCCACAGTGTCATTCATCTTTTTTAGAAACCTCTAGTCTACACCAATCTACCCAAACTGTGGGACGTTGCTGCTCGTATTTTTGAACACGCATAACCACAGCTAACAACCAGGTAGGCCAAGCATTATGTTTTGAAAGCAGGAGTGACAAAAACATATTTGCAGTAAAAGGAGCAAAGAAATAAATTAAAAATTCCAACATTTCTCAAAACAAAGAAACGGCTCTATCTTTGGCCAGCTCTCTTTTGAACGTGTTGATTTAGTAACATGATCAAGCTCCCAAAATATGGACAGCTGTAGGAAATTGTGGCTTTGGGGTCATGACTTGCTGCAGCCCAAGCCCTGCTGTGTTAGAACTACACAGCTGGCATGCTCTGGAGGACCCAGGCTGGCATGAAGGGGGAAAGGGCTTCAGGAGACCCTCCCCGCTCACTGCTTTTCTGCTCCGGGCTGCACTCTCCAAGGCTGCTTCTCGAGGGAGGGGGGAAGTATGAAACTGCTTATAATGTGAAGCTTGGCTCCAAAACTGGAGATCTTTTGTGCCATCATCTTCCCCCAAGCAAAATGGATTCAATTCAAGCAGGGAGCTCGGGGGAGGCCATTCTCTGTGGAATTCCTGGTACCTTCCATTATGTAGTCTCCACTGTATACAGAAAATATATTTTAGGATCTAACCTATTCTCTTGATTGTGATTTGGTTTAACTGTGAAGGGCAGGTAAGAAATCTAAGTAATAATATTGATAAGCTGGAACCAAGATGATCAAGGGACTGGAAACCAAGCCTTATGAGGAACGCTTGAAGGAGCTGTGTATGTTTAGCCTGTGTATGTTTAGGTTTAGTTTCAATTATCTAAAGGGCTTCCAGATGGAGGATGGAGCAAGCTTGTTTTCTCCTGCTCTGGAGGTAGGACCCAAACCAATGGAATCAAGTTACAAGAAAGGAGATTCTGACTAAATGTCAGGACGAACTTTCTGACAGCAAGAGCTGTTCGACAGTGGAAACAACTCCCATGGACTCTCCCTCTTTGGAGGTTTTTAAGCAGAGGTTAGATGGCCACCTGTCATGGATGCTTTGGTTGAGATTCCTCATGGTCCCTTCCAACTCTACAATTATATAAAAATAAAAACAGTAACTGCATCAGCCACAGAGCTACATATATATCACTGCTTATAAAAGGCAAAGGGAGGGAATGAAACAAAAATGGAATAGAACATACTGGCGCTTCTTATGCCTGCTCCTACACTATGCATTCTGTAGAAACGTCAAAAAAGAACTCTTGGTGTATAAATGGAAAGTACCACCTAAAAAGGGTAAGAAAGGTAGAGCAGAACTTTTCACACTCAGTGGCTTTTTGGGGTCCTCCATCTGCCCCCACCACTACAACTACAACAGTGGTCTGTAACAAATGTTCAAAGGTGGGCTGGCAGATTGCAACCTGGAGAATATGCCTGCCGGGTTCAAATGCCCTGATTTGATGGAGCAAAACAAGGCAGGCAAGGCCTTTTCCACCCTTTGCTTCCCCATGCCTTGTGACCACCCATCCACACCCTTCCAGTGGTGATCTGCTCTTGCAAAGTGCAGAACAGGACTAACAGGCGAATTGGGGAGAATTGTGGCCACCTCTTTCCAGCTATATCAGGCAATTTTAAGCAATTACATTCTGCTGGTGGCAACCTGGAAACAACATGTGGAAGCTCAAACAGGTGATCTTTTCACTCAAGGTGTAAGTTGCTTTGAGAACTAAACCCAGGGTGGCACTCATTAAATTTCAGTCAGAAATTAATGGACCTAACGTAGTCATGTTCATGAATTTCAGTGGGTCTACACTGCATAAAACTCAGTTGAATGCCACCCCCACTGAAGTCAGTTCCTTTTCATAAAGACTATTTATTCCCTGGCATTCCAGCTACCTGCTGTCAACATCATATTCATAAAGTGACACCAGAAATTTATTCCATTTGGTGAGTGGGGGAAGCTTCACAGGAAGGACAGCAAAAAGGAGTCTACAACTAGAGCTATATTATTTTTCCATTTTAAAGAATCCCATTAAAGGGACCTTTAAACAAGATGAATTCTATCCTCCCACATCCTCAACATTATGCAGTCATTTTCCAGGTCAGTCTTTCCACGGAATAATAATATACTTGCCATTTAGATGCTGCTTCCTGAATGCCCAAAGCTCTCCACATTTATTCTCTCAGTGATCCTTATAGCCCGGTACAGCGCAGCAAGTATTACTGTGACCGCTGAGCAGTGGGAGGGAGAGGCTTGCCCAAGGTACAATTTGTGAACCCTGCTTGTTCACAACTTGCCAGTTTAACCACCATGCTGCACCAGTTTAGTTGCGAGCAGGTTGTCCGTTATGCCAAACACATTTTTTCTAAACCATAGCTGAACTACTTACATTTCAAAGAGCACAATCTAAGACAGGCTTCCTCAACCTCGGTTCTCCAGATGTTTTGAGACTACAATTCCCATCATCCCTGACCATTGGTCCTGCTAGCTAGGGATTATGGGAGTTGTAGGCCAAAAACATCGGGAGAACCTAGTTTGAGGAAGCCTGTTCTAAGAGCTATAACTAGTCACACTGAACACAATGGCATCCAGTTTTGAGAGCTAGACACTGTAGATAACAGCTTTAGAGTGTTAGACTTTGCCCTTTGAGATCTGGGATCAAATCTTTGCCTAAGCATGAAATTCCTCGGCCTTGGGCTGCTTAGCCCTACACCTAATCTACCCTGAAGGGTTTTTCCGAGGATAAAGCAGGGGGTTATGTTTACTTAAGTGGGTCTAACTCTGACTTGGTTGGCAGCAATGCAGTATTATTAAGAAATCAATAGCCATTTTTGTATAGCGTTGCAAGAAGTGATATCCAGTGAGCTCACACAATATTAAATGGCCTGCACACTAACTGCAAGGGAAAAAACTACTACAGTGGTGCCCCGCAAGACGAATGCCTCGCAAGACGGAAAACCCGCAAGACGAAAGGGTTTTCCGTCTGCAGAGGCGCTTCGCAGGATGAATTTCCCTATGGGCTTGCTTCGCAAGACGAAAAATGACGAAAAAAATCGAATTTTTTTTTTGCTCCAAAACCCCTTATTCTGAATCGCTAAGCTGCTAAAAGCATTTTAGCAGCAAAACCGCTAATCCCCCCCCCCTAAAAAAGCCGTTTTTAGCCCTTTTTTAGCCAATAGCGCTAATAGCGCTACTCCGTCAATGGGCTTGCTTCGCAAGACGAAAAAACCGCAAGACGAAAAGACTCCCGGAACGGATTCTTTTCGTCTTGCGAGGCACCACTGTACCGTTAACATGGTATAACCCTAACCATGACAGGAGTGTCAATTAGGCTTAGTAAAACTTCCAAGCTGAACCAACATGAGAATAACATAAGTTAGCAAAATTACCTTGGTTTCCCAGGAGAAAGGAGCAGAGTGTTCATCTTGCCAGGTGATATCCTGGAACACAACGGAAGAATAATTATGCACAAGTAAGCATGTAGACTTTTAAACGCCAAAGAGATGACATTTTATAGTAGACCTTAATTATATGTAATACAGTTGAAGGATTTTACAAAATCTCTGCTTTAATCAGCTAACAGATAGGGAAGGACAAGAAGTAAAATAAGAGGCACTCTCTCGATGAAAACTCTGAAGGGGACGGGCTCTCACTTCGTATGCTGATTTGTAGACTAAATCCACAACATCACATGCTCAAATATCTGAATGTGCTTTTATGACAGAATATTCACTTTGCTCTAAAGCGGAGCTCTAAAGAGACACTTGCTGATTCATCTTATATCAAAAAAACTTTATACACTCAAAGAATTGTGGGATTTGAAATTGTGGGAGGATGTTGATGCAGCCGGCATTCCATGTTTACTGCCTCAGATGCTCCCTTCAAAACTGACTCGATTATTAAGAAGCAAATATTATTCCCCTTGCTTTTAGCCTCTCTATGCAGAGCCCATCTGGGTTATTTCTGGCTCACATGTCACCCTTCATGTGAACTCAAAATAAAAAGCTGGAAGCCAGAACTTCTGCTGCTGATACACAAAACAGAACAGAATTCTTCTCTAGCTCAACTGCACTGACAGGAAATGTTATTTTGGCCTGGATCTAGCATATTCTCTCTATTGCATTAGCTTATTGAAGTTTTTCGACTGTTACACACAGCACTGCAGTGTATGTCTGTGAGAATGTGTACAATTGCTGAATAAGGGCAGCTATCCACAGGAGAGACAGCATTTTGGAGCCCCATTTTTGCATTGTAGTGTATTACGTTTCAAAACAGGATGGGGAAATTATCATGTTTGGTTTTAAAAAATGTTGCCCCCCATCCCCTAGCTGTATGTGTTGGGCAAAAGTAGTTTCTCTTCACACAAACAAAGAGGTAGGCTTCTGCCGGGTGTTCGTGTGTGTTTGTGTTTTGCATTGAACTTTCATACTGGAAAAAAATAACTTTATGTTTGAGAGTAACCAAACTTCTGCGTAGACCTGCCCACATTTGGGAATTCTAATCAGAGGTGATCTTTATTCTGGATTAGAACACTTTTGTGCTGACTTCACCATCATGGGCTCAGACCCTATGCCCTGACAGGAACATAGCCTTCGAAAGATTATTCAGGTTTTGGCATGTCTCCAGGGAAAAAGAATGCCAACGTTATGGGGAAGCCACTGGGAACACCTCTCTGCACCTTCACAATCCCAACTTTGTACACTCACGATAATCTTAAAAATTGTATCCCTGCCTATTTTAGAGGTCATGCTTAGACACAGATGTAGTCTCTTGGGTTGGGTATGCTAGCTCCATGCTATTTATTTATTTGTTGGAAATGCGTTGAGATCCAACACGGCACACAGATGATTAGCAGAATAAGAGAAAGGGGAATATATAAATGTTTTGATTAATGTTCCAGCACAGCTTAGAATAAGTCTCTTGGGAGGAGTATAAGCCATCAAAATTGAATCCTTTTCCCCACCTCCCCCACCATGCTCAGGAAATGGAGCGCTTTCTCTAAAGAGATGCCAAGGATTTAGGCTTTCGTTCACCCGGCAGCACATTTAAGGAGCTGGAGTCTTTGTTGGCCTCTGCTTATCTGAATTCATGACAAAAATGCCATCCACAAACAATAATCCGGTCACGGAGCTAACCTCAGCCGCCAGCTGCAAAGCATCAAATGCAGAAAAGTATGCAACTAACAGAGACTTCTTCCAAGCAGCTTGTTTTGAAAAAGACATTGGAATTCTAAGATGCGAGAGACAGTGGTATCGTTCGTTCCCGATGGCGAATGACATAAGCAGGGATCTGACCATTTATCAGCGCTGAAGCGCCAAATGACTGCTCTGTTATCCAAGCCAGCACAAAAGATTACTCTGTTGGCAACTGAGGCTGTGCACACACGCCAGTTTACTCGGCATCCAGTGCACCCCTGCCACTGTTTTTGGAAGGAGTCTACGCATTACTTTAGCCACAATCCATATCAATTCTGTTGTTTCTTACGAAATCTTGCATTTTGAAACATTTTCCCCACCCCCAAACCAGCTTCAATCTGAATTAAGAAAAAGAACGACTAAGCTGTCTTTAAGCCAGCAATTTGCTCACAGCCTATAAATGCCTTACAGCAGCAGTTCATAACATAATAAAGGACAAATTTAATAAATAAGAAGGAGTATTATAAAAATAATATTGAGAAAATGTGAAAGAAAATACTACAAAGGAGTCTGGAGAGCAGAAGCCAAGGGTTCTTCTGCCTCTTCTTTTTCAAAAAAGCAATTTATTCCAAAATTTACTTTCCCGGTACTCAGTTGGTTGTTACACACACAGGTTTCACTACAAACACTGGAGGAAGTGGGAGGCTGTGTTTATCATCATGTGCGATTATGAAAGTCCCAGCTTGCCAGGAGAACCTTGAATGGGAAACGGCAGTAAGTGTTGCATTATTACAACTCCTCAGCAGATAAGCTCGTTTTGCCACATGCATGAGCCTAGACTCATAGACTTGTAGAGTTGGAAGGGACCATCTAGTCCAATCTCCCGCAATGCAGGAATCTTTTGCCCAATGCGGGGCTTGAACCCACAACCCTGAGATTAAGTGTCCCATGCTCTACCAACTGAGCTATCCTAGAATATAAGCCTTAACACTCCATTACCTAGCCTTCACTGCTCTTTTTGAGTAAGTACGGTACTTCCCTGTTGACCACATGGGCAGGATTGTTGGCTCCTGCGCAGACCACAGACTGCTAAATCCATTTCAAGTAACTGTAATTGCTACCTGTTTGAAAGCAGTACAGTGGTACCTCTGGTTATGAATGCTTCGGGTTACGAACTCCGCTAACCCGGAAGTAGCTGCTCCTGGTTGTGAACTTTGCTCCAGGATGCGAACAGAAATCGTGTTCCAGCGGGAGGCCCCATTAGCGAAAGCGCACCTCAGGATAAGAATGGTTTCAGCTTAAAAATGGACCTCTGTAACGAATTAAGTTCATAACCAGAGGTACCACTGTATCTAGAATATGAAAGCTTTCTCCATCTTATGAAAACAAACAGTTAACAATAACAGACCCAGCAAAGACGAGTTAGCAATATGATGTGCGGAAGGTGGTGTATTTCTGTTGATAGTTAAGAACAGGCATAGCCAATGTTGTGCCGTTGACAGAGTGGCAGACTATAACTCCCATCAGCCCCAGCCTGACATAAAGCATCTGGGCAAAATACCAAAACAACATAACCATCCTAGAACAATATACAAACACACAAAAATCTTCAAGCTGGTGTGGATTGAAACATTCACCACAGAGAGTTTCTCACCTATACCTACCTAATCTAGCAGAACTCACAGAATGAACTAAGACCACCACATAATGGAATGTCCTCATCCATTTTCTTCAGAGGATGGCTTCCAAAGTAATCTTATTTCAATCCAGTTCACCCTACTTGGAAATGGCATTCCTCTTATTTAATTCAACCTACAGAAACTCAAATGTAAGAATATATTAAACTGGTAATAATAAGCTCTATGGAAACAGAAAAGCAAGAACTGCTGGTTTTCTGCCTCCACATAGATCCCCAGGGCAACCCAAATATATTTTTCTACACTGCGTTCCAACTGAGGATCACAAAGAGCTCATTGAACATTTAAGAGTACCACAAATGGATTTGCCACATATGGTCAGGGGTGTTTGCGCACCTTAGCTGTACAAGCTTGAGACGTGCTGTCATGTTGTCCCACCTTACAACATTTAGGGCTCCTTAGTTTAGAAAATGGGGAAAAATGGGGACGCGGGTGGCGCTGTGGGTAAAAGCCTCAGCGCCTAGGGCTTGCCAATCGAAAGGTCGGCGGTTCAAATCCCCGCGGCGGGGTGCGCTCCCGTTGCTCGGTCCCAGCGCCTGCCAACCTAGCAGTTCGAAAGCACCTCCGGGTGCAAGTAGATAAATAGGGACCGCTTACAGGCGGGAAGGTAAACGGCGTTTCCGTGTGCTGCGCTGGCTCGCCAGATGTGGCTTTGTCACGCTGGCCACGTGACCCGGAAGTGTCTCCGGACAGCGCTGGCCCCCGGCCTCTTAAGTGAGATGGGCGCACAACCCTAGAGTCTGTCAAGACTGGCCCGTACGGGCAGGGGTACCTTTACCTTTACCTTTTTAGTTTAGAAAAAAATGTGAGTAACTTTTCCCCACTGGAGAGTCCAACCAGATGATCATTTCTGTTGTCCTCCTTCAGCTCTACAATCTCATTCTGCCCATCTCTCAGAGACTTAGCCTTAAACATGAATTATTTAAAATGGAAAAAACAACTTCTCCTCAGTTCTTCATATCATGGAAGGCGGGGGAATTACTTGTTCCATATTGGTTTTGACTTTCAGCTAAGTAACAGAAAACATTCCAGGGTTTTTTTTAAGCATCATTTTTAGATACCCTCAATTCTGATCTAAATACTTCAAATAGCACTTGGGGGCGACGGGGACGATCCTATGCAACAAGACCAATTGGGAGTTAATTCAAGCTCCACTCACTTTAAATCACATGTGATTACAAGATGCAGATTAGTTTGCCATGCGACTGGAGAATTGGAAAAATAGTTCTGACGGTGGTTGCCTGACAGAATTAAGAGTTACGAAAACAAAGTCATAATGATGCTGTGCAGCATGCAGATAATCAAAAAGCCCAGTGGATTAAATGTGTATGTCTGTGATGTATTCAAAATATACTTTTAAGCAGGGGCTGGACAATAGCCCTGCTATCTTGCAAGCAAGATGCGCTCAAGTCATTCCTCCCAGTGTTGGAGGAGTAAATAATCTCCTCCGCAGCTCCAAACAAGGGTGGGGGCCTGCCATTTGTGCTAGCTCCCTGCATGCAAGCAGAGTACCAAACCCAACCTCTGCCTTCCCACCCCACAGCTCCCCAACAAAGGCCAGTCTCTTCTGCATCTCACTGCCTCCAAGCGGGAGAGGGTTGGCTGAGATTCACTGGCTTCTTTCTGTACCTGCTAGGTTGCTAGAACTTCAACCACTGTGTGGATGCAGAGAAAGCCAGCATATTTTAACCATGCTTTACAAGCTCTAAGCTGGAAGGGAATGGCCGGGGCCCATTGGAGTGCAGGAAGCTGCCCTGTACAGGGACCACTGGTCCATCTTGCTCAGAATCATCAACTGCACTGACTGGGAGTGGCTCCCAATGGCTTCAGACAAGAGTGTCTCCCAATCCTACTTGCAGAAGCTGGGGATTGAACCTGAGATCTTCCACAATGGTGCTATGACTCTCTTCCTCTAAAGGACAGAGAGAGCTGCTTTATACCAGTCAGGACACTGGTGCACTTATCTCAGTATTGCCTACACTGACTGGCAGTAGCTCTTTGGGGTTACAGACAGTGGTCTCTCCCAGCCCTACGTGTCTAATTATTGACTATATAGGCATAAGACTGTAAATGCAAGGAGGAAAGATTTATTATTTCTTTTCACTGCAGTTAAGCAGGATGGGGGACACAAGTGAACCAGGACTCAAAACAACAGGTTTTTAAAAACTTTTCTGGGCACAATAGTTTGTTTGTTTTTTTACTATAATTTTGATGTGAAGTTTTTGTAAAACACCTGTTTTTCAGGGACATGCAAATGTTTTTTTTGTGCCCTAGGCTCCTTGGGGAAAAAGGGTGGAATGTAAATTCAACGAATAAAGCAGGGAATCGCACAAAATTGATTTTGTTATTAAGTTGTACAGTACAATAACATGCTATAAATTCCATGCCAACTTTACACAATTCATGTGATAGTTTCGGAACTTTCAATGAGATAAGACGTCAAAAATGAACACCATAAAAAAATGCATGCATTATATGTCCTACAAAGGTGCAAAAAATGCTCTTTGCCAAGCGGCTGGCTTGGGACATCCAGTATACAGAATGCAGAGAGGAAGCTTATTAATCTTTCTAAGCCTTTGGAGAACCAGGAAGGTGTGTTTGTAAGGTGGGGAAAATGCATTGTGAGCATATTCAAATTCATGCTCTGCATTTTAGTGGTAACACTTTTTTTTTTAAAAAAAAGAAGCAGTGCCAGTTGGACAAATTTGCATCTCTTTTGTTGTTTAATTTGTATGCTATTTCCAAACTGATGAAATCATTTGCTATTAGCAAAGAACTGCCAACGTGTATACCATGGGTAGGTAGGCAAACTAAGGCCCGGGGCCGGATCCAGCCCAATAGCGTTCTAAATCCGGCCCGCGGACAGTTCAGGAATCAGAGTGTTTTTACATGAGCAAAATGTGTGCTTTTATTTAAAATGCATCTCTGGGTTATTTGTGGGGCATAGGAATTCGTTCATTCCCCCCCCCCCTCCCAAATACAGTCCGGCCCCCCACAAGGTCTGAGGGACAGTGGACCGGCCCCCTGCTGAAAAAGTTTGCTGACCCCTGAATACCTTTCCTTCTTCCGTTCCTCCTTCCCATTCCCAAGATCTGGACACCTGTTTGACTTTTTTTTTTTTATCCAAAAGCAAAAATTCTCTGACATACTACTTTCTGGTTTATGATACAACCGCCATGCAGATTTTCAGAGTCCGTTTTTATCACTTTGATTAGCAAGGCCAAGAAACTTTGCTATAATTAGTCTTTATACTGGACTTCCAAATTAGCATCCACCTAGTTGCCTGAGGCATTGAAAAAGTTGCCTGCAAGCAACATAGCAGGAAAATTCAAAAAAGGCAGAGCTGGGATTCAGAAAGCCATGCAGCCCATTTGATGTGTTTTGGGCTTATGTTTCCCAAACAACAACTCCCTAACTCCAACACAACATGGCAAATCTCTTATTGGACTGGAGATTTTCCAAAGCAGCTTATGATAAGACATGGGGTCTTCTACTCAATGACAAAACATTGACAAATCAATTGAAAAATAAAGCACACATGTCCAAAATTCCCCAGTATGTGTAACGTAAATCTTTAGATTCCATTCAAATTCCCCTTCCCTCCCTGCACAATTCAGTTGACTTTACGCAATCAATAGCCAAGCCGCCTTGTAGTTTGTCATCTAATCTAAGGCAGCCTATCAAAGGAGAGGCCGCGGCGCCTTAGAGCTCAACCCAATTCACATACCCATCTTCAATCACCTAAACCTGCGTCAAGTAGGGGGATGACTTCCCCTCCCAACCTATAGCTCTAATGAAAATCAAGCCAAAATCATAGACTTGCACTATCAATTACATATTTAGGATACACTTGGGCATAGTGACAGTCATAGAAGAAATTACATTGGTGCATTTTTCGTAGGGGTTGTATCCAGATTACTATTATGCTACTACAACTACTAAATGGTGGCACTATGGTCTAAACCACTGAGCCTAGGGCTTGCCGATCTGAAGGTCGGCGGTTCGAATCCCCGCAACGGGGTGAGCTCCCATCGTCTGGTCCCAGCTCCTGGCCACCTAACAGTTCAAAAGGACGTCAAAGTGGAAGTAGATAAATAGGTACCGCTCCGGTGGGAAGGTAAACAGTGTTTCCGTGCACTGCTCTGGTTCACCAGAAGCAGGTTAGTTATGCTGGCCACATGACCCGGAAGCTGTCTGCGGACAAACGGCGGCTCCCTCGGCTTATAAAGCGAGATGAGCGCCGCAACCCCAGAGTCGTTCGCGACTGGACCTAATGGCCAGGGGTACCTTTACCTTTACTTCTAAAGGTAAATGGCATTTCCGTGCGCTCTGGTTTCCGTCACGGTGTTCCGTTGCGCCAGAAGCGGTTTAGTCCTGCTGGCCACATGACCTGAAAAGCTGTCTATGGACAAACGCCGGCTCCCTCAGCCTGAAAGCAATATGAGCGCCGCAACCCCATAGTCGCCTTTGACTGGACTTAGCCATCCAGGGGTCTTTTACCTTTATTATTATTACTACTAGTACTATTAAGCATCTGCTCCATTTTCCAGCTGCTTTGCCACGTGTATCAACCACCAAGAGATTAGCAAAACCTAAAAACAGTTATAATTAGGACCATTAAATTTTATTTTTCCACACTCTTATTTTTCCTGGCTCAACAGCAGCAGTGGAAAACCTGATTTAATCTTTTTAGAAGGTGTCTTTAAAACATCAACTCTTGGAATAGCCAGTTATTATACCACCAGACTTCCCTCAAGATACGTGGAACGGCTTGCCAGATTCCGTACGTTGAATGTAAACATTTCCTCAGCTCTAATTCTTATTTTAGCAGTAACTTCCTACTGCCTTTTGCTAAACTTATTAGCTGTTAGTAATGACACACACATCCTTCTAAAATAAGATAGGTCATTTTTATGAATGAACTTTTAGGACAGGCCTACTAAAGTATTTCCATTGGTTCCTTTGCATTCCTTCCATTGTTTCCTGGTTATAATGTTTGTTTTCTCTTCAGTATTTCACCTAATTGAAAACCGCTGGCTTAGTTTATCTGCCACTCAACAACCATAAGAAGATGGCCAATTCTCTAACAGCTAATCATGAGACTGTTTTGATGGACTATTATTTGTAGATCTTTTTTCCCAACATCCAAACATATCTACATAAAGAACACCCGACTGAGAAGACAGTTACTTTCAAGCTGTGATTTGGAAAGCCATAAGATTACTTGGAATCTCAGGGGCTCCTTCAGTGATGAGGCCAATGCCAGAGGACAAGTTTCTGTGAAAAGGTATCTTGCTCACGGCAGCCATGGGAGAGCACTGGGAATTTTAGGTCACACTCAGCAGCACGCAAGACCCCAAAAGGTGACCAATTCCCCACACAAACTGAGTGGAACATCCTACAGCAGACCGTCAGGATTTTTCAGAGTAAGTTAATGAACAATTTCCTGACATCTTAAAACCCTTGAACCACGGGTACTGTACATTGAGGAATTTCTATGAGATTACCCTGCTAACCCAGTATTGATTTAGGAATACAGTGGTACCCCGCAAGGCGAATGCCTCGGAAGACGAAAAACTCGCAAGATGAAATAGTTTTCCGTTTTCTGAGGTGCTTCGCAAGACGGATTTCCCTATGGGCTTGCTTCGCAAGACGAAACGTCTTGTGCCTTTTTTTAAAAAACCGCCAATGCATTCCTATGGGAAACCGTCAATAGGTGCTTCGCAAGACGAAAAAACTTGTAGAACGAAAAAACTCGCAGAACGAATTAATTTCGTCTTGCGCGGCACCACTGTACTTGAATGAAGTCCATGCTACAGTGAGTGTGTGTGTGTGTGTGTACGCATGTTCGGGCTATATGTGTCCTGAATCTCTTGTACATATTTTATACAAAAAAAATACAATTATAATCATTTATTTTTTATTTGCCGCCCATATGACTGGGTTACCCCAACCACTCTGGGCGACTTCCAACAAATTAAAACACACCGAAGAGGGGAGAGTGTCAGAATAACTTTCCACCCAAGGCAAAGTGTCATGGAGTTAATATTGTTTCCTATCCTATATATATCTGTAACTACCTTGTTATTGTTTAATGAGCCGGGGCTTTTATAAATATAAATAAAATAGCTTGACCCTGACTATTCAAGACCACTGTTGTTTAATGACTTTCTGACATCAGTGTTAGGGCTATACATCGCAGTACATCTCATCTTGACTATCCAGTCCCAATCCAGATTTGCACAGGTAAAAACCACTGGGGACCAAAGGAAGTAAAGGAAGTAAAATATTGAAAATCTAATATCTCAGAATATATTTACTGTGGACAGTCAGTCATGCTAGCTTATTGCTGTCCAAAAAATGGAAAAGAAAGGATAAAGAGTTCTGTGGCACCGTGAAAAGTAATGTACATTCTCTCTTAAAAACATTAAATAAAGAGTGTAGGTTATAAATGCACATGGATGGAAGTACGGCAGGGAAAGGTGGCAAAACTGGCAATAGGCCAAGACCTATTGTTATTATTATTAATTTATACCCTGCCTTTTTACTCAAGGCAGCTTGAGATGGTGACACAAGCACAAGTGAAACTAAGGCTTTCCACTCAACAATCACCATATTTTTCTTCTTGCTTTTATTATGCATTTTGCGTTTTTGGTCTTGTATTTTCATGTCGATAACCGCCCTGAGATCTACGGATTAGGGGCAGTATACAAATTGAACAAATGCATAAACAATCCCTCTTCCTTTTCAATAATGGCAAGCATCTGCTTGAAAACAGCATCTTGAAATGAGGTCAAATTCTCCCAAAGACCCCAAACAAATGGTTGGATCCTCAAAGCCTTTGTTTTTCAAAAAGCAACCATGATAAGCATTTTCCTATGAGGAAAGGTTGAAGGTGCTGTGCATACTTAGCCTGGAGGATAGATAATTAAGAGACAACACGATAGGCATCTACAAATATTTTAAGGGTTGTGACATTGATGATGGGGCACATTTATTCTATGTCACTCTAGAAGCTAGATCTCAAATAAAGATAAGGAACAACTTCCAGAAAGTATGAGCTGTCCAACACTTAGACAGAACACCTGGGGAGGTGGTTGGTTGACTCCCCGATATTTTTTCTGGCAGGGGGGGTTCTGTAGGAATTGAGTTACTATACTGACAAAGTGTGCCTACTTTAATGTATTTTCCACATCAGGCAAAGCCCTATTTATTCTCACAAGCTTTTTAAATGGCTAAGTTATTTGGTGTTGTACAGTCGTTGTTTTATCATCCGGTTGTATTATGTGTGGCTTGGTATGATTTATTTTTTTCTAGTTTTAGGTTTCCTTTCTGTCAGTTACATTGTTTCTGCACTGCACTGCTTTACTGAATTGAATTTTTTAAATCAATGTGTGATTTTAAGTGGCGTTTTTAAACAAATATGTACACCAATTGAGTGTATTGGGTGACTACTATTAAAGAACCAACAGACATGTTTATATTTTTATTTGAAACTTCTATTGAGCTGTGTTTGGCTCTCCTGACACAAGTTAGGTTTGCCGCCTAATGTTTTGGGGTTTTCCCTCCATCTCTACAAACAGGCAAATTTTAAACATGGGGTAAATACACCTACCACCTTCTCAGCCCAGTTCATGTCTCTTACATTGGTCTTGCCTATGCCTCTGAAAGTTCAGGCCAAAGTTAACTAGTCCAAATCAGCATTTTTTAAAAAGCTACCGTTAAAACAGTGGCAGCCTAGACAATGCTACTTTGAGAAAATATTGTCCATGCTTGAACATATGCAATAGAGAGCCAGTGTAGTATAGTGATTAAGAGCGGTAGTCTCGTAATCTGGGGAACCGGGTTCGCGTCTCTGCTCCTCCACATGCAGCTGCTGGGTGACCTTGGGCCAGTCACACTTCTTTGAAGTCTCTCAGCCCCACTCACCTCACAGAGTGTTTGTTGTGGGGGAGGAAGGGAAAGGAAAATGTTAGCCGCTTTGAGACTCCTTAAAGGGAGTGAAAGGCGGGATATCAAATCCAAACTCTTCTTCTTCTTCTTCTTCTTCTTCTTCTTCTTCTGCAAGTTTGCCTTTGCCTGCTCAGGATGAGGTAGCAACCATGAAGAACAAATGGCACCCTGTTTCACTACTGCTTCCAATGATCTCATTATGACCTCATGAACTGCCTTTGTACAGTGATGTAATGGCATGTTGCACAAATGATTGACTGGTTTCATTTATTTATGTGCTGCCTTTCCACAGTTAGCAGTGCCCAAAGCGGCTTACAACAAGCACCCACTTGAACCAAAATACAAAACAGGTTAGGAGGAGCATTGTGGCGCAGTGGGTCAGTGCATCTGGCTGTTAATGAGAAGGTTGATGGTTTGAGCCCACCCGGGGACAGCTGTGGGCAGGATCCGTACCCTCAGGGTCTGTTCCGACTCTATAAGGGAGAGAATAATTGGGTGCACTCTTCCCACCTGGGATCAAATCTATGCTTCCAGGTGCCATAGGAAAGCTGCAGAGATAGTGCAGGACAGTGCGCACCCCGGAAATGTTCTCTTTCAGCTTCTGCCTTCTGGAAGAAGGTACAGGGTTATAAAGACTAGGATTATCCGCTGAGAAACAAATTCTATTCAGACGCGATTTTGGTTTTAAATGCAGTGTAAGGTAGTCTCTATGGGAGTATATTATATTTAATTAATTATGGGTTTTTAGGGGGCTAACCAGGCTGGGATAGCAGGCTTGTTGGTTTTTGAATGTCTGATGCAGAGTTTTTCAATTTCGTTGTTCTGTTTGGGACAATGACAATAAAGATTATCATATAATTCTAACTGGACAAAAATAAACAATTCAGCACACATGGAATGAATTCACTATTATGAAAAAATTAATCTAGACCCAAAAACAAAGCAGAAAAAGTCAACAGTAAATGAAGTTCTTGGTGCTGGTCTCTTCAGCAGCCCATTTTCAATATAGTTCAGAGGGGAAGAGGTCTTCTCTCCAGGTTAGGTGATTTGCAGCTGGCTCCCGCACCTCTCCTGCAGGGGAGCCCAAAAGCAGCAAAAGGGAAATGCTGGGAAGGGCAATGAAGACAGAATACTCTCCCCCAGCCTCCTGGACTTTCCAGGCGTTGGTGCTGGTCTTACTGCTATTAGCTTTGACAGCTGCAGATGTGATGCATGAGAAAAGAGACTCTACAGCCAAAAGTAAAAGCACATCACCTACACACCACTGACAATAAAATGAACAGTTCCATTGCTAAGTACTTTCCAACAATAAAAAGCAGCAGCAGTAACAAAAATACTAGATGAGTTGGTCACTTGTTACATAAGGTCTCCAAGTAACTTAAAGCGTATTTTGAAGCATAAAGCTAACATTATAATAATATATATTTGCACACGCAATTCTTTTTGGGAAAAAAAACACAATTCCAAATAACAGCAGCAGAAAGCTAACAACAAAAGTTGCACCAGTTTTAACAACACTCTTCAGTTACCCCACTCATCAGCTACTGAAAATGCAGCAGTTTAATTTCTGCTGTAAAAGCAGAAATTTAAACAACCCTGTTAAGTTGAAGAAGCAACCACTGTAATGTCTTACGTTGGAATCCTAAGCACCCCTTTCATCAGAGTCAATCCGACTGAACGCAGTAGTATTTACTTCCAAGTAAGCATGCCTAGGATTACACTCCAGCACTGTGTACACATTACCGGGTTTTTCTCAATTCAGATCGAAGCTAATCTGGGGGGAAATGCCTCAAAACACAGTATTTCCTAAGAAACAACAGTATAAAGAATTGTGGCTTATATTGTTTCTGTGTGTGTGTGTTTGTTTTTTTACACCGCTTCCCAAACCAGCCTAGGTCAGAGCACAGGGAACCTTTGGTCATCCAGGTGTTGTTAAACTCCATTCCCATCAGCACCAACCAGCACAGCCAACAGTTTGAAATGCTGCAAGTTCAGACTCCAGAAACATCTGGAGCGCCAAAAGCTCAGCAGCCCTAAGTAGACGTCCTTTAGTACTTGGACGACATGAGATACCCAACCCACAAGTCTGCCAAGGAGTGATACATGCTTCTCTGCCATGTCACTCGAAATCTCAGACTTGGGGGAATCTGGCTACGCTCAGTAAGGAGTGGAACCTACACTCTGTACATGTCTAAATGAAATCTCTCACTGCAACACATGTTCCACCGAAAACTACTTCTAGAGAGGAATTCTTCAAACCCCTGCCTTGAATAAAAAAAAAAAAAAATCCTTCCTCTGCTTTCATATTCTTTCCCCTGCAAATCTCTTTTTCCCAGAGGCTACCCTCCCTCGACACCATCACAAGGGGGCGTAACACTGGACGCCAAGCAGACAGATCCCCGCAGCGCAGGCCCGGAACCGACAACAAACCGTGCTCCTGAGCGTGTGCAGAGAGTCCTTTCGCTCGGGGCAGGATCTCACCTCGTCGCCGAAGTGCACCACCTTCTGGCCGGTGTTGATGCGCAGGTTCGGGTAGCAGACCGGCGGCGGGGGTCCCCGGGTGACCCCTCGGTGCGCCGCGTAGCGGGCCTGGATGTGGGGCTCCACCAGGGTCTGGTCGATGATCTCGTCCTGCTGGCGGGGCGGCAGGCGCTCCCACTCGGGCCCGTAGCGCTCGCGGATGCGCTCCTTCTCCGCCATGATCTTGCGCGCCATGGGGTTGAGCGACGAGAAGTAGCTGAAGCGCTTGCGCTCCCGCTCATCCAGCGGCCGGTTGCCGTTCAGGGCCGCCGTGCGGGAAGCGGCGATCGCCGCCGCCATCGAAGCCATCGCCGCCGCCCCCCGGGGCCCTGGCGTGCGCTCGGACGCCGGCGTGGAGCGCAGCCGAGCCGGGAACACAGAACAAGTCGGTCGTCCACCGCCGCCGCGCCCTCCTTCTCCTCGGCTCCGCGCACAGCTCCGCTTTCCGCCTCCCGGAAGCCTTTGGCTCCGCCCCTGCTCTTAGGACCGCCTCCCGGGCGTCCTCCCCTTAAAAACAAACACACAAAAGACACACACACAAGCGCACGAGCCCGGGACGAGGCATCGATGCTGCTGCCAACGCGGGGCGCGTGGGTGTTGTGCCGCGTAAAGAGCCAGGAACCCTTTCCAAAGCAGCGCGCTTTGCCATTCCCAGCACAAAATTACGCGTAGCAAACGTATACGGGAGGCGGTGCTCAAATCAGATGAACTAAGCGAGTGTAGTGGACGGATTGCATCTAACACCCTGCCGGCTTTAGCCTGGATCCACCTCGCCCAAGAGGGATGGTGTTACGGGCTGCTTGGAAGCCGAGGAATGGCGAGAGGAACTAACTGGGGAACCACCAAAGGATGAAGACTCAAGCCTGGGGAGTGGAGGTGGGAGTCGGATTTACGTATAAGCTAAACAAGCTATAGCTTAGGGACCCACTCTCTTGGGGCCCCCAAAAAAATTTAAAGGGGAAAACCCCCCAGGATGTACATTTCCAAAATATAAGTTTAAAAAACAAATAAAATAAAACCTACATACAGCAACAGTGTTTTGTTTTGTGTATGGACCTATTAGGTCCATAAATTACCATATGGCATATATTCAACATAAAAAACAGCGACAATTTGTTGTTGACAAAGGGCAGCTGGACATATAAAGGGCCCCATTACCTTCAGTAATGGAAAACCTCAGCGCCTAGGACTTGCCGATCGCATGGTTGGTGGTTCGAATCCCCGCGGCGGGGTGCGCTCCCGTTGTTCGGTCCCAGCGCCTGCCAACCTAGCAGTTTGAAAGCACCTCTGGGTGCAAGTAGATAAATAGGGACCGCTTACCAGCGGGAAGGTAAACGGCGTTTCCGTGTGCTGCGCTGGCTCGCCAGATGCAGCTTGTCACGCTGGCCACGTGACCCGGAAGTGTCTGCGGACAGCGCTGGCTCCCGGCCTATAGAGTGAGATGAGCGCACAACCCTAGAGTCTGGCAAGACTGGCCCGAACGGGCAGGGGTACCTTTACCTTTAACTTACCTTCAGTAGCTTAGGGCCTCATCAAACCTAAATCCAGCCCTGGGAGTGGAGGTGGAATGGTGTGTAATCAGAAAGAGGAAGGTGTGGGAAGTTGGGAGAGAAAAGTCCAGAATCAGGGGCAGGAGAGTGAAATGAGGGAGGCCAAGAGGCAGAGATGAGTCAGACTGCTGAAGAAGCATGGGTGTCTCCCTGCCACCATCACTGTTCCCAGAACCAGAAGAGGTATGAAATGGGAGGAGCCAAGACAAACATACAGGCTTAATCTCCAATTGCTTGGAAAAAGCCCTGGAGAGGAGGAGACGTAGTTCGCTGTAGGGAGGTGGGGATCTTTACTCTTGGCAACTTTCATGGTAAGACACACAGGACATGAGCTGCTGGGCTCATTCAGCCTGACAGCCAAGTCTGTGACTATAGTGTTTTTGCTAACAAAGAGTTAACACCAATTTTGAACTGTGTAATTTACTGTCCCGGTAGCTCTGTGACAGATGGGGAGGATTCATAGTTGTGTTCAGATGCTCTGCAAGGCAGGACCAGGAAGACATAGGGCACTTTTGGTGGTCCCAGACACTCCATCCTCCTTTCTGCGTTTGGGCCTGAAAGACCAAGGGAGAGGGTGTGCATGTGGAGGGCAAGATGGAAGCAAGTGTAATTGGTGACAGAGTACAGCAGCATTGCTGATCGTGGGGCATGGGGGTTAAGGCTTCCCAGTTTTGTAGTGCTTGAATGGACTTAACTCTGGTGGGTTTTTTGGTATTTGAACCAAAACTTTAGTCGAGCATATTTGAAATTATTGTATTGTCAGGCAATATGAGTAACCAGATGCTTTATGAATAAATTACCAAGTAATCCTATACTGTAGTCTATACTAATTTAGTAATTTAATATGTTTGTGAGGGAGAGACCTCCTGTGACACTCTAGCAACCATCAGGCCTCACCTGAACTATACATTTAAAGCAGGTATCATACCACTTTAAACAGTCTGGGAGTTGCTAAGGGTGAGGTTGTAGAAAAGTTATGAGCACCTTCAACAAGAAAGCAGCAGGTAAAAGATTCATCAGTCAGTGATGCATTTGATGAAACTGGATATAATCCCTGAAGGAGTTTGTGGCTAAAACTCTTCCCAAGGACTCTAGATTTGGACATGATAGAAAAAGATGCTCGATTTTCCGTTATATCTTATACTTATTTTCCCACTGTACTGTTTGTTCCCTCATACAGTGGTACCTTGGTTTACGACCATAATCCGTTCTGGAGGTCCGTTCGTAAACCAGAACAGGTCGTAACCCAAGGTGCTCTTTCACCAATAGGGCCTCCAAAAAACTCCAGTCGTAATCCAAAATAATTTGTTCGTAAACCAAACCAGAGTTTGAAAGGCCAAGGATTGTGGTCAAATTGCCCAGCAAGGCATTTGCATCTTCTTCCTGAGCTAGTCCGAGAATTACGCTAAAATGTTTGTGCTCATTCTGAGCAAATGCCAAGTATTTTGTTCCAGCACAGTGGTACCTCGGGTTACATATGCTTCAGGTTACAGACTCTGCTATCCCAGAAATAGAACCTCGGGTTAAGAACTTTGCTTCAGGATGAGAACAGAAATCGTGCTCTGGTGGCACGGCGGCAGTGGGAGGCCCCATTAGCTAAAATGGTGATTCAGGTTAAGAACAGTTTCAGGTTAAGAACGGACCTCTGGAACGCATTAAGTACTTAACCTGAGGTACCACTGTACATAAATCTTAGTATAACAGTATACTAAGACTTCTTTATTACCAGACCTTTATTACTGCACCTGCTGACTAATGGGTAGAGAGAACCAACCAAACTGGTCTAACAAAGCAAACTGGGTATATGATGACAAATGAAATGGTGTCAGAAGACTTGGAAAAAACTAATTACTTGCCAAAGATCCTTCTGCAGCCTGAATCTGATTGCCTGGCTCCATCTCAGTTGGGTTTTATGCCTGGTGTTGGAATACACAGCTTTGCTGTGAGAAAGGGTGTGTAATCCTGATGATGCTCTTGGATCTTTTGATACCAACCATAGTATCCTTCTGGATAGGATGTCCAAATTGGGTGTTGGAGGTACTGTTTTGCAAAGGTTCCTTTCTTACCTAGAGGCCACTTCCAAAAAGGGTGGGGGATTATACTTTTGTCACACAGGGTTTCATCTCCATGCTATTTAACATCTACATGAAATCACTGGGAGAGGAGGTGTCACTAATATGCAGGTGACATTCAGCACTTTCATCAAATACAGGAGAGGAAGTGGATCAGTGCCTGTATGCAGTAATTGACAGAATGAGGGCTAATAAGCCATGCCTGCCTTTTATAGATATTTAGACTTTTTGTTGTTGTTGTTTAGTCGTGTCCGACTCTTTGTGACCCCGTGGACCAGAGCACGCCCGGCACTTCTGTCTTCCACTGCCTCCCGCAGTTTGGTCAAAATTTAGACTATACATCCATGTAATAAAATGGGCTTTTGTGCCAACCTATTAAATCATTATTTTGGGTGACTGTGTGAAATTTAAACCGGTGCAAGGAACAGGCTAAAATTACGCTACAGTGCATACAATGTGTGGCAGATGTATGTGTGATATTCAACTAAATTTTACTCAGAGTAGACCAAATGAAATAAACAAGTCATGTTCAGTAATTGGGGTCTACTCTGAGTAAATCTTAGTTGAGCAGCACCCTGTGTTGCCACTTTTGCCTTCTGGCAACTGGTTCTTCACTGAAATCAGCTGTATTTCTTCTGGATATATCCAATAATTCTCAGTTATAGAAAAGGATTTTGTTTCTGCTGGGTTCCTAAAAGGAAGTGATTCAATTATTTAGAATCCACAAAAATAATCGCGAACAAAGGACTTGCACCATCAACAACATACAAAAAAAGTGGTCACTGCTCTTTATTGAGGTAAGTTAACACAGCAACTAAAGCCTTTTCAGGCAATGAGCTGAATCTGTACTTAATGCTTCAATCATGGTTCTTAATGTTGGAAAGTATTCTGATACCAGTGGGAGACTCTTGTAAGAAGGCGAAATGCTGGAAAAGGAAAATGCAAATATTAATAGAAACATAGTCAATGACGTAAGTTTGAAATAAACCTGATATTTTGTATTTTTGCTTAAGCACTCCAAAAATGCTAATTTAACTCAACTGGAACTTTATTGCTCAAGTTTTGGGGCAAGTGACTACCTATGCATTTTGTCTTCAAAATGTTCTAGCATTAAAATACCAAGTTTCACAATAGTATGGTTCATTATTTCAGACATTTACACCATATATTGTAGAAGAACTGTTAAGTAGATTGCGATGATAACTATCAATGAAGGAAGCTAATTATCACCATGGTTCTAATCCAGAAAACCACAAAGAAATTTAATGTATTAGGTTATTTTTCCCTTCCGCTAGAGAGTAAAATGCCACACATGCAGACCTCTATGGTGTGCCAAATTCAAACAGTTCTTTCTAGTTTGGGTCTATTGCTTCATGTAACTTTAGTACTACTTAAATTTATAATAGGAACCAGGCCTTTTAGATGTGGTGGTTTAAGTTTAACAAGAACTACATTGTTATCGCAAACTATATTTGAGTAGTGTCACAAGCAGCAGCCATAGATATATGGGCAGAGGGTGAAATGCAATAGCTGCCATAAGTTGGAATTTGTGAAAGCACTCTTCTGTTAACTCAACTTTTCAAAGTAACAAAGACTGCCTTTCTGAGGAAAGCTAGGACTTTTTTTTAGGACATGCAAAACCTTGAGCCAACATTAACAATTTTACCTTTTCAGATTCAGCCAATCTTTTGCCACTTTACTGAAGGCCTCTGATCCAGCTGCTGTCATAGCTTCAAAATCAATCAGCTGGAACACACATTAAATATAAACAACTAAATGCAAAAATAAGTGCACTGTCAGAACATACCCTCACATTTAGCACCATCGAAAAGGTATTTGTAATGGAAGTTGGAAGACGAGAAGAGCTGAACTGTATGCTTTGGATTTGTTTGCTTTAAATATGCTATTTTAGCAGTTGTGGTATAACAATGAAAGGCTGAAGTTGCTAGTATGATTTCAAGGGGGGGGGGAGAGATTTAAAATTTAAAGAAAACCATCATCACAAGAGACTAGATGAGTGCGGTATAAATAATAAAGTATTATTATTATTATTGATGATGATGCTTCCTGTTGCAAGACACAAAGTTCCAAACTATTTTGAAGCAAAAAATGTGAAAAATTTCATTTGATCATAAAGAGAAGTTACTATTGTCCTAATCACATAGAAACTTTCATCTCATTTACAACACACTCCATCACTTCTAGCATCTGCCAAGAACAATAACAGGAACATTACCTAATGATAGCTAAATCTAGGAAATAGATTTACTAGGAAGCAAGTTCCACTGGGTGATATATCCAACACTGCACAAGAGGAAGTTCACTCATGCAATGGAAGTTCTTTTCCTATTCCCCACCCCACTGCCAAATGCAAATTTCCAGTTAGTTCTAGATGGTAACCTAACCCTCCAGAGCAGGTCAGGAGGAAAGGGTAGGGTGAAGAACTTCTGCAAACGGTGCTCATTCCATTTGCAGGTAGACAACACTGGACATCACCTTCTGAGATTAGGATTGCTGCTTTATTTAATTATTTTGCGACACCAACAGTTTCCAGTCCATAGGGCTACTTCTCACATTGAAACAAGAATGCTCTCTCACACATCTCACTTCTTTTTTCAAAATAACATGTCTTTATCTTTTGAGAAGTTGCAGGTATTCACAAACTGCTTCCTGAACATCTGCATTACTTCATACCTAGCCCCACATTATGCTTTAAATAACTTTTTGGACACAGGTGTGACCTGCGGGGAAAAACTTGGGTGTCACAAGCTGCTCTTTTCTAAATTTCAGGGCATTTTATTCAGAGTGTACCTTTCCTTTCGGAATCTTTCCTGATACTTCTTTTCCACTTGCCATTAGAGCTCCCATGACTATTGAATAAGCCACCACACTGAGAAACAAACAAAAACAGAAGAAATAAAATGCACACAAAGCATTCCATGGAAACACAAGAACATATTTTACTGCTTTTAAAGGTTAAGAGATTCTCCATTTTCATAAATATTTAAAATCAATGCAATGTACTTGTGACCTGGCTGTATTAATTTCAATGTTGCTATATCGAGCTTAATAGTGCAATCCTGTACAGAAGTAAGCTGCATTGAGTGCAACAGGATTTACTTTCAAGTGTATTTTAAAAAAAACTGCAGAGTGTAAGACAAGTTTTAAAGTTTTAACATGTCAAATACAAAATGAGAAATACATCTACTACAAAATGGAGAAAATGTTCTCTCATTAAAGATGCACACAAGAATAATATGACTGCCAACATTTATGTAAAAGTGTTTAGGACTTGGGGCAGGAGAAAGAAGAACTGGTAAGGTAAGATCTCATATCACTGTGCACAATGTAATCTTTATGGATACAGTTATTACATAAGAAGAAAGATACTAACCTGGACCCTCTGGACAGAGGCATTAAGTTATAGAAATAATATACGAGAGATAGGATTAAACTGCACACAGCATCCGACTCCTAAGAAAAATAAAACCATGTATTTAACATGAAAAATCAAAATAGCAATAGAAAACTGCATGCACCAAGCAAATTAAATTAAATGAATGGAATTTATGGAAATAAACTGTTTTCATTCTGCAATATGCAGTATTTTATTATCTGTATAATTCTTTATTAAGTTGGTAGTTGTAGCATGACAAGAAGCAGCATTCAAGCAGGAAAAGGTGTATATAGGACAGTAAGCCATATAGACATGTTTCATTTGCTAAGGCCTTCTAAGCTTTGTATATAATGTGGTTGTTTCTCAAGCCGTGCTAATAAACATTTTTTTTATCTGCCATGTTAATTGGGGGGGGGGGTGTCAGATTGTGAGTTACCTTGAATAGTAATGGAACAGAAAGGACAGATAAGAGATTTTAAAAACGGGTTGGATCCAGAGCTCCTGTGAGCAGAATTCCTGCTGGAAGAAGGTAGGGTGGGGATCAGATTTTAGCCAATAGCTCTTGGGAGGACAAGGCAGCCTTGTGTGGGAGGTGGCATTTGGGGGGAAAGAGAGAAAAGAGCCTCCCCTTTCCTTCCGAGGGAGCTTCTGTTGTATCTCAGTGCGTTCCACAAATGGAAAAAGGCTGTTCACAGAAAGGACACTCTGGATCCAGCCCAACAAAAATAAATTTTAAAATGTTTAAACAATGCATTGCATTTAACCATAAATAGGAGTAATCTCTTAAATATTTTAGAGTGATGGCATGCGTTTTAACTAATACGTTGTGTTGGACTGGTGCCTGGAAGCAGTAATGGGCTGGATGAGGGCCAATAAACTGAGGCTGAATCCTGACAAGACACAGGTCCTATGGGTAGGTTGGTTCTCAGGTTTGAGAATTGGCTGGACATATAGCTTTAGATGCATAGTCTGGGGTTGTGCTTGACCCAGCGCTGTCACTTGAGGCTCAGGTGACTTCAGTGGTGTGCTTGGACTAACATATATACATAATTTTATTTGCATGCCGTCTTTCCAGAGTTAAAACCATGCTCAATGTGGCTTACAACATGAAAAAATACATAATGATGAACGTAACAAAAGTAGTCATAAACAAAAAATAAAATAAAAAATTGAAACAATTTCTACATCAACATCCATAACAACATCTAAAATAAAGATACAAAAAACTAACAACAATAACAGCAACAACCCCCCACCCACCCATTGTGTCCATTTTGGCCCTAAGAATATTGGTCCAAAAAACACAGACATGCAGAATTTTGAAATTTGCTTTTACAGAAAGGATATGGCAATCCCTTTCAAATGATACCTTTCCTCCTCATGCACTGCTCTCTAGAGCAGCTAGTGAGTCATTTGATGAACAGACCAAAAGGGTCACTTTTTCTGGTTCACCCAGACCAGAATAGCTTGGCCACGATGGTCACTGGTTTGGTAACTTCCTGGTTATAACCTGATCTTACATGATGTTGCCCTTGAAGGGGATACAAAAGCTATAATTGGAGTAGAATGTGGCTGACAGAATGTGAACTGGTATGGTTTGTTGAAACATTTTGAAAAGCTGCCTATATGCTTCTGAGACAAAATTCAAGGTGCTGATGTTGACATGCCAAGCCTATGATGATGATGGTGATGATGACAATTTGCATACCACCCTTCAACCAGTGATCACAGGGTGGTTTACAAATGCCTTGAGATGCAAATATCTGAAGAAACATCTCTCTGTGTATCAGCCTGCCTGTGCTCTTAGACCTTTTGGGCTCATGATACTAAAAACTAATTACATAATGGAAGATCTTACCCCAGATTCTGCAGATGAAACAAGTAGTTTTCCTTTGGTAGTTAAGTCTTTATAAAGAGCATCTATTTCTGCATGATACAGTTGTGTTCTTTCTTCTGTTGTCTGCGTTTCAACTGAAAATAGTATGTTCCCAATCCTGAAAATATATGCATCAGAGGCATGTTTTTAAAATAAACACATACATTCAACAACACGTACATAAACAAACACATACAAATGCATACAGATTATATACGATTGGTTAAGTTGCTCTAAAATGTATTTCAATAATTTCCAGTTGAATATAGAAATGAGTGCAATGTTACTTTGGCTTCAGAGACCAAATATCAAAACTGAAAAGGCAACATAAAAAGACAAAGCAGATTTTTTGTTAATTAGTTGGTAATATTTTTAATCTTTTTTAAAACACACACTCGCACAAATATGGCGAGAAGATTATGAATGGGCAGAAGCAGGACCTGGTGGAACCTACCCTTTAGCTACTACATTGCCCATATAAAAATTTAGTGAGTATCCCTGAAAAGGAAAAATACAGAATATTGCTTTGATTCCCTCTCCCCTTTTTCACAGAAGAAGAGTTGTTATACTAGTATATTAACTGGGGAGCATAAGCAGCAAGAACAAGGGTGGGTAACATGTGCCATCCAAACTGTATACCTGAGAAGCTTCCAATATGGATAAGGATAAAACTATAATAAGTGTATACAACTTACAAGGTGTTAGTAAAGTCAGATTTTGGTTAAGTGTTAGGAATGCTTGCATGGATTATATGGGTGTAAATATATTAAATTAATACCACATTAAAGCACATAAAATGCAGCTTTGCTGACAGTTTACTACAGAAGGAAAACCAAGCATATTTGAAATCTGCCTAACCTAACCTTTGACTGCTATAACACTGTCTTCAATTTATTTTTTAAAAAAATAATTAAAATAAAGACTAGTAAGCTTTTGCCTGTAGTTTACATGATATAAAATAGAAACTTAGCTTACTTATCTCCTGTTATGGTGATAGTAAATCCATCATACTCTTTTCCTGGATCTTTGAGGCTTGGGACTTTGGTGTTGACCGTGAATCCATCTCTTGTTTTACTGTGGAGCTGCTTTCAAACAAATATCAAAAAGTGGATTTTGATTGTTTGTTCCATATTACAATTAAGACAATTTCAGCTTTCCTTTATGCTACATAACTAGGTAAAGGGTAAAGGGACCCCTGACCATTAGGTCCAGTCACAGACAACTCTGGGGTTGCGGCGCTCATCTCACTTTATTGGCCAAGGGAGCTGACGTACAGCTTCCGGGGTCATGTGGCCAAAAATATAGCAAGGTTTCTTTCCCATTAAAGTTTACATCTAACATGCATTTTTTTCTCTCACTGCTAAAAGAATTTCACCTATCGCACTCAGGGGAGCTCTTAAAAGTAAGGAGGGTTTGCTATTTGTGGACTATGGCCTCGCTAAACATATGCAAATATGTTAGAGCTCTATTTAGGCATACCACACCACAGAGATGTGGTAAAAACATAGAAGAGATAATAGTTTTCCCTAGTTCTTGATACTTGGGCTATTTCATATTTTCCTGTTCAAATATCAGATGCATGTTGACATTCTTCTTCCGACATGGAAGTCAGGACCTACACAGGAAAACCATTTTGTCAACAGCCTTTAGAGAATTATTGAATTATTCAGCTTACCGCTTTCAACTAATAGAAAACAGCACCCTCAAGGTTATACATTCAATCTCAGAGGGGATTATTTTTAGCTAAAACGGTTGCTAAATTGTGAAATTCTGCCAGTTTGACCCTATGAATAAGTAACACATGACCCACTCTGACAAATCAAGTGTTGGCTTCCTACTCAAAGTTATTCACCTCTTTCATTTCATGCTAATTGTATCTTTTCATTTATGTGGTATTTGTTAAGTCTTCCTTGTAATGAGTACTTAAAATGCAGTAAGATCCATTGAGCTTATTTTCTTTACTATGGACAATTTTGCAATTAAAAACCCCATCATCATTCCAAGAGACACTAATAAACACCCACAATTTGTTACAAAACACTTTAATACACAGAAAACTAGCTTGGAGTTTAGTGAGCTTTCCCTTGCAAAATGGCCTTCCTCAGCAAACCCTCATTGTGTACTAGAAAAAAATCATATCCAAGTTTTAAATGGTAACTTTAAGTCCATTTCCACTTTCACATGAAATTTGAAGGATCATAACTAACCAATGTTATTTGCATAATCTTATTTCTAATATTAACAAAAATACAGTTATTTTGCGGGATGGGAGAGGAATGGGGGGGGGGGGGAGAGATAGAAAGACTACCTTCATTATTGGGAGAAGATCTTCTACTTTTTGCACTTGCTCCAGAGCTTCTCGAACGTCTACTAGTTCTTTGTGGTTATTGGCACTAAATGGTTAGACAAAAGGGTTCAATAGAATTTCAATTAAATATTTTGTTCTAGTTTTTCTATTAATGTGAACATATTCTAACAAGAAAACACAATAGCTTTTTAGCATACCTAGGTTATGTTACTGAGAAAATAACCTATACAAGATAACCTATTTATATACCAAGTTAAACCTGGTTGGCATCCGTGTGTCTTGGGAGACGATGGAAAAGTGTGCTGTGGGCGTAGAGAGAGATACAGGAGAGACATGTTTCACTGAAGCTGGGGCAGATGAAGGTGTCTGGTTGTGTTGATGCAGATGCACCACGGGATTTCTTCTCTTTGCGCTCTTCCCAATGGTCATTCCTCCACCAATCATCATTATGGATACTGACCTATCTGTCTGTCTCCAGGCACTGCTGTCATCTGCAAGGGATTCCCACATGGCAGGGTTGATGTTGCCAGTCTTCATGCATATCACTTTTGTAGACATTGTTGGCAGAGTTGGTCTGCCAATGGGCCTAGTGCCTGAAGCGGGCTCCCTTTAGAGCATGCCCTTGGAGATCCTGCCATCTTCCATTCTGTGGACATGACCTAGTCAGTGTAGACGCTGCTGAGACAGGAGTGCAAGCATGCTAGGAATGTGGGTTTAGAAAGCACATCTTTGATTGAAAATCTGTCCTGCTATGTGGTATCCAAAATCTTCCTGACACAGTGGATATGGAAGGCATTGATGCATCACTCCTGATGGTTGTAAGTTGCCCACAACATACTTCCATAAAGCAGCATGCTCAACATGCAAGTCTAGTAGACCTTGGTATTTGCAATTTCCTAGGATGTTAGTCTTTGTCAGGTAAGGCCGAACTTCCTGCAGGCTTGGGCAAAACGGTTGATGAGTCTCAGTAGAGCTTCCTCAGAGTGCACTGTCAAGGCTGTGTCATCTGCAAGCAATGTCTCTCAGATAAGGACCCGCTGCACTTTTCTTGGTGCAGGGACGTGCGAGATTGAACAGACCCCCATTGCTCCTTGAATGAACACACCATCTTCAGTCAAGCTGAATGCATATGAGAGCAACAGGGAGAAGAATATGCTAAAGAGAGTTGGGTGAGAACACAGCCCTGTTTTACACCACTCTTTATAGTTTAATGTTATAATGAGCCCGTGTCCCCTTCTCTGATGTGACTGCAAGGAGACTGAAAGCATTTGCTTCCATTTTCAACTAATCATGGTTGTCAGTAGGTATGAAAGGGCTAAACTGCCCTTAGTTTTACCTACAGTTTATCTGATTAAGGCAACTAACCATGGTCTACCATTATGTCCAAACTGGGACAAACACATCTGATCTCATCAGAGCTGCTCCATAGGAGGAGCATGGGAACTTGAGGCTCATCCATGATTATTTCCATAGCAATAACTAAAATATAGTTTAGAGTTATGTTGAACAATGCAGACTGAAGCAGTACATACTGTTATTACTACACCTTTCCCTTCCTGATATTGTCCTGTGTTAAAAATATATATGTTGACCCGTTGTTCCATCTTTCTATTTTCATTTGTAATCTTAATATATATGTATGTTCTACCCCACCCTTAAAGGATTCTGGAACAGTGACTGACTCTTAGGGTGAAATAAAGTGACATCTTCATAGTCACTGAGTGAGCTTCACCACTGAGCAAGGGCATTTCCCATATTCAACTTGACACTCCAGCTGCTCTTCAGCTTTTACTCCTTACACATTCATGCTTCCACTTCTTTACTCTTCACCATCTTCTCTCCTGTTAAGACTTTTAAAAAACAATTATCTCAATAAATACAGATTAGTTTTCTTCTCTTGGCTCTTTTTTAGTCTTCTTTCCCCTTCTGCTGCTACTCCATTCTCTTCTATGTTGATAACAAAAATAGATCTTCTAAAATCTTCTTCTTCAGCATTCTCATTGGCCTGGCTTTCCCTGACCATAGTTTACACCTTTCCTTCATCATCTTCAAACTTGCCTCAGCCTCCTGGCTGCATACAGTCAATCTGACAGTCAGAACTGCCAACGTCCAAGTTTTCAACATTGCTAAATTTTGATAGTTTTGTCTCCTGCTACTGGAAAAGCATTTGTTTATTCTCTCATGCTTCTTTTTGGTTTGCCAGTTTTTCAGTTTCACCCTCTCCTCTCTGTTCTTAATTCTGTTGCCCATTCGGTTTATTCTGTATCACAATTTGCCCATATTTTTCCTGCGTTACATCCATTTATTGAAATTCATCTCCTTATCAGAAATTATTCGTTACTATGCTTTTACCTTTCGGCCCCTCCTTATCTGTCACCCTTTTTCTTTCTCTCCCGCTGCATTATTATCTTTGCTCAGCCAATGCTTTCTTCTTTGAAAAATCTCAAGTCATTTCTATTTCACGTTTCCATCACTTGCTCTCTTTTCTCTGAACCTCACTGACACCTGAAATCTGAACCCTTCTGTCTTTTCAATTGTTTATGCAATGTTTCAAACCATTTCCTAAATATCTGGTTCTAATCTCTTCTTTACCTCCCCATGGTCTCATCTTGTTTAGATTGTAAGCCTGCAGGTGGGTTGTTTTAAATATTACTGTGCAGCACCTAATTCTTGAACACTATATAAAAATTTGCCGTATTAATGCAGGAAAAGGAAGAATTTATTTACCTATGATAAACAAGGATCCTGTCTTTGATAAAATGAAGCATCTTTTCAAAATATTCCAGATATCTTATGTTAACAACTTGTCCCCTGCAGAGAAGAACATTTTTAAAACGGGACATTAAACAGATAGCAAGCATTTACATACCATTTGTGAAAGTGCATATATGATTTCTATGTGGTAAAAGACTGGAGTTCAAACTTTGTTCAAGGGACTCTACTTGCCAGAGAACTTTTGTGCATTGCAAAGCATTATGGACATGTTATAGCAAAAATCTGTGCGTTTCTACTTAGAAGGGTTCCATGAGACTCATTGGGTTCAATGAGACTTTGAAATAATGGAACTTACTGCTGAGTAAATTTGCATTGATTGCACTGTTAACAGAACATTTTTCAAGTGATATTTACAAGGCAACTTTGACAAATAGCAGATTGTACCACACAGTTTTAATCTTTGATAATTAGTGTATTCTCTTTAAAAATATTAAAATGACAAGAGTCATTGTTAGCATTTAGAAGAAAAAGGATGTAACTATATAAAATTAAAATTAATTTGAGTTTTATTTTGTTTCTGTACTGAGGTTGTCTTTACAGGCAAGCAGACTTAAGAAAACTGGGAGCAATAGTTATTAGGTCCTACATCTATAAAAAATTATTTATAATATTGAAGTCTTAAACTTGAGCCCTTTGAACTTATTGAGCTACTCAACATTATGCATGCACTGGAAAGCTGTAATCATTTTAGGCATGGGAATATTTCACCTAATACAACTTTTCAGCCCTGCTCAGGATATGGTTACACAGAGTGCCCGTAATTCATCAATATTTTCCCCCAAACCAGAGCCATTGAAATGAAATGAATGAAAACTCATGCACTGATCATTCATTTCAAGATTTATGCCCACTGGATTATATTTGCTTATATCTATTTAAACTCTCCAGCTAAATTTTCATTCTGAGCACTGCTTGCAAACACGAATTTTTGTTTTCCATCTAGAATGTTGTTGATGTAATTGTCCAAACATTCATGAACAGTAAAAAGATATGTCTAGGGCGCAGCTAGTCACACAAACACATATACCAAAGGCAAAACTACATACCATTATTGCACTTGTTGAAGTCCCTTCTCGTTTCCAAGTCTACAAAACAAGATTTCATAGAGCAAGCTTTATAGCCGCAAATACCAAGAGACAAAGCTACTTGTCAATCACAGGGGCTAATTAGGCCACTTGTCTTTAATTTCACTTACCTGAGCCAGTGGTGCTTAATAAGTTTAATTAAACCTGCTATGACTAAACAAGAACTGCATAATAGCGATGAAAAAAAGCCTGGAAAAAAGTGGCAGCTTAAGGCAGATTCATCAATGCAGTAAATGGAAAAGCAAGAATCATATTAGCAGAAGATTTTCTTTTCTAAAAGGAGCAGAGAAATCATAGTTCCAAATTATTTATTCAAACTTTCCACTTCTAGCACAACCCACTGCTGCCTGTCAAACACTTTCTATGCTGATGACAAGACATTTCACACTACAAAATAAGCTATGATGGATCTAGTAAGAATGCAGTGAGTCTACAAGTGAATTAGAAGTTACCACACTTTCATGGTAGGCCTTGTAGTTATGCGGTCAGCATATATCTATGCCAAGCAGATTTTAGAACTTGACTTTAGATTTTCAGAAAAGTTTGATATGGATCTAGTTAAAGAATATAAATGAAGTCAAGGAAATAAAAATCAGAAGGACCCAAACTGAGTGTAAAATATCCAGCTTGTACAGTGAAAGGTTGATGCTATTGGTAAAGATTGGAAAAAGAAATAGAAATAGTAGTAATTGGTCAAAGCAAGAATGCAACAAGTTCTTACTAGGAAACTTACAAACTTTGGCAGCTTAAATATATGCTCCTTAGTCTAAACCCCTGTGATTGACAATATTTTTGTAGTGTTCTCTGCCTTTCCTTCTTTGTGGCTGCTCTAATACCAGATATCTTGTTTTGTAGTATAGGAGAAGAGGGAACATACAACAATTGCTAAGCTATGCTTTGAAGAGAAGTGGGCTTGTGATGAAGCATAATGCAATAATGAATCAGTTGTGCTGCATATATTACCTTTCAGAAATGCCTGGCAAGATTTTAAGTGTAGCTGTGGGTTTCTGTGTAGGAAAAATACCTAACAGAAGGCAGTACTGAAAGATATTGGATTTATTTGTTGGACTCCAAAACAGTGTAGATGTACAATTCCAGCTCCTCAGGAAAAGAAAAAGAAATATCTAAAGGGGGCTATAAAACATGCAATACATTACATACTCATTTGAAGAAGAAAATGTCAGAATACAAGTTCAGAAATCCCAACACCGAGAACTCCTATGTGCAAAATGTGTCATTCTGGCACAATTTCTTATGCAAACAAGGTTTCACTAAAGCATCATACCTGATTAGATTGATGTGATTATTAAAGCCTCTGCTAAGACTTCGAGTTGGCATTTGGTCTAACCACAGTACAGGCTGGTCTGGGTCAGCTATCCTGTAAAGAGACACAACATCAACACTGCTTACAGATTTGGTAGTTGTATTAATTCAGGTTTAATTTTTTCATCTATTTTTAAAGAAAGCTTTTATTGCTTTCTTCCACCTACAATAATGGGCTAACCATAAGAGTTAGAGGAAATTAACTTGGAGATCAGAATCAAACTAATTCCTAAGGGATGTGGGGCGGTGGCGGCGGGAAGCTGGGCAACCAATCTGGACTTGGGGGGGGGGGGCACCTCACCATAACACAGCACCAATAATGACACCCATGGCCAGCAGCACTGCCTGGGAATGCACCCCAAATGCTGACCTGGAAGCCCTCTTACAGTTGCAAAAATATAAGCATAGGAGGAGGATTGGGGCCCGACTGCAACACGTCCGCATTCATAAGGCAGCTGGCAACATTGCCAAGGAAGAGAATGGGAAGGACAGAGAGAATGGAGAATCACTAAGCCTTTACATCTTACAAAACTGGTTAGCTCTTCAGGAAATCAAGGTTATCTTGGTGATGTTCTGTACAACTATTGCTATAACCAAATCTGAAATGTTAGGAGGAATGAAATAATGGACTCAACTTTATTTACTTTAGTTTGCAAGGAGAAATAACTTTTGTTTCTTGATCTAAGAAGTTGGATTAAAGATTCAAGTTATCCATCGCCCTATATGATACACAATGTGCATACTACTATGAAATGTAAAATTAGAATTTGTATAAGGGGTGAAGTAGGGGGAGGAAAGCATTGTGAAAGAGAGAAAAGAAAAACCCAACGTGCCTGGGTCAAGCAGTATAGGAAGGTCCAAACACTATGATTTGCCCTGTGGCCTCCAGCCTCCAGGGATGGCCCTTATTAGAAGAATTAAATAGGTTTTGTGAAGTAGTCACACAGACAGGGCTATAAATCATGTAATCAACAGCAGAAGTAATGATGTAGGAACCACAAAAATCTATAAATACTTCCTCAGTTCACTTTGCCTCTGCCTTTATAAAGTCGATACTTGCTTAGCCTACAGTTTAGTACTCTTGATAATAATAATTCACAAACTAAATTTCTTCCTTTATTACCTTCGCCATTTCACAGCAATGTCAAACATATCTCTCCACTGCATCAGCCTGGTTTTTCCATTAATTCGTACTTTCGAGTTCACCCACGTTCTCTGTACAGCTTGCATTACTTCTATCACAGCTAGCCCCATTGCTGAACAACAAACAGAAGTAGGTTACCAGTGAAGCCCACTCACATTTATACTTGACATCTAAACGTGAGGCAGAAGCTGAAGCATCAAAATAGTGCAATTCTATGCATGCCCTTGACGGATGCGGGTGGCTATGTGGGTGAAACCACATAGCCTAGGACTTGCCGATCAGAAGGTTGGCGGTTCGAATCCCCGCAACGGGGTGAGCTCCTGATGCTCGGTCCCTGCTCCTGCCAACCTAGCAGTTCGAAAGCACGTCAAAGTGCAGGTAGATAAATAGGTACTCTGGCAAGAAGGTAAAGGGCATTTCCGTGTGCTGCTCTGGTTCACCAGAAGCGGCTTAGTCATGCTGGCCACATGACCCGGAAGCTGTACGCCAGCTCCCTCAGCCAATAAAGTGAGATGAGCGCTGCAACCCCAGAGTCGGTCACGACTGGACCTAATGGTCAGGGGCCCCTTTACCTTTACCTTATGCATGCCCTTACTATGTTCAGTAAGGCTTACTCTCTAAGTAAGTGGGCACAGAATTGCAGTCTAAGAGATGCAAGTGGATGACTGCATAGGATCTAATATTTAATATCACTGGAGGTTGCTGCCTCATTAAGTATTCACACTTTACAGTACATAATGGACTGTAATAATTATTAGTAGTTTTATTTTATGTATGAATAAGCTGAACTACCATATGAATAGAGCATGTTTTATTGCTGAATATCCAATGCTAATCACAGCAAGCGCCATTATACTTTTAATTCCATATTTCAATAAAGTTTTTCCAGTGTACCTCTATGTACTCTCTTGTTTGGAAGAAATCCAGGGGTCTCATATTGCATTAGGGAACCCAACTGATCAGCAACACATATAATCTCTTGCATTTCGGGTTTATAGTTTTCAAATTTCTGAAGTAGTACATCCCTTAAAATCACAAATAAAGCCAGGATTAAATATCAAGATGATTTCTTACATAGATTCTATATTAGTAGCAGCCCGTGAGATAGACAAACATTAGAAATATGGTTTAAGATTACCAACCCCTGCCAAGGTTTATTGCAGCTTTCATTTTTATAACTCTATTTGGGCATAAATAAATAAATAAATTTGTCCACTAGCACCTTAGAGACCAAATAAGTTTGTTCTGGATAGAAGCTTTTGTGTGCATGCACACTTCTTCAGATACACTGAAACAGAAGTCACTAGACCCTTATATATAGTGGGAGGGTGGGGTGGGTTTTTTCTCATAAGGGTAGTAGGATATGGGTGATTGACCCAATGGATATGGTAAACCTGTTTACTGTTAACGACTGCAATTAGTCCTACAGGAAAACTACTGTGCTATTTCTTTTCTGATTGAGTCTTACTTACTTTGCCAAATCTTTATTAGGCATTGCAAATATAGGCCATCATAAAACATCCATATATATATTTATATATACAAATAAACAGGCATGTAAAATATTTAATAATGAGGATTTTCGGTGGAGTTTCTTCCCACTCTAAGAGATACTACTGACAAAAACTCAGCCACCCTGGCAGTTACTTCTGGGTTAATGTCAGACCAATAGAATCTGATATTTTCATTGTGCCATGATGTTAGACTACCCAAAAAAGAGAGGATAGCAAGCATTTACATAGCTGGTTGTACAATGGACAGTAGAAAATAATACCTTCTACGGTGTCCAGCACATTCGAAAAACATCCGCAATGTCTATCATTTCTGGAGATGTTTAAATATCTGCCCTTGATGAAAGCTGAGGGGAAAATATTCAGTCGGGGTAACATAAAGGCTCTGTGTTGGACTGGAATTATTAATTTTGTAATATAAGTGACCCTGTTATCTGTTGTATTTAAACCATAGAAGTCACGGGATCTGATGGAGTCCAACAAACATCTTGAAAGATCAAGGACCGCCTGTTCACATCCATCTAAAGGAGTCTTAACTTCTGCTTATCTTGCCAGCAAGAATACCAAGATCACAACTTCCAAGTGCCCTCTGAACAACCAATAGTTAAGCAGCCTCTAACAAATAATCTAACAAATTCTGTTTCAGAGATCATCGAGTTGCTTTCCAGAATTCTTTCATTTGCAGGAATGTCACATACTATACAGAGTCCTCAGCTTCTGAGGAAATACAACTGGGGAAAAAAAAAAGAATCCAGAGTTGCCTTTCTTAAGTGAAATGACAGCTCCAGAGCCACAACACACCATAAAATTTGAATTGTTGTGAAAAATAAGAAAAATAAATAGAAACATTTGCAGAAACTGTTCTTTATAGTACAGACTAAAGGGCATACTGTAGAACAATGAAGCCACTTTCTGCACTAGGCTTTTCATTATTTTGGACCTCTAGGATTGTTGAGGTATTTGGTTTTCCTCAGTTTCAAGAACAAAATGGACCATAAATTAATATTACTTATTATGCTGTCCACCAACTAAGTCCCCTTGGCAGGTTAAAAAGTTACGGATCAATAATACAACCAAACAACATATATTAAACATCATAAACTAACTCAGTAAAACCAACATAAAACCCAACACCAGCACAAAACCAGTATAAAAGTAGTATAGAACAGCAAGAAACTAGTATTGGGAAATTGGTGCTAGAAATCTGAAATACAACAAAAAACATAAAGGGTTATGACTAAGTCATACTCAGAGTAGTTCATTTATTTCAATAGGTCCATTTTCAGCAGAACACATTTTTGGAGTTGGTGCAGGCTAGAAATCAACTTGTACCTGTTACAAACACATTCTATAAAACCATAGACTGTATTTGAAGCCATGCGATTAAAGTTAAACCTTGAACTACCACTAGCAAACATTTCCAGTAGAGCCCAAGAATTGGTAAATTTAGTTACCGTATTTTTCGCTCTAGAAGATGCACTTTTCCCCTCCTAAAAAGTAAGGGGAAATGTGTGTGCGTCTTATGGAGCGAATGCAGGCTGCGCAGCTATCCCAGAAGCCAAAACAGTGAGAGGGATCGCTGCGCAGCGCTCCCTCTTGCTGTTCTAGCTTCTGGCTTAGCCGTGCAAAGCCTCTTCAGGGTACGGGGAGCCTCTGGGCTTTTCTGGGAGGTGGGGGAAGGGATAGGGCAGCCCCTCTGTCCCTTCCCCCACCTCCCGCAAAAGCCTGGGATAGTCGCGCTCCCTTTAAAGAGCTGCGCGGAGCGTGTGTGCGGCTCTTGGGGGCTTCTCCCTCCTTGGGGAAAAGCCTGCAAGTGCCTCACACACGCTCCTCGCAGCTTGTGAAAGGAAGCGCTGAGCAGAGCCTGGGATGCATACAGGCTCTGCTCAGTGCTCCCTTTAAATAATTTTTCCCCTTGCATTCCCCCTCTAAAAACTACACGCATCTTATGGTCAGGTGCATCTTATGGAACAAAAAATACAGTACTTACTTTATATGTGGTTGTAGTCCTGGCTGTTCTTCATAGTCTTCTATGAGAAAAGGAAGATTTTTGGCCCAGTGATCTTTAAACTTCCCAGGAAGATCCAGATCTATATTGTATTCTGTAAGTGGGGTATCAAGGTGGGCATGCAGATAGCGAGAATATTCTGTGAAGGAAGTAAATATCATTTAGCCCCTTTTCCTGCAAGTCAGCTTAAATTATCTCTAGGCGAAATGCTTTTCAAGCGATCTGCAGTGCTGAAGAAAAATATGTAAGGAGCTCATATGAAGTTGCTTTATACTGAGCTGGATTCATCTAGCTTGGTCTTGTCTACACTAAGTGGCAGTGGCTCTTCAGGGTTTCAGAAAGGCATTTCTCCCAGCCTGACCTGGAGATGCTAGGGATTGAACTGGGACCTTCTGCACATGCTCTACCACTATCTATGGCCCTCCCCCAAATCCACACACAAACTACAACCATGTCACTGTTTACTGTTTACATGCTGTAACTGGGGACCTTTCCATACAAAAGCACTGTACTTCCTTAAAGTAGTATAAACTTGTGGATCATTTCCCTAATATTTCTTCCATTAGCAGAGATTCTTTAAGTGAGGAACTTTCATCACTGCAACCACTAAACCTTACAACTTCACAATGCCATTTCAATGTACTCCACTTGAAGAATTTTTGGGGGGATAAATTTTCTAAATAATTAAAATAATATGTCTCCTTTTCCTTGAAATACATACTTAACTCTTTGGCAAACTGTATCCAATTGATCAGGGTACATATGGACAACTGCACAAATTCAGTCTTTATTAAGGAAAAAATATCCTGAGCCAATAGTTACGTAAGTAGTCATATACATAACTTTATATTTTCAATTAAAAACAACTCTACAGAAAGGGCATGCCAATTAGCAATAAATTTCATGGATAGCTAGGATTGATGTACAAGCCTAAATAAGTACTTTTTACCACCGTATGTAAACCTGAAAAAACTTTCTGCTATGTTTTCTTTGAGGTAAGAAAGCTGTAAAGAATTTCACAATACAGTACGTACAGCAATTAAAAAAAAAATGTGCACAAATTTGATACTTAAGTTAACATAGGTTTCAGCAGTGCTATTTTTCTAGAAAAAGAGGTGCTGGAACACACCATGAACCTTGTTCTCTTATAATGGCAATGGTGCCCAGCTGAGAGGTGCCGGAACTGAGTTGTAGCTCAAAAAAGTCCTGGATCTGGGTATGAAACAATGAATATTTCATTAGCAGCAACTTACCTCTGAGGTATTTCACTTTCAGGTACTCTGTACTAGCTTTCTGACCAGGCAAAGGATCATTTAACATAACTTTAGTTTGAGCTTTTATTCCTTCATAAAATTGCCCCATAGCAACGTGACTAAGACCCTTCATATACTGGCACACCTCATTATATGGTTCTAGTTGCAGACACCTCTAGAAAATTGAAAAGAGAATAATCAATACATTTGTGAGATTGCAGATAAACAAACCACAGATCTTTATTTACTCTTTATCCACACATCCACGACAGTAGAAAAGTAATTTGTCCCAGCCATCTTGAGTCTATGTGGAAGTTAGAAGAAAAGGAGAAGCGATGTGCCAGTTTTTAAAACAAACAAGCAGAAACCTTCCACAGGGGAAAGGCTTTTGTCCAGTCCATTTCTACTGTTATCCACTGGACAGAAATTTCAAGACAGTCTTTCAATCTAAAGGAAGCCCTCAAGAAGGCTGCAACTTTTCTTATATATATGACAGTGAACATGAAAGTCTTTGTGATTGTATGCACATTTGAGAGCTTAGTAGCCTAAAGGTGTCTCATTTATGTATGTATGTTTGTTTGCATATATAATAACCACACACAGCACAGACAGATATGAGTATATATGATGGAACTGCTGTAACTTGTCACAATTGCTTACCTTAAAGTTTTTCAGAGCTTCATTCAGGCTACCATGATGATAAAGCATCATTCCCCCAAGTTGTATTGTCTGAACGTGATTTTGATTTAGCATCAGTGCCTTTTGAAAGTTTTCTGTAGCAGCTTCAAAGTTACCAAGCTCTCTAAAGTGATAAATAAATAGCAAAAAACAGCAATTAAAATGTTTATTTAGCTAAGTTGCTATTTACTGAAATTAACCAACGTGGGCTCTAAAAATCAGTATCATATTAAAAATATTTTAAACAATAAATCTGTGATTTTTTTCAAGCAGCAATCCTACATGCATGTACTGAAGATTAGGCCGCAATTGTTCCTACTCCTTAGTAGATATGTATCTGACTGTATTATCTAATTCAATCTGTTTAAGATATAAAAAGACCAGTCAGGAAAATGACTTTGAAAGTATATATAATTTAAGGCAAAGGAAGTCTTTTTACTCCAAAGTAATCTTAAAATAACTTGCCCCCTCATTAAATTATTGGAATTACGTTTCAGTCTCATACTATATCACCAAAGTGATATCCAAACATTTTAACAAACCAGCATAACACAGTCTGGATGAAAACCTCCCTTCTATATGTTCCTTAAACAATTCACATTTGAGGGTCAAAGAGTGAAATGTAAAGGCATTTTGCTTACCGATAGGCCTGCCCCAGACTCTTATATGCATCAATAAAATCTGCTTTCTGCTTAAGGGCTTCTTTGAATGATTCAATAGCTTCCTGGGTAAAACACAACCATTTACTCTTGTTAATTAAAATATTGTGCTATTAAGATTAAGATTCCTATTGGGATTTTTGAATAATTATGGAAATACTTTGTGGAAGATCTGTACAGGTAAACACAAGGCAATACATTGGACAATATATTTATAACTGCATGTGCAAAAATGTCCTCAGAGACTGAAATATGAAATGTCCAAAAAGCTTAGTCTCTCTTAGGAGCACACAACCAATCTACTAATATACATTTCTGTTATCACAAATTTGCCTAAGGTCTATCAACCAAATGATAAACTCAACAAATAACTAACATCAGGGACAGGAGTGGGGGACTAAACAACTTTAAAATCTCTCTAGATTGTTCTATATTTATTTATCAGATATTTTAAGCACCAATCCAAACACTCAAATAGATGTACAGTGGTGCCCCGCAAGACGAATGCCTCGCAAGACGGAAAAGCCGCAAGACGAAAGGGTTTTCCGTTTGCAGAGGCGCTTCGCAAGACGAATTTCCCTATGGGCTTGCTTCGCAAGACGAAAAATGACGAAAAATTTTGAATTTTTTTCCGCTCCAAAACCCCTTTTCCTGAAGCGCTAAGCTGCTAAAAGCATTTTAGCAGCAAAACCGCTAATCCCCCAAGCCTTAAAAAGCCATTTTTAGCCCTTAAATTGTCAATAGCGCTAATAGCGCTAATCCGTCAATGGGCTTGCTTCGCAAGACGAAAAAACCGCAAGACGAAAAGACCCGCGAAACGGATTCTTTTCGTCTTGCGAGGCACCACTGTAATGCCAACTGATAAATTAGATACATGTAATTATTTGATACAATTATGTTACTGTGAATTCTCTTAGATACAAATTAAGGTAGTTACTGCTGAAACATTTTGAATCTGATATGTCAAAAGTGTTCCATTCTCATTAAACAACTCTGTTACAACTAACAGCTGAGAAAAGCTGTGTAAAGGCCCCTGTCTGCACCTTTGGAAAGACACCTGGAGTAGATAAGGCTAAACACTCTGGATTGGAACAATCATAAAGCAGACTTTGTTAATTGCTAATAATGGTAACATACCTCCAGCTAAAGGGCAGTATATAAATTCAATAATAAACAAACAAGCAAGCAAGCATATGCATTCATCACACATATAATAGAAATTGCACAGTTATTCAAAATAATTACCTTTAGAAGTCCTCTATGAAAAAATGTTAAACCTTTGTAAAGCATAGCTATAGGCTGGTTTTTGTTTAGTTCAAGGGAGTTCTGAAAGTCTTCATGGGCACTTGAATAGTCCTGTGACAGAAAAACAACTTCCATCAGACAGAAAACTGCTAGATCTAACACAAAGGCAACACAAACAATGTTGTAGTTACAGGATACCAAGCCTTCCATATCACAAAATTATTAACTCTTAAAATGAAAAGAACAGTTTATGGTGGTCTTGGGCTACAATCCTAGACCTATTACTTGGGAGTTTCACTGAATTCAGTAGGTTGCAAAAGAAATATGTTCCCTCTATTTTTATAATGGTTCCAGGGGAAAAGCAACCTAAATTATGGTAACTGAAGAAACTGGAGTGATAATAAGTCAAGAAAAGTCCCCAGAAATAATCTGCTGCCAAAATCTCTACAGATATCAGCTGTTCCTTCTACTTTTTGAAATAATACTTTTGTAACTAAGTTGGTGCTCTAAAAGAATGATTAAAAAAAAAAAAAAATGTGTTCTGCCTTGAACTCTTTAAAGAAGTAGTAGTGTATACGTGCCTTAAATAAACAAATTATATGCTTTTAAAAAATCATCACGAAAATTGCTTTTGTACACCCTTCCTGCAAAAATAGGTGCTGAACAAAAATATGTATCAGCAGTTTCTCTCAGTCTAAAATACTTGAATCTGTTTCCTCAGACAGATTCTGTAAGGCTATCTTGTTGCAAGAGATCGGGCAAGAGAATAGGCGATCTCCCCCTGCCTCCCAAACTCAGTTCTCTTTAAAGGAGATAGATAGAATAGCTTGTAGCTTATAATACATTGCAAATATGACCCTTGAGACTAAGCACCTATCCCAGCTCATTCTCTGCAGGTGCTCAACTGAAAACTAACCTCAGATATGAAGTAAAGAGTACCTCTGTGTCGGTAAAGTCGTGCGGAGGGTTTTAGCTGAATAGCTTTAGTGAGGTCAGCCAGCGCTTCACTCATTTGACCCAGAGGAGACAGTATCTGTAAAACCAAGATAATACTTTGAGCAAGATTGTACAAATAATCCTTCATTTTCAAAATGATTTTAGGTTGCAATATGTAATAACTATGCACAAAAAATTAATTTTGCGTTGAGTAATTAAACAAGTGCATTATTTACATAAAAAAGTTGTACATTAAAATTGATTGGAGCACATGCATATATTACATTACATCTATTTAACTTTAAAAAGCAGACTAAGACCTATTAATTTTGTCAGGTATTAAGGGGCTGAAGGAGAAAAAGTGGGTTTGGGTTTTACTGAAATGACGTATTTCTTCCTACTAAAATTTTTCTAAGCCCATCTGTATAGCTTATAAGAAAATTGTTGCATTTATTATTACAAGCATCCTTCTATACATTAACAAAGAAAATGAAGAGTTAATGACATTCACGGACCCTCTGAAGGCTGACAGCTACAAACACTAGTGTAATTATGAATAGAATAGAAATATAATATAATAGAAATACAATACCGGTCAACAATAGAAAGTGTCCTTTCATACTGCATCACGGTGTGGTACGCTGGTTTGACATCATCTGATAGGAAGCGCCTACAGAGCGTGGTGAATACAGCACAAAATATTGTGGGCTGTCCCGTGAATCCGCTGGATGAAATAGCGGAAGAACGTTGCCTCAGGAGAGTGAGTAGCTTTGGTATTTTTATTCTATTTTATTTTTGTCTTAATGTATTGATAGCTGTATATTGATTAACATCAAATCTTAATTCATATATTATTAGGAATATGACCAAGAACTTTCAGCAATAAACATATAGAAACATACAGAAAATAACTGGATAAACAAAATAACAATAAGGTATAGATAAGGTATAGACATTAGAAAATCTTTTAAAAGTGGAAGAAATACCTCTGCTCGCTGCTCAAACACTTCAGCTTGATCTGGGACCAGACTAATGACTCTGCTCAGCTCAAACAAAGCTAGCTCTGCATTTTTTATATCCTTAAAAATGGGGGGAAATATGTAAGTAACAATGTATGCTTCGTCATAGGGAGGTTATGGTGACAATTTTTAAATGGTACAACACTCAGTGAATTAAAATTCTTGGTTTCATCATGGAATATTTTGATGTGTGCTAAGAGTCACATACATGCAACATCAGAACAAACAAGGCTAAGTATTCCAGTTACTATGGGACCATCATGAATCTGCTATTGCCAGGGCTGGCCTGCCCATGAAGCACCATGAGGCAACTGCCTCAGATGGTAGAAGGGAAATAAAAATCTTTATATTTTATCATTATTGTAGTTGCAAAAATAATATGTATCCTAAAAAGCAACTGGAAGCGAAGGGACTGTACAAATAACTTCTGGGTTTGGAATAAGTACATTCCTCTTGAGCAAAAATCATTGGCTAGAGCAGGGGTTGTCAGCCTGGTCCCTACCGCCCACTAGTGAGCGTTGCAGGATTCTAGGTGGACAGTAGGGGGTTCTACGGCACAAGCTGAATCCTCCTTCCATCGAGCACTGGTGGGTGGTAAGGAAATTTTAACATCAAGAAAGATGCATTAGTGGGCGGTAGGTATAAAAAGGTTGACTACCCTGGGCTAGAGTGCCATGACCACTGCTGGGGGAACTGCTTCCCTGGAAGTGGAGAGTATGGAGTCATGGAGTTGAATAGAAGGAAACGTCACACAACTGATGTTGTCCATTAAAAATGTGCAGAGAGTGACAGCAGTGTCTGATCCCAACAATCCTGAAGGAAAAGAGAATCCTTCACACGGCTGTCTAGAACCAACCAATACCAACCCCCGCCTCATTATTGCAAATCTTCTGTCTTAGGCAAAGTTGCAATTCTAACCGCTTACTGTAAGAAACAAATAGAGGCCCCAGGTTCAGGAGCAGTCTATCTCTGAGTACCAGGTGAGGTGACATTTTTTTTGTTCACCTCAAGTACCAAAATGCCTTAGGCCAGCCCTGGTGAATGCATATATATTATGAAATTCATTATCATGTGCAGCTTTAAAAATGTTATACTCACATGCAGCCCTTTCTTTCCATATGCTATCCCTCGTCCATAAATTGCACTAACAAGCTCTGGTTGCTCCTATTTGAAGCAAAATAAAATAATCTTTAGAAGGTTCCACTTGTCCTAATAGTGAATGCTACATTCCATCATACATAACCAAAGCCAAAATTCATGCATTTCATCCACATTCATTTGCATTTCTAAGGAGTTACTTTGGGCTTATGCATACAATTAAAGAGCAGCTTGGTGGGCAGTTTTACACAGAAGATGCTTAAAAGGGGAAACTACTATAGGAGTGGAGTGTGTGTGCTCCTTTAGTCTTTGCACTGTCTCTGTAAACTCCTTATTAACCTCTGCATTTTTATTACTTTAAAAACCATTGCTCATTTCAGACCACTTCTTTGCTATACTGTAGTTACAAATCTCATTTCATATTCATATATTAAATAATACATTCTGGTACATGAATGCATAAATTACAGCTACACAAAATTTCCATAATACAACAGGAGAAGTGAAAAGTGTTCTGGTGATTAGGTCAGCAGAGCTGCTTTTCAAAGTCATATAGTTTGAGTCTGAAGGAATTGAACTTATATGTGATGTGCCAAGTTCTGCTGACATTTCCCACTGCCACTAAAATCAGCTTTAGGTGGCTGTGAATTTGAGTAGAAGAATAGTAGCACTATTGAACTCTTTCTCTGCCAGCCATTTTCCCCACTCAAAATCATACATGGACACACATGTCATATCTAGTTTGAGACTTGCAGCAATTATGGATTAAGGAATTCAACCTACCAAAACCTTCCAGCCTGAACCTTTACAATAGTGTAATCATATTGGGCTGTGATTCGGAGTAGACATGCCTGCTCGATTATAGTTTGTGAAATTTTCCTATCAAGACCCCAAGAAGTTGCATGTCAATTTAAGCTAAGTTGCCTCCCCATGTAACATTTCCATAACAGTCATATCCCTCTTCACATCAACCTATATCCTTCTGTTTACATTTTTAACTCTGTTACCTTCAAGGAGTTCTGCCTCAGACCCATTTCCCTTTTATAGATTCAAGTTTCCATTCCATCCATCCATCTTCAATTATGTTAAAGGATATAGGCTAAGCCAGGGGTCAGCAAACTTTTTCAGCAGGGGGCTGGTCCACTGTCTCTCAGACCTTGTGGGGGGCCAGACTATATTTTTTTTTGGGGGGGGGGGAATGAACGAATTCCTATGCCCCACAAATAACCCAGAGATGCATTTTAAATAAAAGGACACATTCTACTCATGTAAAAACACACTGATTCCTGGACTGTCTGCAGGCCGAATTTAGAAGGCAATTGGGCCGGATCCAGCCCCTGGGCCTTAGTTTGTCTACCCATAGGCTAAGCAGTTTCTGCCATCTGTCACTCTTCTCTAGGAAGGCAGGTATTCTACCTTGGGGAGTTCTATTATCTAAGTCTAAAACTACAATGTAATAGGAGTGAAAAATCACCTGGAGCATTGTGGAGAAGTGCCGCACAGCTTCATCATAAAGGCCACTGCCAATCAATACATAAGCGAAAGCTGTCAAAACAGTGTTACGGGTTAGTGTTATGTTATGAATTCCACATTTGCCATGCATATAAGAATTGCTGAATACCTGCCAAAGAGTTTAATTGAGGGGTATGATTTCTGAAAAGAGAGTTTTGAATAGAAGTTATTTCATAAGCTATCAAATACAACATAATAATAAGGAAATAGTTTCATTAAAGTATCAACATTTAAAATATTCAGTGATTTTTTTTCCTGTAAAGCATAGCCCAAGGCTTGAAACCACACTTTGCATCACTGTACACTTTTGGGTAATTTAAAATTTCCACTTGGTGGCAATAAGTAACAAAGAAAAACATTCCAATCCCACCCATTTAAATGGTCCCCGATTCAATCTCTGGCATCTATGGGGGTAACTGAAGTGCAAACAGGCAATCTGGATAAAGCCATAGAAATATTCAATAAAGATACTAACCTAGCTTCTCCACATAGGACTGAGAAAGCCTGGAAAGTCACTCCATCTTAAAGTCTGTGTCTTTAAGTCTTTAATGTGGTTTCCCATTAAACAGCATCACTACTGCAAGGAGTTTTAGCTGTGCAGTGGACCTTCCCTGCCTGAACATCCCCTGTGAGCCCTGTAAATCTGCTCCAGAAGGCAAGTCTATAAACATTTACCTGGGAATAAGTCCCACTGAAGTCAGTGGACTTGCTTCCAAGTAGACATACTTACAACTAGTTGACTAAAGTACCACTGAAAGCAGAGAAGTCCAGTGTTATGTGTAAATAAAAATGCTCACAGGATAATGACAGGGTGGCAGTGCAATGCCACTAGACTAGAAGACCAACTCCAGGATGGATGCTATAACCAGCTGGAACAAGCAAGATTGGTGACAGGTTAAAAGTGAAGCTGGATTCACATGTGCAGGCCTGTGTTTGTGTTTCACCTATGTGGTTATCTCTACTATAAAGATAAGATAAAAGTCAAATGGTTAACACATCCAACTGCATGTATGAATCTACCCACAATAATTATTACATAAAGACTCAGCATGAGCATAACACTGGAGAATTCAGGTTAAGAGGACAGAATGCAAAAATGAATTATTTTATAAGTGTCAATGGGCAGAATCCAATGTTACACAAGTAGCCTTCCAAACCTGTGACAGGAATTTCACCATCCTCCAAAATCTGTCCTCCAGCACACCAACCTTCTAGAGCAGATTTTTCAGGCATGTGGAGGGCTGCCAGGAAGGCAGGGTGAAGCGGGATGAGGGGACCATGAACTCCCACTGCATAAGTAATAGTCTGGTCCACTCACACACAGACAGGACTGAATACAACCTAATTCTCTTCATCTTAATTTTATTCTGTGGACAGTCATGGTCAAGTATTTAAAAATGAATTAGGATTATTAGATCTCAGTACCACTATTTTCAGAACATTTTGCAGCACTCATAAGTGATATAATTCAACTATATATAGCTACTACCGATCACCAACCACACACAGAACCTCTTACCTAATTCTTCATTGGTATTGTCATCATCTGTGGCAAATGGAAATCTTTTTTGTTCTGCAAGTAACTTTGCTTGACTCTGCAAAACATTTACCAAATTAAACTAATACCACCAAAATAAAAATTGAGGACATGAACAAACCAAAGTTAAATTAAGTGTCAATGACTTCCCTGCAACAGTGTCAAGCAAAGGCTTAATTCTACCACAGAAATCATGTGACTTAAAAATGCTTAGCTAGATTGGGTCCAAAGTGCTTATCACATCAAAACTGAACACCAGATAAAGCAAGAACAGGTGGTTCTAATGGATCTGGAAAATAACATATATTCTTTAAAACAAGTTAAAATATTTATAGTTTCAGTGATATTCATAGTTCAAATACTGTTAGCATCTTAACCTCTGCAGTCTTCAAACAGTGTATGTAATCTAATAAATTTGATTTCCTTTCCTTTGGATTGATAAATACATTTCTTAAGTATTATGATCATTGTAATAGATATGTCACTTCAGCAAAAATTCATCAGCAGTCTCCTTGCTATACACAGTGAACAAATAAACATACCAAAAGTTTTTCAGTATTGAGGGAAAGCAGGGATTCACAAGAGGGAGACCTTTGTAGTTCACAGTCTGAGTCATGAAAGTGCAAAAAAGAAGAATCTAAAATGGAAACATTTTCACTGTTAATTGGTATGCTCAGCTTAAAACGGCTACAGAATTTGGACACTAAGGAAGGCAGTGCTAATTATACAACTGTTCACATGGAAAGAACATTTCTAGGCTAATCGTTCAAATATTGCACCTTGTGTTATGGGATGCCATACAATGGCTAAACGTACCTTTTTTGTGCATAATACTATTTTTTCAAGTTTAACACGGATATTGCATATGGGGGATTTCTTTATTTGGAGTCTCAAAAAATAGGGGGTGTGTTATACACAGGGGCGTGTTATACACGGGGAAATGCAGTAAATAAAGAACACTCACGCTGCATTCACTCTACATGTTTAGGTGTGCACCTAGATGAGATAAAATGTGCAAAGAAACTTTAGTTCCTTGCTCTTGAATGGAACGAAATCCAAGTACGTAGGTGCACTTTAATTTGCCCTTGCCTTCCCCTTCTGCTGTTGCTGTTTAACTGTATACTAGGTCCCCGCAATCAAACATCAGAAGGGGAAGGCAAGGGCAAATTAAGGTGCACCTACGGAGTTGGATTTCGCTTCATTGAAAGCGCCTCAGGGCTTCGGTTTATGACACTCTGCAGAGCGCGGCAAGCGAAGAGAAGAGTCAGGAAGAGCTTTCCGCTTCTCCGCCGCTACTCAAAAGAACTTGACAGGTGAGTTTGCATGAGCCGGCTTGGCCCCTTGGGAGAGGAGGAGGCGGCGGCAGCAGCAGCAGGAGCAGCAGCAGCTCATCACTCAACACAGCCGCTTTCTAGCCAGCCGAGAGTTGCCGCCTCTCCCTTAAGCAAGCGGAGCGGAGCACACTTCGAAAAGAGAAGCAAAGGGCGCGCCCTGCCCTTCCTCCCCTCAGGCCCGGTCCACACATGCGGCGGAATGAAGTGTCAAGTCATAAGGAGGCGGAGAGCCGGGCTGTACCACTTCAAAATGCAGGCGCGGAATATGAAATTGCTGGGAAGTGGGGTGGTCCTCTAGGTAGATAAGAGCCAAAGCAAAGCATGGAAGGGTCTAGCAGAGACCCCTCTGCCTGTTGGGCTGAGAGAGCTTCTTATCTCCCCCCCCCACCTGCGCCCTGAAATGGTACAGCCCACTCAGCCACCTCAGGATTCCGCCGCCTCAGGCAGGACCCCATGAGGGAGGAGGGCGGCGGCGTAGCTCCCCCTCCGCGCCAGAAAGCCGAGCAACCGCCGCTGGCTCTTTCCTCCCGTCACTCACCACAGTCGCCGGCTGCGGCAGCCGCGTACTGTTCCCCTCCCCACTCAGCCGCCAGGAACTCCGGGCAGCCTCTGCTCCCTTGGCCCTGCTGACGGTGCGGCTCCTGCCTAAGAAGCGATAACGACGGGTACTGCTCCGTCAGGGCGAGCGCCGGCCGAGTCGCCGCCAGCAGCCACAGCAGCGTCGAGAGCAGCCCCGACGGCGCACTGACACTTGGCCAACGGCCCCCGAACGCAGCGGCAGGTGCCATCTTCCCAGCGCGCCTGCGCACAGTAACTTAACTTTTTTGCGTTTCCCTCTTTTGCGCTGGGACCCGGCGAGGAAAGGGTGGACCGGGTTGCTTTCTGGGAATTGTAGTTTGTAGCCGCCTGGTCTCCGCGTTTCTTCGAGAGGCTCGTGAACTACGAAGACCAAGATGCTCTGCGGCTGCTCCTGTTTCCCCGCCTCTGCTCTCGGAACCCGGAAGTGAATGAGGCCGAGGAGAGGGGACTGCCGTTTCTGTGGCAACGGGATCTTGCGGCTCAGGGCTACCGAGGGAGATGGAAGAACCCGGAGCTTATAGGTGCATTGAGTGCAGTAGGAAGGCTCCTGAGCTGTACAAGGATTACCAGCGTGGCGTGCTGCGTATTTCTATCTGCGTGAGTCATGTTTCGAGAGAGAAGTATCGGGCCGAGCGAGGAGATCGGAAGGAAATAGAGGGGGGCTGACTGACCAAAAGGAATGTACCAAAAGGGGTGGTAGAGATACTTGCCCATCGAAGGGAGACGCGGGTGGGGTTAGTGATAGATTACAACGTATGCGAATAGTTTTCCGAACTTTTCAGTAACTAGAATATGGATTGGCTGCACTTCAAATACAGTAATAACAACAATAATAACGTACTTGTATCCGCCTTTATGGATACGTATTAGGATTCCTAATTCTGCCAGTAGGAAAAGGCATGTGGGTTGTACTATGGCGGTCCACGTGGGGGGTTGCACGTGGCTGTCCACGTGCGTGGAACTGAAGTGAGGTGTTTAGACTTAGCGTAAGTGCGGCAGGGCAAGCCCTTAGATAGAGATGGGTGGAGGGAGTCTTTTAGTCTCACCAGCAAGCAGAGTTCACAGTGTGGTTTATGGAAGTCAGCCTTCCTTGTCTCTCACCTGACAGTGGAATTCTCTCCCCTTCAAGGCACAGGTGTTCTCAGGGTTGTTCAGCCTGCCATGTAAAAATATATCTTATTCACCTAGACCCTTAGTAGAACTTGATCATTCAAACCCCAGTATAATTTGGATGGTTGCTACTGTGTTTACATGGCAGAGGGCCTTCTCGATAGTGGCGCCCACCCTGTGGAATACCATCCCATCAGATGTCAAGCAGATGAGTAATGGCAATGGTACCTCAGTTTAAGAACAGTCCTGTTTACGAATGATTCGGTTTACGAACTCCACAAAACCGGAAGTAGTGTCCTGGTTTGTGAACTTTACCTTGGTCTAAGAACAGAATTTGAATAGTGGAAGGGCACTGGCGGCAGGAGGCCTCATTAGGAAAAGCGTGCCTTGGTTTAAGAATGGGTTCAGTTTAAGAACGGACTTCCGGAACGGATTCAGTTCATAAACCGAGGTACCACTGTATATATATCTATATTTAGGAGACATCTGAAGGCAGCCCTGTATAGGGAAACATTTTAAGCTTTAAGGTTTTACTATGTTTTTATACATTCTGGAGTGACTGGGCCAACACAGTCAGATGGGCAGGGTACAAATAAATTGTTGTTGTTTTTGTTGTTATATAATCTGCACACTCAGCTTTCACAAGTGTTCTAGCTGCTGCATTCTGTACCAGTTGTCATTTCTGAACAGTCATCAAGGGAGGGAACAACATAGAGTGCATTATAGTAATCCAACATGTATGCAGTCAAGGCATGCATCAATGTGGCTAGGCCAGCTAGGCCACAAAGTCAGCTTTCTCTAGGTAGGGTCATAGTTGCTGAACCAGCCTAAACTGCTAAAAAAGCACTCCTAGCAACCAGCACCACCAGTGCCTCAATAGATAGTACTGAGGCCAAAGTCAGATCTCAGCCTCCATCAAAATTAGCATGTTTCCTAAGTCATAACATTCTATGTGGGTGAAGCTTCATCTTGTTAGCTCTCATGCAGCCTACTATCAACCCAAGACACTTGTTTAGGGTTGAAACTGTCATATTAGGCGGTGGGGAAGAGTGGTAGTTCTGCTTGCCCTGATAGCCTATCAGCCCAAGCCTATGTATTGCATATAAATGTTGATAAGCATGAGGGAGAAGACAGAACCTGAGGCACTAGAAATTTCAGTGGCCAAAGAATAAAGCAAAGAAAGTCCCCTAGTACTACCTTCTGGGCCTGTCCTCCCGAGAAAGACTGTGCCTTCAAGTCCCATTTGGCTCTCCATCATCCTCCGTGGGTCATTCGAGGCAGATTTTGTCTCAGTTTGGCCTGGAATAGAACTAATAATTGGTGTCCTTGATCAGATATTGTAGATTTGGAACTGAATGGATTCCCCAAAGCCAAGGAATCTAGACCAGGCTTCTCAGACAGTGGTTCCACTACTGTCTCCTTAAGTAGTACAGGAAATACCACACCCCACCCAAAAAATCTCTTGAGGCATTGATGAGTTCTGATATTTGAAACTTCTAATTTCCTTTTTTTTTTTTTTAGGCATTTCTGATCCATATTTCTATCCTATTTTTTTGCCTTCCTTGATTTGCTTTTAAATAAATTGTATCTAGTTCTTCTTTGTGTTTTAGTTTTTACATTTTGGATTAAGAATACAAAAATCATTTTATCAGGAGTGCCCCATCCCTTAGGTGAGAAGACTCTCTCTCACTTGTACTGTGGTTTGGTGGAAGGAAAGATACAACAGAAGCTCTTCTACTGTCTCCTGCTTTTTTTGTACCTCTTTGCAAATGAAATAAATCAACACTGCATGTGGGGGCAGGGCAGAAAGCAACCAAAATCTTTCCTATTTCTTGCCATAGCCTGTTTTATGTTTTTCATCTTACTGGTTTGTAACCTTTTGGGCAGTGGCTGTATTTTTGGTTTTTGGTGTTTTTTTAAAAAATAAAAACACTGTATAAACGGTAAAAGATGATCCACTGGCCTTGAGCTAGATCCACTGCTTTCCATTATGCTAGGAATTTGTACCCACAGGAACACATGCACTCAAAGAGGCTTTCCCAGATGCCCACTGTGTTTGTGTCCCAATTGAAATTAGACTTGTAACCAGTAATATAGATAGTAGTGTATATGGCACTAACAACAGGGTTTTTTTCCAGTTTGTCCATAGGCCTCAAAAAATTGGCAATTCCTTCATTATGCTGACTTGAGGGTACATCTCCACTGGCACTGTATTGCAGTAACAATGGGCTGTATCCAATGACATTCTTTGTGCTTGTGAATAGCTCTTTTGTACAGTGTAATGGGGAGAGAAGCTTTTTTTGCCTATTCCACTTCCCTGCAACCTGCTGTGTGGGCCCCCAAAATTTATTCCATAAGCTTGAGGAGCCTTTCTGCTGATGGAAGGCTCAGATACAACTGGTCTCTCTCCCCCTCGTCCTTTTTGTATCTTCTAAAAATCATTCATTCATTCATTCATTCAACTAACTAACAAACTAACTAACTAGGTGCTGTGGTCTGAACCACAGATCCTAGACCTTTCTGATCAGAAGGTTGGCGGTTTGAATCCCTGCGATGGGGTGAGCTCCCGTTGCTCAGTCCCAGCTTCTGCCAACCCAGCAGTTCAAAAGCACGTCAAGTACGAGTAGATAAATAGGTGCCACTCCGGCAGGAAGGTAAACGGCATTTCCGTGCGCTGCTCTGGTTCGCCAGAAGTGGCTTAGTCATGCTGGCCACATGACCCAGAAGCGGTCTGTGGACAAACGCCGGCTACTCGGAGCGAGTAGAGCACCGCAACCCTAGAGTCATCTGTGACCGGACCTAACAGTCAGGGGTCCCTTTACCTTTAACTAACTAACTAGATTCATATACCACTTGATTGTAATAAAACTTCAATGTGGTTTGCCTTTGTAATCAAATCACTGCCTGAACAACCTTTATTGTTCATGACTGCAGTTCAGAAAAAGAAATTAGGGTATTGGTTCATCTAGACATACTTGTTACACAATTATCTGAGTGCAGTTCTTTATCAAAGACTGATAGAATACATCTCTGACAGGCTTACAGCACGAATTTTGCTTTGTTGATTTTATACACAAAACGGGGACTCAAGTGTAATATATGTCTCCATAAATTGTAGAATGTATTTAATGTACTGTTATTTAGAGAATGCCCTATTGTATGTTTAAAGGGGTGGGGGAGAGGGGGTTCCTTCAACTTGTAAGGCTTATGAAAAACCATGTAACTTTGTGTATGTACTTAAGTAAGCTTTATGCCTGCGTATTCTGAAAGCATCTGAATAAATTATTATTATTATTATTATTATTATTATTATTATCATCATCATCATTATCATCATCGTCATCATCATCATCTCAGGGCAGTTCAGATAGGATAATTTTTTGATAACCAAACAGCTAAACTTCAGTTATCAAAATATATTTGAATTTTTGCTTTTTCAGTTTCAGATATTTAACATACAATGCAAATAAAGGATCTGAAGCTGAATAAGGATGAAGGACCTCTTGAGTTTCGCATCCTGTACCTGTTTTTCATCTGTTGTTCTTAGAACATACTTTCCGATTTCCTGTTTTGAAAAACCAGCATGACTTCATTTAATTATAGTTATAATCTGTTCCTTAATAGAGTTCATGCTATATTTAATTAAACATGTCCTTAGTCCATCTCTCTGTTTCAGGCTCATCAAGCGCCTGGCTAATTGGCTTTCTCTTTTTATTTTCTTTTAACTCTTTCCTGTTTCTACCTCCCAAAGGATGAGTGTTGCAATGAATTTTTATCCAAGCATTCTTCATTATCTGTCTTGACTACAAACATTTTTAGAAATAAAATTTAATATAAACTGCAGCTCATTTTGTCTAGCAAAGCAAAGGATCTTCAAATTGTCTTGTCCCTTGCTGTACTACTCATCTATGGACATCTTTCTAGTTAGATTTGTGGGGCTTTGGGATGCCTATGCCTTGTGCTTACCTCTTGTACTTCTCATGGTATCTGATACTGCCTTTTAGCATTTTCGGCCTGTTACTTTAGGAATTTTGCTGTGTTGCTTGACAGCAGCCAAGTTTCTAAGGTAGAGTTGACACTGGCTTTTTCTTCTGTAGAGCTTGAAGGCACATACCATGAACATAGAGAGCCTCTTTATCAAAACTTTGTAAAAAAAAGAAACCTGAGCAACTTGTGCACATTTTCTCTATGAACCTAGTTGTAGTTAAGAGCTGTCTAAACAAATATCTGCCTCTCAGGGTCTGAAAATATTGTCTTACTCTTGATGAAGTATTTGTGCAGAAAGTTAATAACAGAAATTAAAACTCCTACCTTTATGTATCCTTATATATTCCCCATCTGTACAGCACATTTAAAAATACCCCCTTAAACAGTAATAGCTTCCCCCAAAGAATCCTGGGAACTGCAGTTTAAGTGTTCAGAGTGTTGTTCGAACATCCTATTCCCCTCACAGAGCTACAGTTCCCAGAGTTCCCAGGGAAGATGATTGGATTGTTTAAGCACTCTGGGAATTGTAGCTCTGTAAAAGCATGTCAAAGTGCAAGTAGATAAATAGGTACCGCTCCGGCGGGAAGGTAAACGGCGCTTCCATGCGCTGCTCTGGTTCGCCAGAAGCAGCTTAGTCATGTTAGTCACATGACCCGGAAGCTGTACGCCGTCTCCCTCAGCCAATAAAGCGAGATGAGCACCACAACCCCAGAGCCGTTTGCGACTGGACCGAATGGTCAGGGGTCCTTTTACCTTTACCTTTTTAAGGAAAATGGGGGTCATTGCTAGCTAATCACTGAAGAATCTTCAGAACACAAGTTTAAAACCACTTAAGCATCTCCCCAACAGTGATCCACCATTCTGAAAATGGGGAATAGTGTGGACACCAAGTTGAGGCTGATAAGCTCTTATTTGTATGGGGAAAAGGGTAGAACCTAGATAGCTGAGGTCCTGCTCAGTACATACCATAATATAAATTGCAAACTGGATGTCCTTAAGGCTTACAGCATGATGTAAAGCTCACTTTTTTATTAATAATAACTGGCAGCCAAGGTAGTTGATGAGAAAACTAGATAAAAGAAGCTGCACCAAAGATGGTAATAAAACACATTTTAACTACTGTCACATCTTTTCAATGTCAAACTGTCCTTTGGCAGCATTTTATTATCATTTAACCACCAGGAAAATGTATTTTCCTCACATAAAAACTAAAATGGAGGTGCTATTTTATAGTCTTTGCTACATGTTATCTGTCTTTTGGACAAAAGCAATCCTTCAGCAGAAAGTATATAAAATCCAGTATTTGCTTGCATAAAAGAGGTTGGCAGATTTTATAAATTTTGCATGAACATGAATGCTTTGATATGACTGATTGTTCTTGCTGTTGGCACATACTTTTCATTTTTAGGTAACAAGTGTATCTTTCTATTTTGCTGGGTGCAATTTAACATCTTTGTCAAATAAAATTTTAGTAAATAGCAACCACCAGAGAAAAATTATTCCTACCAGTGTGCACTGTGATATGGTCATGAGTTTATCCAAAAATACAGCAGCCAACCATTATTTCTAGTGACTGGTGAGGCAACCTTGCTTCCTGATGCAAGGAGGCAAATATAATGTTTCTGTTTCATCATTGCCTGGCAAGGAGTTTTTAGAACATTGGGCAGTATATACACATTTGGGGTTTGTAACAACCCTTCTCCTCCAGCACATAACACTAATAAAAAATTCCAGTACAAGAGCACTCTATTGCTATGGGGGGGGGGGGGGATTACTGTCTGCTATGCTTTGTTGCTGGTGGTTTTTTGAAAATGTAGATACTCCAGTCATAGTGTATACATGGCAGTATAATCTGTCACTAGTTATAGTTTTCACTGCTAGCTACTTAGAATCATAGAATCATAGAACTGTAGAGTTGGAAGGGACCCTGAGGATCATCTAGTCCAACCCCCTGCAATGCAGGAATATGCAGCTGGTCCATACAGGGATCGAACCTGCAACCTTGGTGTTATCAGCACCATGGTCTAACCAACTGAGCTATCCAGGCTCATCTTGGTGGTGGTGTTTGTGGACCCCAGCCAATTTCACTGAAGAACACAGACTTTTGTTCTGGGAGAGAAAATAATTTGTTTCTACACATTCTCTCTCCATCGTCCATAATTTTATGAGCTTCTATCAGTCTGCCTTTATTAGTCTTTCCAGCTCGGCAATACTTTTGAGATGATGGTATCAGGATCAGATTAACTATATGTGGACATACCACAGGCATATAATATTAATTTGGCATTTGCTATTTTATTTTTTAGTCCCTTTCTAATAATTATTAACATTAAGCTTGTCTTTAGTGCTGCTGCTGCTACAACACCCCATCACCCCATGGGCTATGATTACTGCAATTCTGGAATGCATCTGTGCCAAGCATTGAAGGACTGGATCATCATCATCATCAATTTATGCCCCATCTTTTTCATTGACAGGGACTCAAAGAAGCTTGCAGATATTTTTATGGTCCTTGCAGATCATCTTGTATACCACATGACTCTGTTTCGATCTAATAAGTGGTATAGAATTAAGCCTAAAATATCTGTCTTTCAACAGTGTATGATATCACTGCAATATTACTGTGTGATTTTTTTAACTTGCTCTTGCTCTGTTGCTTTCAGAAATCCTGTCAGAAACCAGTGGACAAGTATATAGAATATGATCCTGTTATCATCTTAATTAATGCTATCTTATGCAAAGCACAGGCTTATAGACATATATTGTTCAATACGAAGATAAATGTAAGTTCCTGGGGGCTTTCCCTTCTTATCTTAATTTAGTGTAAGATATGTGGTTCTTGTTAGAAAGTTATGAGAGGCATAATGAAAATATTTGGTGTGAAACTGGTCTTTCCTTCTTCCTTTCCATGTAGTACTTATATTAACTTCAGCTTGCATCCTTTTCTGGAAGTTTTGTCTTGTCCTGTTCCCCACCACGGCAAAAAATAATTACAACTCTTGAAAGTCACTCTAAAGCCCATATAGCATATTAACTGAATGAATAATAATTGAGCTCCTTGGGCAGTACAGTGAACAGCAGTGCTCTAGAAGATGTTCTGTTATTCAGAAGTCTGATTATGAGCCAAGTAACATTTGCAATCAGTGCATTTCCATATGTATGTTGCAAGTCCCTGGATGGGAAAGATGTGTGTACTATCACATCTCTGTGGAGGCAGCCCTCAGTTAGGCTCCTTCAGTCTTTCCTTTTTCCATTCTGCGTCTTCTAGTATGAGAGAGCTGACTTCTATGATGACTTATGCATCTAACACCAATAAAACTTGCAAAAAACAACATAGTTTGTAATGGTAAACAATAGTGTTAAATGCCTGATGTCCATGGGCCTCTGAAACTAATGCTATTTCATATTTCAGATTCATGGGAAGCTTTGCATATTCTGTTTGCTTTGTGAGGCTTATATCAGATGGTTGCAGTTACAGGATTCAAGCCAAAGCACTGAACCTGATGATTTAATTAGATATGCCAAGGAATGGGATTTTTATCGAATGTTTGGGATAGCGTCTCTGGGTAAGATCCAGTATAATTTGTCATTGCTCCAAATAGTATTTCTAGGTTCTTTTTATCTAAACATTTTATACTGGTTTGAATGCATTGTAATTATTAGTGTACAATGGATGTGTTGTATTGTTAGTTTATTTTTCCATAATGTCTCACTTGACTTAACATAATCTGCTTGGAGGATGCTCAACAATCAAGAATTGACAGTATTCCGCCAATCTGAATGGGTAGTTATGTATGAAAAAGTATTGCAGGCACTTGTGAGTGCAAGTATTTTACAGCAGAGAATGTTGGGGTTGGGTCTGGGAGACAGAGCCCAAATCTATTTTCAGCCAAAAGCCCCTTGATTAGCCTTGTGAAAATTACTTGTTTCTCAGACTCTTTTCAAATTGGAACAATAGCGACCTGCATTGAGGAGGGCAGGTCTCAGGCTTCCAGTTCTACTGTTTTCCCACTAGAATCCCAGGAGCCACCATTTGAAGCCAGTTGCAAAATTGTGATGGGGAGCAGAACTAGGTGGTGGTTCAGTAGTGGGTTGACCTGCACTGGGATGCCTGGTGGTGTCTAACAGGGTTCAAGGCTGTGCCTTATGCTCTTTAATATCCACCTTAAAACTCATAGGAGAGGTTACCCCAAAGTTTGAAGTTGGTTGTCACTAGTGTGTGAATGGTATGCAGCTCTCTATCAGCTTAACATTTCACAGGGAGGGTGTGGAGGCTTTGAACCATTCCTTGAGGTTCCTGATAAGCTACATACATACAGGCAAACAAGCTGAAACTCAGTTTGGACATGACAGAGGTGCTATGGAGCTATGCTCTCTTTGAAAGATGAGGTTCATAGTTTGGGAGTGCTCATGGGCCCAACTTTGCTCCTGGATATTCAGTGACTGTGAGACCAGGAGTAATTTTGCTCAGCTTCAGCTGGTGTGTCAGTTGTGCCTGTTTCTGGCCATTTCTGATTTTAGTCATGCCTAGCTCCCCATTTCTAAGCACAGTGCAAAGTGTTGGTTATCACATCTTAAACTTCCACAAAGCATGGTGCCTAGGGACTGCCTCCTTCCCCATGACTCTGCTCGTTCTCTGAAGTTGTTGGGGTTTCCCCCTCCCCTCTGCAACTGGCTTTAATGTATCTATGTGGGTTTTTTGGTTCATTTGTTTGTAAGTTGCTTTGAGTTGCCTTGGGCAAGGTAAAGTAACTAACAAATGTCATACATACATCTTGCTACATCTAATCCAATCCAAAATGTACTCTTTTCCACAGAAAACTACTTAAAGGCACCTAGCAAATTTATGTAGTAATATTTCTGGTATACCTTCTAATGACTAACTGTTTAATAAATGCCTTAATATATATCTCTCTCTCTCATTCAGAACAAACTGCCTTTTTGATTGGCATCTTCACTGCTTTGTGGCTAGCAAGAGCTGTAGTCCTGACAACCAAGGCAGATTTCACCTTTCTTCTGAAAGCATTGCTGCTATCCAGCTATGGAAAACTTCTGTTGATTCCAGCTGTTATTTGGGAACATGACTATACTTATTTGTGCCTCTTGCTCATTAAAGTGTTCGTCTTGACCTCAAACTTGCAAGCAATTAGAGGTATTCCTAATTTTACTCTTTTAGTATAGTAAGTTGTAAAGCAAGTCAGGATTGGTACACTTGTTCAGCCCAGACATAGAAGTGCCACCCCATCTTCATGGTTTTGACTGCATGAGGCAGGCATTCAGCATTAAGATTTAAAACATCAAAGAAGGAAACTTTATTCAGAGAGTGGAAACTAGAAAGAGAGATTGGAGTGCCTGACAGCAGACGTGAATAAATGTGAAATCTGTACAGTGTGCAAAAGATAGCAAAGACTGAAAGCTTAATCTTTGACTCTAGCAAAGCTGACATTACAACAATAGTTGCACAATAATCCAAAGGAATAACAGTTTTTCATTTTGCCTTGAACATGTACTATTATGTTAGTTTGTTCATATGCATTACATCCCATACTTGGGTAAACCAGTCTGTTTGCCCTTGTCTGTTCTAGCAAGTATAGAGGTGTTCTGTATCACTGATGCAGTATTTCAGGAAAAGTGGTTTCCTTCCCAATGATCTAGCTGGTGGCACAAGGACAGTGTTGCTTCTTCACCCTCCCCCCCAAGTAATGCAGTTCTTTCATAAACATCTAATTGCCATAAAAAAGAACAAGAGAGAGGCAGGTGCCAGACCGCAGAGCATGGTAGGTAGAGTAGCACAGTGGCCTAGTACAGAGTAGTACTGTGCTTTGTGGTCAGTCTGGACTGCCTCTTTCTCATTTTCCTGGCAATAATGGTGTAGGCTGGATCACTGGGAAGGAACTGGGTTGCAAAACATCTCACAGAAATGACTAGATTACTAGAAAGGAATGCTGGGCCAAAATTGTGCCATTTTTCCTTAGTGCTGTTGTGGTCCCTTGGAAGGCAAACGTGAGGTGGCAGAGAGAGGGAGAGAAAGAAAGAGATTGTAGGGGGAGGGATAGAGAGATAGTGTGAGGGAGGGTGGTTTTGGGGTGGTGATAGTATTAACAGATGGGGGGGGGGTGATAAGTCCTGACCCCCACAGCATGCAGCTTTGAGAGATTAGCTCCAAAAGAATTCAGGCCTTGATGGAACAAAGGTTGCCCACTCCTGCTTAAATGATTAGTTTGCAACTGTGATAATGCAACAACTTACCTGTTCCCAGTCCTGCATATTTTATTCACATATCCATCACATATTAACTAGAAATGTGATTTTTGTCCAGACTAATTAATTCATAACCACAGTTGGAAAACTACTAGGAATTGAACCCACCCCATTTTTTCTTTCTTTTGCAGTTACCTTGAATACAAGCCGAAAACTTTGTCTGGTGGCTATTGTGAGTGGATTAATTTTCGAAAATGCTATCATCAGCTTGTTCCAGAGGATAGGATGGAATGTTTGAAGCAATCTTGATTTAGTTTGTTTTAGGTGGAATTACTTGAAGATATAAAGGAAATGATGTTTTTTGAGTCATTTATTTTGCCACTGTTTACTACCTGTTTGTTATAAATGCAGTGGTAAAGAGACAATGAACATAAAGAAAACGTTCCATGCTGAAGAGGAGATAGTAATATGAAAAGTACAATGATGCACTGATGGAATGTAGTTAGTTCTATAACATACTTCAGTATTTTTCATTTGTCAAAAACGTATTGGACTGGTGGTACTGCTGTCCTAGATATTTATGGATCCAGTTGTGGTCCATTTTTCTACTACACTGTTTAGTGTTTTGTATTTTAGAAAAGCCTTATTAGTAGTTTATGAGGGGGGAGGGGGAGCATTTGTGGAAATGGAGACAAAATTATATCCTATGACACCTAGTCTGACCACCTTTTGAAAGCTGTTACAGCAGAATGAACATTAAACCAATGCTTATGACATGGCATACAGATTGCAGTAAAGTTAAGGCTGAAATCCTCTATTTACCTACGAGTAAGCCCCATTAAATTTGGTGGGGCTAACTTCTGAGTAGACAAGTGTAAGCCTGGAGCACTTGCTTCCTTTGCAAGGATATTGATATTGCTGGCAGCTGCACTACTTATTTGAGGGATAACCACATTTTAAATTTGATGTTGATACATCCTCAAATAATAAAGATGCTTTGTGGGCTTCATTTCTAAATCTCTTAATGTTGATGTTTATGTAAGAGGCATATTTAAAGTTCTTTTTGAAAAGATTTAAGCAGTGATCCTATACCCACTTACCTGAGAGTAATGTGATGGAACTTAATTCTGAGTAAGTGCATAAAGAATTGTACTGTTCTTATGTTTCCCTGAAAATGAACTTGACAGCGTTATTACACATTTTTACTCAAAAGTAAGCTCTACCTGGGTACATATGAGTAACGCCTATGTATGATTTAAGTGTACAGTAAAACTTCATTCTGTGGACGATAGCATAATTTAATTAGGGCAATGGTAACAGGAGGTAGCTGGAATAGATAATTGTCTCCCAAAATTAATTGTAATTAACTGCCACATTGGGAAACAATAGCTTGTACTTGGAAAGTTGTATGCTATTAATTTTTTTCTACCGCAAACCAAGTTGATTAGATAGGATGATTTCTGGAGCTCCCCACCCAATGGCTTTGCAGTTCTGTTCCATGGAATTGTGTTCATAGAAGCTGAGGCATCTGTTTTATTTATACTTAATTATAAGGTTCAAACATTAAGATGGTCTAGGTGAATTTCTCATTTAAGCCCTCTGATATATTTGATAAACTTTGCAGTGAACTCGATGACTCAGAACTAGTAGAGGTATTAGGAATCTGTGTTGATGTTTAATATCCTTACTTACCCTTGCTTTTTTGGGTAACATTTCTGTACTGCCTTTCATTTCAAATAATATATTATTTTGAGAATTTATATGTCGCTTGTCATTTCTATTATGAACTATCAAGTAGTTACATATGAAAGGTAATATAATAAAATTCAGTTATTAAAACCAAATCAGAAAGCAGAAGAAAAAAATGGAAAGCCAATACCTGGTCAGAGGCAGGTTCCTCACATAGGTTTTGCCCCATTGCAGTGTTGTTCTCAAGTGCAGCACTCCCAGCTCTACACTTCTATGAGTCTATGATCTTCTCACATAGACAAGAATGTCAGCTGTTCTCTATTATGCTTAAAGGCAACAACTAGGCTAAAGACTAAATGTTCCTGGTGGTCCCTGTATCTAGAGTGGCACAGGAATTCTCTTTTTACCACTGAACATAAGGGAATTTTTCTGTAGACAGGATATCCACAGCCCATATGACAATCATCTGTGCCCATGCCATTATTTTGTTTTTATTTTTTATTTCATAACATTTATATTCCACTTGATTGTAAAAAAGAGTGATTTACAAAAAGAATAAAGTAATGAAATGTTCACTTTAAAATAGCTAAAAGCAACTATTTAAAAATGTCAAAAATATTTTTAAACCAATGATAAACTGCCACTTCTAGCCTGTGCCAACAAAATGCATCTTCCCAACCTCCCATCTGTTGTTCTGTCCTCAGCAGCTTTGAGGACAGAACTCAGTCAGCCCCACGCTGGGCTGGAAACTTTCCATGGCCTACATCTTTGAGAGAACAAAACAGAATATATAAAACAATACACAGCACTACTTCTTTTAAAGAAATTAAATAACACAGTGATGACAACAAAGCCGTATAAAAGCAAACAGTAAAAGATCACAACCAGTCATCTCTCTCCTGGGCACGTAACTGTAAAAGCTTTTGCTGGGATCTAAGAAACGGTTGGTATCCTTCAAGGGACTTGTGATGACCCTGTATAATCTTTAACCTTCAGATATGCTAACCTGACCTGATGTGCTGTTCAAACTGCTTTTGAAGCTTTGTTCAGTTTCAAAAGCTGTTTCTCAGTGATATGGAGGTGGGCAGGTTTGCTGTTTAAGTGGGAGGGGGAGTTGAAAGCCCCCATCTTGAAAAATCCCCTCTAAGCAGATGTCAGGAAGAAGGTTATAATCTAGCCACTACGGCTGGGCAATATCAGCTTTTCAACAATATCGCCAGCCAAACATCGGTTTGTCGATACACCATGGCACTGAAAAAGCAAGCTGCATTGGCCTGCACCAGGCACCTGGTGAAACAGCTCCCACCTTGGGACCTGGTTTCACCCAGGCACTCACAGTCTGGGGCAACACAGCTTGTTTGTACAACTCAGCTGGGGATCAGGAAGGTTCCCCCTCCCCAGCTGAGACAGCCCCGGTGCTCCCCCCACTCATGGGCAAGCGGGCAGAGCCAACTGCGCGCCCCTCAGCTGAGCAGCTTCATGAAGCCCCCACCAAAAGATGCAGAGGGAGGAACGAGCTGTATCGGCGCCTTGCCAATACAGCTTGTTTCTCCCTCTGCATCGGATGAGGGCAGAATGCTATCGTGGTTTCACTCAGCGATATATCGCTGGTGAAACAGCCACCGCTCCTGAGTCCCTCTGCTAGCAGCACCGCTGGCGGAAGGAATTCTAATGGATGCTACTAGCAGAGAGACTCGGGAGTGGTGGCTGTTTCACCAGTGATATACTGCTGAGTGAAGCCGACATCACATTCTGCTCCTCATATATCGCCCAGGCCTACTAGCCGCCTCTCTGACATTCTACATTTCTGTGTTGGAACTGCAAGTGGAGGAGCTTTCAATAAAATATCCCATCATTTGAAAGCAGCACTGCCTACCAAAGATCTAAAGCTACATGTTAAGTGAATTACAAATTACCTGGATCCCTACAGCCTGATCCTACCCATGTTTACTCCAAAGTCACACTTCAGGTGAACTTATTTCATGTATGTGTGCCTATGATTGCACCTCAAACCAAATTGCACAGGAAGCAAAACAAAGTTCAATTATCAGTTTGCTGTTTTCCTCCACCAGCATGCCAAATTGTGGATGAGCTTGTGACCTAATTTCCTCCAACAAGGACAGAAGATTGATGTTGGCATAAAACATTATATTATTCCCTACCACCACCCCTTTGGACACCTAAACTTACTTCAAAATATGGAGTTCAAATGCTTTCTTCCAGGTTTATAGACTAGCTGGTTCAATAAAAGGTATTGTATCAATTATGCTGCATTTTAGCTTCTTGAAAGGGTAGCTTTTAGTACCATACCAGAAGTTCTAAGTGTAAGTGTATTAATCTTACATTCTTTAATATATCCTAACATGTCATTTTAATTACCAATCTAGCAAAGTTTCACTGGATTAATTTAAAATCTTCAGCTTGATTCCCATTAAGTACATTTTAAATCAGAAGTGACTAGGCTGAATGAATTTGAACAAAAAGAGCCATAGACGGAGTTAAAAATATATATTTCTCCTCTTGGAATCTTGATACAGCCATTCTGGCTCTGCCAGATTCTAAATGATTCAAAAGGCTCTTGTGTTTAACCAGTCGAAACAGTTTAAGCGATAGCTGGCACAATTCAGACAGGCATAATTATTGTTTGTGACAGAGCCTAGCTCCGGAAGTCTAAAATGAACCCATGAATTACTGCACATGGGCCAGTCCTCTCAACTCCACTGAATGGTTTCTTTGACCCTTGAGGGGTAGCACTATGTGCTTGGACACTGGGCTGATGAGATAAATAAACATTTTTTTGAGGTGAGGGAGGGATCCTGCCCAAAATAAAACCTCACAGACTTAAGAGCAGACATGCTATATACAAACAAAAGGTCATAACACAATAAAACATGCATTATTAAATCTTGAAATTTTGACTTTGCAAAAAGGGACAAGATAGCATTTAGTGTCAAAACATTTTCTCCTTCCAAAATGTTTGCTGAGTGCAATGAAACTTACTTCCAAATAAGGGGAAGTGCAGTGAAATACTATGCATGACTGCTGAGAAATAATCCTGCTGAGTTTATAAGGATTTACTCCCAAGTATAGAAATTCAGCCTTAGTACATTAATTTGTACTATGGTTAACACCGGCCTGTTTTGCATGAAACTCTAAACCAGGAGTGGGGAACCTGTGGGCCTCCTGATGTTGCTGAACTATCAGCCCCAAGCAGCATGACCAGCGGTAGGCAGTGATGAGAGCTGCAGTCCATTAGCATCTGGTGGCCTTGCAGAAGAAAATGGGGCCTTCCAGGGCTGTTAGGTCCTTGGGACTCTCCCCAAGCCACACCCCTCAACAGCCCTGCTTTGTACCTCCAGTATTTTTCCTGCCTGGGATGTGTCCTTGAACTCTGATGCTTCTTGCTGTCTTAGATTGAAGATTGAGATGGATGTGTATAGAAACTAGCCTACTATAAAGGTAAAATTCACATGCTGTCAGGAGCCGGAGTCAGATGTAGGTCAGCGATAAAAAACACAATGTCAGGTAAGTTAATGCTTAATTCAAAGAAACCAAAACAGAGCAAGCCTAGTGATCCCGGCAACTCTTCCCAGCAAGTCTTGCCCCAGTGAGGAAGTTGCGAGGACTGAGTTCACTCCTCTCCAGGTTATTTCCCCAGCAATCTGAGACTGTGTCTGTGCACAATCAACTTCTGCTCTTTTGATTTCTCTGCGTGTTCTCGTAGACCAGGAGGGAGAGGTCGCAGCAGGAGGGGGAGACTCCCTGGATTCATCAGCAACCTCTACTCTCCCTCTTGACCACTCTCCCCTCTAGCCTCCACTTCAGAGTCAGTCGGAGCTGCTCTCTGCCACAGCTTCTAAACCCTGGGTTCACTAAACCTTGTCACCTCTTCTGCCACTGACACCTCCTCCTCCCAGTCTTCTCCTCCGTCTGACCACACATTGTCTTCCCACCACCAATCCCCTGGCTCGGAGCCTTCTTCCCTTGGGGGTTCCCTAGAGGGGTTCCCCGCACAACAACTCTGCATTCGGCCATTCCATGACAACTCATCTGTGCACTGCAGAAAAGGAGGAGAAAACAGACAGGTTCTTCTCTCTCAGCTGGGCTCCTGGGAAGGCCAGAATAAGAGAAAGACATACACGACATCTGGCTTTGCCAGGAATCCCATGCAAAATTAAAATGGTAGCATAACCAGCTCAGTGAGCAGTTTACTGGTTTCCAAGTCTTGGTGTTTGACTGGCCTCTGGCATCAGCCATAGCTGTTTCTTCCTCTTTGCTGTCCTGCTACTGATCTATGCATGTTACTCAGAAGTAAGCCCCACTGTATTTAATGGAGATTGTCAGAAAAATGTGCGTAATATTGTAGCCTTAAAAGCATATTTTGGGGGTGGGAGGGGCAGGCTTCTGGGTGATATTGAACATTAAACTCGCATTGTACGATACATTTTCCCTGCAGTATTTTTGCTTCATGAGAAAAACTGGAGTCTTTACATCTTTTTAAATTGAAAACATCTTCATAAGTCTTTTAACTGCTGACGACATTAATAAGGCCATTAAATGTAGCTTATCCCAATGAATTCTCTGTAGCTCGCCCAAAATAAATGTAACTACATTTCAAAATATTGACACAAGAGATATTGACTTCTTTTTTTTGGACAACAGAGGGAAGCCCACAGCAGGAAGCCATTTCGTTGCTTCCCTGAGATCCTGCTGTTTTTGTGAACCTCCAAAGAATGCTCAGTATATGTGGAAACAGACCAAAACAACGAAGTTGAGCAATCTGAACTTTGTGTAGTTTCATAGGAATCTCAATAGCAGGATTTACGTTTTGCAGATATGTCATGAAGAACAGTTCCCTTGCTTTCTTTGGTAATGCAAAAGCCTGCATAAGTTCAAGGCTTTCCTGAGTAAACAAGTGTGTATCTTGGCACATAGTCTAGCTAAAAATACTATCTTGTTAAAAGACTATATCCCCCTGTAGCTTGGTTGAATATACATATGTAAAGTACATCAGATTGCAAAATCCCCCACCATCAACTCTGGAAAGAGCATTCTTTCCCAAGTGTAAGGCTTTTTAGAGTTGAAGAAGGGGGTATAAATAACCTGTAAGTGAATGTAAAACATCTGTCATGGATGTTTTAGTTGAGATTCCTGCATTGCAGGGGGTTGGACTAGATGACGCTTGGGGGGGACCCCTTCCAACTCTGCAATTCTATGATTAAATCCTGCAATGTCCCTTAGCTATCCAGAAACCTTAGCTAGATTGGGTCCAAACCCAGTCTTGCAACAACATGCAGATTCCCTGTGAAGGGGCATTTATATCAGAATGTGTAAATAAGGTGTATGCTGCTGTCGGAGTGCAGGAAGCAGTTGCAGTGGGTGGTACGGAGGAATGAAGTATGTAGAAATGTGGACTGCTATCCAGCAAGGCTCACCTATCAGGCAAAATAGCAAGGGTGGTGGGGAGTTTCATCACATGGGTTGACATGTGGTTGGAATGGGCCAAATGCAGCAGAGAGGGTATTGGTCTATGCAGCAATCTCCCCGATTGGCTCAGCTATGTGTGCATATTCCTTACTTCCCAACAAGCGACAAAGCCACTAGAGGTTGTTACTGTCAGTGTCTACAGCTGCTATTGCACCTCTCTCTGGTTACTTGACGAATCTTTCTCTCCCTGGATAGAGCTTCAGGCTTTGTCCCAGGTAGATTGTGCACTGCTCTAGAGGCTATATAAGTGCGTTGTAGCTTGGGCTGCACTTCCTTGCTGTGTGAATTGTGCTCCAAAACAATGCTTGTGTGAAGCATGAAGGAGATTCAGACCACTGTCTGCAGGTAGCCCTGGGGACATTTTGCTACCTAAGTTACTGATGGATTTGGGGACACTGTGGTGTCTGCAATACAAGAATCAGTACTAGGTCTGTGCCCTCATTACAAATTCATTGGTTGTATCCGTATGTAGGCACTGTCACCAACAAAGGCCCTACTTGGTGGTGATTGCAGGGTCACTAGTTAAACTAGCTATTCAAGTGTTCATGCTGTTATATATTTTGTGTACATGGTGGAAAGCCAAAGCCAAGCAAATTCCACCACCTTTACACATAGTAAGAATTTATAAATTACAGCCAGATTAAAATAGCTACACTTAAGTCCCATTGCAACTGACTTATTCTGTATCTAGTTTCACAGGTGACCATCCTGGTATGGTTGTACCTTGGTTCTCAAACAGAACGCGTTCTGGGAGTCCATTTGACTCCCAGAACCATTCGAAAACCAAAGTGCGGCTTCCGATTGGCTTCAGGAGCGTCTTGCAGCCAATCAGAAGCTACGGAAGCCACACTGGACATTTGACTTAAGAAAATCGTTCAAAAACCGGAATACTCACTTCTGAGTTTTGATTGTTTGAGAGCCAATTTGTTCAGGAGCCAAGGCGCTTGAGATCCAAGGTACGAATGTACTGGTTTCCTGAAAATTCCTTCATGGAAGCACCCTCTGTGCAAAACCTGACAACATGACTGAGGTGGCAGTTTCTGTTTTATTTGTGAAGGAAGCAGGCTTGGCTGTACTTAGATAATTTTGCTTATTTACATACACACACCATGTTTGGTATAAAGTTTAATAAATTACAGGTCAAGCTTGAGTTTTCTGTTACAATAGTATAAAAAAACAAAGCTGCATAGAATAACCTACAAATAATTTGTACACATCCTTTGGATTTATAAGATACAAAGTTCACAGCTCTCTTCCAAGCATTAAGGAGTATAAAATACTGCTGTTGGTCTCAGTTTGTGTGAAATTTATATTGCTATTCACTGAATAAGCAATCTAATTACACTTATATAAGCTCACAAAAAGGAAGACCCATTTGCTTTCACTGTATTTGTGTAAAAATATACCAAGTGTTACAAAACTTTAAATTGATTGGATTAAAATAGCTAAAACTTATGTGAGTGAAAGAGTGAACTGATCACTGGGGAAAGAGGGTAGGATTCCTAACATTTGTAAACTTTGGAATGGAAAAGAATATGGTAAGAGGCTTTCAGAAGTGTATCTGAGATTTTTAAAAGTCTATCTAATACAGTACTGGAGAAGGTACATGTTGGTCCTCAATGCTCTGAGTTTTTAACAAGATTTTCTATAAAAAGTCAAAACATCAGTTCAAAGACTATTCAAATGTTTACAAAATACATATATAATTATTACTAATAATGTTTTACATGTCAGAACACTCCAGATGTCATTTCTTCCTTGCATGATCCCAAGCCACAGTTAATAGAAAGTTATTTTCCAACATGTGCAAACTGGAAAGACCCAGTTCACAAATTATACTGACATGGCCTGTCAAACATGCTTGAGGACGCCTTAAAATTTGTCGCACATGGCTTTCCTTAAAGGAGGATTCACACAATGTGTAACTCGGGTTGACAGCATGCCAGAAATAAATGGGCTGCAAAGTAGCTGAGCGTCTTTTCTTCAGCACAAGGCAGGAATGCACTTTAAGTTCCAATTAGACGCCGATGATCTCAGCTCTACTCCAGGGAACGGCTGTGTTCTTAGAAATATTCCTCCTCTTCATCAAAAAAGCCGTTTTCCAGAGCATATGCACAGTCTGCACTTGCTACAGCTTGGCAGGCACCTTTATATTCTTGAATTGACTCATAAAGGGAGTATAGTTGACATAATAATGACATATCTAGCTGCCGGAGACCAACCTTGTAGAAGAGAACACACACACACATATTAGTATTTATGGCTTAATTTTACTTCTAAAATGCTGGTGCTTGCACATTTTGCTCCCCACAATGACTTGTACCTGACAATTACACAATATGAGCAGGATAATTAAATTACGTGGGAGATTCCACCCTGCCGAAGTAAGGAAGAAGCAGCTGTGGGGGAAGCTGGAGTATGCAGGAAGCAGCGTGGCAAAACATTCCTGATGCTTAAGTCATGTTACCATGCCCTCTTTAATAGCAGAGCATCTGTGTAACCATAGGCTGATGCTGCATTAAGGAGAAACCAGATGTGATTAGCACAGACCTGTGTCAGAAGTGGCTCACTGCCAATTTCTTATAAAGTGGGGAAATAAATGTAGTTTTAGGTGCACCTTGGGCTGGTGGGAGAAGGGGGACTGAAACTCCCTCCTTTTTGTTTTTTACTCCACTGGGGGAAGGTTCAAGTCAGTGTGTCCCTATAGGAGAGAAGCAACTTCATGGGAACGAAAGCATGAATTGAGGAAACATTCAGTGTTCTCTCCCTCCTCCCTCGATATGCTTTGAATTCTACTTCATAGGAAATCAACAGAAGCCAATTCTGACCAACTGGTGCAGGGATGACTGCTGTATCAGGCCCAGCTCCACACTTTCATTTGATTGGTTGGCGGGGGGGGGGTTGTCTCTAGCCCTTGTAGAATGAAAATGATGAAGCAAAGTGTGTAGGTACCATTCAAATCAATCGCTATGTGAGATATGATACTATTCCTGCCTTTCAGTGGTCCCCCCCCCCCATGCATGAAGCAGAGCTCTGATTCACAAGTGCTCTTGAGAAATTAAGGGTCGATGGGAAAAGACTTCCACATTCATTTTGAAGCCATGTTGGGGTCTTTCTTCTCTAGTACTTATATGACTCAACTGTTCTCCAGAGACTGTCTGCTTCATTCTGAGGGTGCCTGTTCATCTTCCTTGGTAAATAAGTGGTTGTTGCACAAAGAAAATAATTGAGAAATCCAGGATTTTAGCATAGCTGTGATTGGGCAACAACATGTCTACCCCAAAGCAAAAAGTACCAGCAAAGAAAAGAGTCCATTCTCTTTTGAACTCTAGTTTATTTTTCCCCTGAGTATGCAAACTTTAAAAAATCCTACCAATGCAAATATAAATACAACCCATCATTACTCTATCCATATTGCCTCAGGGGGAGGGTGTGGTGAGGTTGGGAAAGTGTGGGTTATAGCATCCTTGCAAAAAAGTTGTGTTGCTGTGCTGATATTGCTTGGATAGCGGGGAGGCGGAAGATAATACCCTATGACAACCCTGCAGTGTAGCCCAGTGTATTCTAGTCTCGTAAAAGTGTGTGCTTGTTTTTACAGAAATGAAGCTGGGGAGGTGTAGCAGCAACATGGAAGGTGATTGCTTTTCCACTCATGGGGGGTGGGAAGGAAATGGGGATTCTTGAAAGCAAGGTGCTGCACTTAATACACTTAAATGAATATATTCATGTCAAAGGATCAACTACTCCTTTTTGCTTAAAAAGAAGAAAAGATGGCTGTTTCACCCTGGCTGGTAATATTGTTGTAGTTTTTACTAGGTATAAATAAATAGCTGTAACATTTGCTCCTAAAAGACACTCCTCTAAAACAATGTACGGTAATCTTTACCCAAGAATAGGCATCTGAACCAAAATAACTGTAAATTTAAAATCTCTTGTGACCCCCACTGCCAGCCGGCTGAAACACCATGTCTGGTCTTGTACTGAATGAGGTATTGCTAGCCTAAGATTAATTGATGACAGATATACAGTATCATAAGGGGTTTACAAATCATGGAAGATGAGTTCTTTGCATGGTTTAGGGTTAGCATTGAGGGAGAACTGAGCTTTTGTGCCTTTAACGGCTATGTGGCAAGCAGTAATTTAACAGGTTATGCCTTTCCTTATATAGAAATCCAGAACTTCCCCATCTCCATTCCTTACACCCCTCATATCTGTTCTGGGGGTTCCCAAAGCAAATTTGGGGAGTGTGGAGGGGGGAAAGAAATGGAGAAATATTTGCACTAATGGAAGCAGTCAGCTGGATACCACCCATTCTGTTGGACAGACATGTTATTCCTGTATGGCCCCCAATTTATCTTATGGTCCTCCACCCTACGAAAGAGAATGCAAATTTGCGTATGACACAAAACGTATGCAAATGTATGCCCTCTTTTGCAAGTAAGGCAAAATCCATAATCCACATGGGCCCAGAAAATCCTGAGTGGGCGTGTCTGCCCCTTGAAGAACACTCAGTTTGATGCTTGCTTGCTGTAGCACTTGTTGTGGAGGGCAGCCAGCTACTACAACAATTTCATCCTATTTACTCCCAGCTTTTCACACAAGCATTTTAAAAGAGAGCTCCATCAGAAGCTGGGTAGCTTAAAGTAAGGACAGGAATGAAGTACAAAGCCAGGTTGTTCTGAACGCTTAAATTCTTGAATTAAATACAGAAACTGCCCAAGGTATAACAAGAGTCTTTGAGCATTTTACAGAACTTCTTTCAGGGCTTACTTCATCATATATTACCTGCCTCCTTCCTTCCTACACAGTAATGGAGAACTGAATGAATGTGGGAGACAAGAGTACTTTGTATTATCTGCACTATGCCATAAATGTTCTTTTTAATGTATTTAACTTTTTGGTCCATAGGACTTCTGTTTTTTAGCCGTATGCAACTACCTTCAGCTTATACGGGCAGCTTTTCACAAGGACATTTAGGAAAATAATATGAATATAATCAAACACCTCACATCATTCATTCTTGCCTTTCACACAACTCATGCCAGGCTCCCCCCCCCGCCCAGCCCCGAAGTAGAGAAAGAAAAATAGCATAGGCATTGCAGTGTCCAAGATCATAGCACATTATTTCATTCTGCATTTCAAAAATGATATTACTACCAGAAATTAAGTTTTCTTTTTTCCCCCTTAAGGTGGATCTAGTGATGACTTCTCATTTGCCCTTCAAAGCAAAACACTCACCTCCCACTAATGGGCAAAACTAACTTGCAAGGCTAGCCGTGTTACAGTTCAACTAGTTATTCATAAGGAAAACAGAAATGAATCATACATAAACAACAACTGCAGGTATTTTTGGGGTTGGCAAGATTAAGAATTATAAGTAAAAGTGGGCAAAGGATGAGCAAGACAAATATGCAGGCTAGGTATCATCAGAAAAGCAATCTAAACAATTGGGTTTATATCTCTTACCAGAACATACAATTTCATTTTCTATCCAAAAGATACAAGTAAGATTTATGGTGGAGGGTGTGATACCATCTAATTAGGGTTTGTTTTTTACCTTTGAGATATAATCTCGACATTAAATAGAAACCACACAGCCAGGCTCCAGATTCCATAAATATACCGTCTGACTAGCAATGGCATTAGTGAAGTCAGGAATATCTACAGTTTCAAATTGTAGTAGACAAACTTACAGTAATAAGCTATGCACCATGTACTGCAGATGAGAGGGGTGTCAAAATGCCAGTCGGTTTCTTTGCACTAGCTGATGATAAACAGTGATGATGGGGATTGACACTGGCATAGTACCAGGCTTACGGGGTGCAATTCCACCAGCAGAGTGATAAAAAATGGGCAGTGTGTCAGGAGGAGGAACAACAGGTTTTCAAAGCTTCCCCAAGCTTGGCTGTGTGTAAATTAAAAACATTCCTACTGAAGCTAATGGAGAGCTAAAATCCACTGCCCCAGCTCCTCTTACTCTGTTTACACACCCACCACCTGGTATCTCCATTCCTCCTACCATGCAAAAGATCTCTTTTCTTTCTCACAAAGGCACTCTTTCCCCATCAGGGGCTGAACGGTTGCCAAGGGGAGGCCAAAGGTTCACCATGCAAAAGTGAGGCTGGGTGATATGCCAGGAATGCCCATCCTTCCTGTATGTTTTCCTGTCCAAAGGCTGATCTCCGGCCCATGTGCATGGTGCAAGGGCACCTGCAGGGATCCCAGTTATGGGATTTGGACTGGACGCACCAGAGTGGTTCACAGTGGTAAGGGCACTCTAGTATGTGTTTGCAGCGCTGCATCTTATCTGTGTGGTTGGGCAAGGTGATGTTGATGTTTCACCATCACCACACATAATTTCTTCCTTGTGCAGCGAAGCTGAGGGTGTCATCAGTATGCAACATTGTGATTGGTGGGCACTGTCATGAATGCAAAGAGGACATGTGTAAGAGAAGGTGTCTGACTCTAATACTCTGTATTTTAAAGTGATACTTTGCTGTTTTTTGAAGGGAGTTTACAGGATCCTAACATACAGTGTGCCATACGTACACCACATATGGCCAGAGCTAGACAATGCTATGATGCTTTCATGTTCTGTTTCCAAGGACCATGTGCAGATTGATAGCAGTATCCCACAAATACTGCAAAGAGAAAATACCTTTTAATCACATCTTAAAATAGCCAGATTTAGAGTGATCACATGCTGTGCGTATTCATGAGCTGACATCCTAATTCTACGAAAACTTGTCAACCATTGCAACTTCCTTCCTACAGCAGGAAAAAAGATAGCTCCAGATTACTTAATCAGGGGTGTGCCAGACAGGCATAGATCCCTGCTGCCTTTGGAAGTTTCATGTTACCAATCCAAAGGAAAAGTTTTGCATACCTAATAATTCAGTCATGTTTCACTAAGAGCAATGTTGCTTGTTTAACCTGAAGCTTTTGTCTCATGAAAGGCATATGTGTACCACTTAAAATGGGAAAACCTTTTAGATTGCGGGTTTTGCAAAAGCTTTTCTGGGACAACGAAAGGATTCATTCTTAACTTGATTTATAGGTTTATAAGACAAAAAGCCATGCTTGATATTCAAAATGAATCTAGCCCATACTTTGTTTGCTTACATGATCTGCTAGTGTAACAATATTTGAAGCACTTCAGTTTTTAGTCGCATTTAAAAACCAATGTGAATCTGCTGCTGTAAGCAATCTGGTGCACAGCCCAAGTACCAATCTTGTGCAAAGTAAAAGCCCATTAAGCCAATTAACCTACATTTCAGAAGACAAGTCAAAGGTGGGAAAGAAGCAGCCTGCTTACTAGAAGTCACATTCCAGTTTCTGAAACAGAACAAAACACTTCTGATCCAAATAGTGAATATAAAGAACAGGTGTGTGCTTGTACAATATGCACCTATGACTAGAGCGCATAATGAAAAATTAGTTCTAACTGAAAGAATTTGTAGAGGAACTGAAAGAATGAACAAGATCATTTTTAGAGAAAATAGCTTTTAAGTACGGTACTTTATTTTAGAAGGAAACAAAGAGAAGGACAGAATGAGAAAAGAGTTTTAAAAGGGAAGATAATAGTGACATACTTCAGATGCTATCAAGGTGGTTTTTGTTTTTTTTTTTTGTTTGCCAATCTTTTGATTTGAGTTTCTTTTTCTTTTTCTCTCTCACATGAGGAATGTTTCAGTCACAATCCCTAGACAGGTCTTGCATCCATTAACTGCAACTTGGGTAACCATCACAGGCTTAGGCCCAAAGAATTGCACAACTAGCTCTATGCATCTTTTGGGTTTATCATTCTAGAATGGCAGCCCCCACCCCACCCCCCTTTACCTCCTGGCAATTCTCCATTTGAACTCCTCAGTTTCACAACTGTTCAAAGGGTAAATAAATAAGTATACAAATTCCACAGGGTCTGCCCAAGGTCTTCAGCACAGCTAAGGTAGCCATAGTGATTAATAAGCAAAACAGCTTCCAGTTTCCACCTTTATCGCTTTTAAATCTATCTAAAAATAGATTTTATATCTTTATCCCTAAAAAATGTGTATATACGGCCTTTTGGACATATGAGGGAGCCCCAAATGCAATTTACAAGAATTAAAAACTCTACAACTAAAAACAGTATTAAAGAAAGAAGAGAGCAAAAAAACGAGTCTGCAACAGGTAAACACTAAGGGCTTGGTGGAAAGGTGTCTTACTGCACATTCCTAACCATAGCTCCCCAGAATTGAATGGTGCTTACTGATGGGCATAGTCAGGATTTGGGGGTGGCAGGCCTTTCGTGGGGGGGGGGGCAGAACCTCCGTTTTTTGTTGTTGATTGGGGGCAGCTGACCCCCCCAGTGCTTTTCTTCTAAAAAAATGTTTAGGGGTACTGTACTCTCATTTTCCTACTCATATTGAAAAACTGCCCCTCAATGAGGCCAAACTTAGATTCACAAAATGTTTAGGGGGTATGCCTACCCCTGCGTTCCCCCCCAGAAAAAAGCACTGGCCACACCCATGTGCTTACTCACAGGCAAGGGCTTAGGACTTGCCCCCTCAGCTGCCCACCTAAAAGAGGCCAATCTCACTTCCTTTTGGGAAGCAGATCCAGCAACTGGGGTGCTGCCACCTCTTGCTATCGCAGTAGAGAAGAGCATTTGCCTTTTTCTGCGCAAGGAGCTGGGATGAAAACTCGAATCCTGCCTGCCACAAACAAAAGGTTTCCTTTCCACCGTGTGCATCGTACCGGCATGCGCGCGAGGGGAGCAGAAATCGCCAGCAGCCTCCCGGCGCCGGAATTGAACTCTGCACGCGCTCAGAGGCGAGCCAGGTCCCGGGACTCAAAACTGAGCAGTTTTAAAAAGGGGGTGGGGCGGAAGACTTGCACCAAGCACAAACCCGCAAAAAAAAGAAGCAGCAAAAACTGGCGGGTGCTCACCATCTCTTTCCGCAGCAAGGCCAAAGCGGCGTCCAGGTTGGGAGGCTTGGGCGGCCGCGGGGATCCCCTTCCCCCTCCGCCGCCTCCGCTGCGGCTCAGCTCGTCCTGGATGCGGGACTTCTGCGCGTAGAGCCGCTCCAGATCCCGCCAGCGCCCGCCTGCTCCGCCCGGGCCGACCCCGCTCGAAGAAGAATTCAACAAGCCGCTCAGGCTCTTGGGCAGGGGAGGCAATCCAGACCCGCCGCCGCCGCCTCCGGGCAGCCCCGACCCACTCATGGCACCCGGCGGCGCAAGGCGGCCAGCCGGTCCCCTCAGCCCAGCTGAGCTAAGTCTGCCGCGAAAGAAAACAAGAGCCGCCTCCGCCTCCTTCCCTCGCAGAGAAAGGCTCTCTTCTGTTCGGCTCCGCTCGGGTCCCGCCTCCCTTCTGCCGGCCCCGCTCGGCCCGCCCTCGCAACAGGGACAGGCCGTGAAAGGGAGAAAGAGGCGGGCTCAGGGCGGGCCCGAGAAGGAGGGAAGAAGGCACAATAGACGCAAAATGGTATCCGAAACACCTCGGGGAGTGCGCGGCGGCGGCGGCTGCCGGGAGGGGTTCGCTTTCTTCAGCTAGTCATAAAGCGGAGGGAGCGAGGAAGGGGGGCTATTCGGGGCTGCTGAGGAGGAATAGCTTAGCAAGAGAGTGCAGTTTAAAAAAAAGAAGGGGGGAAAGGCAGTTTGGTCCAAGGTAAATTAAGAGCTGTCGTAAATAAATTAAGAAGGCAGTTTGGTCTAAGGCAGTGGTTCCAAACCTTTTTTCGCCATGCCCCACCTAAGCATCTCTAAAATCCTGATCCCACCCCCGACATGTAATTCTTACTATTCAAAAAGTGAACTTCTATTCACAGGGAGGAAGGCTAAAAGGCCATTAACTGTTAATAACTCATTCTCGAATTGCCCTCCTTAAAAATCAAATTGCCCCCCTTTGGGAAGTGTGACCGACGTTGGGAACCACGGGTCTGAGGTAAATTAAGAGCTGTGAGGGCGGGGAATGTGAATGTGAAACGTTTTCTTCTTATTATTTTTTACGTTTCAACAAGGTGGCTCACGTGTTATTTTGTAAGGACAAAATAAAATATGGGCCAGGCAGGTCCGAAGTAAAAGATGAGAGAAAGGTGTGGGAGGGGGGGTTGAAATATCTAAGGCAACCTTTCTTAATCTTCGCCCCCTCAAGATAATTTGGACTAGAAACTCGCATCTGATCCAGCTACATCTGCAGGGGAAGGTTGGGGAAGATTAATTTCTAAAGTGTTATCCTGCGCAGGGATAGCAGCTCTTTCTCTTCAGCGGAGGGGCATGCAGCACTGATAAAAAAAATCTTCAGTTGGGCATATCTGAGGTAAATCAAAAGGGGATGAGGTGGGGAGGAATATAAATTAGATGTAATGGTACCAAAAACACATGAAGGTGATAAGTGAGTAGCTACTTTCCTTTAGCAAGGATTCCTTTAGAAGTTGGGATTGTGGGAGAGGGGGGAAGAAATAAAACAAAACAGGTGTTGCCTGTGTGCATATGGGTAATGTTATATATGCATTATGCCTTGAGTATTGATGTGTGAATAAATAAACAATACAGTAACATCTAATATAAATAATCAAACAAAGCAAACAAATAATGCTAAATAAATGAATGAATGGTGCTGGGAGAAAGGGGATTATTCCAAGTTGACTATTCCATTAGAAGGGAGTGTTTGAAGCAGGGCATGCTGTGGGTAAGAAATTAAAGTATGTTGCCTTTGACAAAGCAACATGCAATGCTCCAACTAAAATTGTAGAAAAGAAGCAATTACATCTGCTTCAGGGAAATAAAAGGGCAAGTGTGACTCTGAATCTTTTTACGCACATTTAGCGTTCAGTTGTAAGTATGTGAAGCAGGACCCAACTTTCTTTTCTTTTAAAGATACCATGTTGCATCATCTTTCTACCACATGGACACTGTCACATTTGCTGACTAATCCCACAATTAGGATGTGAGAAACTTCCTGATAAATTAGGCTGAGCCATGCCATTGTTCTACTAGCCAAGGACTGCCTAATTTGGCAGCAGCTGTCCAAGGTAAGGCAAGTGAAAATATCTGTATACTGTATTATTTAAAGTAGTTGAATGTGGTACCATATCATCCAAGTTTAAATTGTTTATGTTTGGCCCTGTTTTGCTACTTGAGATTCCCCAGCCTGTTTGAAAGCAGCAAATTACTAAACATGGGAAACTTTTCTGAAATAAAAAGGTATTAAGAAAAGATCTAAACAGAAAATGAAAGGGAGCTAGTAAATCTTTATGGCTTTCCACTATTTTGGCATCACCACTGAAAAAGCTTTTTAAATTGTTAGCTGAAATTGTTTTTAATTTGTTGCGTTGCTTTAAAATCTGCTGTATTTACTCATTATTTTTTTAATTTTAAATGTAAACTGTAATATGATAAAATTCAAAAATACTTACAACAAATAATTTTGAATTAGGTCACTGAAAGCAATCCCAGAGACAACAGTGTCAATGTTCAGTCACAGGAAACAAAGGAAACAGGATTTCAATGACACATTTGGAGCCCAGATGTTTTGGCGCATGAAATAGATAAAAGTTCAGGAAACTGTTTTCTAGGCTGAGTAAAATATGCATGCAGCAGCATAGTACTTTCATAAGTGGGCATTTCAGTGTACCTAAATGAGCAGCTAGATTGAATGGATATTGTGAAAGGAATAGTGATGAAAATGGAAAGAATATGCAAGATAATAGAAAAAAGTGAAGGTGAAGCCAAGTTTGTTGTTTGATGTTTGTGTCTCATCCCAAGGTGAGATATGTTAGCAATTTCCTCAGATTTTCTGGAGGCAAAATGCTTTATGCAAACCATTTCCTTCCCTGTGCCACCACTATTCTAAGCATGACTCTAGCCTATTTTATCTATTCCATCTTTAACAATATTCATCAATGCTACATCTGCATTGACAGAGTGCCCCACCATTATATCTGAGGCTTCGTGCAGCTGTATCTGTCACCTAGTGTTGTGCAGGCATAGTGGGGCTTCCAATATATCACATTACCTCTCATCTAGTGTAACAAGTATAGGACTGCATCCATAGTGCATCAAATGAGCATGTGGATTGGCTGTTAATATAAATACATTTGTATTACCATTTTTGGTCCAAGACATAACCTTGATGCAACCTATACAATTCTATGTGTTGTATTCATTCCTACAACTCAGACTTAGTTGCTACAACTGCTTCAGAGCAGAAAAATAACAACTGCCCACAGAGCAACTGAGTTTTCTCATTCCCTTCAGAGCTTTAAACTAAATCCTGAGAGGGATGGAGATGATATTACAGATAACAGGGAAGCACCTGAAACTGGGGATAATAGCTTCATTGATGCACAGGAAACTAAGGCAGTGCTACAGAAACCTGATAAATGGCAAGAAACTACAAGAAGGAAATAGCAGGAAGGAAATGGTTTCAGTTGTTTCTACCAATGCACAGAGTATGGGAAACAAGCAGGACGAATTTGAGCTCTCAATACAGTGTGGCAAATATGACCTAATAGGCATTACTGGAATGTAGAAATGGTAAGGTATATATCAGAACAAACAGACCAAACAGGAAGGGAGGAGTAGCAGCATTATATGTAAAGGATGTGTACACTTGTGAAGAGATCCATGACTTGGAGTATGGAAGGCAGATTGTGGGTATATGGGTAACATTTGTAGGAGAAGGAAACAACACTAGCCTTACTGTGGGTGTCTGCTATAAACCTCCAAGCCAGACTGAAGCCTTCCTGGAGCAGATTACCTAACATTCAAAAAGGGGAGATATAGTAGTTTGGGAGACTTCAACTACCCCATATCTGTTGGAACACAAACTATGCCAAGAATTCCTTCATTGCCTCACTGACAATTTCATTTCCCAAAAGGTGGGAGAAGCGACAAGGGAATAATCTATCTTGGACCTGGTTCTCACCAACAGGGGAGACTAATAAAGTTCTCTGATAAAGTGGAAGTACTAGGAATCTTCGGAGGAAGTAATCATGTGCTACTGGGTTTCATTATACAAGGGCAGGGGGAAGCTGAGTGCAGTCGGACATTGTCATGGTCTGGCTGGATGCAGAGAAGTAATGGGCGGCACTAGCTGGGGAACTCCCAAGGGAACCTCCAGGCAAAGAAAGCTCAGAGCCAGGGGATTGGTGGTTGGAGAAGACGCGGAGGAGGAGGTGTCAGAAGCTGAAGAGGTAACAGGGTTTAGTGAACAGGAAGAGGCTCTGGCAGAGTGCAGTTGTGACTTCTGATGTAGAAGCAAAGGGGGGGGGGTCAAAAGGCTGAATGAATGCAGGCTGCTGAATAAGCCAGAGTATCTCCCTGCTGTGACCCCCCCACCCCCATCTCCCAAAACACACAGAAAAAAGAAGAGGGCAGAGCAAAGAGAGGCAAGATGCCAGAGCCTTAGGCTGCTGGGGAAGGAACCAGGGGAGGAATCTTAGAAAGACTTACTGGGAAGAGTTGCTGTGATCACTACGCCTGCACTGTTTTTGTTTATTTCAATAAAGAGTTAACTTCACTGACACCAGTGGTTTTTTTTATTGCTGATCTCTGACTCTGGCTCATGACAGCTATGTACTCTGGAGATATGATAGCCATCTTCAAATATTTGAAGGGCTGTCACATGGAAGATGAAGCAAGCTTGTTTTCTCCTGCTCCAGAGGCTAGGATCCCAACCAATGACTTCAAGTTAAAAGAAAGGAGATTCCGACTAAACATCAGGAAGAACTTTTTTATGGTAAAAGCTGTTCAACAGTAGAATGGACTCCCTCGGAAGGTGCTGGACATTCGTTGCAGGTTTTTAAGCAGAAGTTGGATAGCCATCTGTCATCGATGCTTTAGCATTGCAAGGGGTTGGTCTAGATGACTTTCCAGATCCCTTTCAACTCTACAGTTCTATGATTCTATGATGTAGTATAATTTCTGTCCAGACATAATTACCCTCTCCATTTCCGCAGTCTCACTTTACACAAATGAAAGTCACTGGCAGATGCAGGGAAGTGCTCAAGATAACTCTGTCAGGAAACAGGACATTGTTTACAAAGTGGGAGCAGGATAATTCAGCACATTTTCTGAGGAAGTCCCGGCTTCTAAGGTGCATTTCTACCCTAAGAGTATTTATGTTATCAATTCAAGCACAACAGTTCTTAGTGGTTTTTAATCTGGTGGTACATACCTATTTTTGCATGTCACTAACCAAGAACTAGAGTGAAAGATGAAGGCTTTATCATCATGATCATAAATGGCTCCTGCCAGTCCAGTGGTATACCCAATGTGGTGTGGGTATAACATGGCATTGGCAGTGCTACTAATTCAGTGCAGACTCTGAAAGCATGATTCAGATTGTGTGGATCTATTGTGAATCAGTTGCCAACAAAGGTCCGTATAGTAAAAGCTATGGTTTTCCCAGTAGTGATGTATGGAAGTGAGAGCTGGACCATAAAGAAGGCTGATCGCCGAAGAATTGACGCTTTTGAATTATGGTGCTGGAGGAGACTCTTGAGAGTCCCATGGACTGCAAGAAGTTCAAACGCATCTATTCTTAAGGAAATCAGCCCTGAGTGCTCACTGGAAGGACAGATCGTGAAGCTGAGGCTCCAATACTTTGGCCACCTCATGAGAAGAGAAGACTCCCTGGAAAATACCCTGATGTTGGGAAAGATGGAGGGCACAAGGAGAAGGGGACGACAGAGGACGAGATGGTTGGACAGTGTTCTCGAAGCTACCAGCATGAGTTTGACCAAACTGTGAGAGGCAGTGAAAGACAGGGGTGCCTGGCGTGCTCTGGTCCATGGGGTCACGAAGAGTCGGACACGACTGAACGACTAAACAAATTGTGAATCAGTGCACCTCTGGATTGTAGTTGGAAAAAGTGAGTGGGTTTTTGCTGGAACCTTAGAGTGCCTGTGTGGGTGTGTGAAGACAAATACCTGTAGAACCAATAATTTTATCCTGACAGACTCAGGGGGAGACCCATGTATGACACCTTGAGATCCTTGGAGAAAAGGTGGAATATGAATATTATAATAAAGAATGATTTCTATTATTACATTTATACCTCACTTTTCTTCCAAATAGCTTAAGTTGGCGTACATGGTTCTCCCCCTCTCCATTTTATCGTCACAACAACTCTATGGAGTAGAGTAAGCTGAGATATGGTGACTGGCCCAAGGTCACCCAATGAACATCATTGGTAAATGGAGATTTGAGCCCTGCAGTAAACATGCATTTCCTGAGATAGCTTGCATTTGCTGAGAAGGCATAGGGTAGGAATAGATGAGTGGGCTCGTAGTTTTGCATAGCAAGGGATATATACTGTACCTTTCTCCTTGTCTGACTTTTTGGTAACCGTAAACATGATGCAGTAAAGATTTTGAAGGCAAAAGTTAATTAGCTTTTTCCATTCTGTGCAATACTATACCTGAGATTGGTGCATCATATTGAATTCCAAGGAGTCAGGAGAATTACAGGAAAAATCCAGAGTGTCTGAAAAATTTGACATTCATGCCTAGACATGTTATCATGTCTTCTGTTTTGTGTAGGGTTCAGGGCTGGCCCACCCATGAGGCAAGTTGAGGGGACCACTTTAAAAGGCAAGATCCACAGGGGCAGCAAATTCAGGCTCCAAATAATTCATTGTTCGCTGCTGCTGCCAATGCCGCAGGCTTCTTGGAAGCCAGATCTGTCTCCTCCTCCTCAGCCTCTTGGCAAATAGGAGTTGTTGCTGGTCTCTTCTCACCCTTGGGAAATGACCCTCAGATCCAGGGTTACTACAGAAATTTTAGGTGACCTAGCAGAAGCAAACTATAGAACCAAAGCAACATGGGACTGCGCACACTTGATCCCTCATGAACTTGAAGATCAAGAAGTAGGGCGTGTTCCGAATGCAGTCTTTCTGTAAGACGAGATCGCTTTCTGTTGTAGCACAAGAATTATGGGACATTTCACTTTAAAGGGCCTGCCAAGCACTGTCTTTATCCAAGTTTTGATAACAGGTGGCATCATTGTACTATTAATTTAGTCCAAACAAATTTTGTTCAAATCTCTTGTCTGTGGAGCCAGCTTTATTGATAGCCAACTAGAGCTGAGTCAAGAGTGTGAGACAAAGAGCTTTATTTCAAGTGAGTTTGTTAGTAAAGAGGCAAATGAGCCATCAAAACCCCCAGTTAGCATATCTGTATCCTTCCTGCCTTCTTGCTATGCTATCTTGGCCCCCCATCTCCTTAGACTAAGACAGTATAAGAACATTCTTTACATAATATATATTTACTTAGTTCAAGGGCCAAACTAGTAATTACAGCATCATGACCAACTAGGATAATTTCAAGACATGCAAACTGGAGATCAGGAGGCAGGGAAAAGTAACTGAACACACACATTCTCTTCATCCCACGTTCCCCTTCAATTTATTTTCCAAGAACTGATAACGCTCTGCCAAATAAATTATTAGGCATCTTGCGCACACTTTTATTTTCTAAATACCTTAATTCTCTGCCAGCGTTGGAAATTCAGTTTCATTGTATTAAACGAGATTGCTTTTATTGAAGGATTATCTTGTTCTGAATGGAAATGGAATTTTTCACACCATAAAAATGTTGTGAGCCATACATTACCAATGTTATCAGTAGCCTTTAAAAGTATGGTTTGAAGAATTGGGTGGTTTCCGGGGGGGGGGGAATTAGCCTTAATATTATTCATTGGAAATATGGTACTTCAACTCAAACTTGGTCTCTTTCCTGTTTTGAGAGGAAGCTGGTGGCAGTTCTATCAAAGTCATTATATAGTCTCTTTACTGTTTATACAGTACAGTTCTATGTACGTTTGCCCAGTAAGTCCTACTGTATTCCACTGAACTACTCCCAGAAAAGTGTGCATAGCATAGCTTTGCAGCAGCAGTGTTCTTTGCTGCTTCAAACCTGTACACACCTCATAGGCATAGAGTTGGAAGGGAGGAGATAGATAACATCCTATGGTCAGAACTCTAGTTTCTGACTGGGGCGGGGGGATTACCCATATACTGTAATGGTTTTAAAATTCTGAGTCCAGATGGGCTTTTCTTGCTGTCTGTATGATGTTCTGTTTCATGGCTTTTTATCATTTGTACTTCCTGTTTTTTTTAAAAAAAACAAACCAGAAAATAGTCAAGAAATAATAATAAAAAATGCCTGCCCTACTTTCAGAAGGAAAGGGGCGGGGACAGGACACACCGCTGCATAGTGATAGCACAAAATCTAAACACAATGTTAGGAACTGGTCATTTAACAGTTCTAACTAAGCCTCTTTTGCTATTTTGGAAATGCAAACATTATGGGTAGTAATCAATGCTAGTCCTACAATGCTAGTCTTGCCTAGAGCAGATCCACTGAAGTTAATGGACATGACTAACTTAACTTAACCAATTTCAATGGGTCTGAGCAAGACTCAACTGAACACAACTCTAAGCGATGTTTCAAATCTTCCTGGAATTGTCTCCCCCTTCCAGAACCTTTGGTGGAAACCAGCTATTTTCCTCTTCAAAATGACAGCTATTGCAGGACCTAGTTTGCTAGCTATGTAGCAACAAGCTTCTTTGCTGTCAACAGTACAGGTTGATTTACAGTAGCAGACTTGGAGAATCTGATTACCGAAAGTAGATGAGCAAAAAGATAAGAGCTGCAGGGTTTAAAAAGGTATTTGTCTCATTATCCTAGTGACACTGAGCAGACTTTTCTCTTCAGGGAGGTCTGTAGCAAGGACCAGGCTTCTATGCTGAGCAGAGGTTATCTGAGGTAGAAGCGTAATCTCTTAAATCTGTAGATAAATTACATGCCAGAAATTAAATTTTATAGAACAAGGTAACTGCTGACCCATAAAGGAGTAGAAGGATGATTGGTTCCCCAAAACAGAGACTGTTATCCTAAGTCCAGTTATGCTGAAGCACTTGATTTGAGTTGGTTTGTGTGCATTAGGACTAATGGCTTGATCCAGAGAAGTTATTTCATCTGGAGCAGCACAAACAGTGATTTGTGCTGTTTCAACTGAAGCAACACCATGTATATTGTGGAACAGAGCCATGCAGCTCTACAGTACCTGTCATTAAAACTCATGATCTTGATCCAGCTGAAGTTAAGCAGTTTCAAGCCTTATTCATTTCAATAGGTGAAATTTCAGCAGGTGCTTAATGCTGCAATTGAAACAACAAGAACAACAAGAGCAATAATAACAATAATTATATTTATATGCCACCCATCTGTCTGGGCTGCACCAGCCACTCTGGACGGCTCCCAACAAAATATTAAAAACAGAAGACAAAAAAAAAAAATCAAATGAATGCAACTTAAAAACAATTTTTAAAAATATAAAAGGGAATAAATCTGTTTAAAAGAAACAAAACTCACTTCATTATTTTAATCACTGTCAGCTATCTATATATTTATATTGCTAATAGTCAGATTTAAGTATCAGTTAATATTCCCAAATTATACATTGAGGGGGAAAGTGTTCTTTTAATAATTAAAGGTTGGCTATCCTCAGTCCTATCACTTCTATATGCAGACATCTCGGTTCATTCTGGGTTATGTATTTTTTTCTTCTGACGTGGACTTGGTTTACTGTTATTGGGCTCTGTGTGTTTTGGAAATGTGCCGGCTTTGGAATCATGTCACAGCTGCTGTGCTTTTCCCTTCACAGAGGAAGCTAGCTAAATTATTTGCATAGACAGTCCCTTAATTTATCTTGTCTTGGTAGCTGCATTTGTCTCAGATAAGAAGTAGCATCTAATGGAAGCTGATTCAGATAGTGCCTTTTATTATGCACACACAAATTTCAAGGCATACATTAAAATGTAAAGCATGCATGGATATGGCTCTATGCTACACGTGTGCATTTAGTGTTACTGTTGAGTAATAAATTAAAAGTAGTCCTAAGACATTGACCACTGAAAAGACAAGCTGCTTTTTAAAGCAAGCCAAACTTTTCTCTTTGTGCATGGCTGTGAATAAAACATCAAAGCCCCAGTTGCAGCTTTCCTGTGCATACAGCCCTTTCTTGAAAAATAGGTAATTCTTTTATTAGGATTAGTTATTAGAACCAGTTATTAGAATGTTGGATTCAAACTTGTGTCAAATAAATCCCTCGGGCAAACAAACAAACAAATGCAGTCTTTCATGTCTACACAAATTTCCTGGCCTCAAGACAGAAAACAAAAGCTGAAGCAGACAGCTCACTTATAAATATTAGGGGGGGGGATAAATCATAAATTTGAGTTACAGTTTACAAAAGGTTTTCCCTCCTTTTCAAATTTACTGCAGCTCTTGTGCATCATAGATTCAGGGACCAAGGTAAATGATTCCAAGGGTGATGTTTAACTGCCCCTTGTCATATTTTATGGAGAAATGTCTGGTGAATTGGAGCAGTTGCTGTAAGCCTAGGGCCCACAGATGCCAGCTGAGGCTCCCTGTGTCTCCCTTTAAAAAAAAGCACCTCTTGGAGTTGGGCTCACTTCAAAGCAAAGTGCTGACCTCCAACCACCAGCATGCTAATATCTCCAGAATGCTCTTGGCCCCATTTGGGCTCAGAGGTATTTCATAGTGGACACTTGCAGACAGCACCCAGCTGTCCAGAAAAAGAGAGAGAAAATGAACACACTCTTGCTGCTGCCTAATAAGTGGAGCAGTGGGAGTAACTGGGAGAGTAGGAAGTGAGGAAGGGCGTTGGGAAGAGGACAGCCACAGCAATGCTGTCAGTGTTATGTGATCTCATCTAGCTGCCCTGCTTAACTGCTGGGTAACCACAGTCTGCACAAGCTGCAGCCTCTGAACCATCTTCAAGGGCAGCCCAACATAGAGTGCATTGAATAATCCATTCATAACATTATTACAGAATTGATAACTGAGGGTAGGCTATCCCTGTCCAGGAACAGTCACAGATGACAAACATACTTGTTTCTACCAAGGCCACCTGTGCCTCTAGCGACAGCTTTGAATTGAGGATAGCCCTAAGCTATTTAGCCGTTCCTTCAGCCCCATCCAGAACAAGCCATCTCCCTAATTCCTGAACTCAAAGAGTCTCCTATCCATAGTGTCTCTATCTTATCAGAATTCAGCCTCAGTTTATTGGATCACCACTGCCTCCAGGCATCTGTCAAACACTTGCACAGACTTCCCTGATTCAGATGGAATGAAGAGATCTTAGTTGTTACCCACATACTGATGACACCCCACATCTCTGGATGACAGTTCCCTGCAGCTTCACATAGATGTTGAACAGCAAGAGGGGGGGGAGACTAAAACTATGTGGGACCCTGCAGCATAAACTCCAAGGAAACCAGCAGGTGTCCCCAAATGCTGCTTTCTGCAGATAGGAGTGGAACCACTGTAACACACAGGTGTAAACTTCCAATCTGCAGAAACACTCCAGAAGGACACTGTTGGCAAATACTTCCAAGATATAAAGAAGAATTAACAGTGCAACATTCCCAGCTAAATGTAATCATTTAAAGTCACTAAGGCTGTTTCAGTGCATACCCAGGCCTGAAGCCAGACTGAAAGGAGTCCATGTAGTCCTCTTCATCCAGACATGTCCTGCCACATCCATTTCTTAGGCAAGGGTGTTTGACTGGGCATTAGTTGTCTAATAACTCAAGGTCCAGGGAGGGCCTTTTCAGGAGGAGTCATGCTGACTGCTCTGAAGAACAGAGTGGTATGATTCTCCCCTGTAACAAGGCTTTAATCACTCTATGGACCCACTCAGTTCCTCTTTGCTAGATCTCACCAGCCATGTTGGGCAAGGGTCAAGAGAGCATGTGGTTTGCCTAACCCCTGAAAACATTTGGTCTACATCCTCATGCTGCAATAATTGATCCCACAAATCTCATTCAAACAGTTGTCTAATTACCTCTTCAGTTCTGCAACAACCATGGTGTCAAGTTACGTTGAACTCAAAGTTCTTCACAAATGTATCACAGCACCGAGTGGTGAACTGTTGCTACTTGAAGGCTAGATTTGAGTAGTCCACTCACCACTCAAGAAAGCTCTGCTGGACAGTTCAGTGTGGTGGAGAAGTACACCTTCTTTGCCTCCACCACTGCCATATAGTGAGTGCAATTTGGTTGTAGGTAACCCAATCTTCAGAAATCTACAGTACAAGCCAATTTCATTGCTCATTGTCCCTAAGAAAGCCAGGAGCCTCTCAGGCTCCTTGCACTTAGAGCACACATTTAGGAGTGATTGTGTCAACATCTCTACTTGTCTCATTATTCCACAACATGACCAGGAGCTCACCAGGAGTGCTAGTCATACTGGCTGGAAAATCCCCCTTAGATTCCATAAAACAAGGGTGGGTGGGTAGGTATTGAACTATCTATTTATCTTCTGTATATCCCAACTTTTAGGATTAAAGAATAAAGCAAAAAACAACAACAACCCATCAATAACAATAAAATAGCCCAGCATAACAGCATAGTTTAAATTATTCTTTAAATCATGTGAATGTATCCGGGTTAATAACCTTGAATGCACAAGGAAAGTGGGCTTGCCAAATTTCCCTGGTCAGAGGATGTGGGAAAGATTCTACGATTTAGCAGCTGCTGCAGCAAAGGTCCAAGGTTTATTTTTATTATAATGAGCTTGATCCTGGATTCTTCTGCAGTTTCCACACAATCGTTAAACGATACAGTATGGATTATCAAAATGTTTTAAAGCAAGATTGTCCCACCAGGGCACTTTTGGAAATGGTGGTATGAGGGTAAATTCTCTAGCTTCTCTGAAATTGTGGTACTTAGGTTGCAATCTTTTGTATACTTACAGTTGAACAACTCTGAGTAAGCATGCATAGGACATGGCACCACTGGCTTGTAGCAGCCCCATTTTTAATGTGCATATATATGCTTGTTGGTATAATATAGCTGGAAGAGAAAATTCCACCCAGTGCAGGTTATGAATTTACCCCAGAACTTTGAATGATGGAAGAAGCATACAGCTGGTGGAAATATTCTTTCTGATACAACTTCTATGGGACAAGAGACATGTATCTTTTATTGATACATTACCTGCTTATTTATGTCCCAGCAGTAACTATAAGACCTTCTGTGTTAAGCACAACTGTCCTTGGACAAAGCCAGCTGATAAATCATTTTAACAGCCCTGGACTTCTCTGTCACAATTATTTATGATTAAAAGCATTTATATACTTCATTACAAACAACAGCTCAGGATGGTGTGTAACAAGAATACCAAAACAAAAACACAAAAATTAAAACCCAAATTTTACAGTACATTGAAAATCCATTTACAACAGTACAGCTCCCTTAGTAGCATAAACAAGTCAATTAAAATATTCACGAAAAGTCTGTTAATGAAAGTTCAACCAAGACATGGGTAATGATGCTCAGATGGCATCTGCCTTGCTTCCTGGTGGAGGTGATTCTATCTAAAGGCTGGGCACAGTAGAAAAGGCCTGCCCCCTGGTGGCTACAATATATACCTTCACATGTGGTGAAGGAGCCTGGAAGTTTAGATCTGCAGAGGTCAGGCCTATGTGGAGGAAGGTATTTTCTCAGGTAACTGGGCCTTATATGTTAATGGCAACACCTTAAATCTGGTTCAGTAGCAAATTGGCTACCAATGCAGCTCCTTGAACAGCAAAAATGTAAATGTCCACAGGCCACCCCAGTCAGCAACCAAACCACCAAGTTCTGCACCAGTTGCAGCTTCAGGGCCAACCTTAAGGGAATCCCCTACATACAGTACATTGCAATAATCCGTCTTGAGGCTACCAATACATGGATCATTGTGATAAGCCACAATGTTCAGGAACATTATCCAGGAACAGCCAAAACTGATAAAAGGTATTCCTGGCTGCTAAGCTCACCAGAGCTTCTAGTAACAGTGATGAATAAAAGACTACCTCCAGACTGCACATCTGATCCTACAACCCCAACCAGAACAGGCACACTCTGATTCCTGAGCTTGGGAGCTGCCCACCCACAGAATCATTCTTGCCTGGATTTAGCTCCAGCTTATTGGCCCTTCTTCTTCTTCTTCTTCTTCTTCCATAATAGGAAGTTTATGTCTCAGCCACTGTAGTAACATGGCAACTGAAGGAGGTAAAGCAAAATATACCTGCTAATGGAGGACTTTATTCTTATATCCTCTTCATTCCCAGTACTCACTCTCTTTCAGCCAACTGCAATAATGTGACATGAGGTCTGACAGCTTGGGCCAGAAAAGCCTTTAGTCCTCTGGCAATCCTTTTCAAATGACTGTGTTGGTTCAGATTGGAATCTCTGCCAATGTGTTGGTTCACCTCTCCCCTTGCCTCCCTCCCCTGATCTTCATAGATGGCAACAACAGCATGTCTTAGCTAATTTCAATTCCCTTTAGGCAGCTCCTCTCATCTCAATTTGCAGTAGCGTTATGGACTGATTGCTTTAGACCAGGCCCCATGTGTTAACTCACCCAGCAAGAATGAAGCGTTTTGTGCCTTTTGTTATTGATGTCAAAAACAATAAGTGAGAAACAAATGATTAAGCAGAGGAAAGAGTGCTAAATTGTAATCTTGTCAATGGAATAATGCATATAAAGAGAGAAAGAGTGCACTGAAAATAATATTTATTACGTATAATAATGTGGTAGCTATAAACTTCAGCTAAGAGTCAAATTATTTTTCACAACAGATTTTATTTTTCACAACAGATTTCTGGTAAATGCTTGATTTTATTTTAAAAAATCTAAACCATACAAAGAATTAAAATATTGTAGCATAACTGAATAATATGTGTGTGTTGTATGTGTAAGAATCTAAAATTAAAACAGATAAATTAAACCTTAGCATTTCTACTTTTATGCAGCCTATTCAATTGAGTCTCTCTAGGAAGTTCACAACAAACTAAAACCAATAAAATAGTAATAAAAGCCCCAACGATAAAAAATATTCAAACAGTATGGAACAGTAGCTTAAAGGTTTGCATAAACACAAGGTGAAAGGGCCAGCTTTAGTACAAAATCCAAAAAAATGTAGTTAAAAGACGCTGAGAACAGAAATGTCTTTACTTGGTACAAAAAAGAAAACAGCATAGGTGCCAGGTGAGCCTTCTTGGGGAGGGCAAGCCATAGATGGGGCACCACCACGGAAAAGGCCCTGGTATTGTATTGTATTTTGTATTGTATTGTATTGTATTGTATTGTATTGTATTTTTCCTTCCTTCCTTCCTTAAAAATATTTATCTGCTGACTTTTTGGTAGCCAACATCTCAATAAGGATTCCATAAATACAGAACCATATACAGAATAATAGCAAAGTATAAAACAATGACAAAGAATAATGCATGTATGGCTGTTCCTGAGCCTTACCGTTTTTCTTCAGGTTAAAGCAGTCCTCATGATGTGCATTAAACAGCTGTGACACTGGCCACAGCCAGTTTCTGGGCTGGGAGATGCTACTTTTTATTGCTAATGATACTTTCAATTATTTATTTCCTGGCTCTACTTTGTTTGTTTGTTTTTTGTTAAAAAGGTTGTTTTGATTTCTACTGTTGGCCCTCAACAGACCTAAAAGCGGATAGAAATATTTTAAATAAAGTATATAGCTCCCTCTCCATGAAATCCTTTTCAATAAAGTTACTATGAACATCTTGATCCTAAATCCCAGAGGAACGTAGGGGAATTATTGCAACTAAGCAAAATATTTTCCTTGTTCAGATCTCTGCACCCCTCCAATCTTCACCCCACCATTATTCAATCAATCACATTCACAAAGCAGTAATCTCCTTGCTCAATAAAATCAACACTGAGCATTTTATAGGTATCTATACATCAATGTATAAGAGATTCCATTTTCTCTTTGCAAATAACATTGCCATCAATCCCCATCTCAATCAGTTTTACAAAATCAATTCCTATCTCATGAATCACTCAACCTACCACCACTGTTGCACAAAACCTTCCTTCCTTCCCTGTATCACACAGGAAAGCTGGATTCCTATTTCTAAAATAGCCATTGTTCTTTTTTTAAATTTAATTTTTATTAAAGATTTTCTTGGCTTACAAAAGTACACGCCTTGTATCTTTTTCAGGTTGTACAGTCATTCTTACAAATCAGCTACATTTGTTGTGACATTAGTGTTGCGTACAGTATAAGGTTGGGGAAGAAGAGGGAGGAGAGGAGGGATGGGGTGGCGAGGCTTATATTCCTTTGTATAGTGTATGTGTGGGTTCTTTTTAACATGAGGAACAGGGAGAGCTGCTTTTTTGGCTAGGGCAGGCCCTGAAGGTTTCTCTGCTCTTGTTCTGCAGCTCTAAGATTCACCGTGAAAAGGATTTATAGCCAAGGGGCAGGAGCCCATCTGCAGGCCTGAGAGGGTTTTCATTGTTTCATTATTCACATGTGTTTGGCCCCCTACCTTTATTGTCTCTCTGGTAAGAAAAGAGTCTAGCTACAGATGGACAGTAAAAAAGAGCTGGCAAGCAGCTAGAAAATCAGAGTAGAGACTAGCACAGATAGCAGTGATGAGAGGGAAGAGAGCTTAGCACAAGGGGAGTCTTGTCCAAGGCACAACAGCTGGTGGTTGGGGGTTGGAAGAGCAGCATACAGAAATGACTGTCGTAATATAACATTAATAAGCACCAACAGCATGCTGCATGCTGTGCAGACAACCACAATAGAGATGATGAGAGGAAGAATCAGATCGCAGCAGAAATTGAAAGCAGGAGTGTGGGGCATGGAAGAAGAGGTCTTTAAAAATAAAAATAAATTTACAATCCAGCGCCTGAGTACCTCTAATTCCTGCCACCACACACACTATTGTTTAAATAAGTAACTTGCAGCGCAATCCTATATATGTCTACTCAGATGCAAGCGACTGAATTCAAAAGTGCTTGCGCCCAAGTAAGTATGCATGGCATGGGTAGGCCTTATCAGGCCCAATTGCCTTCTGGATCTGGCCCGCGTATGGTCTGGGAATCGCCGCGTGGATTGCCAGCACACATGTTCTTTCCCTCTCCCTCACATGGCGCCAGCGGCGCCTCTTCCCTCCCTCCTCCTGACTTCTCCCCGCCCTGCCTAGAGAAGGAAGGGGGCTGGGCTATGTTGGTGCCAGCAGCAGCAGCTCTTAAGCAGCCCCTCTCTGGAGCCCTTTTGCGTGCTGCTCATTGTCCCGCTGGTGGTGGCAGCCCCTGCTGCTCTCAAGACACAGGTAAGCAACCACCAGGGTTCATGGTCCTCTTGCATCATCCCCCCCCCCAAAAATATAGTCTGCCCCCCCAAGGTCTGAGGGACAGTGGACTAGCCCCCTGTTAAAAAAGTTTGCTGACCCCCTGATGTATAGGATTTCAGACTTAGTCCATTTCATGTTATATTAGCTCTTAGCCCAAGATGCTATTTTGTCATTAATAGTTTCTCTTAGGGCTAATTCATAGGCTATATACACACTGAGTTAAAGCAAAACTAGGTTGTTCTTTTTCTCAGTTTGAATCAAAGTTGGTTTGGGGGGAAACAGCATCAAAATGCAATATTTCATAAACAAAGCAGGATAGATGTGGATTGTGGATGTGTGTACACCACTTCCCAAACCAACAGTGGGAGTGTGCTGGATATAGAGTGAGGTGAGATGTGAAATAATAATAATAATAATGATGATGATAATAATAATAAAATAAATAATAATTTTATTATTTATAGCCCACCCAATCTGGCTGGGTTTCCCCAGCCACTCTGAGTGGCTCCCAGCAGAATATTAAAAACACGATAAAACATCAAACATTAAAAACTTCCCTAAACAGGGTTGCCTTCAGATGTCTTCTAAAAGTCAGATAGTTGTTTATTTCCTTGACATCTGAAGGGAGGGTGTTCCACTACTGAGAAGGTCCTTTGCCTAGTTCCCTGTATCCTTGCTTATTGCAGTGAGGGAACCAGCAGAAGACCCTCAGAGGAGGGCCCCAGGGTCCAGGCTGAACGATGAGGGAGGAGATGCTCCTTCAGGTATCCTGGGCCAAGGCCGTTTAAGACTTTAAAGGTCAGCACCAACACTCTGAATTGTGCTCGGAAATGTACTGGGAGCCAATGTAGACACACACACCCCCTCGGCCTTGCTGGTGTGGTCCAAAGGTGTATACATATTACTGTTTACTCCAGCTCCAGGAGCTATCACTGTTGGTGTTTGAAGTAATGTACACATGACATTAACTACATTCCATATCTATCCTTTTCAGACCATTTAATTGCGCTTGGGAAATGATTCTGTCATGAGTTCAGTACCTAGTCTTAAGCAAGCCATTCTCTACTTAGCCTGTGTCCCCATGCTATCTGCACTGTGTGAATGCCACAGATCTTTCATTGACTGTTGTGAGAAGTACTAAAATAAGGAATATAAAGCACTTCAAACACTCCCTCTCCTCATGGTCTGAAGTACTGCTTATGTACTAGCCATCCAGTACCCCAGTGCCCTCTAATCACACAATGCCCACTAGGCTTACCTCCCTGGGCACCAGTTGCTCAGCCACTTCATCCACCACCATCAGTTTATTTGTGTGTCACTTTTATCACAGTTAAAGGTAAAGGTACCCCTGCCCATACGGGCCAGTCTTGCCAGACTCATCTCACTCTATAGGCTGGGAGCCAGCACTGTCCGCAGACACTTCTGGGTCACGTGGCCAGCGTGACAAGCTGCATCTGGCAAGCCAGCGCAGCACACGGAACGCCATTTACCTTCCCGCTGGTAAGCGGTCCCTATCTATCTACTTGCACCCGGAGGTGCTTTTGAACTGCTAGGTTGGCAGGCGCTGGGACCGAACAACGGGAGCGCACCCCTCCGCAGGGATTCAAACCGCCGACCATGCGATCGGCAAGTCCTAGGCGCTGAGGTTTTACCCACAGCGCCACCCGCGTCCCTATTTTCTCACAGTTAACCATGCTCAAAGCAGCTCACGGCAACCTCAGGAAAGTTTACATAATAAAGTATAGCAAGCTTTGAAGACCATCCTAGTAACAATAACAATATATACAAATTTAAATAAATGATCCTGCAAATATGAATAGGCCAAATGCTTTATACATGAAATGGACATGGAAGTAAGGTGGGGTGGGATGGAGTTCTGCCATTATAAGCCTCAAAATTCAATAGCTTTCTTCTGAGTGGGCATGCATAGGATTGCACTGTTAGAATACTTACAATCCAATACTAAGTATCCATATTTTGATGCAAGTCCCACTAAGTATATGCAAGATTTCAGCATACCCTTTTCTGTTAGGGTAGTTAAGATTTTCTATGCAACTGGGCAAGCTGGAAGTAGTCATTTAGTTCTCTAGTCATGTCTGTTGTAGTCAGACCAGTAGGAAAGGCATTTTGCTGCCTTTTCCAAGCAGAAAAAATAGGTGACTACGTTCAAAGGGCCGAGATGTAGAAAAGGATGAAAGTGATGGCTAATGGGAAGGAAAATTAGGAGAAAATGAGCATCTGACTGACCAGAAAGGTTAAGTTGTAGGTAGAAATATTGAGAAAACTCTAAAGCGTCAACATCCAATTAAATCATAGGGTCACTCGCCTTGCATAGGATCAAAAGGAGGCTTGTGAGTCAAAGTGGATAATATAAAGGCCTGACTGGATGAGACAACAGAGATCTGTGATTGGATATCCCATTTCTTTACATTTTATAGAGTTGCTATGGAGTTGATACTGATTTGGAGTTGTGCTCCGTCAGCCCAAAGGAGGTTTAGTATTCTGTCCCTTCCAGTATGTATCATTCAAGGCTTGGATCATTGTGCTAGTCATTGCTGCATATAGAATAAACACCAAGATTTTAAAAGCTGAAATAAAAACTCCTTAGAGAGCATAAGGAAGCTGACTTATCTAATTCCAACTCCTGCACAGGCAGGATTTCCTACACTTAAAGCACGATTTCTTCAGCTTACCCACCCTTTCTGACAATGCAGCTCCCATTCAGTGAAATTATGCACCCAGGGATGTCTGAAGGATTTGTGGGCAGCTTGCCAGCCAATGCAGTTTGGGGTAGAACGGTGTCTGGTGGCAATTAAATCTCTTATCTGGTCCCTTCAGCAGTTCTTCATTCTCTCTTTCTCTCTCTCTCTCCTCCCCCCTCCCCCCAATTCCTGGCAGACATAAAAAGTAAATACGAAAACAGTTTAAAGGGACAGAGGGTTATTGTAAGAAATCCAGTGTCTCAGAGGAAGATGTCAGCAGAGAAGATCTGAATTTTAGTGCTTTCTTTTTGGGAGCAGTATCAGGAATTCAGGTGCAAGCCTAGGGAAGTGCTCATTGTAGGCAAAGAGCAGGCCAAGGTTGGTAGTCTAGTGCCCACCCCCACCCCCCACAATGGTAAATGAGGCTGAGACAAGGAGCTGCTTTTTGGATAACCATGGGAATCAAAGTTTATTCAGTGCAAAAATTGTCAATTGCACCATGGCTAGTGCTCAATCTGCAGGAGAAATCCCATTTCCAGCTCCATTTTAGGAGCCTTATACAGCAGTTTTCTGCAAGTAATCTCTCTGACATTTGTTCCACTGTATCTGCACTGCTACTCCTTCTACATTGTATTATTAAAGCCTCCAGATGCCAACACTATACATTTCTTGGTCACTTGTATATTATGAGATTTGTAGTATTTAAATTGTATGAATGCTTTCGTATACTCATGCCTGTATATTTTGCAGCATGTTGCATATATCGTGAGATTTGGTAAGAACGCACAACATTTTGGGGCACTCATTAGTAAAAGAATGAATTCATATTACTATTAGACATAAGCATGACATAAAAATGAGCATTTCCTAATATATGACAATTCTACATATATATATATATAATGAAGCATGTTTAAATAAGGTACCTGGTGACTATGATACGTTATGCACATGTATCAGGGTAGGGACTTGAGCATGATGAAGTAAGAGGAGGGCTAAATCCTTATTTGTCTCCTAACAACTACTTAATCTGAGCCAACTCTGAGGATTACATGCTTCATCCTGTGCAAGGACAGCAGATGCCGCAAGAGCTGTATAAAAACGGGAAAAGGGAGGTTCTTCTATCAAACACTCAAACCACAAAGAAATATTAAAAACATGACTCAAATTCATACACAAGTACTTGATTCCCCCCGCCCCATCCAACAGTTGCTACTGCTACATATTTGACAGAAAAACAAAATGAATAGCAAAGGCTCCTAACAATATATTTCATTGGTCTATATATACCTGGGGCGTATATTTGGTTCAAATGAATCCTGAGCAGCAGATTTGGAGAGGCTCAAGACTCTTCTGAAACAGGCGTCCCACAAACTGTCCCGAGCTAAATTTGGCTGCCTCTGGAGCCCCATTGGGGCTGCTTTGGAAAACCTACAGAACTCAGGCAGACTCAGACTGTCTGTCTCTTTAAAATCATTACGTTTCCCCAAACTACAACTTCTATCAGCCCTGGCCAGCATGATCAATGCCTATGGATGACTAGTGTTGTAGTTTAGCAACATCTGGAAGCCCACAGGTTGTCCATTCCTACTACAGAAGGATAGGGGGGGGGAAGGTGGGAGTGTAAGTTTCTGACTGAGAGCTCTAACTTACAACCAACTAACAGTTTTTTGTAGGGCTCTCCTTTTTCCATTTGATTGCTGTACTTTGGTGTAGAACGAAGAAACTTAACTGTTGTCAACTGGGAAAAAAACCCAACCCCACAGCCTGCAAACTTTCTTATTCATCTTAACTCCTTAATCCCTGTACCAAATCCTTCTGAAATTTTACAGATTACCAGTTTAAGGACTTGTAATGCTCTATGATGTTTAGCATTTTAATATACCCCCCCCCCACAAAAATCAGGGAGGTAAGTAAATCCCTTTTTAGTCCCCCACCCCTTGGTCAACTTCAAAGGTATCTGGCATAAAACCTCCACTACCTACCATTCTGAAATTGGGCAGGTTTCTGACCTAGGGGTACCTCATAATGTCTGTTATGTATGCTGTTTTTCCCCAAAACAAAAAAGAGGAAAAGGGGAATCCTTTTTTCTAACTCCCCCCCCCCCAAAATCTGTATAAAACTGATGGTATTCACCCCTTCAGAAGAGCCTTCCACAAATTTCTACATATTTCATCCAATTCAGCCATAAAATAAACAAAATATAGATTGCTGCCTTAAAAAAAGAAACAAACATGTGTGCCCAACACAAAAATGCCTGAACCTGTTTGTCTGAAATCAGGAAGGTTGTATACACTCAAGAGGGGTGACTGTTTTAAAATTTCATCCAAATATGTGAACAGGTAAAGGATTTATGACCGTTCAATATTTATCCATTACAAGCAATAGGGAGATAGGAAGTCTCATATATGTGAAGTTCTGATTTGTACCCAAGGTAAAGTGTTTGGTCCAGGAGTAGTGGGCTGAAGTCACACCAATCCCTTTCTGTTAGCAGTGCCACTGCTGTTTACCAAGAAGCAGCAGGACAGCAGGAATTGCATGGGTTTTCTGGCAGAGCCAATCCAGCATTCCTGCAGGTTCAGCCAGTCAGCCCTGACCTCTTCACCACATCATCCCTGCCAATAAACAACAACAGTGCTGCTGTCAGGGGGTTATTGGTGTAGCTTCAGCCTACTGAGCAAGTTTCTGGGATTCTTGTGGGTGGGTGTGGACGTCATGTGCATTAAATTCGTGGAGTGTTTGCAGCCTGTGTCCAGTACCTACTCCAACTGTATACATTTGCTTATCCCTAATACAGTGGTAAAGGTAAAGGTAAAGGTAAAGGGACCCCTGAGCATTAGGTCCAGTCGTGACTGACTCTGGGGTTGCGGCACTCATTTCACTTTATTGGCCAAGGGAGCCGGCGTAGAGCTTCTGGGTCATGTGGCCAGCATGACTAAGTTGCTTCTGGTGAACCAGAGCAGTGCACAGAAATGCCGTTTACCTTCCCGCTGGAGCGGTACCTATTTATCTACTTGCACTTTGACATGCTTTCGAACTGCTAGGTTGGCAGGAGCAGGGACCGAGCAACGGGAGCTTACCCCCTCGTGGGGATTTGAACTGCTGACCTTCTGATCAGCAGGTCCTAGGCTCTGTGGTTTAACCTACATACAGTGGTACCTCAGGTTAAGTACTTAATTTGTTCCGGAGGTCCATTCTTAACCTGAAACTGTTCTTAACCTGAAGCACCACTTTAGCTAACGGGGCCTCCAGCTGCCGCCACGCCGCTGGAGCACGATTTCTGTTCTCATCCTGAAGCAAAGTTCTTAACCCGAGGTACTATTTCTGGGTCAGCGGAGTCTGTAACCTGAAGCGTCTGTGACCCAAGGTACCACTGTACCAGCATTTGCCACAGATTGTACAAGGAGCACACCTTGTGCTCCTGCATGACTCTCATTCATTGGTACTTGCTCAATGGAAGTACCCAAAGTCCTATAAAGGACTGACCTTGAAAATAGCACTTGCTTAAGGCAGCAAAATATTTAAAAATTCAATCTTCCTAGAGACACGAATCCCTGGTGAGGGGGGAGAATTTCTTCTTTCTTTTCTTTTTCTGGGCCTTCACATCTCTGTAGCTGTTCTACGCCAGGCACATCTGTTATGGTATATATAGCTACTGCTTCTTCTTCCCTGAATCCCTGTTATGTGCATTGTACAAGCCATTCACAATCAATGTAACATTGTGTGTTCTGCATAAGGCAGTCAAAGTCAGCACACCCAGTACAGCAAGAGAGGGGCAGCACCAAAAATGTCAAGGAAGGCAACAACAGAGAAAAGACAGAGAGGCAACCCACAGTCTCTGAGTGGAGAAATTAAGATTTCCCCAAACATTTCTGCAGTGTTTTTTCTTCAAGGGCAAGAGTTCTCAATTTTCTCCTTTTTTATCAGTGCTCCCTTGGAGTTCTTACTCTCAGAAAGAAAAGCCCTTGAAGAAAACACATTATCACAACCCACTATCGAGGACCATCTTTCTCATCTTGTCCTAGTCTAATGCTTTACTTGATGGGTTGTTATGATAAGAATAATCCTTGGTAATGGATCTGTGATCATGACATCACCTAAATGATAGCTGCTCGTGCAAAAAGCTGTTAAGTCCTATTCCTGTAAACCGATTGTATGAATTGCCCTTAAAAATGCTGCTTTGCTCATCAGTTTCCTAGATAAATTTAAGCCAGCATACCCAAGCAAAGTGACATGCAAATTGGAACTCATGATTTTGTCAAAGATTGCAGTAATTAATAATTTAAATTCATGTTGATCCATGTTGGGGAGGGGGCAAAGTGAAGAGAAATGGATCAGAAAAAAAGTCAAGAAGAAGAAGTCAGGAAGACACTGCAAGACATGATGGGAAAAGACTGAAGGAAAAAGAGACAGATTCAAAGAAGAACATAAAGGACAAAATTCATTGAGTAAGACAACTGGGTTCCTTGGGTCATTCTGTCGTTGCACCATGAGTATGAAAGTGTCTTATCTGCTGTATACTTGATCTTTTGTTCAAATTGTATCTCTATCTCCTTCCTGTGGCTTTTCCTTCAGTTTCATTATCCTGGTGTGTGTGAATGACTTCATCTGATGGCAGCAATCTAACAATAGAAAAGCATTTCTCAAGCAGAGATTCAGGTTCAAAGCTTTGACTACCAGAAGTGGGGACTTCAGGCAAGGTATCAGATCAAAGTTCCTTTCTAAAACAGGAAAGAAGACATATACACTCTCATAAGTAAAGCAGTACACCCAATGTGAAGTAAAGTAATACACCCAATGTGAAATATTTCTCTTCTTTTTATACCCTTTATATTTTATAAGGAAATGCAATGCTAAACCAGAGGGGGAATGGATGGGGAAAGATGAGAAGTAATACGGGTTGTAACTGTGAAAGTAATGCTATTGGTGTTAAACACAGTAGCCGCGAATTGTGTGGAAAAGAAGAGTTGTGTTCACTGAAATAAATAGGTTTGGAGACTCACTGACAACTTGAGAGTCAGTGTGGTGTAGTCACCAAGAGTCAGTGTGGCATAGTGGTTAGGGTGTTAGGCTAGGATCTGGGATACCAAGGTTCAAATCCCCACTCAGCCATGAAATTCATTGAGGGATCTTGGACCAGCCTAACTTACCTCATAGGGTTATTATGGGGATTAAATGAGGGGGAGAACCATGTACGGCACCTTGAGCTCCTTAGAAAAAAGGTGGGGTATAAATACAATAAATCACTTAGTGATTTCTGTGCATTCTTTGTACAATCGCCTTGATGGATATGTTATACCTCCAGCATCAGAGTATGCCTCTGAATACCAGCTGCTGGGTATCACAAATGGGGAGGATGCTGTTGCGTTCACAAAGGCTGCCCATAGACATCAAGGTGGGCACTCTGAAAAGAGGATGCTGGACTTGTTATGCCTTTTGCTCTGATCCAGCAAATTTATTCTTAGGTTCTTAAGTTTTGAATCATAGAATTGTAGAGTTGGAAGGGACCCTGAGGATCATCTAGTCCAACCCCTTGCAATGCAGGAATATGCAGCTGTCCCATGCAGGGATTGAACTTGCAACCTTGGCATCACCAGCACCATGCTCTAACCAATGGAGCTATGAAACATTCATTTGATAAAATCACCTAAAATCATTTCACAGATGTGAAAAAGATATTAGAGAAAGAAACATCAGGCAAGGAGCTGAAAGGTTAGGATAAGGAACTGGAAATGAAAGTATTAAACACTTTTAAAATTATTCATACACATGCCTTTTTATTTTTTCACTGTGAGTTCTTTGGAGAGTGGATAGTATTGGATTGGAACAAAGAAGGTCTGCCTTTATGTCCTTTCTCAGTCCTGAATTCTCTGCTTGGCCTAAGATAAACCATTCACACTCAGCTTTCCCATTGGTAAAATGTAGAGCTGCAAACATGGCATGGAAATGCCCTTTTCCTAAAGGACATACCCTCTTTGCAGGCTGCATCCCCTCCTCCTGACACCAGATTTGATTATTTGGACTTGCCTAAGTGCTCTCTCTGGGTTTGTGTGGGTAGCTAGAAGAAATTAATGAACCTGTGCCTCCACGGTAGCAATCTAGGTTACAAAGCAACCTAGCTTCAAGAAAGCTACTCCTGGCTCTCCAGTATGACTGTAAGACTCATAGTGGGTATGAGAGGTTCTCTGGGGATTACAGGCAGCATTTTCTTAGGCTAGAAGGGCATTCCTTCTCCTTGGCTTCATTAATTTCACTTCTGGCCCCTGGAGCATTAAACATGACAGCAGGATGGTAATTCTTCACCTCTGTGTTTCTAATGGAATGATAATTGTGCATCTACTTGCCAAGTGCAGGGAAGTTCTTGCTCCACAGTCTGTCATGACACTTCCATTGCCAACCCATTTTGCTGACTGAGAATGTAGTTGTTTCTTGGATTCCTTGAAATAAAAGCTATAGAGAGATAAATAAAGCAAGAAAAATGTTCAACATACTAAATTGTTCCACCCCAGCTGTCATTATGCCAAGGCCTAAATGTATAACAACTGACCTTTAAAAATCTGGAAAGTACCTTGAATGAAGAACACAGCCAAAAAATAGAGGAAAATAATCTTGACAGCATGAGAGATTGGTTTATTTAAAATATATTCATTATGCCATAAGTTCTCTTTCCAGAGCCATAAACTACAAGCAGATATGGTTAGACATAGCCAGATTCACTGCAGGATGAAGTAAAAATTTGGAAGTTCCCCTGGTTCGAATGTAACATCTGCTTTAACTAGAATATACATTTGACCTGAAAATAGCTACCTTGCATTCTATTGTACACTAACAACATTCACATATGTTATATGAGTTTTGGTGGGAGAAAGTAGGCTGTGTGCCAATACTCTTCAGTTGCTTGGGCATCCCTTCTAATTCCTGGAATAGCCAAGCTAGCTTCCCAGTAAGGTGATGGGCCATTAAGGGGAACAAAGGAAGGGGCTCTGTGCAAGACAGCAAATGGTTGGGGGCCCCTCCCTCAACCTGGGAATAGTTAGAAGGACAAAGCCAGAGTTGAGAGTTGGGAGTGATGTAAGCTAGAGGCAAATCAGCAAGCTGGGAAGATAGAACAAGAGTGATGTTTGATTTCTGTTTGAATCCAAGGCTGTCGCTATGGAAGAAGCAAGAGCCTCTGGGGCCGTTAATGCTGTGAACCCCTCCTCACAGGCTCAGGTTGTATATGTGTGTGTGTTTAAATAAACCGTATGTCATAAAGACACCATCATCTCCACTTTACCTCATTCCAAAGGGAACACAAACCCAGGTTAAATGCTTGGAACCCTTGGAATCTCTCACTGCTTGGAGATTGGGGTGGTGTGCAATGTTATATTACTTGCCGAAAGGCAGGTGTGACGTGTCTCATTAGATAAAGCAGATGCTTAGAGAAATACAGTTTTATTGTATTTATTGTGTATTGAAATGTTTGTCAGTTGTAGACAACAACAACAACAACAACTTATTATTTATACCCCGCCCATCTGGCTGAGTTTCCCTAGCCACTCTGGGCGGCTTCCAATCAACTGTTAAAAACAATACAGCATTAAATATTAAAAACTTCCCTAAACAGGCCTGCCTTCAGATGTCTTTTAAAAAGAAGATAGCTGCTTATTTCCTTCACATCTGAAGGGAGGGCGTTCCACAGGACGGGCGCCACTACCGAGAAGGCCCTCTGTCTGACTGACTATGCTTGATACTAGGTTAGAAAGGTGGGTTATAAGTTTAAGATCAAACAGAAGTATTCTTCAAAGATGGCCACCTTCTGTCAAGTTAGACAACCCATGTTGTTGTTGTTTAGTCATTTAGTTTAGTCTTCGTGACCCCATGGACCAGAGCATGCCAGGCACTTCTGTCTTCCACTGCCTCCCACAGTTTGGTCAAATTCATGCTGGTAGCTTTGAGAACACTATTCAACCATCTCGTCCTCTGTCATCCCCTTCTCCTTGTGCCCTCCATCTTTCCCAACATCAGGGTCTTTCCCAGGGAGTCTTCTCTTCTCATGAGGTGGCCAAAGTATTGAAGCCTCAGCTTCACGATCTGTCCTTCCAGTGAGCGCTCAGGGCTGATTTCCTTCAGAATGGATCAGTTTGATCTTGCAGTCCATGGGACCCTCAAGAGTCTCCTCCAGACCATAATTCAAAAGCATCAATTCTTTGGCGATCAGCCTTCTTTATGGTCCAGCTTTCACTTCCATACATCACTACTGGGAAAACCATAGCTTTTACTATACGGACCTTTGTTGGCAAGGTGATGTCTCTACTTTTTAGGATGCTGTCTAGGTTTGGGATGCTGTCTAGGTTTGAGATGCTGTCTAGGTTTCAGACAACCCATATTGGCCAGCAAACAAGCATACTTCAACACCAGAGGACCAATGGGCATTTAGGGAGACCATCTGATCCCTTGCAACTTCCTCATGTCCCATATTAATTTATAGGGCCCACAATCTGCCTTTAGCATTAACCTAGCCCTAGGCACTATCCTATCTACGTGGGATCTGCCAAGCATAGTTTGGATTTGTAGTGAGAGCTTATTTATTAACTGGTTCAGAGGAGTTTCTCAGAAGAAGAACTGGTGAAATGGGAGAATCTGTTGTTGTTGGCTGAATCTTGTTGCCAAGATAGGGCCCAGAAGATTGGCTATTGCTCACTCCAAGGAGGAAGGTGCTATTTCAGACAATGCAAGGAGACGTAAGTGGTGCTCTCCTTGCATCCCAAGCTTTTGTAGTCTGCTTTTGAGAGAGAAATTATTTCTGGGGTTTTTTTCCTACCCCCTTTTTCTTCTACCTCCTAAGTGCAATTAGCTGTAACTTTTCCATATTTATGGCCCCATTGCTCCCTGCTATAGCAGTTATGGTATTGGCATCATATGAGAAGCAAATGTGGCAGAGCAGTTCACCTCTGCCTCTCTTGCACCATCTTTCTACATTCATTTGCCAGTGCAAGTTTGCACTGGAAGTAAGAGAATATAGCTACTTCCAGAATAAGACATTAGACCTTGCTTCTTCCATACAATTGTAGGTAGAAAGAAACTCTGTTTTGCAGCAGGAACTTTTATATGTAACAATGAGTTTACACCTTAGATCAAATCCTGTATGAGAATATGATCAAAGAACAAGCATAATGGCATGTTTCATGTAGGTCTGTTAATACAATGATATAAGCAAGTTTATACTGTGAAACAGTTGGAAAACACTCTAATAACCATCTGAGGATTTGACTGAAATGGTTAAAAATGTGAGTAGTGTTAAACACACAGTAATAATTGCTCTGTGGTGGCTCCAGTTTAGTAAGCTGCTTGGGACACACATTGCTAGACACCCCTAATTAACTGAAATAGGCACCTCCTGCAACCAAGGTAGGCACAATTCACCTGGAAATTCTATCATGTTATCTATGTCAAAATTAATGTGCAAGATCTCATACTGTGATCTCATGCACAGGAGAATATGCTAAATGTGTAGTGCTCAGGTAATTGTGCAGGCACCTGCTGTTTGTAATGTCTCTTAAACTGGTACTTAAAGTTGTAGGATGAACAGAGTTGAGACAGTTTTTCATTTTCTGTGTCAACCAGCAATTGGCCCATCAGTTATCAAAATATACCCCAGGCAGAAGTCGTGATCCATAGAACAGGATCTCCACAGCTGTGGACATTACAAAATTCCCTTCTGACCATAGCCCCTGCACCATGCAACAAGCTGTTTCTTAAACTAATGAAACATTTTGAATCAGAGTGATGGTGATGGCGATGATTGTAGTTAATAATACATATATGTAAGAAAACTCTGGGACATTCTGAAGTGCTTCAACACCTTCAAACCACCTTTGGATCTTAGATGCTTCAGAATCTCCCATATTTTTTTTCATGGACATATTCATGCTGACATATCAATAAGACAGTGGAGAGATGGCCAAATATTGAGAAAGCCAGGCTAACTAGCTGTAGTTAGTATTTTGGCTGGATTCCAGGACTGAAATGATTTATTTTGCATTCCAAGGCACTAATTATTAACATATACGTATTGCTTCTTTACTCTTTTTTGGCCCTTCCTCTTTAGCCATATATGCCACTAGCTCAGATTTGAGAGCCAGTGTGGTGTAGTGGTTAAGAGCGGTAGTCTTGTAATCTGGGGAACCGGGTTCGCATCTCTGCTCCTCCACATGCAGCTGCTGGGTGACCTTGGGCCAGTCACACTTCTCTGAAGAAGTCTCTCAGCCCCACTCACCTCACAGAGTGTTTGTTGTGGGGGAGGAAGGGAAAGGAGATTGTTAGCCGCTTTGAGACTCCTGAAGGGGAGTGAAAGGCGGGATATCAAATCCAAACTCTTCTTCTTCTTCTTCTAGTAGAGGAACAGATTTAAAGGGAAAATAAAATGTGTTGCATTTAAAACAGCATTCCAGCCAATTCTGGTTTTATACAGTTTCTTGGTAATCCTTGGTAATCTTTCACCTTTTGTTCCCCTTGGTTTCAAGTATATTTTAAAACATCCATACGCACTTAAGTAAGCAAAGTGTAAGACTATTTATTACTAAAAAGGGTCTTGGAGCAACCTACCCAGTTTATTTTCTATACCATTGCTACTTGGGTTACAAACCATTATAATCTCTTCCAAGTCACAAAATAATGGCTTTTCATCATCTCTGTTTTATTCTAGCATTCCATCTTTCTATTATCCTAAACATATGTAGAGCAAAGAAAAAACAGATGGGATTTCCCACTGCTAGTGCATCCTTGTAATGATGGTTATTTCCAACTCACAAAACACTCAGCTGTCAACTCTGATTTATTTTTGAAGCAAATTTGGATTCGGTTGCTAGTGGAGTGGTGCAGGGTTTTTTTTCCTACTTCCAACATCATCTTTTGTATGTGTGTGGAATGCCACTATCCAATCACAATTCAGCCTGTGTACCATCTATAATAATAATAATAATAAAATCTATTTCATTCTTCTAGTTAACAGTGTGCAATATTTTGTGGTTGGAATTTGTGTTCCAGCAGGATAAAGGATGTGGAAAGGAAAACATATTTGCAGCTTGCTCTCTTCTTTCAAGCTTCCTCATTTGAACATCCCCGTCTTCCCTCAGGGGGAAAGCACGCTATTAGAGATAAAGAAACCCCCACTATGTTCAATCCTGTCTATCAATAATGGATTTTTATCGTATAAAGACATCTCCCTTTAAATAAAACTCGTTCTCTCCTTTCAGTCACATAGCAAGCGATCACCTATTTGCTGAAAAAGCTATTCCCGCCCCCTTTACGGTTCTTTTCCCTTCTGTCTCCCCTTTAATCTATGCAACACGAATTCCAGCTAGCCGACTGCTATGCTAACTGCATACACCAAGGGCAAGGAAATTCCTTTGCAATAAACAATAGCTGTCTTCCACCCCTTTGGCTGCAACTAGGCAAGGTCAGTCCCGCTGCGGCAGCAGCTACAGCGCCTGGAAAAGACCCCCGCCTCCAGCTCCCCTATGCGTGCAGAACTCAGCAGCTGTACATCAGGAAGAGCCGGCCAACCCCATCAGCGCTATTGAACTCAACCCAAAGGAGCTGTCCAACTCCATCGTGGTGCTGAACCGAGCTAGAGCAACACAGCTGGGAAAGCAGTCTATCCGCGCCGCGGTGCTGAACTCAGCAACATCCGCTCAGCAAGGAGCTGTCCATCCTGCCGCGGTGCTGAAAGCTGACTCCTCTCCGACATCTTTCCAGCTGCAAGAACAGCAGCAGGAAGAGACAGCGGCTACTGTGGAACATGGAGGGAAAGGGCTCCCGGAAGAGCAGCAATAAGGCTGACTGTACCCCGCTGTATTTGCGCTGATCGGTTCCATCCCAGCCCGCTCTCGCTGTTTGGACACAAAGCCACCCGCAGCCATGGAAGAGGAGCTGAAATGTCCCGTGTGCGGCTCACTGTTCCGGGAGCCCATCATCTTGCCCTGCTCGCACAATGTCTGCCTGCCTTGCGCCCGAACCATCGCCGTGCAGACGCCGGAGACCGAGCAGCACCTGCCCGCCATGCTGCACCCCCGGGGCCCTGCGGCAGCGCCCGGAGCCGGGGCCGGAGCCTCCGGCCCAGCCTCTCTCGACTACGACTGCGGGGCCGGAGGGGGCAGCGGAGCAGGCGGAGGGGGCGGCGGAGGCGGCGTGGATCATGCGGACAAGCTGAGCCTGCACAGCGAGACCGACAGCGGCTACGGCTCCTACACCCCGAGCCTTAAGTCTCCCAACGGGGTGCGGGTTCTGCCCCTGGTGCCACCTCCTCCGGGCTCCTCGGCGGCGGCAGCCCCTCGGGGTGGAGGCACCAGCTCCTCGCTGACCTGCCCGCAATGCCACCGCAGCGCCTCGCTGGACCATCGCGGCCTACGCGGCTTCCAGCGCAACCGGCTCCTGGAGGCCATCGTGCAGCGCTACCAGCAGGGCCGGGCCGCCGCCTCGGCCGCCGCCAAGTGCCAGCTGTGCGACCGCAGCCCCCCCGAGCCGGCCGCCGTGATGTGCGAGCAATGCGAGGTGCTCTACTGCGCCTCTTGCCAGGTCAAGTGCCACCCGTCCCGGGGGCCCTTTGCCAAGCACCGCTTGGTCCCTCCGCCCAGCCAGCAGGGAGCCCCGAGCGGAGCGAGCGGCGGAGCAGCTGGTGGAGGCGGCGGGGGTAGCAAAGCGCCCGGGGCTGCGCGCAAGCCCCCGACCTGCGCGGATCACGAGCTGGAGAACTACAGCATGTACTGCGTGACCTGCCGGACTCCCGTCTGCTACCAGTGCCTGGAAGAAGGCAAGCACGCCAAGCACGAGGTGAAGGCCTTGGGGGCCATGTGGAAGCAGCACAAGGTAAGGCAAGGAGAGGTCCTGATCTTTGCTCTACAGCTCGCTCGCCTGCACCGCCTGCTGGCAAAGGCTGGAGCGTGTCACGCCAGATCACAACCGGCCATTGACTCCCGGTTCTTTCGTAAGGAGCCATTACCGCCCTCTAGAACTGAACTAGCAATCGCTACAGCAGATGAGAATCCCAACGCTATAGATAAATTGGCACTGAAAGAGTGGTGAAGGCCCACCCTATAAATCACTTTCAGCAGGTATTTATTTCACCCCTAGGTGGAATTTTTTTTGGAATGCCAGTAATGTACATGTACAGGTTTTAAACAAAAGGGTCCCGTCTTTCCCAACACCATTGAGTAAACCCAACCCTAGGGAGCAGGGTCACTGCAGCACAACATGTCTTGAGTCCAGGCTGAATAGAGCTCTGCTACTTCTTCTTCTAGAAATTTGCTGCTGTTCTGTATAATGGTCTTAATTGCTGTATGAACCAGCTCTTAAAGTGTATTGAGGGACAGCTGAACTACATGAAGTGAACTTTGAGTGCATCCCAAGATCTCCTCCAAGGTTCTTCCCAAAGCATTAGAGTACAATTTTTTTTTTAAGTTGCACAGTTCTGTACTATTGCCATTGTATTTACCATTCTAACAACCATTTCTCCCATTCTAAAGAACAATGGGCAAAGAAAGGTAGGAAACTTGTAGATGTCCAGATGTTGTTGGACTCCCATCAGCTCTGGTCAGCATAGCAAAAAGCCATGGATGGTTATTATTGTTTATTATATTTATTTATTTACTAAATTTGTATACCACCCTTCATCTTTTTTTGGATCACTCACAACAAGAAAAAAAAATCAAACCCCCACAAAATACATAACAAAAACAAGAACAAGAATAAACCAATAACCCTTGTCCCCTTCCCACTCGCTCCCACAACACATTTAAAAGGGTATCAGATCTAATCAGCCAAAGGCCTGGTTGAAGAGAATGGGAGTCCAGCACCTCCCTATGATGGGGCTAATGGATAGTGACTTCCTCAAGGCCACCTTGGTGAGAGACAAATAACATTATATTAGAGATACCTGACTAGACCTCTCTTACTAATCTGCTGTGCAACTTGCCTGTGCTTTCCACCCTCGGGAAACTTCTACTAACAGCTTTATAAACCACTTTGCAGCAGCAGAATAGTTCAGCGTGACCATCCTGAAACAACTAATTGTCATAGTAGGAATGTATTCATTGTAATTTGGTTTTTGGGGGATGTTTGCTAAGAAAAGCAATAGGTGTTTATTCAGAGTGAGGGAGGAGAATATGGAAAATTTCCTTGTAGGTTTCCGGCAACATTTTTTTTTAAAAAAAAAAAACAGTTAATGCAATTTTTGTTCACACATCACTACTCTGGATTTCATTTCCATTCTACAAGTCTGTTGAAAAACCAAGCTGTATTAAAGTTGCAGGATAAAATGTTATTTTCTTGGCTCTTAAATTATGGGAATAAAGAATCCTAGGTAAGTGAATAAGCGTAATCAAGTATTCCCTTCTGCTTTGTTATTTTTATTTACTATTTACTACGCATTCAACTATTAGCCATTCAATAAAATTTTAGGGTTTAAACCAATTCATTTCAGTTTTGATATCACAGGACATAGATTTCATAGATAAGAGCATGGCATTTGTATTATTTCTATTAAATACAGTTGTATTTTCTTTACTTTTGAGTACAACATGAAGCTCTTGAGATTGAGCTGAAAGCCAATTATGTCCATTCATCCTTGCTGAAAATAAAGGCCTACAAAGTATTTATTGATTATTCACATTGCACTTGGGTGAAGCGCTTTCTGTTATTAAATAATGCATACATTATACATTTATACATCAGAGCTCTCAGGGAACTGTGACAGTTATGTTCCTGTGGGATGGCTTGAATGCTGCTACTCTATTCTTTTCTCTCATGTGGTAACATTGGGCAGGGAGATTTTTATTTAGTTGCATTCAAAAATACATCTGCTTCATATATTCTGAGGTGATTCAGTCCCCTGAGGATTGTGGCATATGACCTTCCCAAATGTTTGAATCAATTTCTTAAATGAATTAAGTAGGAACTCCAGTAGTGAGTGAAGATTTCTGGCTCATGTAGCTCAGTATTCAACAACACCCATTGACTATTTTTTCTACCCAGTTGGTTGACCTCTTTACAGCAACCACTTGCGCTGCTGAATCATAGAATCATAGAGTTGGAAGAGACCACAAGGGTCATCGAGTCCAACCCCCTGCCAAGCAGGAAACACCATCAGAGCACTCCTGACATATGGTTGTCAAGCCTCTGCTTAAAGACCTCCAAAGAAGGAGACTCCACCACACTCCTTGGCAGCAAATTCCACTGTCGAACAGCTCTTACTGTCAGGAAGTTCTTCCTAATGTTTAGGTGGAATCTTCTTTCTTGTAGTTTGTATCCATTGCTCCGTGTCCGCTTCTCTGGAGCAGCAGAAGAAGCAGAAGAAGCAGAGGCAGCTGCTTTTCAGTTTATATTATAAGACTGGAACTATTCCTCTTCAGAAACTGAAGGACTTATCTGGCTCTTTCAACATTTGCCTCTGTTATTTTTAGTATGATCTTGGGGATCACCAGGAAGCACTGGGGCCATGCCATAGTTAAAGAACCCCTGATCTTCTCTGACATGGTCTTCCTGGTTAGAATCCACTGTACCCCAAAACTCTTAACTGCATAGTCTACATTATTCAGACTACAGCGTGCAAAAGTGGATGGGAGGCTACATAGCCAGGGTGCCTGTGGGGCAAGGTATTTGTTCCATAAATTGGAACAGTCAAAATAATTTCCCTTGATCGTTTAGACTGCCCACCTACTATTTAAATCTTCATAGGCAAACTGGAGCTATTTTGAACTGCACCATGTGGAGACATTGCACTAGATCTGCTTGCTAAATGGCTCCCCAGATTATTCAAAAGATGATTTAAGCATGACAAAAAGGCTGGCTTCCTAGACATATGGGCAGGAGGAGGAATCAGTTTGCAAAATAGTTGCAAGTAGCATATGCTCATGATGGGTGAACGCTCTCTACCTCCTCCCACAGCCTTATCCATGCAGGAACTCATAAAACCTGATGAAATGTGCAGTCCAATTCAGCCCATGGCACTTTGATTTATGATTTAGCCACTATTATGGGGCTCAGGAGGCTGTAAATTACGGAGAATTGCAGCATGCAAATATCCTGCTGCAGCCAGTTTTAAATATGTGGCTTTAACATGCTCTTCGCTTGGAAGAGAACAGTCAGTGAGGATGTTGGCTCCCTGACGTCACATTTACATCCTGCCAAGGATATTGCACTAGGATAATTAACACTTATAGGAGCACAAGATAATCACTATTATCACAAAAATTAGTTAATTGTGTGCTTATTTTCTTTCCAGTATTTACAACAAAAAGGATGAAACAGCATTAGGGGAAACCTGATGCAAAGAGAAATAAAAACACTGTACCTACAAGTTACAAGTTACACTGTCTTCGTGCTCATAGTTTTAGAATTAAGTTGAGTGATTTGAAATGGTGCATCGATCAATAAAGCATTTCATCCCACACCTTTGAAAAAACTGTTCTTATCAATTGTTACGCAAGGTGTAATTTAAGTTGTTGGTGACTCCTCCCAAATGCTTCTTTTTTATTGTGTGTACCATGTTGCAGCTGGCCAAGACACCAACACTGCTGCCTTTTTGGTGCAAGATTAAGACTTGTCTGTTCATCCAGGCCTTTTAAGATTTGGTTTTAAGTTCCTGTGTTATGGTTAGCAGTTTTGATGAGTTGGTTTGATGGTTGTTTTAGTTCTGTGTTGTATAGAGTATTTTATTGTGCTGGTTTTGATAATAGGGACCAGATTCAACTAAGCAGTTGCACTAGCAGGAGCCAAAGCAAGGAGTCCTGCCAGGGCAAGTGGGGCTTTCTGTCCTCTTCTCCCACCTGCTCCCTTGTACCCCCCAATTGGTTATGGGAAGGTCGAGAGAACCCCCAGTGCATTGCACAGGGGAAGGGGAAGAGGAGATGGTTTAGTTGGGCAAGCAGAAATACTTGCACTAATTGAATGGTTGTAATAACACAATGTTGAATTCCACCTTGGGGTTTTGTGCTGGTTGTTTCAAGTTTATTGGCATCTCCAGGTCAGTGTAGCATACATTAATGAACTAGATGGGCAGACAGTAGAAGGCTCCTTTCTTTGTTCCAGTCACTTGTGCAGTTTGGTGGAGAACAAATGCATTTGTTCATGTTCCTTTTTAGACCTGGGGAAACTAGGACTTCCGCCCCCTCCTCTCATGAAATAAGGAGTGCTATCCCCAGAAAAATGGATGAGAATTCTTTGGCAAAAAATCTCCCTCAGATTTCATAGTACAGTGGTACCTCGGGTTACAGACGCTTCAGATTACAGATGCTTCAGGTTACAGACTCTGCTAATGCAGAAATAGTACCTCGGGTTAAGAACTTTTCTTCAGGATGAGAACAGAAATTGTGCAGCAGTGGTGCAGCGGCAGCAGGAGGCCCCATTAGCTAAAGTGGTGCTTCAGAACAGTTTCAGGTTAAGAACGGACCTCCAGAACGAATTAAGTTCTTAACCAGAGGTACCACTGTACAACAAGAAGGCAGCATCTAATTAAAAGTTAAGAAGCTGGTCCAGTAAAAATGAAGTTGGTCTAATAAAAGTCAAATAAAAGTGCAAATACCGATTTAATTATAACCCAATGCTTTTTGAGCTCTTGATAGTAGTAGTTTGAGAGAAGTAAGCAGTGTGAGAACCTTAGATATATAAACTAGGCGCCAAATGACTCCTTAAACCAGGGTTACCATCACCAACATGGAATACCTAGTTGCCAATTTTGGGGCCAGATGGCTCAAAAGTTATATCAATACAACTATTTAGTTCCTGGAATTCATTCTGATTGTGCAGATAAAATATAACAGATAGAATTCCACGGGATGTGTTGCTAATGTGTGAAAACAGTCAAGATCCCAGGATCCCCAGGCATGCACCTCCAGATGGTGGAGACATCAGGCGCCATCCTGGCACCCAGGCATCTTCACTTTGTCACAGGTGACTGATAGCCAGGAGCAAAATGTGCCTGGCAACTGGCGAACCTCTAATGCTGCATCATTGGCTGCATACCCACAACTTAACCCAGTAAATCGTATTCAGTCATTGAATAGTGTTAATGGAGGAGTAGATTTCCCCAGAATTCAGTCCAGGAGTATCAGGTTAAGGGGAAGTGCATGTGCACAGAACTGGGGAGAGGAATTGCCATAGAACTAAGTAGTTACTGGTTATTGGCAGGATTTGCTCAGGACAGACAATGGGATGTCACATCTTCATGCCTTGCTTGTGAGTTTAATCATCCTAGAAGCTTCTGTTGGAAGCAGAACGCTGGACTAGTTGGAGGCTGGGCTGATCCAAAGCAGCTCTTATGGGAGGAATTGCATTTGGATGGGGCTACCCATTTCTGTTTGTGAACCAGCCCTCCGTGGGCTTAGGAATTAATCTCTCTGTTTTAGAATGTGGGCCTCCAAAGTCCTGAAACTTCCCATTCTCAGCAATTTGTAAGCTTCAGTCGGCAACCAGATCAGGTTGCCAGATGAGGGAAGATCAATATTAATCTTCTGCTGCTATTACATACAGAATAAACAATGAACTTTTATCTGAGAAGGAAAAGTAGGATTAATGCTTATTTGTAAAATCAATAAGGAACCTGTCTTTGTATGCTATGCTATTGACAGATTCTGGGACAAGTGGTTAAGAAAATTTTTGGGAAAATAGCCAGAGTCAGGAATTCTTAATGGCTTTAGTCAATGGCATTTACAACATGGGGCAATTTAGCTTCTTTCCATTATTGTGAAGGAACTTGTGGGCTGCATGATAGTTTACAAGGGTTTGGATAGCCTTTAGTGTGGAGGCATCTACTCTTTGGAATTCCCTGTGCATCAGGCGGGTGTCATCTCCATTGCATTTTTGTGGCCTGCCAAAGGTTTTCCTCTTGCAACATGCCTTTTAAAACCTTTATTCTAGTTTGTATCTCTCCTGGATTTGAATTGATTTGATGTTTGCACGTGTTGTTGCTGTTGTTAACTCCCCCCCCCCCCCCCCGGAGATGGATGCAAGCAAGAGGCTGGGCATGCAGGCAGGTGGCCCCGGTCAACAAGTGGAAAGTTTGGCAAGGTCTAGAGATGGAATCGTTTTGGCAAGTTGTAAAGGGAGGCTTAGCTTTGGCAAGGCTTACAGGGAGTGGGAGTGATGTCTTTAGAGATGGGTAAGGAGTGGTGACTATGGTGAGTAAAGGGTGGCTTTGGAGACGAGGGAAGGAACTAGGGCAGGGTAGCAGTGAGGTTTGGGTTATGCAGGTGCACCAGCAGGCATGCTGGATCGATATCAGCTGTTCTGCCAGGGGACTTTTGCAGTCCCAACCTTGCCGTCACCCTGCCCTGCCCCAGCCACATCTAGATAAGCAGCAGTGACACCGGTGTCAGAAGGGTGGCTCAGCAGCTCCACCCCACTCCACTACTGAGTCCAGATTAGTGCTTTTCTCGTGAGAAAGCAAGTCAGTACAGATTAATAATCCCATATGTTATAATCCTGAAAGGAAAAACAACAGTTTGCAAAATTCTGTTAAGAATGACTCTGAACATACAATTTTGTGCAGTTGGAAGTAAGTCCTACTGTGTATAGCAGAGCTGCTTCCCGGGTACTTGTGTGCAGGATCACAGCCTAAGCATGTAAAGAGAGCCCTTTAGAGTGACTAGAGGACCAAAAGAGTTCATAATGAAAGGAGCTGAAAAGAGTGAAAAGAGTTCATAAAGGCAATCTGTCTTGATTAGACACATAACTTGCTCACTACTTTAAGGGGTTCATTTTCTCTCTCCTATAAATAAAAACCTAATGATAGCAAGCACTAAAATGTTAGATAAAGTAACTGTTTTAGGAATAACCTGTAAAGAATAAAGATTATCTGTTTTATACTTGGCGTCACTGGGCTTTCCCCCCCTTACAGGCACAACTGTCTCAGGCTTTAAATGGCATTTCAGATAAAGCAAAGGAAGCAAAGGAATTTCTGGTTCAGCTGAAAAATATACTACAGCAGATACAGGTAATAATTACAGAATTCTAGCTGTTTTGGATTTCATATCAAACTGCAGTAACTAAACAGGCAGATATTAAACATGTTTTGTAGTATTATTTTAATAGGACTATATGGCTACTTGTGTCGCAATCCAGCACAACACCTGACTCTGTGCTAGGTTGTGTCCCAAATGCATTGATAGAACGAATTATAGTGATCACCATTTAAACAGATTGTAATGATAATCAATTCAAGCTTCCAATGAACATCAGTACTGACAATCCTATAGCACCTACAGTATTGGCATTTAGGTACCTGCTTAATACTCATGTGTTTACCCAGGCAGTTCCTGAATGGTGATCCAACTATATCTATCTATTAATCTGATCTACTGATTATTGATGCATTTTGTGCTTGGTTATGAATGTAATTTTATTGTGGATTTTATGCTGTTTATTGCCATATATATCTTTTAAATTAATGTTGGAGGAATAGGCATTTTTTGCAAAAAGAATAAAGAAAGAAAACTGCATTATTTTAGGGCACACTCCTATGCACACTTATTTAGAAGTAAACACTTTTGAAACCAATGGGCATTTGCTTCTAGGCAACTGTGTGTAGAATCTGAGTGTTGGTTTGGTTTATAAAGGTTTCTTTGGCTCCAATCCTGCCCAACTTTTGCTTTTTAGAAGTTGCTTATTTGGTTAACTTTGTAAAATGTTAATCCAATAACATCAGCCAAATAATTTTTTTTAAATCCTGTTCACACAGACACACATACCCAACACATTTGTTATGTTTACCATCTAATCTAATGAAGAGCTCTGGAGAAGAAACTACTATTTTGATTTTACAAAGCTGGAATGCTGTTCATACTTACTCAGGCATAAGTCCCTAAGACTTCAGTCAGGCTCAGTAGAATTGAAGCTACGTGTTTCTTTCTTTCATGACTTTACAGCAATACACATGCCCATGTACTGAAACAATACATTGATTGTCAGCTGTTTTGTTTCAAACTGAATTATTTTCCGCTTGTACACAGTGCAGTTACAAATGAATTTCAGATTGCAATGACACCTTTGAAAACAAATTTGGAGACGGTGGGGACAGTTCACCACAAACTCTCTATGCAAACAAGTCCCATTGAAACGAATGGGAGTTGTGCATATCCTCCCCATGATGCCGAACCATTTTATAGTAACATTTCCCAGAACTGCAAAAAATTAAATATGCTAAAGATTTAGACTTTTTTTAGTGTTCCACCATAACCATTTTGATAGCATCCCCACAGAACTTTTACAACAAGCTGTTATTAACGTCACGACTTGTAATGAATCACACAAACAGCATGCTGCCAAATCCTCATTTTAAAAAAAAAAATCCCCAGGAAGATGAAACACTGGCAATGCATTGAGTAAAAGAGGCTTTCGGTTGTAGAAGGAAATGTGGGGGTCTTTTTGTCTTCAAGGAAAATGGCTTGGACTATGAAGCCTGTCTGGTGGCTCAGTGTGATGCCTTGGTTGACGCTTTGACTCGTCAGAAGGCAAAACTGCTCACAAAAGTTACCAAAGAGCGTGAACACAAGTTAAAGGTGAGTGAAAATTTCATTTGACAACAACCATAAATGCGTATGCTTATTTGAGATAGCATCTGCTGGGTACTGCCCCAAGATCAAGCCCCATTAGAATGAGAGCCGTTTGTTATCATGGCAAATGAACTCTAAAACCACATTTATGTCAAGTCAAGGACATGCAGGACATTGTAGGAGAACGTTGATGGTGGTGGTGGAAACCAGTGTGTTCACCCCTTACTGTGTCTGCTGATTCTTTCCTGAAAATGCTCCCTGGCCATTCCCCACTGCTACTGAAACCAGGCTTACACCAGGATAGATAAAGAAAAGATATATTGAGTTGGCCCATCCGTATCCAATTGTGGCAGGTCAATGCCCCTTTAAACCTTACAACTAGGGCATGCTAGAGATAGCCGCTCCCTCTTTGTTTCCAGTCTATGGTAATCAGAGGTATATTGTATCTGAGCATAGAACTTCCATTTTTTATATGTATTTTATTTTTAATTTCTTTAATGGATTGTCTTAAGCATGAATTATCCAAATTATTTAGCACTATTAAAATTATGATGAAATTCTTATAAAGAACTAGGGCTAAGTAATGACAACTAAGTGGCACTGATGCAGATGGCTGCAAGAGCCTTTGCTTTCCTGCTACTGCTTCCGAAATAAGTTATTTAATTCGGTGAAAGCCCAGAGGATTATCTACTATACATGGAATTTCCCCCTCCCCAGGTTGTTTGGGACCAGATAAACCACTGTACTCTGAAACTGCGCCAGTCTACAGGGCTTATGGAATATTGTCTGGAAGTAATCAAAGAAAATGACCCTTCTGGGTTTTTACAGGTATGTTGCCTCTTAATGTTGTGATTAATGAGAAAATAATAATGAAGTCTTGTACTTCTGAAGCCCCACGTGTGCTCGCCCATTAAGCATTCATCCTGATTTGTTTGGAAGCAGGTTAGAAGATGCTGAAAATTTAGTGAGCACTTACCCTAATTTGTTCAGAGAGAGGTTAGACAATGTTGCATCGAGCGTTAGCCCAAACTTTCCAATGCATCTTCCCCAACCACTTTGCTTATCACAAAAATTCTATAATTTGCAGAAGCAGGTTTGTTGCACAATCAACTGGAATTGTGCAACTGGAATTTTCCAATATGTGACCGAATCCCACTCAAAGATAGTGAGAATCTGGAAGTGCCCTCTGATGCATGCACAGGTCTTGTGCATTCAAACATGGGATACACCATCCATTTCAATGGCAGAAACCAGGGATAAGTGGACTCCTCTGAGACTGGTCCATTTGCATTAGTTTAATCTCTCCCATGTTTTTCTCATAATGGATTGTTCCATGTACACAGGCAAAAAGAATTGCCACGCACTGTTCAAGACTTGGTGGCTACAACAAAAGCTGAGGACACAATTCTGGGCCAGCCCTAAAGTGTCCTATATAGAGTACCTGTACCCACAATTTACTTGAGTCATGATCAGTTTTAAATGATTATTCTATAGCTTGGGAATTAAATGTTTCCCTTTCAGATTTCAGATGCTTTAATCAAACGTGTTCAAGTGTCTCAGGAGCAGTGGGTCAAAGGAGCTCTGGAACCCAAAGTATCTGCTGAATTTGATCTCACTCTGGATAGCGAGCCATTGTTGCAGTCAATTCATCAGCTGGACTTCATTCAGATGAAATGTAGGGGTGAGCTTTTGTAGATTGCTTTTCTTTCTCTCTCTTTCTCTCTTTTACACCAGGATTTCAAAAAGCAGCGGGTGACAGTGAGGCACCTCCGATGGGCCTCAAAGATGGGAATTTCTTATCCAGATGTAACCAAGCATTTGTGTGATGAGAAAACCCTTTCCTCTTCCTGTGACCCTAACAAGCTCAGACAGTAGTAATAGATAATGTTAGACATCTGAGAATATGAAAAGCTTCAGACTGGGCCATCTGCTCTTTTCTTAAGTGAAGACGTTTACTGACATAACTGTAACTTTATAAAAAAAAAATAGCCTTGCCCCATTTTGGAGCATTGCAGATCAACAGCAGAAGTCATTTCAATTACCCATACAATCATGCTTGCCCTCATTCGTAGGCTGCATTATTCTTAAAATGTGTGAGAGAACCATATTCATATAGAGCTGACATTAATTTGTTCCCCAAAATTCTTCTGTGGGCTAAATATTCTCCAGTATGCTCTGTTTGTACATTTTGATATTTGATGCCTGTGTTTTACATCTAATAATATCTGATCTCAATATTTGCCATTTTGCTTTAGTATTCGAGTTCAGAATTTCATAGCTCACATAGAATCGTAAAGCATTTCCGTGTATTCGCTGCATGATATGCAGTGATCATTACCATTTGACAGTTTGGTCAGTTATCATGTGCCGGTATAAGTATTTGTATTGATGGCTAATGTGAAATTGTATTCAGTATGCAATAGTATTGTCTGATGTGAAATAGTATTGTGATTTTTCACCTTAATTGGCAGCTGTCATCCAACAAGATTTGATGTTTGAAAATGGTTAAGGTTTAACATTTGACAACAGGGGAAATGCTGCAATTCAGTGATTCAGCATCTGCTTTCCCTGCAGAAGGTCCCAAATTCAGTCCCTGGAACCTCCAGATAGAACTGGGCATGTCCCCAGTCTGAAACCCAGTCAGTTTAGACAAAAGTGAGCTAGATGGACCAAAAGTCTGACTCAAGCAGTTTCCTATGTTTCTAAATTCTGACAGTAGTTGATAGCCTATGGCTTACTGCATTTGCTATTCGAGCCTAGCAATTTATATATACACAGACAGAGAATATGTGAACGATAAGGCATTCAAATTTTGAATTCAAAATTCAGATGTAGAAATCGTTAATTTCAAATTTCCTTTCTGCTGTAGCGTAAAATTTTGAGAAAGAGGAGAGCGTCATGTGGACATGGCAAATGATGAATGCTCTGAGGATAGTCTATATGAAAGGGAGAAACCTTATGAACTCACAGCCTCATTTATTGTGAGCATAGGGCATATTAAGCAGTTTCCAGAGGCACAGGTGAAACTTTTCCTTTGTCAAAGACACATAGACACATTATAGCTGTATAATCAATGTTGTAGCCCGCACTGGGACCTTAGGGTGAAGGGTGGGTAATGCAACAACAAGTTTTTTTACAATCAAGTGGTGTACCAATTTTATGAAATAAACAAATAATAACAGCTCTTTGAGCTGGTGTATCATTTGATAGGTAAATTCTATTGCGTAAACTTGTCCCTGATTTATCCCATTTGAGCCAGCATATGCTAAAACAATGGAGGTGTGAATTCAGAACCCTAAGGACTGTGGCCCTTGGAGGCTATGTCCCAGGAGGACATTGGATCAGCTGGTGCAGCCTGCACCTTTCTGCAAATTATCCCCCTCAGTTATGATACTCCATTTGTATTTTGTACAAAGAGAGTGAATGCCTCAGCAAAACCTAGCAGCTTCTCTTCAGTATCCCTTTTGGCATTCTGAACAGGCATTGCCCAGAAAGATTGTTCTTGCAATTCTGCTGCTTGGAAGAGCAGGCTAGAGCCCCTACTTAGGATGAAAGCTACTGATGAGTGGCTGCTCCAGCCTGATGATTCTTTTGAGCTGCTTTTTATGGGAATGTGCATATTGCAAGTGCCCAAAGATCAGCACAGGAACAAAGAGGGACAAACAAAAATGAAATCAAATGAAAGACAACAATGGGTCAATTTCCTTTGATGCACTACAGAAGACTGCTAGGAGATTTCTGCTGGAAGGAATTGCATGGTTCATAGGTAAATGATGTTACCAGCACTGTTCATCTTTACAAGAATCATTGGTAAATTTTTATCCTTGTTCATCCAAAGCTCATTTGATTTCAGTTGGCTTAATTCTGAACTCTAAAGGCTCAATCTAAAGCAATTAGGTCAGTTAATTTGACAGCTAAATCCTTGAGGAACAACAGAAAAATGCTTGAATTTAGGAAAGTAGTTAAAGGCAAAAATATGCTCCCCAAAAGGGTATTGTTTCCTAAACTAAATGGGTTATATTAATGAAGCCACTGAAAGAACATCAGGAAATTGCAACATCAAAAATTTAAAAACCCAGAAAAGAATATGCAGATGAGGAGAATTTAAGGTGAAGTCTCTCTTAGATTGTATAATTGCAAAAGAACCTGGTCTCAATTTGGATGTATTTTATTATTATTTGATAGCTTCTATTTGCCAGTGTAAACCACAGAGCCTAGGGCTTGCAGATCAGAAGGTCGGTGGTTCGAATCCCCGCAACGGGGTGAGCTCCCGTTGTTCGGTCCCTGCTCCTGCCAACCTAGCAGTTTGAAAGCACATCAAAGTGCAAGTAGATAAATAGGTACCGCTCCGGCGGGAAGGTAAACGGCATTTCCGTGCCCACATGACCCGGAAACTGTACGCCGGCTCCCTCGGCCAGTAAAGCGAGATGAGCACTGCAACCCCCGAGTCAGCCACGATTGGACCTAATGGTCAGGGGTCCCTTTACCTTTACCTTATTTGCCAGGGCAAGAATTTGGACTGTAATATTTCCATTATAACAGGTGTCTTCTTGTATGTTTAGGCATAAAGAGGGATGCCGTGCTTCCTTTCTTCAGTGACAAACCATCTATATCCAATTTGCCCCATATTATGTTGGGATGTGTGTCCATCTCTCTCCCAGTGCTGCTGCCTTCTTGGTCTGAAGCTGGCTACCTCTAAGGCCAAAGCAGCAGAGATGTTAATTTTGCCACTTCCAGCTCTTGGATTCATAAGCTATTGCCTGCATGGGCTGTTTTCCTTTTTTAAAAAACCCATATATGCAGTTCCTGAGTTTAGTGGATGCTTTCTGAAAAGGACACACCAATTATCCAAAAGGCTCCATAGGGAGAGGGGTAAAGATGTCTTAGATGCCTCTTCTCATCACTCTCTCTTGGCGAGAGTGGTAATCATGGGTGCAGTGAGTTGGGTTTCTATGGCAAGGCAGTTGCAATTTTGTACGTGCAATTTGTACAAAAAGCTTGGGTGGAATGTGAGTTGTCTGGGAAGTTAGAATGAAGAAACCAGGGGACAGGAATGGGTGCAGATGTTCTGTGATGGTTTTCTAGTAGTTAGGCTGTCCAGGGATGTCTATGTTGTACTAGGACAACTTTAAGCTTAAATGAATAATATATATTTAAATGGTGGATTATTATAAATGGCAGAATGAAGTCATGAAATGCTTTTAACAAGCTTCTGTCCTTATTCAACCTTACTGAGAGATGAATGTCTGCCCTTAGCTATGCTATGTTTTCTACTAAGGAGAAGGAAAATGAGGATCAGACTGTATTAAAATGTGTGTGCATTTCTTGCCATTGGTGAAATAACTCTTCCTCTCCAAAAGTATAATTTCATCAATAATACAGAAAAGAAGAGCTTCTTTAGCATTGCTCTAGGAACAGATTAATTAGTAATGTTATGTTAGAGAAATCTTGAATTATTACCTATTAGTAACATAATTCTTAAAACAGCAACTGTAGATATTCACAACCTATTGATACTGTAGATATTCACAGTAGCTATTTTACTAGCTGTAAGGCACCAAAGATTTCAAAACTGGGACTCTTACTGGCTAGGCTTCCAAACCTTGGGTGATAGTAAAAAAAAATTACTCAGAGTAAACCAACTGACATTAATGGCTGTAACGTGGTCATGTTCATCAGGTGGCACAATGGCTCAGTGTGGCTGGCTGTTCAAGCCCACCCAGGGATGGCTGTGGGTAGGATTCCTGCATTGCAGGGGTTGGACTAGATGGCCCTTGGAATCCCTTCCACCTCTATGATTCTTTGACTTCTATGTTCATTAATTTCAATGGGTCTAACTCTTGAGTAAACTTTAGTTGAACACCACCCAGAACTTCATGCACCTCTCGAGGCAGCATGTCTGCTAAAGAGCTTGCAGGCTGAATTTTTTTACCCAAATGTCTAGACAGCATTATGTGCCCCACCAGCTGACTTATACCTTGTCACATGGCCAGGGAAGCCAGCATAGTTCTGCCTGTCCTTATTAAGTCTTATGTTCTGGGCCTGCTCTTCAAACAGAACCTATATACTGTTGTTGTCATCCACCTTCCTTGCGAGACGATGGAGTACAGCTCTGTGGATGAAGTCAAACCACTGTGTAACAGCACTGAAGTGAGCTTCCCTTGGATGCAAGCCTGGGCAGTGTATATGGAGGTCCTGGGCTGCCCAGACAATAATAACAGTAACAGTAACAGTAACAGTAACAATAACAATAACAATAACAATAACAATAACAATAATTTACCGGTATTTATTTATACCCCACCCATCTGGCTGGGTTTCCCCAGCCACTCTGAGCAGCTTCCTGCAAAATATCAAAATACAATCATTCATCAAATATTAAAAGCTTCCCTAAACAGGGCTGCCTTCAGATGTCTTCTAAAAGTCAGATAGTTGTTTATTTATTTTACATCTGATGGGAGGGTGTTCCATAGGGCGGGCCCCACGACCGAGAAGGCCCTCTGCCTGGTTCCCTGTAATTTCGCTTCTCGCAGTGAGGGAACTGCAAGAAGGCCCTCGGCGCTGGACCTCAGTGCTGAACGATGTGGGTGGAGACACTCCTTCAGGTATACTGGACTGAGGCCATTTAGGGCTTTAAAGGTCAGCACCAACACTTTGAATTGTGCCCGGAAATGTACTGGGAGCCAATGTAGACACACCCCCCCCTTGGCCTTGCTGGTGTGGTCCAAAGGTGTATACATATTACTGTTTATTCCAGCTCTAGGAGCTATCACTGCTGGTGTTTGAAGTACATTCCATATCTATCCTTTTCAGACCGTTTGAATTTCAGCACTTCCTTCAGCTTCTATAATTGGGACTCTTAATGTTTGTACCCATACTTAGCTTTCTAGTAATAGTTTTGTATTGGTGTCCAAACAGCCATCTGTCACACAGATTCCCTCTGCTGTATTACAAAATCCTCAAATGCATCACTTCTAACATGTCTCCATCCTGGCTGAGTTTTGATGGGACTCCACCTAGTGCTGATTTCTGTGCTGGCCACACCCTATTCCAAACATTGCTCTCCACTCATTGGCTCTACTGTTATGTCACCAGATGCTTTCCTGCCCATGTGTTGCCTCATGCATTGTGATCTGCTGGCTCTGCTTCAAAGGTTAAACTACAAAATTTCAGCCACAGAATTCTTGCAGGAATAGAAATCCTGTCTGGTGGAATCTAGACACATATCAAAACCGCTCTGAAAATGCTTTTTTTTGAAAAAGGGTTTTTAAAAAAACACATTGAATTTTCCATAAGCCTCACCACGCCATCTAGTGTCACATTGTATATTGCACTTAAAACACACTTAAAACGTTTTATTTGCAGCTGTATAGCTGAGTCCACTGTAGATGGCAAGCTTAACTGGAATGTCACCTACAGGTATTTACATTAAATCCCTAAACTCTTTTGTAGTGAGAATTTTGTCAATAGACGTATGATACACATTTGACGCAGCACCTTTTACCTTGGGGCAGAAAGAATGCTCCACTATATCACCATGTGGGCAGTTAGAGGGCATATGTTGCCTATGGGTTACACAAATCTGATTTATACCAATTGAAATGCCAGCCTAGTTAATATCAACCAAGGTGACATTTCCCCTTCAGCCAATCAGTAAAAGCAAGGGTTTCAGAGATAAAGTGCTGCAACAGTTATGAGCAGAAGTAAAATAAAAGTTAATAACACAAGAACATTAGTCTTTAGTAGAAGAATGTATGGTTCAATTATAGAGATGCAGGTTCTAGGTGAATAAAGGTAAAGGGACCCCTGAGCATTAGGTCCATTCGTGGCCGACTCTGTGGTTGTGGTGCTCATCTCACTTTATTGGCCGAGGGAGCCGGCGTACAGCTTCCGGATCATGTGGCCAGCACGACTAAGCTGCTTCTGCCGAACCAGAGCAGCGCACGGAAATGGTGTTTACCTTCCCGCCGGAGCGGTACCTATTTATCTACTTGCACTTTGACGTGCTTTCGAAATGCTAGGTTGGCAGGTGCAGGGACCGAGCAATGGGAGCTCACCCCATCACAGGGATTCGAACCGCCGACCTTCTGATTGGCACGTCCTAGGCTCTGTGGTTTAACCCACAGCGCCACCCGCGTCCCCTAGGTGAATAGTGAGTGCCGAATGCACACCAATGCCCAGTTGCATTATTCTGTGTTCAGGCTATGGATAACCATTCTGCTTCCAAATAAAGAAAAGAAAAGAAAAGAAAAGAAAGCCAAGAGATGAGTTGAAACGTGGGATCTTGAACAAACTGGATGTTCAGTGAAGTAATCAGATGGTGACTTTGCCAAAGATTCACTGTTCACCACTTTCCCAGATATGGATATTCCTTATGGTTAAAAACAAACAAACACAAGGCAGTGTCAATTGGTCATAAAACTGCAATCCTCGGGATTGTTGCTCCAGAAATGTTCCCCTGAGTGTTAAGTGCCAAGAGAGCTGCAGCTGCAATGCCAGTTGCGATGTGTGTGGACTTTGCTGCTTGTCACACGGGTGAGGGCAGAGTTGCACTAATCGGTGCTTAGTTTCTGTTTCAGTGCCGCCAGTCCCACTCCTGCAGCTGGAGAAGTGCTGCACTCGAAACAACAGTGTGACCCTGGCCTGGAGGATGCCACCTTTTAGCCATAACCCAGTGGAGGGCTACATCTTGGAACTCGATGACGGAGACGGTGGCCAATTCCGAGTGAGACCTTCGTTCCTCGTTGATTTATGTTTGGCATCCTTAAACAACTGCTTGTATTGCCTACTGGCGTTTAGTATCAAATTGAAAATCTTTTCAATCCAGTCTTAACCTGTCCCTGAAGAGGACCATTCCCTTCCCCATGACAGAAGAATAAGGTCACATCCACATCATATATTAAAAGGACAATTCCCCCCCCAAAAAATATTTTTTTATTATTTTCTTCATATGATCTTTTCCCAACAATTCTTATTATCACAATATAATCCCTTTGACGCCACCGAGTCTTGACTTCCCTCTCTCCCCGTAGCTGGTATATACATCACAATCTTATTGCGTATATTATTCTCATATCCCTACTATTACATTGAAGGTATTATTCCAGTCCTGCTAGTGTCTTTAAGCTTTTATGGTTCTCCTTTAAATATTCAATGAATTTACTCCAATTGTTATAGTATCTCTGGTCCTCTTGGGCCCGGATTTTCCCTGTCAATTTGGCAAGTTCCACAAAATCTGTCATCTTCACCTGCCACTCCTGGATGGTTGGTAAATCTTGTGTTTTCCATTATTGGGCCAGTAAAGTTCTTGTGGTGGTTGTGACATACATAAACAAATTCTGATCTTTTATTTTAATCTCTCTTCCCACTAGACCTAGCAAAAATGCTTCTGGTCTTTTGGGAATATCTTGAATATCTTTTTAAGTTCATTGTAGATTGATTCCCTTGTCACAAGTCCACCACATATGAAAACAGTCCCCGTCTACTTCTTTACATTTCCAACATTTTCTGTCTCTCTTTCTATACATTTTAGCCAATTTTGGCTATATTAAAAGGACAATTATACCACTTTAATGGTCACAGCTTCCTCCAAACAATCCTGGGATCCCCTGACAGAGCATCCTTAACAAACTATAGAGCAGAGGGTGATGATATGAATCATGTTTTTCAGTGCTGGCTTGCTGTTTGTGGAATGTCTTGCCAGGGTGTGATCATTATCTGTTTTTAGGCACCAGTCAGATAGCCAATCCAGATAATGATGGGGTCCACGAAACAAACAAACAAAAAGATTCCCTTCCCTAATCTAAGGGGATGGGGCTTAGGGAGAGAGGGAGATTGGACTGGCAAGTGGTGCAAGCAGGGGCAAGCCCCCCAGTACTGCAAATTCTCCTTGCATGGTCGCAACATTAATTGTTTTGCAACAAGAAATTACATGCGGTTTACTTTGAAGGGTCTTACTAGGAAAGATCCCAGGTTAAAAAGAATTTGGTGAACTCAGTTGCTGCCTTTCTCCTTGTCTAGGAAGTGTATGTTGGTAAGGAGACCCTATGCACTATTGATGGCCTTCATTTCAACAGTACATACAATGCAAGAGTCAAAGCCTTTAATTCATCAGGAGTGGGCCCTTATAGCAAGACTGTTGTTTTACAGACTTCTGATGGTGAGTAACTTTAAAGATATGTAAAGTTACTTCTAAAGATTTCTCTTTGTCTAAAATCTATGGAAGCTTTGAGATTCTGGTAGTTTTCGGAACAACTATTTCCAACTCAGTTATAGAGTCCAGATGAACTGCTGGGCCTTGCTGTGTGTGAATAGAAGCTGTTGGTGTGTTGTGTGGGTCAACGACACGCAATTAGGTGACAGGAAACTTGGTTACAGTGAAACCTAATTAAGATTGGGCTTGCTCAGCCTCCATAAGCATCACTGCATTTATGTAGGTGCTTTCACACTTTGTACTTTGCTCTAATATGGACTGAGAATGTCCCACAATTTGATAGACCTATTAATGTTAGTTGGCAAGGAAAAAATAGGTATAAAAGGAGAATTCCCTGGGTACCCAGTACTCTTTGGTGAAAGAACCCCAGTAGGGATTTAAAATCACAAAATATGCAGCAAAGTAAAGCATGGAAATATAGGCTGTTAGACCTTTAAAATATATCGTCGTGAGTTCTAAAACTCCCCTCTTCCAAAGTTCCGCACTTCCCCAGCATAGAAGAAGATCACATGTTTGATGAGTTTAAAATGGTTTACTTATAAACTCTCCAAAGGTCAAATTCATCTGCTTTTCAATACAGCATTCAGAAAACACAGGCAGTGAAACTTGGCCAAGTTACAGTAGGAACACAATAATGCAGTCAGAGCTTGGAGCAACCAGCTCACACCTCTTTACACGTTTTTCTGGTAGAATGAAATACAACAGTAGGCTTGATTACCTTCTACCGAGCAAAGCCTGGCAGGGCAGATTACTCTATAGCATTAACCCCTTCATGTGTTAATTAGATTTAAGCGTATTGTGTATATTAGGTTGGTTATCCCACAGTTAATGCTTTGAATATGTCCAGGGCCAGACCAAAATATTGACTGAACTAAATCTCAGTAAACCTTTGAACTTTTTAACCATCATTAAACAACAGAAAAAGCATCAAATTCAAAAAGCATTGAATTAGAGCTGGAAAGGAAAAATCAGGAACAGTGTAGATTCTTCTTTTTATCATTTTGTTCGTTTTCAAGATGCAGCTTGTTCAAGCAGCACCTACAGATGAATATTTTTGTTCAATTTCATAGTGTGTTGCTGATTCTTCTTTTGAAATTGTCATGTAAAGTCATATGACACCATGCAATTGATAGGTAGCAGCCCCACCCACCTGTCAAAGTGGCCCACTCAGGGTTAGTGAGAAAAGGAGTATTGTGTGGCACACACATAGTTTGTAGAAAATATTGTGTGGGGTTTTTAAAAATAATAATAATAATAAAAAATAAATCAATCATTTTTCATTGTGAGAAATCAGTTAATTTTACTACCTTATTAACTAATGCTTTAAACTCTTAATGTTTAACACCATTTGAAACAGGGTGAGGGAAAAAGTGGTCCTGTGAAACTAGAAAGATGATGAAGTTTATGGAACTGAAAACTGTACATAGACCCTTGAACTATTGGCACCTAAAAGCTAGAAGCTACTTCTGTAGAAAATGGAGATGTCCATTGCTTTTACAGCCCCCTTTCCCTAATTATATATCAATGATGAATTCCAGAGCTTAATTACATTTTCTCTCTGTGGAAATAATTTCCTAGCAGTGTCTTATAAAATATGGATGTTAATTCAGGCTTCGGTTCTCTGTAATTACACTTGCTATCCATATGGGCAACCGAAGAAATTAATATTGATTAATGATACTTAACTGCCATGAATCACAAAACACATGTTAATCTCATCCTCTCTTCATATTCATGTTGCCAAACTATGTCAGGAAAAACCATTTGTTCCCAAGAATCTCTTTTCTTTTTTAAAAAAGTCTTCAGATGATCATAATTTGTAATCAACCTGGCCACTGATAGAGCAAAATATGCAAGCCTGAGCGAAGGGATAAGTTGCAGCTAAATTCCCAAGATGAACAATTTTGGATTGTGAGAAGATGAAGATTTGCCTATTTGTTATTTAGGTAGCTGAACCGGGATGTTCAGTGTCGTACAACAAAGCTAGTTGCTAAGGCTAGAATTAGACATTCTAGCAGATGTGTAGCTGCTGCCAGAAACAGAAGCCTTAACTCTTAATTCTTTCTGGTAGTGATATAGAATGAAGCTACCACATTGTGAATTTCTGTGGCTTCACAAGAACCAGCCAATGAAATCAGAGTAAGAACAGGGAAATCTGCAGCACAATGATGTCATGCAATATTTCACAATGATGTCATGTAATGCCACACATTTTCATCACTAGATTTGCTCCGGGGGGGGGAGGTGGGATATAAATGCAATAAATTAATAAATATAAGAAACCATTTTGTTGTACATATTATCATGCATATTACCATACATTGGCAGTTGATGTGTAATAAAAATTCTCCTTATCACTTGACAAAGGTGATAAAAGAGACCAAGTTATGTTGAGGTATATAGTTGAATAGATTGGTTGTCTGTATGGACTTCAGCATAACATCCTTAGCTCTCAGTTACTGAAATAAATGGAAATTAAATGTGATTTATTTATTTACTGCAGGGATAGGGATCCTCAAGCCTAGGAGCCAAAGGTGCCTCCTGGACTTGTCTACCTGGCCTTTGGGACTCTCCCAAAGACACCCCCAGCCACAGCCCCTCTCCCCTCCCCTGCTTTGCACCCCCTCCAAATAATAAATTACTATTACTATTACTCCTTTTTGCCTGGCAGCAAAATGTCATTGGATTTTGATCCTGCTTCTTGCTTGCCTGGATAGAGGATAAAGAGAGGTCTGTGTAAGAACTAGACTCCAGTGCAAAAGTGCACTTTGTCATACCGTCCAACGTGCCACAGAGGAAAAATTGGAACACATGACTTTGGGGGCTGCAGTCCCCCAAAACACATGTCTTTGGGGGGCCCCACTCTCAACGGGAGCCAGGTGACTTGTGCGAGAACCCAAGCTTCCCAGAATGGGTGTCTTTTGGGGCTGCACTTTCGTGGGAGTCAAACGGGACAACCCAGGATAGAGTCAGAAGCTGGGATGGTTTCTGTAATACCAGGATGTCCCGCTTAAAGTGGGACAGTTGAGGCGTATGCTCTGTTGCTCTGCCCTCTTTTGCCATTGACTCAAACTACCAGTGGCATGTGGCCCTGGAAGGTTTCCCAGAAGGAAAAGAGTTGCTTGGACTTAGTACATTTGTATCCTACCTGTCTTCCATCATGGAATTCAGGGTAGCCAGGCCACAATCTGTCTTCTTCACCTCCTAATCCAGTGCTACTTTTCCAAGATAGGGTGTAACAAACCAGTGCCTTTTGTGGCATCCTTCTAATCCGTCTGCACTTTCTTTCTCAATAGTGGCCTGGTTTACATTTGATCCCTCTTCAGCCCATCGGGACATAGTCCTTTCAAACGACAACCAGACTGCTACTTGCAGTAGCTATGATGACCGCGTCATCCTGGGCACAGCAGCTTTCTCAAAGGGAATCCACTATTGGGAACTGCATGTAGACCGTTACGATAACCATCCAGATCCAGCCTTTGGAATTGCTAGAATCAACGTCGTCAAGGACATGATGCTAGGAAAGGATGACAAGGCATGGGCTATGTACGTTGACAACAACCGCAGCTGGTTCATGCACTGCAATTCTCACACCAATCGGTAAGCATCCAAGGACATTTTCTCATGTGCATGTGGAACTTTCCCCCCTCAGGAAGTCACTTCTCAAGAAGTGGGAACCCTTCCAGCATTTCAATTCTAGACATTGCAAACTTTCCCCATAAATCAGAAGCTTATTGCTGTGTAGTTCTGTTGACATTTGTTGACATTATAACTTCATTATTTTTTATGGCATCTATGGACCAAGCTAGATGCAATATGAGCAGCCACTTAATTTAAACCTGGGCCTGCTTCAATCACATATAAATCAGTGAATGGAGAGGAGACTGACAATAAGGACACCCAAGTGGCGTGTACTAAACTTCCCCACCAAAATATTACCTCAAGACAGTCTCTACTCCAATCACTTTTCTCTTCAACCAAGCTCTAATTTTGGAAGTGTGGATGGGGCAGAAATCTGATTCATTTCTCACTTAAACAAAAACTTGCCTAATTCACAGTTTCTGAAAGAATACATGAACTGAAACACAGTCATCCTTTGAAATCTGCACTTCTGTAGATTTTCCAATGGAGTTCTCCAGCAAAATAATGTACTCAAAAATGCATATACCAGGGTAAAATGTATGTATAAATGTGCATAATAGTGAAAATTGCATTATACATTTGGAATACTGAATACATTTCTGTTCACCTCACCTCACCACACAAAAGATCCAGTGGAACCTCAGCTCCCAAACCCCTTGGGAGCAGAACATTCCCGCTCCCAAATGAACAATTTTTTTGGAAGCCGAACATCCGATGTGGCTTCTGTGGCTTCCAATTGGCCGCAAGAAGCTCCTGCAGCCAATCAGAAGCCTCACCTTGGTTCCTGAACCGTTTTGGGAGTCGAACGGACTCCTGGAATGGATTAAGTTTGGGAACCAAGGTTCCACTGTATTGTAAAGTTGGAAAAGGTTCAAAAGATGGCTATCCAGTTGATCAATGCGATGGAGCAACTCCCCTATGAGGAAAGGGCACATGGTGAAGCAACCTGGTGATGATTTCCTCAGAATCTGAACTGCTACGTAGACTGAGCCAACCCATATTTAGAGGCGTTGTGTAAGTTGGCTGCTAATTTCTGTGCCAAGTGAGGCCTTGTGTGTGTGGCAGAAACATGTCTGTTGGCCTCCCCACCTCATACGCCTGACTCCCTTATGTTGGAGATGATATTTGCATAAAAGTGCATAGGCTATGTTCACACAATTTGTATCCTTGGCAAATTGAGGGTATGAACTATAAATTCAGAGCCTGCACATGTTGGCATGGATCCACATAACCACCCCCTGATTAGAGTGGTTGCCCAGTGCATGGAGACTGAGCATGGCAAGGGGGTGTGGTCAGCGTCTGTGTTCCTGAACATGCGTACACCACACATACATCCATGTGTGGAATGACTATCTGCACAGAGGTCAAGGTACAATTTTGCTTGTGCTGCTGTAAAGAGTCAAAGAAAGGCTCTCAGTGGTGGTGAAATCTGCAGCGAGATTCAGGCATTGTTTCTTTGTTTATTTATTAAAATGGTCAGTTGCTTTATCTTGCCCAGGGCAGCCCAAAGTGACCTACAGCCAAACAAATAGTCAATAAACCCCACATAGAGTAGAGACATTAAAACCAAGAAGAATGAGAAATCCATTAAAAACATCCCTCCCACAGTTGGATCAGCGATGGCATTGCTAGATCCTGCTAAAGGAGAAGCTTTTCAGTGCAGTGTCTGAATTAGTGCTTCACTAATTTAAACGCTTCCTGTGGCATTCTTCTCAATAAGGTTTTTTTTAAATCTTTCCTGCTGCATGCTGGGATTTTATCCATCTTTGCTATGCCCATTTTAAAATGTGGAGAAAATAATGTGACACCTAAGATTTGAATGGAGAAACTGTGAATCACTTAACATTGTCTTAGAACATAATGAAAAATTGATGTAAAGGGAGAAAATAAGGATAGCCCTGCTAAACAACAGCAGCAGCAGCTCATATTTACCATTTATATGTGACACTTTCAAGTATTCTACGCCCATCACATAGATTATCTAGTTGCAGTCCTTACTACAACCCTGTAAGGTTAGTGCTATCAGCCCCCCATATTGCAGATGATAGTACTTAAGACTGCGGGAAATTGGTTTTTCTAAGGCCATCTAGTGAATTTATGGCAGAGATGAGAATCAAGCCAGGGTCTCCTAGACTTGTAGTTCACTTTCCTGAGCACTATGCTACACCAGTAGCCTGATAAAGACTTGACTTTGATTTCACCAAACCCGAGCCCTTGTCCAGCTTCTCTGCCCACAGTACCCACAAAAAGAATAATCAATAAAGCTTGCTTGGAGATCCTTACCATTCTGTCAAATCCTGTCTATTATCCATTTCCTCGTTGTTGAGCCAAGCAGCTTAGCTATGATTAACTCCAGCCTTTCCCCCCTCTACTAGCCCTGGAATGCTGATTCTATATTTCAGGAATGGAATTCCACTAGATCCAGAACTTTAGCATATGTTTAACGTGTGAGGTGGAAATGAAATGCTATCCTGGTCCCTTCTTTCATGAGCCCAAGACTTATGATCCACAGCTCAGGAACAGATAGATTGATTGCATTTATTTTAGACAACCTGCATATTGCATATTACACTGGCATAGCAGGGTCACAAATACTGGAGAGAAAGTAGAATGAATGGCTTGAAGGGTTTCTAATCAGTTTGCAACCCATTTATAGGTTGGAAAAATAGGCTTGAGATCTGCTCAAAAGTTCCTAAAGACAATGAGCATGTTTCCATTTCTTTTCTCAGAATAATTTTAAACCTGCCGAGAGTAATGTTTTCCCCAAAAACAATACACATCAAAGGCTCAGATATCTGCCCCTTTAAAACCCTGATTAGATTTAAAGAGGAAATAATGTTAATCTCTACTAAATTTAGCACACTGTGCTGCTTTCAGGCCATGTTGTGTTGCGACAAAATGGCAGCACTCACTCATTGCCCTAGAAACCTACTTTATTAATGTATTCTCAGGCATACTGGATTATAGGCACACAATCTATTTTATGAAATATCACCAAAGCTTAATAAAAAGCTATTCTGTGGAGGACACAGAAGGGAAATACTTTTTCAGATTATTATTCATTTTAAAATATATTATATTATATTATATTATTATAAACATACAAATTGAGTGCTATTGCCTTTACTCAAAATAAATTACAGAATATCACAAAACAGTGTTCAGACAGAAGCAACTAAATACATTAATGTCAAGACCATAATTTTTGCTTCTAGCAGCCATGGGATGCTCTTAGCATTCCCCCCCCCCCTATTATTTGCTTATGACCTTTCAGGCTGACAGTTTCACCCAATCTAGACAGCTGAGTGGTTTGTCCTACCTTTGCCAGCCACTACTTTATGGTGGGAGTATTTGGTATTAATCAGTTTCTGTTACTTACAGTTTTTAATAAATTTAATAAATTTAATAAATGTTACTTTACAGATTTAATAAATCTGTTACCAAAGGATTCTGAGCTGTCAGTACAATGTCATACATACGGTAAATACAAATGTCAAAACTGTAGGATATTTTATAATTTTTTATCTTGTTGACTTCCTTAACAAGGCTCTGTCCAATATTGGGTGAACCCCCCCCCCCCCTTCCAGTAGACCTCCCTGCCCTATCCCATGTTGTTGAGGGAGGGTCTAGACTCTCACAAGTTGCTTTTCCACAGCATCAGGTGGCAAAAGGGGGCAGAAAACTACCCCCTGTAAACTTTACTAAATAAACTTAAGATCAAAACCATTGTCACTTAATTGAAAAAAACTGAAACCACTGAAGATCAAAATGTATTTGACATGTGTGCTCATTAAAATTAATGTTTCACCATTCATCACATCGGTGAACTTTATCACCTGATATTTCAACCAAAGAATATTACTACAATGATATTTCGCAAAAGAACCATGCACTGATTAATGCACAAATGTTAATTATAGTAGTTTACAATACTTGTTTCACAATCTCTTAATCCTGATGTAATTATTACTTCACATTCCCTCTTATGCTAAGGGAAAGTAGTCTTAACATCCTCCCTTGTGATCATAGTAATTTACCATAAACATTGCACAATCCCCTAAGACTTAGTGTTATGAATAAGGGCTTGGAGACAGAGAAGCATGGCTGGAGTCCTATTTATTCAATGGTACTTTCTTCTCCCCCCACCTCTCCTAATTTCTTTATTCAAGGAAGACAATAATACAAAATGTCAAACAAAGGTGCATCCTTGCAGGACTTCAGTACTACACAATAGTTTCGTTTAAATTGATCTAGTGACATAATAAAGGTAAAGGGTCCCCTGACCATTAGGTCCAGTCGCGGACGACTCTGGGGTTGCAGTGCTCATCTTGCTTTAATGGCTGAGGGAGCTGACATACAGCTTCCGGGTCATGAGGCCAGCATGACTAAGCCGCTTCTGGCGAACCAGAGCAGTGCACGGAAACGCCGTTTACCTTCCTGCCACAGTGGTACCTGTTTATCTACTTGCACTTTGACGTGCTTTCGAACTGCTAGGTGGGCAGGAGCAGGGACTGAGCAACGGGAGCTCACCCCGTCATGGGGATTCGAACCACTGACCTTCTGATCAGCAAGTCCGAGGCTTTGTGGTTTAACCCACAGCGCCACCCACATCCCTTAGTGACATAATACTCACCCTTTAACTATGCCTTTCCAACCCATTGTCTTACTGTGGTCCTCTCCTCTTTTTATAATGATGTTATGCATAACTGTTCCAACAGTAGTCAAACTTGTTTAAATATGTGTGTTGTTTTCTTCACTCTCCTGTATCCATTGAAGAGTGAAAAGCCATACCTCAGTAGTAGAGCATCTGCTTTACATGCAGAAGATCCTGGGTTAATTCCCCAGCATCTACAGCAGGCATGACCAAACTTGGCCATCCAGATGTTTTGGGAGTACAAGTCCCATAATCCCTGACCACTGGGATGATGGGAGTTTTAGTCCCAAAACATCCGGAGGGCCAAGTTTGGCCATGCCTGATCTACAGGTAGGGCTGGCAGAGATTCCCTGTCTGAAATCCTGGAGAGCTGCTGCCAGTCAGAGTAGACAATACTGAGATGGATGGACCAATAGTTTGGATAATAAAATAATAATAATAATAATAATAATAATAATAATAATAATAATAATAATTTATTTATACCCTGCCCATCTGTCTGGGTTTCCCTAGCCATTCTGGGCGGCTCACAACAGAATATTAGATACACAATAAAACATCAAACATTAAAAACTTCCCTAAATAGGGCTGCCTTCAGATGTCTTTTAAAAGTCAGATAGTTTTTTATTTCCTTGACATCTGATGGGAGAGCATTCCACAGGGTGGGCACCACTACTGAGAAGGCCCTCTGCCTGGTTCCCTGGAACCTCACTTCTCACAGTGAGGGAACCACCAGAAGGCCCTCGGAGCTGGACCTCAGTGTCTGGGCTGAATGATGGGGGTGGATATGCTCCTTCAGGTATACTGGGTTCAAAGCCCGTTTAGGGCTTTGAAGCTCAGCACCAACACTTTGAATTGAAATTTAAGATTATATTCCGATGTCCCTATGTATTCTGCTAAAGAAGGAGGCTGATATAGCTTCTTTTCAAAGCTGGTTAATAACAATTATTCCCCCTGCAGAATACATGTTTTTACATTCAACTTCCATTGATGTTGAATTTAAGCAAATACTATGTCACTCATGACATTTTTCATATGAGTTAGAAATTGTTAGTCAACTTCATAGAGAACCAGAAGAGTTTTGTTTTCCCTTTTGGCTGTAGATTTGCTTGAAACTGATGCTAAGATTATGCCTTGCATGTCAGGATGTAATTCTGTTGCAAAACTCCAGTGACATTAACAAAGCATAAGTGTGTGTGGTCAATGCACATATTCAGGGAATTTCTGGCTCAGTGGTTCTATACGCTATAGTGTTGGGCTAGCCTACCTTCCCTGAGGAAAAACACATTACTGTAATGTCAAATCAGTCTTGCATGTAGTAGTTGGCTGAATCCATAAGCATAGTTTGATCCTGCCGTTTAAGCAGCTGTTCCTGTCACCTTATCAAGAGTTATTAGTAACAAACACAGATTTACTAGAACCTAGTCTCATAGCCTTTGAGTTCCTATTTCATTTAAGCAACATCTTTTCATGATGGCCAGGTCAGTTGGAAACATATGCATGTAGTTCTTCCCTGTTTACTTTCAATCAAAATCTAATAATAATAACAGTAAGCACAACAGAAACAACACAAATACCTCTGCGTATTAGTTTAATATAATACAAAATTGGAGTGATATTTTAGAAGGGAACAGAGCCTTAGTTCATTTTTAAGAATTCCGAGGAAGGCAGATGTGCTACAGGTACAACTTCTTCTAGCAGGGATTGAGCAAAGAGCAGCTGTTGATTGTCTCAGCTTGAGGGCTGTTCTAGGGAATGGTGCCCTGTGGTTGCCCTAAAATTGACCTTTTCTATTTCCGTAGCCTTGCCACTTACATACATTTTCATACAAATTTGAAAGCATACATATGACTTAGTTGCGTAGAATTTTCTTTTCACAAAACGTTATACCTTTTACCCCCTTGATACAGATAATGTTGATCGTGGAAACATGTATCAACTTTAATTAGAAATCCTGGCATTTGAAATTAGTTTCTTGCATTGCATTTAAATGAAGGGTTGAAATCAAAGCACCAACAGTGTTTTACAAACCACCAGGGCCGTCTTTACCCGGGGGTCCAAGGGGTGCGGGGCAGCCGGGCGCTGAATTCTTGGGGGCGCCAAATGTATACCTACTGTATACTGGTCCCTCTCAATCGGCGGCAGTGAAAAGCAATGGAGCGAAAGTCCCCACCCCCCTCCTCCGTCACGTCAAATATTCCCAACGAGTCAGGAAACAAAAGCATTTTTTTCTGCTGCATCGTTGTTACAGTGAGTGATTCCCCCCCCCCCAAAAGCTAAACAACTTTGAATTCGCCCCCCTAAAAGAAGATCAACAACTTTGGCTTCCCCCCTCCCTGAAAAAGCTCAATAAAAATTAATTTGGGGGCGGCTAAACTAAATTTGGGGGCGCTGGGCGGATCTTTACACCCCGGTGGCACATATGCTAAAGATGGCCCTGCAAACCTCAAACCCAAATAGCGTTACGTGGGGTCATATCCAACACTGCAAATCAAGATTTGTAAAATTGTAGTTCAGCAATTTCAAATTTAGGAAATATGCTAAGTGTGGGCCAATATTTCTTTCAGGTTCAACTCTACAAAATAGTAATGATTATTTCATTCTATTCCTGTGATTTCGTAAGAGATTCCTGCATTAAGTACAATACATCAAAGTAATGTAGCTAACATAGGCATTTTTGTCTCTGATCCTTAGAACAGAAGGGGGTGTTTCAAAAGGTGCAACTGTGGGAGTTCTTCTGGACCTCAACAAGCACACCCTGACCTTTTACATAAATGGGCAACAGCAGGGACCTCCAGCATTTGAAAATGTGGAGGGCGTCTTCATGCCTGCATTAAGCCTCAACCGAAACGTGCAGGTAAACTTAATTTTCCCACAGATTTATTTACTTGCTTTGGTATCCCACCTTTCCTCAGAGGAGCTCCTAGTAGCATACATAGTTCGTCCCCTCCTCATTTTATCCCTATAACAATTCTCTGAGGTGGGTTAGGCCAAGAGATGGTGACTGGCCCACCATCACCCATGAGCTTCATGGCTGGGTGGAGATTTGAGTCCTGGTCTCCCAGGTTCTGCTCTCACTCCACACCATGTACATTGCCAATCTTTCTGTATAAGCTGGAGCCATTTCAAACTCTGGTCATTTTTCTGTAGGGATTCAATTGCTTACTGACACATTCAATTGCAAATAGACAAACTTACGGTAGGTTGTACAATTAAAGCAGATTTGATCCTTTTCTTCAACAAACCTGCCCCTTTCATATAACTTCCCCACAAACTTTGTGCAAACAAATCAGGATGAAAGCTATAAAACAAAACCAGGTTGTCTGGGAGTAACCAGAATCAAAATGAGAGAATGGGTGGTACAATTTCCTTTATCCAAATAGCCCAGTCAAGTAGTACAGTATTATTTGTTGGTGGACTGGCACAAACCACATGAAAGTCAGAAGTTTTGGATGAAGAAAATCTAACTAGTTAAAGGAAACACAGTCGTGTGTTGGTTGTCCAATGCCTTGGTATGTGTACATTTTGACTCCCAAACGCCGAAAACACAGAAGTAAGTGTTCCGTTTTTTAAACGTTCTTGGAAGCCAAACGTCCGATGTGGCTTCCACGGCTTCCAATTGAATGCAGGAAGCTCCTGCAGCAAATTGGAAGCTGTGCCTTGGTTTTTGAACAGTTCCAGGAGTCAAACAGACTCCCGGAATGGATTAAGTTTGACAACCAAGGTACCACTATAGATAAAGGTCTACCAGACACTCTTTATATATCCAGTATAAATTCCCCCTTAACTGAGGTGGTTCTGGGTGTGGGCAGGGCAGGCAGTCATTTGGGCTGCATTCACACAAGCAGTGTATTCTGTTTCTCTGACACTTCCCTAACTTCTAAATTCCACACTATATTTGAGCTTTCACATGATATAAAACAGGGGTCAGCAACCTAAGGCCCATGGGCCACAAGTGGCCCACGAGGGTAGTTTAACCTGCCCCCGAGCTGCCCCCAACCGAGCTGCCTGCTCGGCGGGTCCCCGCACGCGATCTGGCCCACAGAGGGATCTCCACTGGAGTGAACTGGCCCAGGCAAGGTAAACCTTGCCGACCCCTGATATAAAAGACTCTTCCAGAAATCTAGTGGGATATAGTGAGAGTTTAGCACTCAATTCCACGTGAATTGCTTCCAGAAAAAAATCTGCTTGCAACCCCATTAACTCAGTGAAACTCAGTGCTGAAAGTGAAATGTGGGGCTGTATACCTGCATACAGATCTTTCCTGCCATTTTCATGGGTGAATCATGGGGGAACAGAAGCATGCATGTGCAGAAAGGGTGAGGGAGTGGCAATGTTGTCCAATGACATTCATTGTTGCGTCATGAAAGAGATGAGAGGAGGTAACTCCTAGCAACCTCTTACAGAACCCTGGGTTTCCATGGAACCCCAGTTGAGAAAGGCTGCTTTAGACTAAGCACTGACCCACACAGCATTTTCAGGCCTGAGGCTAAGGAGCTTCTCTAGTCTGGCTGAGCTTATGGAGTTTCTCCACACAATGCATGGAGACTGCATAGCTAACTAAGGCTGTGAAAGCATTCCACAATATGTTTCTACTTAGCAATTGCCTGGAACAGCAGTAGTCAGCGTGGTGCTCTTCACATATAACAGGCTAACAACTGCCATCTTCCCTGACCATCGGCTGTGCTGTCTGGAGCTGATGGGATTTGGGAGTCCAACTCCCCTTGTTGGCTCCCCTTGTCTACTTGTGGTGGTGGTGGGGGGGGAGAGTTCTAATTTGTCAAAAGGGCAACTTCAAGTGGTCAGAACTGTCTTTTTAAACTGATGAAAATCCCTTCCGCGTTGACTGGTTCCTATGCTATCAAACTCATGGTATAGTTGAAGGTTTCCTGCTTCATCTTCAAGTTTCAGTTCTAAGTCTTCTTTCGTTTTTTTCTCCTCGCAGGTGACTCTGCACACAGGACTCGAGGTACCTCAGACTGTCAGACCACCAAAGCTGCCGAGCAACTGAGCTCCTCTTACGTAAATCTGAGCTGGATTTTATAATCTTTCTAAATAGATTTTGGCATAAATATATACGAAGCATTCGTCATTTAGATCAAAATCAGAATTGGTTATTAGACTTAAGTAACCTAACGCTGTTTTTTGTCTACATGCATTTCAAAATGTTACAGCCTTCTGAGAGTGCTTGCATCACCAAATTTCCTGTGCATTAGCAGTGCGTGAAACCTGATTGGTCTGCCCATCTAAAGTCAATCACATAAGTGGATTTTTTTAATATCAAAAAATGCCTCATTCTCTTTTTCATCCATTTTTCCTTTAGCCACTCAAGTGGCACATGCCAGAGAAAGTGAAAAGTACTTTATCACCATTGATTAGACTGGGATTAAATTCATTGTTGTTATTGTTTTCCATTCCGGTCTCTGAATGTGGATGATAACAGTCCAAATACTGTAGGTACTGTTTGGATATAAATCCCACTGGTTTTTGGACTAAGTGACCTCTGAGGCATCCTCCAGATTTGGGCATGATGAAACAGGAATGAAATTGTTTGTGATCCCACTGAGGTCAGTAGCATAATTCTCAGTGATTCCACTGTGAGCAAGGACTTACCATTTTTAAAGCAATATATGCTGCAGGCCTCAAACTGATTGCTGCAGAATAATGCTACCAGACCTCTGCACTGGTGTAGCTGCTTGCAGCACTTGACTGAAGCTCATGCAGCACTAATGTAACTTCATGATTTGTGACTATGTGGTTGAGAATATAATCAAATGATTTGCAAACAGAGCAGATCTCTGGAAGAGATTCACTCATTAAAACACAGATAAGAACATGTGGGGAAACAAAGCAGAGATCCCATATCTACTCAGTAAAATAATAATAAATCTTTAACATCTTTATGTGATTTTAGATCCTCTTCTTTTACCTATGTCCCCCACTCCACCTTTCTAGTCAATATTCTATTATTCAACAGGACTTAATTAACAAAACCACTAAACCATATACCATTCATATCCTCCTTCTTCCAGTCTAGCAAAATGGACTTTGCTTAACTTATCACTCATACATATTCTTCCCACAAGTATTTGTTGGATTGCAGTTAAGCCCTTTTTGAAGTTGTTTCATGGCTATCTGAGATGCCAGCTGAGTCAATCTCTCAGCACGTAGCAACAACTTCGTTTTTAGGGCCAAACTAGATGTGACATTAACTGTGTCTGTGCATTTAGCACACTTAAAAAATAATAAAATTAGCTGATGTGGTGCTATTCATTGGCAGCCAGGGTGGGTGGGTTGCTCCCAGCTCAAAGAGCAGCTTCAAAGGAATGATTTTAGGAAGGATGCATCTCTCCACCCTGCTTCTGTGATCCCAGTAGTTACCTATCCCTGATGTACTTTAAATGCAAATATGTATTTAGTATGAGGTCTAGTGGCCAGGTTCAGACAATTTTTCTTGGCTTCATAAACCATGGTCAAAGTGGACTACTCCTTCTTTCTTTACCCCTCCTCTCCTTATGCCAGCTTCAGCACTTAATTATTGGTTTGACATTAAGCCAGAGTTCCCCATTACTGTACGTCTGAACCGGGGAAATCTGGGTTAATCACAATTAATTAACTAGGATACTAAACGTGGTTAGTTAATGAGATTAAGGCTGGATCTAGACACATCAAAAAACTGTTTCTGGAAAATGTGTTGTAAAGCTCATAATGGGAAATCACATTGCCAAAGAATCGAACTCTACAGCACCATATGGTGTCTCAGTGTTATAACACATTTATAATGCTTTTTTTCCTTTTTCCCTTTTTTTTTTTTTTTTTTTTTTACTTATGTAGCTGAGTCCTAAGTCACAGTTCCTCTGATCAGACATAATAGAGGACTCTGGTTAAATACCAAGCCAGGAACTAAGTACTGAAGGCAGATTTCAAGAGGCGGAGGAAGGAGCACTCAGTCCTTGTTCCATGTTTCATGTACCATGATCTATGGTGCAAGGAAATATTGTTCAAATCCTGCCATAGGGTAGCAAATGTTCCAGTCTGTGGTGAGATGGTTAGTATTATCAACATCATGCAGCCATTACTTTAGTTTGGATGAAGATGAGGCCTTGCTCAATCAAGTTCTTACATAACTTCACCATATGTTCTTTCAGAGTATTATTTTACCAATTATCTACCTTTCTAATGATGCTATCACTCTTTGTACATTTAGATGTGCATCTAGGCTAATACACATGCTCTCCTCCTGTTAAAAAGCAACACATGCCAACAGAAGTCCCAGGTGATGCAGGTGTTGTTGCAGGAGTTGGGAAGGAATGCTGGAATGGTCTTCCACAGAAAGAGCCAGGTAAAACTCTAGTGTAGAACAGGGGTGGGGAAACTGTAACCTTCTAAATGCTGTTGGACTCCAACTCCCATTAGCCTTACCTACTATGGCCAATGGTCAGGGATGATGGGAGATGTAGTTGAGCAATATATGATGAACTACCCCTTCCCCACCTCTTACCTAAAACCATCTCCCTGATATGCTAGTTTTATATGCATGGGGAATATGTTTTGCCGGGAAGCAGGAAAGACAACCAGTCTCTGACCGGCAGTCTGAAATTAAGGACACCAGAAATGGATATATCACAAGAACATTCTGCTCATCTGCTATAACACTGATATAATTATGTGCCCTTAGTTAATACAGTTGTACCTTGGAAATCGAACAGCTCAGTTCCCGAATGTTTTGGCTGTCCAATGTTGCAAACCTGTTCTGCTTTGTGAACTAATTTTGGAAGTTGAATGTCCGACAGGGCTTCCACAGCTTCCGAGAGGTCCAGAAGCCGCACTTTGGTTTTCGAATGTTTTGGAAGTCGAAAGGACTTCTGGAATGGATTCCATTCGACTTCCAAGGTACGACTGTATAAGAATTTTATACATTCCAAATCCAGCTTTCTGCCTTGAATAACACCTCAGATATGGGACATACTGATAAGTAGCATGTGGTTTATTTGTTTTTTGTTTGTTTTTTTAAGAAAACCTTGGCTAGTTCAGATGTTAAATTGGGCCAGGAGTCATCCCAGCATCTGCATCTGCAGTATGTGAGTCCATGGGTATAATAATTAGCAAAACACATTATCTCCAGCATACATTTCTGAACATCAGAGATAATGGGAGTTGCCTATGACATTCTAGCTCATACATTGCATTGTAAAAATTCATTGCTGTGACCCTTCTGCTGAAATCAAATGTGGCTCTGAAAATCAGCACCTCAGAACCATGGAGACTAGGCATGCCATTCCATGCAGACATTTACTGTTCAGAACATCATGGTAGGCATACTCCACTCAACGTACATATGGAGTTCTAGTCATTGTTTATTATTCATACAGGTATATTACATGGAAATCTGTGGTGCACAGGGGTGTGCATTTGACATGGAAACTGAATTTAATGCATCAACTGAATTTGTGATTATCATGCTTATACTGCTGCAAGGATTCAGTGATTGGGCTTCACACAATTCCTAGAACTACTACACAACAGCATCTCATGTGCATTGATCCAAATGCATCCCTATCATAGTTTCTGTGATTCGATGTGGAACTTCATACGCAACTCAAATGAGCTTTCCATGCATGTATGCAGAGAGAACTATAACAGTGGAGAGTTATTGGGGAAGGATTAAGAAGTGGGAGAATTAGGAATCTCATGGTGAAGAAATGGAGGGAACCGCCAGTTAAACATTTCCATGCAATTCCAACTTTTTTCTTTCAATCCCTGTTTCCTCCAGTCTTGCAAGTAGCAAACAGACACTGAGACTGGCAAGGAAAGAATACCAGCGGGTTGGACAGAAAGGTTCCCTTTCTCTGACACAGAATGGTCTGGAAAGATTCCTTCCACTGATGGGGGGGAAACTCATGCCATTACAGGAAGTTCTTTCCATTGGAGGAAGGAAGCATTTGGATCCAACCAACCCCGTGAAAATGTGTAATTTCCCCTCTTAAGCCTGCAAGCAAAGGTGCTTTCTGTTAAGATGTAGCTCTTTTTATTATACTACTTTAATTTTCAGATACTTCTATATGACTGTGATATACTGAAAGTAGCGACAAATGCTGTTCTATTTATTGAATTTCTTGTTTAAAAGTTATCAAATTTTGTCCAGGGTTGTGTTGTTGTTTTTAATTTAGCAGGGTCAGCATCAAGCCTACCTCACCTAACATCTTATGGACCCAGCTCACTGTGACCTAAGCCTTGTCTGAATTTAGAACTTGTACAGATAGTAATGACTTATTATACAGTACTTCTTTGGAAATACATCATATGGCCATGATTCCCAAATGGCTGGGCAGCCATTTTGCTCCTGTGAATCACAACAGCTTTATGGGCCAGAGGTGAGCGTTGGGAATAAGGTGATGCAAAAGACTGAGAGGGTTCTGTTTCTGATCCAGCCTAAAGCCAACAGATAGGCCCAAGAAACCCGGTAATCCCATTGGTATTAGTCCCATTTAGTAAAATATTTCAGAATCACAGTTGAATGTTAGTGCCACATTTCAGTAATATATTCCTTGTTATACAACCTTGATACCGAAAACATTGGGCTTTTCTTATTAGCAGTAAAGCAGCACTGCTTGTTAGTGTTAGATTGAGCTTCTATCTTCACTTTCAATGATCCCTTGCAATTTAAATTCTTGCAATCCAATTTTTAAAGGGATTTGAAATCATTTTTATACACCTGTTGCAGAGTTCTTTTTTAATAATTTCTCTCTGTGTATATATAGATATGGCACCATAAATTGGTGTGGTGCACTTGCACTAGACTTTCCTTGTAGATTGTGACTAAAAAAAAAGGTGTAACACAAGCTTAGAAGACTGAAGGCAATGCATGCAGTTGGAAGGGGGATTCTTCCTTGCTGTGGAGAAGTGAATAATCCTCTCCATTTCTGTTCTTTCTCGGATTCTAAGGGAAGAATAAACTAGACAAAATCTCCATCTCCCTTTTATCAAAACTAAGGGCCATTTCATAGGAATGATTTTGCAGCTTTTGCATTTTTAGGTGTACACTTTAAATATCTCTGGTACATACAAAAATCATGTAACATAGGAAGTACTAAAAAGAGCTGTTAAAAATATGTTAGGCTGGATTCACCTAAGAAGCACTGTCAGCGGAAGCCACGTGCAAGGACTTCTGCTTGCACAATTGGGCTTCCCTCAGTTCCTAGCTATGCAGCTGTGGGAACAAGAACAACAGGAGGACGAAAAAAGGCAATGATAAATCATATAAGCTAGAATGAATTACAACAGAGTGTCCCTGCAGGAAAACATACACTAATAACCCAGCTCATTTATCTGATTATTAGTATGCAAGCATGGACTACGCAATTTGTGCATTTACACTAAAGGAAAATGCTGTTGCTGACTTTTATTCATATAATTATTTCAGACAGCTGCTACAAAGCTTTTGCTACTGGCTACAGTATTTCCCCCCCAAAATTAGCAACCCTGCTTTATGACATTGCAGACCCACCATTAGCTTCCCGCTTCTCTAGCTGTTTCTTTTTATGTAATAACTTTGAATCTTTGAAGGAGTGGCCCCCCAAATTTTCCTCCATCCCCTTTGAAGACCTCAACTGATGAATCCACATTACTCAGTTGTCTTTATCAATTGTGGGGGTGAGGAGGAAGAGAGAGAGAGATGTTTCAGGAATGATGAAAAGCCTTTTACTTACTGTGCAGTGTAGAGAACTATCCATTGTCATTCTTCCGCCTTCATAACTTTCCCTGACAAAACGGCCCCATTTTATACTGCTGCAATTAATTAGAAGAAAAAATGATATGCAGTTGCTCAATGGTTTCCTTCCTACTGACAGATTTTTAAAATAGAAAACCCTACTTTTGCTGATTTCATTCTATACGTCATTCATTCCATCTCCCCGCCTTGCGGGAAACTGTTTTCTCTTTAGGAAAAAGAAATCTTTGTCTGAAGGGACATAGCTCAGTGGTAGAGCATCTGCTTTGCATGCAGAAGGTCCCAGGTAGGGCATCTCCAGGTAGGACTGGGGATAATTCCCCATCTCCCCTGGAAAGTCACTGTCACTTGGTGTAGACAATACTGAGCTGGAGAATGGACTCAGTTTAAGGCAGCTTCCCATGTACTGCAGAAAGGACAGTGGTGTTTACTCAGAAGTTTGTTCCATTGAGTTCAGTGGGGCTTATTTCCAGGTAAGTGGGCAGAGTTACCGCCTGAGTTGACCTATCCAGGTCTGACTTGCAAGTTGGATTTTTTCAGATTTAGAAGGCAGGCCAGAGAGCCTGTCCCTCCTGAGTCCTGACTGTATGAATGAAAGAACAAAGTATAAAGAGAAAGGCCACAGTTCGACAGTGTACCTAAAGCCACCATGGGCTTAAAAGTGTCTAATTTACCTTGGATTATAGCCAAAATATATTGGACTGAGGGGAGGGGGGAAGGTGAAATAAGCTATATCAGAGTTTTAAGAGGAGATATTAATATGTAATGTAATGTATTATGTATACATACCAATCCATCTTAGTGTATATAATGCATTGTAATGTACCGGCGTAGTCAGTTATTGATTCGTGGTCACATTCCATTGTAGTGCTGTAGATTTTTTTAAAGACTTGTTCCGCAAAACGAAAAGGGGGGGGGGGACGCACTTGGTTTCCAAGTTTTTTAGGTGTTTTAGAGAAAGACAAAGTGTGTTGTTTTGACTTTTATCCTCCTCTTTTAATATGGACAATAAGTTTTAAGAGATTATGGCTCCGCCACCCACCACAATGCAAGGCACTGCAGTTTGCTATCCGGTGCAATCCATATTCTAGATGTACACAACCCCAGCTCTGCTTTGCCTGCAGCTTGAGCCTGATCCATGCATCTACCAGATCGGCAATCCTCTCTGTGCGGTGGAGGAGGAACTGAAATATGTCTCGTTCCTCCACCACACTTGGAGCATAATATATGACGTAGGTGTTCCAGACTGAGTCCCATGTGCATGGAAGCCTGTTTCACACACACACACAAACACACACCCTTTTTAGGTGGCTGAAATCACAAAACTTGAGCCTCCACAAGGAGTGTGGGATTCTTAGGTTATGGGTGTGTTTTAGAGGAGAGGTGTACACTGAAGCTGGGGACCAAACTATATATTGCATGAATGTAATCAGTGTGTACATTGTTTGTTGTGCAACTAGCAGCCCAGGGAGGGCTGGGAAGCCTGTGTAACCTTGGGTTCATGTGAGCTCGGGAGAAGGAGATTCTCTTTCTCTCCTGTCATGGTCCTTGGAAACTACTATTTGCATCTTAAAGGAGCCCTCCATTGGTGTACATGGAAGCTTCCCTTCAAACGCAAGCAGCAGCTTTGGAGAGACAATGTTTGATGAATTCTCCCTTCCCAACTCCTGCAATACTGAAGCTGCTTAGGCTTCCCTGCAGCTGCTATTTACATAGCAGACACAAATATTAATTGCATTCACACAATTAATGTCAGCTCTAGCCTGGCCCTTAGACTTCAAGAGGCACCGGGCAGAAATGCACAAGAAATCTCAGTTGGATTCTTCTGTATTTTTTCCCCTACCCACAGCTTGCATGCAAGGATGATAAGGCAGAGTTATGGTACAGTTCTGTAAAGTCTAACCCTGGGTTTTGAGCTACCTTTACAGCATCCTTGAATAGAAAAATTGAAACATTAATTGTAGGAAGTGCAGTAGAGTGTAGTCATAAAGTCACCTCGTAACCTCGGTGAGTCCTTCCACAGTTTAAATTACCAAACCAAATCAATACAAGAATATAGCGGAGGTGGCTTGTTATTGCTAATGTTTAACCTCTTTCTTTCTTTCTTTTTTAATGAGCAGTTACCTATTTTTATTGACAATATTTATTTCAGAATCAAACAGGGCAGCAAACCCAAGCACAAATTGATTTAAAATGAAATACGCATAGCCAGGCTTCTCTAGAATTCCACATACACCATGATATCTACATCCTCACACAGTCGAATTTAATTATTTCAGTGGGTTTGTAACCTAGGGCTGGATAAATCATTCCAGCACGCTAAGTACTCTGGCAGAGAGGCTCTCTGCACAAGCCAAGCCATCCATGGGGCAACTGCATTTCAGGTGTTGCCTGCTGCATAGAGATCCAAAGAAGGTACTTTGGTTGGTCTCCATCTGCATGGGTAACACTTGAATGAACTCTCTCAGCCAGACTGTGGTGTAGTAATCTAAGGACTATGGGCCAGCTTCCATTCCATATACAGTACTGGACTCCTTTTGGGGGGGACGACTCCATAGACCATGACACCTATGCCCGCAGCACATATTCCGTGTTGTGGGAAATTGTGGGTACTTGGAAATCTGCCCTGCCCTGCGGGGTTGGGGAGAGAATCTTATTTTGCATATAGCAAGTGGCAACAGATTTTAAATGTGGCACTAGCTTTATTTATTTAATTTAGATCTTGCCCTGGCTCCCAAAGGAGCCCAGAGTAACAAACACAGCCATACTTTTCCTTAAAGAAAGGATTATGGAACAGTTACAATCAGAGCTTTATTTGGGCCAGAATTCACCAAAACTCAGTTCCGGCATTTCTCAGGTGGGCACCATTGCCATTGTAAGAGAAAAAAGGGAAGTATTCATGGTGAGTTCCGGCACCTCTTTCTCTAGAAAAATAGCACCGGTTAAAACATTATAAAAACAGTTACAATTGAAAACATTGTTTTGTCCAGTGATACAAGGAGTGCCAGGAACAGTGTCCTTCAGCCTCCAAATGCCCGGGTATGCAGGCATGTTTTCAAATTCCTCCAGAAATAATGCTGGGGACAGATCTACCCCGCTAGGAATGGGGGACCACTACTGAAAAGGCCCTGTCACATGTCAACACCAATGAAGAAGCCCCCACTGATGGCATGATCAAGGCTTTGCCTTGTTATCACTCTCTTTCATGTTGTCATGCAAATGGCTATGTTCTACCTCCAGTGCTATCAGTAGTCTGTCTCTGAATATCACTTGCTAGGAATCACGCGCGGGGACAGTGCTGCTGCACTCAAATCCTGCTTATGAACTTCCCACAGGCATCTGGCCACTGTGAGAACAGGCTGGAGGGGTAGATGAGCTTTTGGCCTGATGTAGCAGGGCTCTTCCACTGTCCTTAAACTCGTAAGCATGATGACTTCCATGCTCTTCTGTGAGTGCAGGCAAAGAGACTGTAATAAACACGTCAGAAGTGTGAGTTCACTGGATGCAACATTTAATTTCAAATTGAGAGGTGTTGTAATAGCTGTTATAAACAGATCAGTGACCTTGAAACCAATCACATGATCACTTCCAAAAAGTCTTTGCACAGGAACTTCATGTACCTGTGTTATTGTCATGCGTAAGGGCTTTTCAACACCATTGTTGTGAAAAGTCTATCGAAGTGACACAGAACATTCTATTAGAAATGGTCTAGACCATGCCAAGATTAAAAATTCTTCCCACATGGAAGATTTCACTAATCTTTTAAAATTGCACAACAGTAATCATCACCATACATTTACATTGTCCTTTGAGAGTACTTATCGTCTTAAGACAATAAACTTGTTTACTTGTGAATTTCCAAAGTGAAACCTCAAACTGGTACAAGCTTTTCTGTCCCCACCCTGTGACACCCACTCTGTTACAGGAAAGAATGAGAGGAGATGATTGGGTGCCCAGAAACACACCATGTTCCCAAAAGACAAAGTGCAGCCTGGCGTTCTCCTTGCTTTCCTTTCACAATGAACAGAAGGAGAAGGCGGGGAACATCCATGGTCCTTAGACTCATGCCAGCTTGATATTTCTCCTTGGAAAGTAATCGTAAACAGTCCTAAGGCTTGCCAAGAGTTGGCATTCAAAGCCGATTCTTTGCCATTGATACCTGCTTGACAGGAAAAAAGTCAACAGGTACAGATACTTTTCATTGCATCCCTCTCACAAGGAAGGGCCAATCAGCAGAATTTCTTTTTTGCTACGCAATATTAAAGGACCCAGAACCCCTTCTCAGTTTCATGGGAGTTGGCAACCCTGTGTTAGGTAAATGCTGTCAATAAAAATACCAAGCTGTTAAAAAATAGTGAATGGAAGCACAGCCTGAAGACACGGTATGATGAAAATGTTATAGAATTAATGCATGAGGTAGAACTGCTGTTTTTTCTCAAGTTGTTATAAAAAAGCATGGAAGACGTTAATTTAAATGTTGGCAAAAACAATTGGAAAGAAAGTCACATGTTATGTTCATGTTTGCTTAAGTAAAGTATATATTTATTTACTCTTGTTTTCTTCCCTAATCATGACCTTTTTGTTTCTGTCGTGTAGCCTAGTTAATATCCTTAGATCTGGTGGAATGTACATATGTCACCAGATCACGTAAGGGGAAAAAATTAACTTTTTCTAATTTTTCTACCTGTAGCAAAGTTTGTATTTTTTCAATTGGAAACAAAACAATTTTTGTCTTATTGTCTCCAAGTCAAAACTTTTGTGTATTTGCCCCTTTTGGAAAACATAAAGTATGAGTTTATGCTGTTTTACAAATTTTAAATAAATTCTTATTACACTGCCAACAAATCCATTGACACCGTCTCCTTTATTTTCTGCTAAAATACAGTTGCATCCATGTAATCTCCCAGCAAGATTTAGTTAGCAACAAAGCACTGTCATTGGTGAAGGGTTGTAGCTCAGTGGTGGAGCAGAAGGTCCCCTGTTCTATTCCCAGGTAGGGTTGGGAAAGACCTGTCTGAAACCCTGGGGAGCAGCTGCCTGTTAAGGGTACCCAATAAAACTGTCACATTGCCCTCACTTGCTGAAACTCTTAAAAAAACCCTAATAAAAACAACAGCCCTGATATTGGAAACTTGACCTCATTTGTATCCCAGCTTTTCTTAAAGGGAAGCTGAAAGCAGCATATACAGCAAGGGTGGGGAGCCTCTTCCAAGACTGAGTGACACATTGCCTCATGGACAACCTTCCAGATGCCAGAAGTGGATGGGTTCAGGGGGGAAATTGGGCTGAGCAACTCTTACCTCTGTTGAACGACACAGAAAGCCAGACGTTTCTACATCACCCCATCCAGGTAAACGAGGATTTTTCTTAGCACAGAATTTGTATTGGCTGGGCATTAAGTGTCAATAACTTCCTCAGTTTCCTTCCTTTGCAGATAGCAAGTGTGAGCCCCCCCTCAGGCCATAGTCCCAGTCTGTCTCAGCCTCTGTACTATTTTCTCGCAGGCATTTGGTTGGCCACTGTGAGAAGAGGATGCTGCACTCGATGGGCCATTGGCCTGTCTAAACCACTGAGCCTCTTGGGCATGCTGATTGGAAGGTCGGCGGTTTGAATCCCCGCAACCGAGAGAGCTCCTGTTGCTCTGTCCCAGCTCCTGCCAACCTAGCAGTTTGAAAGCACGCCAGTGCAAGTAGATAGTTACCATTGTGGCAGGAAGGTAAACGGTGTTTCCGTGCGCTCTGGTTTCCGTCACCATATTCCGTTGTGCCATAAGCGGTTTAGTCATGCTGGCCACATGACCCAGAAAGCTGTCTGTGGACAAACGGCGGCTCCCTTGGCCAGAAAGCGAGATGAGCATTGCAACCCCATAATCGCCTTGGACTGGACTTAACCGTCCAGGGGCCTTTACCTTTACCTTACCTTATGTTCTTTTCGGCTATTTATTAAGCAAAGAAGAAGAAGAAGAAGAAGAAGAGTTTGGATTTGATATCCCGCCTTTCACTCCCTTTAAGGAGTCTCAAAGCGGCTAACATTCTCCTTTCCCTTCCTCCCCCACAACAAACACTCTGTGAGGTGAGTGGGGCTGAGAGACTTCAAAGAAGTGTGACTGGCCCAAGGTCACCCAGCAGCTGCAGGTGGAGGAGCGGAGACGCGAACCCGGTTACCCAGATTACGTGACTACCGCTCTTAACCACTACACCACACTGGCTCTCCAGTTCAGTGGCAAACTATGCATGTCCCTTCTAGTTTGGCTCTCACTTTGGCTTCTTTCTTATACCTGTTATTGTCAGTTTCTGCTAGTGAATCCACTGGCTTTCATAGAATCATAGAGTTGGAAGAGACCACAAGGGCCATCGAGTCCAACCGCCTGCCAAGCAGGAAACACCATCAGAGCACTCCTGACATATGGTTGTCAAGCCTCTGCTTAAAGACCTCCAAAGAAGGAGACTCCACCACACTCCTTGGCAGCAAATTCCACGGTCGAACAGCTCTTACTGTCAGGAAGTTCTTCCTAATGTTTAGGTGGAATCCTTCTTGATTTGCTTTTTAATGGAGTCAGACCCATTGTTCTTAGGTCCCCACTACCACTTTTCTCTTCCATAGGAAAGAGATGAGGCACACTTGAGAGAAAAGTCTGAAACAGGACAACCGGGGAAGAGGGGAAATGTTTGAACCTGGAAGAGTTCCACTGAAAACAGAGCTGCTTTGCAGACAACTGGAGATAGGTTGTGGTTTTATTGTTGGTTGCTGTTGATCTTGGCTTGGAAAGTGAAGCATAATTGTAGGCTAAGTGTTTCTGACTGGCTTAGGCAGGCAAGAAATGCAAACAATTATGTACGTTTAAGAAGCAGACAAGCTCCCTTAAACAGGCTCATCGAATTGCAGGCGAGTCTGAAATCACGGGCTCTTTATGAGTTAAACACAGACAGCTATTCAAGCTGTGAAACTGTGTTCACTGAAGCCCAGCATGGAACTTGGTCCACAAGGAGAATGCCACATTTTGGTTGCGACTTTGCCATTGTGAGAGACAATAGCAGCACTGGCTAACACTTCAGAAATACTGATCCAGAAATCCTTGAAATGATTCAGATTGGAATCTTTTCTGCAGGGACTCAACACCCTTTACTATTCAGAAGACAGATTATACTGTATTTGTACGCCAATACCAGGAAGTGGAGTGGTCACAGGCACAGCTTGCTAGCACCCTTAATTTCTAACCTCCTACGAAAGAGGTGCAAGAAACGTTCATACAACATGTTCACACGACTCCTCTGATACTCCAGAGGAGCATCAACATCTACTGTGGTGAGAGATTAACTCTGGACAACACAGGACATTCATTGAGGATGCATTTCTTTCTGCTACCCAATACAAAAATATAGGATGACATAGCTCTGAGTTACTGGCAGTTAGGCTGTAAAATTTACCCTCTTCTTAATTACAGATTTCTAAATTAGTTTGTTGAACTGTATAACAATTTCCTTAACAATCCTTACAACAAAATATCCTTTCCATTTTAATATTGGAAAACAGTAGACAATGGTGCTGTTGTTTTTTTCAAGTTCACTGGGACTCCAATCAAAATTTATCAAATTTGTTTATCAAAATTTCAGAATAAGAACATTTTATTTATTTTTTTACAAAGATTTTAAACTACCCTTCTTCAATGCGACATCAGACTGGTAAGCAATAAGAGATCATAAAAAGATTAAAGAAAAGTTTTTTTTTTAAAAAAGTTTATTTTGCTACAAAGTTTATCCATTTCATTTTCCATTTGAACATGATGCAGTGATGTTACTTAATGACTTTAGAAGACTTTATTTTCTTTATGTCAGAACTTCGAAGTATGAGAGTGCCATTTTTAAAAGTTCCAACCTGCCCCGTTGGTAACATACTCTGCTTTTTCTTCTTTTTCGATTTTCTGCTTTTAAAAGAAAAGTATCATCAGATGCTAACGAAAATACTAACCATTTTTAGGTTTCACAAGAAATGTTTTAAGATAGGTATACTTTAAATCCAAATACAACAATGTAGCTAAAATTACTACCTGTTTAGGATGTGAAAAGATTGGCAGAAAACACACTATCAGAGTTTTATACGGAGGAGATCACAGTAGTGTGTTCAAAACCTGTTTTGTATTCTTCTATTCTTAAAGGAAAAAATTGAGTTCAGGATCCAAAGATTCCTGTAATTAGTTCTACATGTCCCATGTTACAGCTCTCTATGTAACATGGAAATTCACTTTTGAAACTAAAAGGACTAAAAGCAGATTGTGAAATGGCATAGAAGGCTGCAGTTCTAAGAAATAGTCAATGACCCATTTTGCATACAATATTAATCCATAGTTCAGGGTGTGGTGCATAAGATGCAAAGAGCACCAGGCTCACATGCTCCTCCTCTCCTAGAGTTGCCATGCGGAGGACAGTGGAAATATCCACTTGTTATCTAACTAGAGTTTCCTGTTATGTCCAGACTTGGGAAATGCTGGTTAGTTTAAAGTGTGGCTTACTAGCAAGGATCATAAACAATGGTTTGATCTTGGCCTGATAGAACCAATTTTCATTTAAACCAGTGTTTGGGAGCCTTGAGCCAGGGGCTGAATGTGGCCCTTGAAACCTCTCTGTATGGCCCTCAGGACTTTCTTCAAGTCATGTTCCCTCCACAGCTACACTCCCGCTTCTCCTTAAACACCCTCCTTGAGTATTTTTGCCTGCTTAGAACGTTTCCTTGAACTTGGGCAATGCCCCTTGCCTGCCTGGATTGAGGACAGAGAGGGATGAGTTGAGTGCATATAGAAATTACTCTAGTGTACAAAGGTGAATTGACACTCTTTGCTTCATCCACTATTACTTCTGGGCCCACTCACCACTGATATGTGGTCCCTATCAAGCTGCCCAGAAGGGATTGCAACCCTTAGGCTCGAAAAGGTCCTCCATCCCCGATTTGAACAACCCAGAGTTCCCTCAAGTTCAGGCATAATGAAGAACACTGGTTAATTTAAAAGCAGATCCTTCTTATGTCCTTGCGGCTACAGGGGGCAGAGCAGAAGGGGGGCAGGGATATATGTGAATCCAAGATTCACCAAGGTGCATTTCCTTAGCATTTAGTTACAAATTAGCATTATGTGCAGAAGAAGTCATTCCCCTGGGGCAAGCCTAGGCCCTTGCACACGCCTTGAGCATTTTTATGGTTCCTAGCCTGACATTCGGTTACTGTGTCTTCATTAGCAAAGCTGAAAACAGATCCAGGTTTTTTTACTACTCATTGATGTAGTTTCGTAAATACTGTCTCACCTTTCTTCGGGCCCTTTTTTCTTCTGCCTCTTGAGAGAATTAGGTTTATTTTCCTGTTAATGAAAAGCAGTAAGTATACATTAGCAGCTAGCCAGTAGCTTCTGGAGTCAATCAAACATGGCTCCCAAATGCAACGAGTGTTGATTAGAACTGCCACTATGCCAGGCACATGACATAGTTATTATCAGAAACCCCCACGCTAGATTTTCCAGTGTTCATCCTTGCGGAAACCTGAACTTTTATCCAGCAAGTGTCTGTTGGACTTTGCATTTTGTTTTCATAGGAAACATTTGACACAAACCGTCATGTTTTCTTCCTTCTTTGCTGCTTTCATTTCTTTGATTTTCTGCTGCAGAATCTTGTAGTTCAAATACTGCTTTTTAGGAGGCTGCAACAATTTCAAAAATGACTCATTTCACCAACATGCAAATAAATACAAAAGGTAAAGGCAGCCTGAAGCAGAAACTTAACAGACGGTGCAACCTTCTCCAAAGGAGGATTCTTGGCTTCTTTAAATATTAAAAACATCTGAATTTGATTATTTACTTTGGGGATGCCACTAAAACAGACCCCCTTGACTAACACAGGTATGACTTTCTGGGATGTGCGGATTGGCTTGGGTTCCAGCCTTCTAACTCGTGTCACTGAAACTTTTTTTAAAAAAGAACTGGGGACTGTTTTGCCAGAAATGCAACCAAGATCCCCCACCCACTATTTTCCCAGTTAGAAGCAAATGCATTTCCGGTATTGCAAGCTCAACACAACCAGAGCTGAATTTGAACCAGGGACTGTAAAGGACTGAACTGTAGAATAAAAACTGATTCTGGAGTTCAGCCCTTTACAACCCCTGGTTCAAACACAGCTCTGGGTGTGTTGAGCTTGTAATACTGGAATAAATTTTTATTCTACAGTTCTTGCCTAACAGCAGTAGAGGTGATGTGAGGAGTGGTTTCCAGCAGAAAAACAGAAGACAGAGAGCCCTACCATTTCCCCCTTGCCTGCAGGCTCAGTGACTGGAAGGAAAACTGGAGCAGGTAATGGCTGAAGGTAGTGGCAGGCAGAGGAAAAGTTCAATACTCACTCTCCTGCTCTCGCCTCCTCTGGAAAATCTCTAATGCTACTACCTTCCAGCTGTTTGGCAGTGATCTCTTGGGTGTGCAACTGCCATGCCAAGTTCTATCCAGCGTCTTGTGGTGGGAAGAATTGTGTCCTCTTTTTATAGCTCAGCAGAGAAGGAGACATGATACCTTTGCTCCCAACATGATTGCACGTTCTTGTTCCATAACTCGCTGCTCTTTTTTCTCAAAACCAGTGATTCCAAACCGGTGCACTTCCAAACGGGCCTAGCACATTACAAAAATGGTTAACAGCATCTTCAAAAGAACTAAAAGTGCATGATTAACATAATGCAATTGTGTTTTCAGAGGAACAGTGTAGGATACCAACATGTGGCAAAACCAAAACACAGTATGAGAATGACGCGTTTGATGGAATTATTCACCATCTACTTCTATGAGCATTTATCCCTCTGGGGTTTGCAAGAGCAATTTGTCTTCACAAACATCTCTTGATCTCAAGTATAACCAAAGATGGAAGACAACTTGCTACCAGTATCAAATAAATTTCATTTGGCTGCAAATCTATGCCCACTTATTTGGGAATGGGCCTACTGAACATAGCTCAGCCTAATTCTGTATCCCCCACTCCCAGAGCACATTTTCATGGATTTTCTTTTTCAGAGTTCTGTGCATGCCCTTTCCAAATCCCACACAAATCCCCTAGAATCCTAAAAGAAAATTGCAAGCTTAGTTTGGGCAACACAGGGAACCTTAATACCTGTAGAAGGAACTCCCATTTATGTGTGCCCTGTTTCATTTTGGAGGGTCAATAGATTTTCTTTTTGACATAGAGACTGTCACTATAGCATTCTGACAACCCAGGATCCCTACAGGTATACAACCACCTTTTTCTAGCAACCATCAAAATACTGTGCACGTTGAACACTGGTAGAGCAATCATTTAGGGATAAAGCATTTCATAATTCAATACCCAATACAGATTTATCTGCAGTCTCTTTGAGACAGCAGCCATCTGCATGCATTGAAACAGAAAAACAATAAAGACTTACTTTTTCCAAGTTAAATTCTTGGTCAGCAGCATGGTTTTCTTGAACAGTCAATTCTGCCTATTAAAAAAAAATACAAAACAGCATTTTGAAACAAAGTGCATTTTGCCACACAACTAGATTATGGCAGTGGCTGCAGTCACATGATTCCAGGGTTATGGCATAAAAGCGGAAACTTTTATTTTGGACAGCTTTTGATTAAGAGCTATAATACAGCTCTTACTAAAAGAGAACAACTGATTCTTTATTTAAGCAAACATATTAAGTCTTTAATCCTACAGATAATTTCTTGGAACTAAACTGAGTTGAGCTCAGCGGGACTTACTTTTGAGAAGGCATGTAGGATTGTGCTGCAGATCTAAAATAGCATATGCATTTCCAGCACATTGTTTTGCATGCTGCTGGCACAGCTCCAACAAAAGAAAAAGAAAATCTATAACTTTTACTTCACCCAATATATAAAGTTTAACACAAAATGTCACTTAAAATTTGCTTGAATTACGTCCTTTGTTTGATATCTGTAACCTTGACAAACAAGTGAGAAGGGGACGACAGAGGATGAGATGGTTGGATAGTGTTCTCGCAGCTACCAGCATGAGTTTGACCAAACTGCGGGAGGCAGTGGAAGACAGGAGGGCCTGGCGTGCTCTGGTCCATGGGGTCACGAAGAGTCGGACACGACTAAATGACTAAACAACAACAACAATAGTCTTCCGCAATTCCATGTCTCAACCAGTGCCATGTGGTTTCAGGGAAGCCCTCTGCCCATTTTTTACTCACATTGCATTGGGAGTCAGTTCTATTCAAAAATGCTGTTGTTATGTCTACAGATATGTAGCCCAGAACCTGTTCTGTCCGTTTCATGCGAGAAAGGAGAGCAGAAGGTGTTTTGCCTTTTCTCATAATAGTCAGTTCACTCAATTCCCTCAATGTCCCCACAAACAGCATTAGTGGTTACAAAACAGTTTACAAACTTTAACTGTTTAAGCATTTCCCCCCAGTCAAAACCTGACCTGAGATATTTTTTTTTACCATGGCTATTATTTTCGACAAAACATAAAAGCCTGGTTGTTGGGGTTGCTAAGATCTCAACTGCATCTGCAAATGTTTTCAAATAACCTGCACCCTCACATCAGGAGGTGGCCAGACATAATGGCAACTCTTGTTAAAAGACCTTTGGATGCTCATCAAATAGGACTTGAACCACTGCAAAGTGTTACAGCCCTATATTTTTTAGGTCAGAGAACACCTTGCTTCATTTGCTTTGGTTAGAGTACCTTCACTGCAAAATCAGCAGGGGACGAATCAATTTTATGTAACATATTTCCAGCGGATGTCTACCTGAGCCCAGGTTTACAGCTGCTAGAAAGCAATTAAGAGGCATTCTGGTGGGATAGTGGTAAACATTTCATTCACTCTGTTCGGAATTTGAGGGTAGTATTTACTGTGTAAAATCTATTTTTAATAAATTGCAAAAATAAATAGATTGCAAAAATAAGAATTCTTGCTGCAATTTCCCATCACATTTTTTGAACCTAGAATTTGTTCAGATTAAGGGAGAGAGAAATTAAAAACCCCTAACCCAATAACCAGAGTCCTAATCAATTTCTTCTGTCAAATGAGCACACTTTTATGAATTCAGTCTAGTTTAGAGATTATATGTGCTTGTGGGAGGTGCATGAATGCTGAAGTTTTGTTCTGTTTGCCCAGAGACAGAGAAGTGAAGTTACAACTTGAACGACAGCCATGTAATGATAACTTGAATGATAGCTTGTTTATTTATGCACCAGATCAATACAATACAGCACTTTGGCCTAGAGTCTAATTTAAATATCTGCCGTGCCTTAGACTGCTGGCAAGTCATGATCTCATAGCCTCAGTAGGTCATCTGTAAAATGGGAAGAAAGGTAATATATCTTTCAAGGCTTTTATGATATTAAATAAAACATGCTACCTTCTCATAGCCTTAGGAAGTAGACAGACAATGAATGAATATAATGAAAGCATCACTGGGCTCTCTCATCAATATGCCCTGCTAGCAATGACGTGCGTTCACAGACAGAGACATTACCAAATATATACTCTATTAATTTTCAAACATGTAAAGTGATTCTGCAGTGTCAAAACTGGCACAATTCTTTTTCTTTTTAGAAGACAATAGTCATCATGCACACAGATGCTTTCAGGAGTTCAACTGTTGTTCTAATTTAATTACAATGCTCATTCTATCTTTTGCAAAGCTCCTTGCAACATTCACATGACGTAAACCAGTACTGCAAGAGCCCTAAGCACTTGTCTATAGAACCTGTCTATACACCCAAAAACTGATGATAAAATTCTGGGAATGAAACCATGCAGCTTAGACGTAATTACTACACAATGCTTGTGTTTGGCAATCCAGCACCCATCATGACATCTTGTTGAACCACCAATCAGAAGCCAGTTTCAGTAGGAGGCTACTGTACCAGCAGCGTGAGATACAAGAAAGGAGTGGAGTGGAACTGGAATGTCTAATGCAAACATTGCTAAAAATGGGTCAGAATCTAGCATAGGACCACAGAAGTCTTGAGTGTGGGTAACACTGTAAAATAAGATAGTACTTTATTGCATGAAGAATTAACACAGAAGTAGATAAACCAAAATCCTGACTCAGCAAAAGCAAAACAAAACACACACCAAAAAAACACATTTACAGCTGATATAAACCTAAAAATTCCACTGTGCAATTTCAGGTAGCAAGTCTAAATATGTTAACATGGACCTTTATGGTGCTGTCTTTTGATATACGAAAGCAGCAGTTCCTTTTCTTATTGCCATATTGTACTCATTTAATTGGCTCATCCTAACTTGGCTATTAAATGGCCGAATCCTATCAAGACGCTTCCACTCAGCCCTAATAAAGCCTCTGCAAGGTTTTTAACTCTGAGCTTTTCAAACCTATTTGCAAGAAACTATAGATCAACCTTCCCCAATCAGTTGACCTCCAGATGTTTTGGGCTACAATCCCAATCATATTCCCTCAAATGAGGATCTCTATGCATGTGGCTGTAATATAGCCAAACATCTGGTCTATTATTGTCTCTAAAGGGACCCCTGACCGTTAGGTCCAGTCGTGGCTGACTCTGGGGTTGCGGTGCTCATCTCGCTTTACTGGCCAAGGGAGCCGGTGTACAGCTTCCGGGTCATGTGGCCAGCATGACTAAGCCACTTCTGGCGAACCAGAGAAGCATGGAAACGCCATTTACCTTCCTGCTGGAGCTATTTACCTACTTGCACTTCATGCTTCCGAACTACTAGGTTGGCAGGAGCAGGGACCAAGCAATGGGTGCTCACCCCGTTGTGGGGATTCGAGCCACTGACCTGATGGGTAGGCCCTAGGCTCTGTATTTTAACCCACAGCGCCACCCACGTCCCTTTTATTATTATCTCTACTACCCATTATATAAAGACATGAGAAAGGTTGCTGAAAGAAAGAATCAAACAATAAAGGGTTTATCAGAGGCCCAGAATACTTATCTCCTTGTTGATTTAGATGTTTTTTCATAATCTGTAGCTCAGACATTTACTAAAGCAATGGAGAAACTATGAGATAGATTGCTGGAAGGCATGTATTTATACTGGTACTTGAATGTACTTTTTAATATATTGCACTTAAAATGATTGCCTTTTAGGATTCTACAATAACAGAAAGGTTACCAGGCAGAGGACTTTTCTTGGTAGTTGTGCCCGCCCTGTGTAACACCCTGCTGTCAGATGTCAAGGAAATAAACTATCTGACTTTTAGAAGACATCTGAAGGCAACCCTGTTTGATGTCGTATTGTGTTTTAATTTGTTGGAAGTTGCCCAGAGTAGCTGGAGGAACCCAGTCAGATGGGCAGCATATAAATAGAAAATTGTTATTATCCTCTTAAAAAAAGAAAAGACCTGGGGAGTGTCTAATATTACCAGTAAACATATAATTCCAGAACATTATATAAAGGCTACTGTTATACCAAGCAACAGAGTTTTTTTAACCCAGATTTCATACTTTTAAAAGCCATCCTTCTAAAGAAATAAGATTAGGAGCAGAATTTCATTTCAGAGGCCATAAAGAGATTCATAACCGATTCCACTATCTTATTTATCCACAGGATTTTACAAATATACCAATAAAACATACATGAGTTCTGCCAGTACTTATACCTGTTATTCGCCTTTATTCTATAAAACAAGTATCCTCGAGGTTTTAAATTTTATCACAATTCCAAAATATACACATAAAAGCAAACCATGTAGATTTACAGTCTTATCTACAGCTTATGCTAGAGTACTTTCAGTTCTGTTTGGCTGCAATCCTGAGCCCATTTATTATGAAATGTGTCCCACTAAACACAGTGGCCTTGCTCCTTTTCAAAGAGACTTATGCCTGCTCATACAGCTGCTTTGCCCCTCCCTTCACAGTGCAAGCAGTCAAACCAGGAGGGGTCTGATTAACCAATAGTGAATAGTCAGGAAACCAATAGTTACTGCATTGGCTTCAGAACAAGCCAGAATATAAAACTATGGTTTACAGTTGTCTTAATATCTTTGATTGTTCCAAAGCTGCTAAACACAGCTCCCCTGACAAAACAGAACAATGTGGTTAATTAGAGGCTTCTTGGTTTGACTAGTTGTATGAAGGAGAAACAATGGAACTGCATGCATGGGCTTAAGCTGAGATATGTTTGTCCAGATGTTTCCAATAAGTCTTATTTGCTAAGTGAACATGCTTAGGACAACTTGTTTAGAGTTCTGTAGATGGAAACAGGCTTGTAAACAGCCACTCATTTAGTCAAATGGAGTGAATAAGAACCTGTAGCTGGTCTGATCTGAAATCTGGTTAACTTTACCTTAGAACCACCATCTTCAGCAATTTCAAGTTCAGCTTTCTTCTTCCTACGTCGACCATGAAATGTCACAACTTCAATCTCTGATGTGTTTCCCAACCGAGCAGATTTAAATGTATCAGCATCAGGGGAACTGGATTTGGGGATAGTGCTTTTCTGATGAATACAGTCATAAGCCAGTTCATCTTTCAGACTCTCAAAGAAACTGGAAGCACTATTCTTCTTAGCAAGAGGTACTGCACCAGATTCAGGAATCATGCTTTTATTTTCCACTTGAGTTTTGCTGACTGCCAATGTTAACTTCTCATTTGAATTTCTCTTTTTGCTCTTTTTCTTTCCACCCCCATGCGGTAATGATTCACCTATGGTTTAAAAGTGAACAATAGTTAGCAGAGGCATTGGAACAAAGGCATTGGAACGATTTTGGATACCACATCATTTTTTAAATATAAAATGAATGTTTACTATTTAGAGAGATCACATCCACAAACCATGTAGGAAACACACACAAAATCTCTCCCGCTTTAATTTAAAAAATATGTTCTAAGTGCAGGGAATCTATAAGTGGATGGGGCCCTGGAGGAAAATATGAAAAGACAATTTATTTTGGAACCTATAACATCAGGGAGTGACCTGTAACCATAGGACAAACAATGACTATAGATTGTGGTTAAGGAAGAGAGACCTTAACCACCATCCTGGGTTCTGACATTGTGACACTGAACTAAAAAGCCTCAGAGAGGTTCCTGAGATGGAAATTTTGATTACTTTCCTGCACCAGTTTTGATTCACTCTGGCCTGCTGGATTTGGAGTTGCAAACATCTTTGCTGAACTAGTATCTGTTTTACTACTTTATTGTTCTAACAAGTCTAGTAGCAACCAATTAGTTTAAGCCGTATCATAAGCTGCCTGCTTTCTAAAAGAAGTTCTAACGTTCCAATGAAGCAGCATACCTTTGCAAAAGTGCTGAAGAAGACTCAGCTGTTTTCCAGAAGTAAAACCAAAGTAAGAGCATAAGAATGACTCTGCTGGATCTGGCCAATGGCCCAAATAGTCCAGCATCCTGTTCTCACAGTGGCCAGCCAGATTCTCGTGGGAAGCACACAGCAGGACTGGATCAAAAACAACTCCTATTTAGAAGCATACTGCCTTTCACAGTGGAGATTAAAAGCTAATTCTCCATGTATCTGCCTAATAGCAGGGATGGCAAAACTGAACAAACCCCAGCCAAGCACCACACGTGATTCCCTATACACTGGGTCCACAAATACACCATACGCTTAAAGCACCATGCATGAGACCACTTTCAAGTCATGGCTTCCCCTCAACAATCCTGGGAGCTGTAGTTTGTGAAGGGTGCTGAGAAGGGTCAGGAAGCCCCAGAGCTACAATTCTCCTAGTAGTTTAACAGCCAGTCCCTCGTCATCCTAGGGAGCTCTGAGAGAAGGGGAGTCCTAACAACTCTCAGCACCCTTAAAACTACAGCTCCCAAAATCCTTGCGGGTGAGCCACGACAGCTGCTCCTAAAGGCATGGTGTACATGTGGCCCGGGAAGCGCTGCACGGGAATTTTGTAACGTCTGAAAGCAGCATGTGCCGAAGAAACGAGAGCAGCCAGAGTCTGAGAGAGACGCTTGCAAGAAGTTTCCGGGGGTGAGGAGGGTGGTGAGTCTGGAGCAACTTGCAAAGCGCCAACTCCCCGCACGCGGCCATTCACGCACCGAAGTCGTACAAGGAGGTCAAGACGGCGTCGAGCAGGCAGCTGGCCGAGGCGGAGCCCTTCTCCTCCACGTCGTCCTCCCCCGGCTTCAGCTCGCACCCAGCCGCCGGGGTCGCCGCCATGCTCGAGTCCTCCTCGTCGGCTCACTTAGTCCATCCACAACGCGCCGTAGGAGGAGTTTTGTCCTCGCTCGGCCACCACCCCGGCAAGATGGCGGCGCCCACAGAGCACTTCCGCCCATCCTCTCCTTGCTCCCTCCTTCTGAACTCCGCGCTGGAGGAGCCGCCGGGCAGGGAGGCGAGGAGGACGGGCGCAGGGGCGGGTTCATGGGCTCTGCCGGCCCCCGGAGGAGGGAGCCAGCTGGGAAGGAGAGGGCTTAGCCAGGCAACGGCTGCCGGCAGGAGAAGCTGGCCATGGCGGCTGCAGTCGGTGGCGCCGTCCGGCGAGGGACCCCCATGTTCTCGGTAAGTGCCTTCTGTCCCCTCAGCGGCGGCGCTGCTGCTCCGTGGCTGGGGCGGGCGGGGGGCGGCATTGTGTGCTGGGAAGCCCCATGGGAAAAGGAGAGCGGCCGGGCCCTGCTTCCTCGTCGGGGCTGGGAGGGAGGCGCGGCCGCCCCTCGCTGACCCCTCCGCATTAGTCTCTTGGTCGTGGGCAGAAGGTCCGCGCGATGACAGGCAGGTTGCAGTTCGTCAGGGTGCATGCTCTTTCAATGCTGGAACTCGGGGAAAGGAAGACGGGGAACTGCACCTGCTGCATTGCTGCCTGCCTGACAGCTGTTCGGGGCCCACCGCCCCACGCCATAAACAGCAGGCAGCTCTCACGTGGAGCCCGTCTGCTCATGTGCCAGGCATGCTCACTGGGCTGTCACAGCACAAAAATGCAAGGTCTTTTGTGCATGGGCGCTGATATCCCGAAAGAAAGAATCGTTGTCCGTTTAGACAAGAGACATTAATGTGTTGAAGCCTTTTTGGCATGGTCGCTTGAAGATAGGCTCTGTGTGTGGCAGGGCTGTGAGTTTGGTTGCTAGGGTAAATAAGGGTTTTTAACTTGGGAGGAAGCTCCACTGAACTGTCACTTTGGCTGTCGCCTCACCGCCTTCCCCCATCTACTGTAAAGCCTGTAAGCCTCTTTTCCTTCGCCAAGAGCAGGGAATAAACCTGAGCTATGTGGACACAACTGATTTGAGCAATCTCAGGCAGCAGGGATTGCACAGGAATGAGGATCCAGGCTGCTTCTTTGATCATAAGGTTTTTTTTTACTGCGTCAAAAGAAGGTGGACAGTACTGTCTTGAAAGGGAAGTGTGTGCATTTTCTTCCTACAGTCCCTATCCTGCTGCAGAACATAAACCAGTGCTGCAGGTATTGCTGAATTTTGCGGTTGTATGTTTCACTCAGTTTTGTTACACTTGAACTTGTATGTACTCTTGCAACAGTCCTTCAAATAGCTGGCTTATCAAGATGCTAAAAATTCCCCTTCCCTTGAAATGTAGGAGGAGATACCTGTACAGACCAGTGCTTATTATTGGTAGAAATCCTAACATGCAATGTAGTACTGCCAACCACATCTCAGAAGCAGTGTTTGGAACTCCCATTGTTCTAGGTGCCTTTTGTGACAGGGAATTTCATTTACGTGAGCAGTTTCTGAGCTCTGGGCGCAGTACTACACCTACGATTTCAGATTAAAACTGCAGAGTGGAAGGAAAGGAGGGCTTTTTTCTGCCTCCCTACTTCCAGCTACTGTCTGAAGACTGGAGAAGAGACCCTCTTAATGATATTGGGGGGGGGGGGTAGGCAGGGGAAGGATTAGACCATGTGAAAAAGGAAGATAATATTTTAGCTGCAGTTCATTCATTTTCAGCTTTGTATTCTGGTTATAAAAAAGTGCACCTAGATATTCCGTTGTTGTGCCCATAACCTAGGTTTAAGGTGCCATTTAGCTCCTAGCTTTCATATCTCAGTTGCAAACACTGCTCAGAACCAATTGAGAATAGAGAAGGCTGCATTCTCATGAGAATTGTTTGTCTGTTTGGTAACAGATAAATCTGTAGTAATCAAAGAAACTTGCACTCCTTACAGCTAGTTCTGTATCTTTGGATTTTTTAATTGCAAACTCCACTTATTTATAATTCCCTGTTCTCAGTGCTCTGTCAAAGAAAATCCCCACAAAAAAGAAGCTGAAGTGGGGTGGTATTTGTGACTACTGCCATCCTAGAATAGGGAGCTTAATGTCAAAGGCTTAAATAAACTACAGCAAGCCAGGAAAGTTGTTAAAGTAGTACCTCTGTACTGCCTTGCCTTAGTCCTGTCTTTATGTTAATGGCAGTATGGTGGTGCTTTAATGGATCCAGTCATCTAGGCTGGCTTTTTGCAAATCTTTTTCTTTCACATTGCATTGCACATGGCACATTTGTTATGCATACACATTTATTTATTCCTGCATTGCAGGGGATTGGACCAGATCACCCAACTCTACAATTCTATGATTCTATGCTGGAGCCTTTTGTCATCAAATAAGCAAATCAGTAGGGAAAGAAGGATTTTCCATAGCAGTAGCAAGTTTTGCCTCTAGTATGTCTCTTGTGCAGTGTTCTTCTTGTCTGAAGCAGGAAGACTGACAGAGCAATCCTATTTAGGTCTACTCAGACTGAGTTTAGTAGGACTTGCTCCATGGAAGCTTGTACAAGATTGCAGTCTTAGTCCTGTGCCATCCCTTCCTAGCCATGTGCCCCCAGTGCTAGTGTAAGAATTCCTACAGATGCAGAACAGAGCCATGCACTTCTGTTGGGTATACTTCGGTTCATCAACACAGACCTGAAGATACTGGGGGCTCAACAGTGTGAGTAGCACTTGTGAGTACGTATGCATCTCATGCTGGGTTGAGGAAGCCACTATTGGATAATGTATATATGGACACATTTGAAGTATCCTTATGTAGTCACACCACTGATGCATCTAGCCTGGTACTATCGGTTCTGCCTGGCTGTCCAAGGTTTCAGGCAAGGATCTTCTCCCAGCTCTGCTGTCTGGGATCCTCTGAAGTGGGAATGCCACTGTTTGCAATTAGGGATCTTCTCTATCCAGTATGTGCACTCTCCCACTGAGCTACTGTGCCTTCCCAAGGGATGCAGGCTAATCTGTAAATCTTCTTTCATTGACACACGCAACAATTTGAAATGCACAGTTCTCCTATTTGTAGAAATCAGTGCATTTGTTTTTTTAGTACACTTGTGGCAGTGAGGTCACTGACAGTTATTGGCTGAATTGGTGTGGACATTCCAACTTGTGAATGTTCCAAACTGCCCATGGGACAATGCTGCCTCAACGCTTTCAGGGTGGAGAAAAACTCTGAAGAAACTCCACTTAAGGTCAGTAAGGGCTGTACGCTATGGTGGGGAGGGAGACGGACTACCAAATGGACATGGAACAAAACTGATGGATAGATAAAGAGGTACTCAAGAAAACAATTGACAATGGAGATGGAATTGAGGGAGAAAATAGGACAGAGGCAATGCATAACATTGAGGGAGCTAGAAGCCAAAGGATTTGTGTATGCTATTGAGAAGAAGGAAGTGGATATGCAAAGGATGATTTGGAGAGCTTGGGGACTGTGGGTAGCACTGGGTTGTTAAGACTATAGTTAGATTCTGATGCTCTTTTAATATTTGTATAAAAGGGGAGTATTGCCAATTGTACCTTCTATTTTCATAGCGGCCTTTGTTACCAGATGACAACCCTTATGGACAATAAAGACCATGTGAAGAACTGAATTTGCCATACTAATTTAAACCAGCCAGCCAGCTCCTTGATTGTAAAACTCAGCTGTTAAACCTTGTGGCTCATTTGTGTAGGTTGAACTCTAATTAAATAAAAGCAAATATTACAAAATGGTTTCATGATAGCAGAGATACGGGATTTCATGAAAGTAAAGTTATTGGATTTCATAACAGCAGAGATAAAGGATTTCATGATAGCAGAGATGTTGCTAATTGTACATTTTACTGTCATGACATCATTTTCTCTGACAAACCTCAGAAAGCTATTTAGGCTGCAGGCCTATACACAGTTATGAGGGAATAAGTCCTATTGACTTTATAAGGACTTAACTTCGGAGTAGATATGCATGAGATTGCACTGTGCATGGATTAAGTTACTGTCTGATTCTTCTTTCATTATGTTCCCAGCAGAAAAACCTCACATCAAAGAAAAAAGATGATTTTGAAGATATCTTGGAAGAGAGGCGGCAATCCAGTGACCTCAGATATGCAATGAAATGCTACACACCTGTTGTTTATAAAGAACTTTCTCCCTGTAAGCCAAGTGCCATTAAAACTATTGTTCTGCAATCTGAACAAGTTCAATATGTCATCAAACACGTGAGTAAAAAATTCTTACTTCAGAAGTTAATGTATTTGTAGGTCTTCTTTGAGCAGCACCCTTGTTTACTGCCAGTTGTTTTTTCTAGCCATGAGGCTATTGCTTTGATTTTCTCAGGGTATAATCTTGTTTCTTTTCTTTCCCTTATAGTAGAAAATTCCTCAAATTGCATAATCATCTATACTGTTTTCTGTGTCTTGCTCAGGTGGAGGTGGTCTTTTCAGCTGAGAGAGAGTTTTATTGGATTGGCCTTTGCATGATTTGTGTAATTCATATGTGTTTTGAAATGGATTGTTTCAGGGATTTATAACTTTATCAACAGGTGGGGCTTTCCCCATAATTGTATTTCCATAAAAGAAAAGGATTACCCTATTTTATTTGTGCTAGTCACACAGCTGATAAATCCTCAAGGTGTAATTTCATTTGCACCTGCACTTGTAGTTCTTCCTGCAAGAGAGTAAACCTTTTCAACAATTCTTATTTGCCACATACAAAGCAATTATAGGCCACTGTGTGCCAAACAATCTTCAAAATGTCAGAGACATTTGGTTTTTATTCACTACTGGTCTTCATCTTTCACATAGCTATCGAAAGAGACAGGTGAATCACCTGACATCATACAAGAAGAAGCAGCAGAAATTCTGGATGAGATGGCACATAGCATGCATATGGGAGCTATACGGTTTTTTGCTTTCACACTGAGCAAAATATTTAAATCCCTTTTCAAGAGCATCTGTGTGAATGAAGATGGCATGCAGAAAGTAAGTATGTGTATGAAGGCATATGGAAACAGCTGGAACTCTTGACACCATTACAATCGGAATGAATCTGTGTGGCCATGCTGACTGTAGGAACCACATTATAGTGTGACAGTGTGACATATTGATTGTCCCTGGGGTGGCATTTTCAGAACCCTTGGGTTGTAGCCATAATTAAAGAATTACCATGTTCACGGGGAAATCACCAAACCCTGTCTAGGCCAAAAAGCCTATCTAGGCCAGCTTCCTGTTCTCACAGTGGTCAACCAGATGCCCATGAAAAGCCCACACTAGGGACATGTCTACTGCAATGCTGCCCAGCAGCTGGTGGTGTTCAGAGGCGTACTGTCTCCAACCCTGGAGGTGGCACATAGCTATCAGAGCTAATAGCCACTGGGAGCCTTGTTCTCCTTGGATCCATGATCTTTACCTTAAGATGTATAAAAAATAACTAAGGAAAGAAAATATTTCTAGAAGCGCCTTTTCCATTTCCCCCCTCGTATCAGCTTTTGATATGCAACTATCAACAAGCATGAGTTTGTACGAATTTTCATGCCAATGTTAATGTGGGGTTGGAATCAATGGCCCAATAACTCTACAAGTCAACAGGTTGTTTTTCAAATCTGCGCAGCGAAGTGAGCTCCCGTTGCTCTGTCCTAGCTCCTGCCAACATAGCAATTCGAAAGCACACCAGCACAAGTAGATAAATAGATACTGCTGCAGCAGGAAGGTAAATGGCGTTTCCATGAGCTCTGGCACTTGTCACGGTGTTCCGTGCACCAGAAGTGGTTTAGGCGTGCTGGCCACATGACCAGGAAAGCTGTCTGTGGACAAACACTGGCTCCCTTGGACTGAAAAGCGAGATGAGTGCTGCACCCCATAGTCTAATTTGACTGGGCTTAACCATCCAGGGGTCCTTTACCTTCTTTTTTTAACTTTTTAATATAAAAAGATTGTGCTACTGCAGGCATGTCATCTTTTTATGCAATCCCAAGTGATCTGTGGGAGATACTTAGGACAGCAGCCTTACATAGAGGTAATTAGGTGAACCTTGTGTGGGCCAAGCTGATTTCATTCACACAACGACTGCATGCAACCCAGAGTAATTAAAATGCTGATGTAGAACTTCTGAGGTCTGACTTCCCTGCTTCTGTTATGTTTAAGTCATCATAAAAGTTGATGCTTTAGTTTATTATTCAATCATCTTCTCTAAAGAAAAATCTAAAAGAGTTGCAGAGTATATTGTGGCCATGTGCTGAAATTAAAGAAAAAGACAACTCAAGATTCCTTCATAGTGATAAATGGCATTTTGTTCTTCGTTAGTTACAACAGGCAATACAAGAGCATCCCGTTGTTCTGCTGCCCAGTCATCGCAGCTACATCGATTTTCTCTTACTATCTTATGTGCTGTACACCTATGACTTGGCTTTGCCTGTCATTGCTGCAGGAATAGGCAAGTATTTCCTTTCAAACAAAAGATTCCTAAAATAGCCAGAATTTTGTAATGCCACAATCCGGATTGGGCAACGTGAGCTTGGATCAGACTGCTATAAATGTGTGTGTTGGTCGTGTTACTGTGCTTGCAATATCCCCCATGGATTTCTACAGCAAGGAGGCTCCACAAGGTCAGGCCAAAAATCTGAGAGGGAACTGATGAATGCAGGGATTCCTTGATCCCCCGGTAGGAGGGAGAATAGCCCGTCCCAAGGGAAATCGTAGTGGATTTTGTTCTTGAAAACCTGTGAATGAGATCACCAGTGTGAAGATCACCCTTTCGGAGCTTCAAGATAGCTCTCTATTACAAGTAGGAGCGTAAATACACTTGAAGCTTAATTATAAGCATTTAAAACATAAGATGCAATTATGCATGTCATTTATCAAAGGCTTGTGTACACTGACACAACCAACAGAAAACCAGGGTAGAATACCAAGGCTTCCATAACACAAACCCCTTACAATAGCAAGCCCATTGAATTCATTGGGTCATAGCCAAAGGAGTGCCAGCAGACCTGCAGTGGTGCAAAGGATGTGTTCCGGCAGAACTTTTCTCTCCTTTGCTCCACACCACCCCCCATCTTCTCCAAAGCATCTTCTAATCCTCTGCAGCTGATTTTGGGGGCCCATAGGGGGCTACAGGCAAAAGAGAAGGGAAAGTTCCATTCCACTAGTGTATGTCCTTTGCGCTAGCAGAACAGGAGCCCTGGATACAGCCTAAGATGTTTATTCTATGACTTAGTTGTATATCACCCTATGAATGCTATATAATTTGCTGCCAAATAATACCCTCTAAATATATTTTTGGAATTTTGTTTTTGATTCGCTACCCACATAAGTGGTTGGCAAAATCTCTGTGTGTTTTGCATTCTGTTTTCTGAATGGACTACCAACTTTGAAACACCAATTTTGCTACTCTATTCTGTGCCTCTGCTAGATTTCTTGGGAATGAAACTGGTCGGTGAGCTGCTACGAAAATCAGGTGCCTTTTTTATGCGACGTACATTTGGTGGTAACAAACTCTACTGGGCTGTGTTTGCTGAATATGTGAAAACTATGTTAAAGGTAAATAACTGTAATTTTATGTTGAGTTTTAATACTTGCTCAGGTTTACTTTATTTCTTTATTTGTGGTTGATGCCACATTTGGTTATACTTTGTTTGACCCAAGTAGCTGCTATTTAAAACATTAATTTTTTAATTAAAAAAAAATATACACCACTTAGATAACTCACTTAAAAATGAGTTAATAGATTTCCCTTGTGTTTGCTAATGGTTATGTTTTTGTCTTTTTTGTCCTAAAGAATGGATATGCTCCCGTTGAATTTTATCTTGAGGGGACAAGAAGCCGCACAGCAAAGACTTTGACTCCAAAGTTTGGTATGTTGGTCAGAAAATTGCAGCCTTTGTCGCAGAATTAGACGATTTATGCTCAGAAGTGAGCCATGTGTTCAGCACAAATTGCATGCTAGAAACTTATGCGCTTTGTAAACAATCATGATTTAATTTTTACATGAATTTTATGCATTTATTTCATACTACATACTACATACATAACATAATTTTCTTCTTATAGGTCTCCTCAATATTGTGATGGACCCTTTCCTTAAAAGGGAAGTGTTTGACATTTATCTTGTCCCAATCAGTATCAGCTACGAGAGGGTATTGGAAGAATCCCTTTATGCACGCGAACTTTTAGGAGTCCCTAAACCAAAGGAATCTACATCGGTAAGAACGTAGGTTCAAATTATTGTAGTCCAATGGATGGAATCTTGGGCATTTATTCTGGGTTCATATCTTGCTTGGCCTTAAATTCACTGTGGCCTTGTTTGGTCATAATGCTACACAATGGTTGACAGTTACAAGAACTGGTCACCACGAGTCTTGGGCTCATTTGTGACTCTCTCCGCCTTTGATGTGGCTACAAGGAGGAATTTGGAAACTTTTGCTTCTGTTTTAAATTAAACTTAGCCGGCCATGACATCCAGACCTGGACAAACGTTGGTTAAGTATGGTTTGTTGAAACAAGCTAACTGCAAGCCATATGGTTACATCCATCATTCGTCATAATTTAAGTAAACCCATTTAAATCAATGAGATTGGTTGACTTAAAGCCCATTAATTTTAATGGGTCAACTCTGAGTAGATTTTAGTTGGCTGCCACCTATATTTTATGAAGTTGCTTTATTTTAACAAACAATAGTTAAAATCTGGTAACTGTAAAAGAATCAGCAACTTCTGGTGCTCTTTTTGCACCTGTGCTTGTAGGAGGTGGATGCATGCAAACCATGACTTAGTGTTGCATTTAAACATTGCCTGGCTGTCAAGGGCAATTTCCTACCTCAATCACAGTTTCCTTCCTATAGAAGAGGAAAAAATAGCCATGTACCTCAAGATTGTGAGGATGAATAGGCTAAGAATCCTAAGCTAATCATAAAAATTGCAAACTGATGCTGGAGAAGGTATGATAAAATAATAAATGTAGTAGACCTGCATGTATCTTTGCACATGTCTCAAGTTTTATCTTTTGTAGGGACTCTTGAAAGCTAGGAAAATCCTGAGTGAAGATTTTGGAAGCATACACATATTCTTTGGACAGCCTATATCACTCAGATCATTGGCAGCTGGGAGAATCGATACCTCTTCATTTAACTTGGTTCCAAGGTATTACAGCGTATGATATCTGTTTTTCACTGTAAAATTTAAAAGTGCTCATTAGCTGGGTAGTGATGCTTCCCCTTTTATCACAATATTTAGTCATAATTTTACTGTATCAGACAAGTCTATTAGATCATTCATTGGTCCTACCTTCAGCATTGGTCAGATCTCAATATTTGAGGGGCATTACAGTGCGAATGCATCATGGGGATGCTGACCCCAAAATAAAGCATTCCTGAACTCATTTATTACTTCCTGTAGATGTAAATACTGTTTAATGGGCATACTTCACTTTGTTAATATGAACTTCAAAATATTGTTACTTAAGTTTTAGATATGAAAGTAAGCACCCCCAGGTGTTGGTGTTGCTGCTGCTGCTGTTATTATTATTAAAGTAAAGGTACCCCTGCCCGTAGGGGCCAGTCTTGACAGACTCTAGGGTTGTGCGCCCATCTCACTCAAAGAGGCCAAGGGCCAGCGCTGTCCGGAGACACTTCCGGGTCACGTGGCCAGCGTGACATCGCTGCTCTGGCGAGCCAGAGCTGCACACGGAAACGCCGTTTACCTTCCCGCTAGTAAGCGGTCCCTATTTATCTACTTGCACCCGGGAGTGCTTTTGAACTGCTAGGTTGGCAGGCGCTGGGACCGAACAGCGGGAGCGCACCCTGCCGCGGGGATTCGAACCGCCGACCTTTCGATTGGCAAGCCCTAGGCACTGAGGCTCTAACCCACAGCGCCACCCGCGTCCCGTTATTATTATTATTCACCCACCATTTGGGACCCGTAGGCACATTTGGAGTTTTGAGAGAGTGGCATATGGGCACTACCCTTTTGAGTTGTTTCTCTTCTTCCAAACCCCAGGTTACTTCCTTTCCAGAGGAAGTGTGCATTTATGTGTGGGTGGGTGGGTGGGTGGGTGCGCGTGTGGGTGCGTGCACACACACACACACGCTCTCACACACACACGCTCTCACACACACATGCTCTCACTGTGTTTTTTTCTATGAGGTTCAGGTACAAGTTGGGTCTAGTTGAATGAATACAGGTCCTCTTGAATAAAATAAAATTAAAAATGTGTAGACTTCACTATCAAAAACACATATCCAGGTTTTTCCCAGTATCAGGAAAACAAGGCAGAGATACTCAGGAACCTTCATTACTTTTGCGTTACAATGGTACCTCAGGTTAACTACTTAATTCGTTCCGGAGGTCCGTTCTTAACCTGAAACACCACTTTAGCTAATGGGGCCTGCTGCTGCCGCCGTGCCGCCAGAGCACGATTTCTGTTCTCATCCTGAAGCAAAGTTCTTAACCCGAGGTACTATTTCTGGGTTAGCGGAGTCTGTAACCTGAAGCGTATGTAACCTGAAGTGTATGTAACCCGAGGTACCACTGTACTTTTGCATAGGATGACAACAACATTGTGGATGCAGTTGTGACCTATGATTTGATAGTGTTTTTGAGGAAATCCCTTATAAAATTACATGGAGCCATAAGGATCCATGCCTTGCACCCATGTTTTTGCACCATGACAACACTGAAAAAAAGCACTGGACTTTTAAATTGTATGGTTCAGTCAATGGCAGACAGGTGTGATCAGTGATTTGAAGGTATTGCTTGCTGGTGGGGGCGGGGATTCCATGCAAAAATAAATGCAATTTCACAGGTCCCTCACTCAGTGGCACTCAGAGGTCCTGTGGGATGGATGGAATATCCTTTGCAAAAAGAAATTTCGCAAAAGCAGACTGAATCTATATGGGAATACAAGACTTTGAATGCCTTTGCTCACTACACTTTTCCTTTTAGGCATATTCCACAAAAGCCATCTGAGGAAATCCAGGAATTTGCCTGTGATGTAGCCTACAAAATAGAACTCCTACAAATAGAAAACATGGTTCTGAGCCCATGGATATTAGTTGCTGCTGTCCTACTCCAGAATTTACCAGCCATAGATTTTCAGCTTCTTGTTGAAAAGACACTTTGGCTAAAAGGTTTAACTCAGACATTTGGAGGATTCCTTGATTGGCCTGGTATGCAGTGAACATTGTACACACATTTCGTTTTCTGAGAACAATGTAGCTTGTGTTACTTTTTATGTGTTTGGGAACAGTGGGAGGCTAGAATTTTCCTTTTAGGACTTTAAAACCAGTCTGATTCCTGCACCCCCCTAAATACATGAATAATGTTACTACAGCATATGATTACTGCCCTTCCTCATTATAAAAAAGATTTAAAAATTGCAGGAAAGGTTACTTATATTTGTGGTGACCATCTCAATTATAAAAGAGAACAAGACATGCTAGAAAGCAAGGTTTTTAAAAACAAAACAAAACCATCCACACAAAATGCACACACAACAACTATGAGGCAAGGTTAAGCAAGAGCCCTCCCACTAGGGCCCTACCCAATTGTGCTGATTTTGTGTTGTTTGAGCCTTGAGGCTGGGATGGGACGCAATCTAATTGAGTTTTGTATGGCAGACATACAATACCAATGTCTTGCCATGACTGCTCAAGGAGCCACGTGGTTCAGGGCAGGAGAGATGATTCCACAAGGAAATACAAATATGAAAAATACCTGAGCTTTAAAGCCAGCATAATTTTGGGCTGGAATACGAGGTTCTTGTAGTTTGCCTTCCTCCATAAGTCATTTATTAATTGGTCGCTATAAATAAGGTTCACAAAGGCTGAAAGCATACAATTGATGCTCTTACCTTGTGGTAACAGGGGTTTTCTCTTTCTCCCACTTTCACATTTCCATCTCACCTGATCATAAGTCTGTGGTTCTCTTAATTTTGAAGAAGCTCTGATTGCTTTTACTACTTTGCAGTGCAGTGGAATATGAAGGATACTTAACTTTGTGCTAGACACAGTGGTCTGAAAATAGGATGTTTTCCTGTTTGAGGAAGGCAGATAATAATTATATGCCTTTTTAAAGTTGCCAGTTTAGAAATCTCTTTGTCCTTACCAGCTTCCACCCTCTTCCAAATTCTGCCTCCACTTAGAATGGTTACCTGCTGGCTCTCTCATCTGCCTGTTTCCCCAACCTTTCTCAAACTTACCAAGTTGTAGGGTGAGGTTGCGGAAGGGGAACAATAGCCAAAGACCACTTCACAGCTGTTCCATCATTACCAGTGTAAATTCTGAGGACTGCAGTTGTTTGTTCTTCCTAAGTCATTGAACAGAGTCCCCATTGGCAATGGAGGATCTAAAGATGTTCTGAAGCCTTCACCTTAGAGAACTGGAAACGTAGGAATTTTTTTGGCAAGACACTCCAGCTGCTTGTTTTTTCTCCTTCTCCACCTCCCCGTCCCAGCAAGTTAGTAAAATTGCGAGTGCGTGGGAAGTAGGGCTAGTGATAGTGGGACCTAGGAAGGTAGGAACATAAGGAACTGTTGTGGCTCAGTGGCAAGGCACCAGCTTTTCATGCAAAAGGTGCCAGGTTCAACCCCTGAAATCTCCAGGTAGGAGTGGGAATGTCACCTGTCTGGATATGCTGGATAGCTGCTGCCATTCGCTGTAAGTCATGCTGAGCTCAATGGACCAGTGACCTGGCTCAGCTTCCTATGTTCCTCAGTGGAGGAACTCCCCTAGACCAGCTCTTCTGAGCCTTTGGGAAGAATTGTCAGAAAAAGCTTGGGCGACTGCTTCTGAGGATTCTCCCAAAAAAAGGCTAAGATAGGCACAGCCTGCTCTGAATGAGACAGGCGCATTTTGCCCCTCACTAGCTGAAACAATTCAGTTTTCCTGCCTCTTTCCTTGGTATTTTTTTTGAAAAATTCAAAGCTAAAATAAGAGATGGTGTCAGTTTTGGCATTTATTCCCAATTTGTCTTTTCCTAGATAATCTGTGTGCTAACAAAGCGGTGCGATCCAGTCTTGCTCTACACGCCAACATTGTGAGCCTTGTCAACGGGCAAGTGGTTCTCAATGACAAAGATATGGAAGCTGGCGCTACGGAAGAGCTTGTCTTTAAGCAAGCGCTTGCCGTCCTCATGTGCGGGTCCTACAGGAACCAGCTGCTCAACGTCTTTGTGCGACCAGCCCTTGTAGCATTCGCGTTGCAAATGACACACTGTTCTAGAAAAGGTAAATCCATTGTCTAATATAGCAAATCTGTAAAGCCACAAATCTGCTCCTATTATTCAGTTATGTCATTTGCTAAACAGGCTTGGGATGAGATTTTTGGAACTATTCCCTTGTTCCCCAAGCATTTTATGTATGGTTCGACTGAGCAGGTCTGGATGAGCTACAGATTGGGAAAGGGTATAAAGAGCATTTTGTGCATGCTCCTTTTCCTGTGCTCTGGATTAGGCTTTATGTCTTATCCATCCCTCTTTCTTAAAATATATAAATAGATTGTTCAGATATTTAGCACAATTATAAAGTGCTTTCCTATATTATAAGCTGTGCTGGAAGCTGGCAAGTTAATGTACCCAATATGCCTATTCACCATGATCCAGTGTTCATCATGCATGCAGACTAGTTAGTGTAAATAAAATGTGAAGCTTATATTAGCTTGCAGTTCATGAAGGTAATGCCCAGTGGCTCTCTGTGGTTATAGCAGCTTCACTTCCCATGACCTGACTAACTTGGTCATGCTTCAAAGCATCCTTAATTTAACAGCTATGACATGTGCCAGTGAACTAGCATTATCTGGTGAACTAATTCTGCAGTAGCTGTTGATTGAAGGGGTTGGTGCATGCCCTGACAACTTACGTTGCATAATTTAGTGTTAAGGTTAACCGCAATCCATCAACAATTCTGGTTTATAAATCCCCTGTCATTTCAGTAGACTTTGCACAGAAGTAGATTCTGATGATTGCACCTACCATTTCCAAGTGACTCTGCCATTCTTGTGTACATGTTCAGTTTTTATGCCATCGTTTAACCCACATGATTATCTTAAAAAATTAGCACCTTGCACACATCCTCTTTTAATAGTGAAACACTTTGAAAAAGGGGTTGATTCATAGGCAGTTGCATTTTGTTTTCCAGAGGAAGTTTATAGCAATTTTGCTTTCTGGCGTGATGTCTTCTCTGACGAGTTTATATTCTTTCCTGGAATACCCCTGAAGGTAAAGTATTGTGTGCGGTCCTGGTAGCTTAATATCTACAGGAGTTTCTCATGACTTCACTAAATAGTGAAGCCTAATGTGAATAGAGAGAGGGATCTTGAAGCTGTTATGATCTTCTGTTGGTAGCATTTTGGCCTGCTTTTTGAGTGAGTTTTCAATATGCTATTCCCTCTTTTCCTTGAAGTAACATGGCTAAAACCCGCTCCCATCAGTTCCGTCTAGCATCACCAGTGGCCAGGGATGATGCAAGTTGGAGTCTAACATCATCTGGAGGACCACAGGTTCCTCATCCCTGTTCTATTGCTTCTCATAAAATGACATCATCTATAATGTTTTAAGATGTTATGACTTCCTTTGCTGTAAAACCAAAGCTCTGTAATGTCATGCTATAGCCTCATTCTAGATGTCACAACCTAATTTTTACACATACACCTGAAAGAGCTTGACAACTAACAGTCTGAAACTTTAACGGTCTGAAACTTAAAATATATTTTTTATGGGTGGCATATACACACCCATACACACCACATTTATCTTTGCTTCTCTATTACCAGCATTTTATCACTGGCCTTGCCCACACTGTTCTGTCCTTCTAAGATATCTGGAGAGTGTCAGTTCACTATCCCTACTCACATTCCCTGAGCAAAGATGGAAAACCTGTGGCCCTCTAGATGTTGTTGGACTGCAACTCCCATCAGCCCCAGCCAGTACAACAAGTGGGCATGGATGATGAGATATGTAGTCCAGTCTGGAGGATCACAGGTTCCCCATCCCTGCCTTACAGATGTGTCTTATTCCTCATTTGGGGTGGTTTTCCCTCTCCTATCCCTTGTTTTGGGCTGCTTTTATCTTTACATTTATGTTCTGTCCCATCATGGTGCGGAGGAAGACCATTCTGGTTGTGCTAGAAGTGCATGCACAATTATTTTCTTCCTTCTTTTTAGTTTTTAACAGGGGAAGTCTGTTCCGCCCAAACTTTCTCTGATCTATCTTCCATGTGCCGTTCTTAATACAGCCATAATTGCATACTACAGTGTGGTTCAGTTTGCTCTTGTGTAAGCCCAATAATGAATCGTTTGCCCTCCACTCTGCCTCTTGAAAGGTCAGGTCTTCAACTGCACTTCATGCACTCTCAGTACAAAAACTCAGGAATGCTTGGCCATCTAAGAGTGCAGAGTGTTCAGTTCTAAGATGTTCAAGGAGCATCTCTTTGAATTACAAATCCCAGCCTCTTAATCTTGATGTAGTGTGCAAAGTGCTCAAACAAGCAGGACTATTTGCAGTTGTTACGCAATGCAAACTGAGAATTAGCTTCTGCTGCTGGCTGGGAACAGCTGTTCCGTCGGGGCTAACTTGGTGCTAGAAAATCCAGGGGTATAATACAGGCAACGTGGATTGCCTGATTATAATTACTGTTAAGCAGATTGAATTGTTTAAATTAAAGCAATTTGGAGCAAAGATTTAAATGAAATTTCCCATTCTGAAATTCATACATATATATTTAACAAGCATGCATTCTAACTAATTTCTCCAACAGTTAAAGTTTGGTTTGCAATTAGTGTTATTATGTAACCTAGAGGCATAATTCAAAACTTTTGTTGTGCATCCCGTGTGCTGTTGTTTGCAGAATTTTGTCTGCTTACAGACAAGACAGTGACAAAATATGTGGCCTCAGCTTTTGTATGCCAGAGTCCAAGTACACAGATATTATTTTCTTCAGATGGCAGGTTGTACAATACATGCATATGCTTGCTCTACTTGAGGGCCTGCAGGAAATTTTATAGGCCCAGTTCCAGAGTGTGTATGCCTTGGCTGTCTTGTCTTGAAAAACTGGTTTTGATTTGTGTAACCAGACTCCACTGTATGCAATTAACTTTATCATCCATCAGATTATTTTTATAGAATAAAACTATATTACTGTTATGATATCACAAAGGAGTCAGCTGCCATAAAATGTTAAAAACCATCTGTCTTTGCTGTGACCATAGTAACTGAAATACCTTTTCACTGAGATACCATTTAGGTATAATTTGAAAGTTAGAAACAGACTTGAGATACGTTAGACCTATTTACTGGAGAAATACAAGTGTTGAATATCTGTAATTGTCTGCATGGCATTAAACCCACTAAAAAAACATAACCAATTTTGTTTAATCCCCAGGATTTTGAAGAAGGTTGTTTCTTGCTTACAAAATGTGACGCAGTTCAAGTCACGACCCAGCAAGTTTTTGTTACTGAGAAAGGAGACAATATAATCTCTTTCTTGACAGCAATGTTCAAGCCTTTTGTGGAAGGTTACCAGGTACAAAATCAACTGCAATGTTATTTTCACCAGTTTGTCTTCTATTCCTTTTGTGGGGAGTGACTTATTTATTAATATTTTGATGCTGGGGCCCACAGAGAAGGGCCTTTGGTAGGATAAAAAAGATAAATACATAAAGAAAATGAGAAGGGCCTATGGTGAAAATCTTAACATGTGGGTGTTTGTATAGAAGCAAGTGGCCTACACGCACCCTAAGCATCCTAAGAAAACAGGTTAAAACCTGTAGCACAGATTTTACTAGAAGTCAAACAAACACATGTCCTCTTCCACTTAGGGTTGTATCTCCTGATCGAGCTGACATTTAAAATTTAACTGGGTGGTGTCATTGATTAAAGGAAACAAAAATTAGATAAGCAAGTTGAAATTTGTATTACCTGCAGAATGAAGCCCTGCCGTACAGCACTTACAGCTCTGCCCCCCCTGCCCTCGTGTGGGTTCCCATATATTTATTTCACAAGAACTTTTGTGGTGTTCTGACAGCATCATCTCCCCACCCCCCAAATGCCATATGACAAAATTGCTTTGAAACCCAAAGTGGCTTTCAAAAACAGAGATATGGCATGAGGAACTTAGCATTCAAAGGGGGGCGGGGGAGATCGAATCCGGCTGCCCCTTGGAAGTAGCTCTTTAGAAAGCAGATCAACTCTTTAAAATGCTATGAAGTATTTTTCAACTCAGAATGTTACATTTTTATTGCAAGTTTAGTTTTCCAATGACTGTTCATGCAAGAGTGATGATCCTTTTGTTAATGTGCTTCTTAACCAAAGACGTGAATGGGTTTCTCTCCACTAGATAATCTGCAAGTACCTTTTAAAGGAATCGAATGAGACCTTTATGGAGAAGCAGTTTATATTTGGAGTCCGAAGCTTTGCTTCTGAGCTTCTCGAGGCAGGTGTGTGTTTTGTCTTTGGATGGTGCAATTCTTTACTTAGCACTTGGGGTAAATGAACCAAAGTTTTAATTGCTCCCCTTTCTCCTGTTTAGGAAGCACACAGTGTTATGATGTCCTGTCCTCAGACATGCAGAAAAATGCTTTGGCAGCTCTCGTGCGACAAGGCGTTGCATCAAAAACGAAAACGTGAGTACAAAATTTTTGAGAAGAAAGTTGGGGTATAAAGTCTCTTGCAAATTATACAGAGATTGCACAACTAAGCAGTGCCAGAAATTCAGCAAGGAGGGTTGCCTGTCTAATCTCAGTCAGGAGGGGCTTCTGTAGGCTTGGACTCACAACACTGAATGCATTAATTATATGGCTCAGTTCTTGTCCTTTTCTCCCCAGGAGTGATGGATTCACTTACATTGTAAGGAAAGAAGCTCTAAGTAAAACCGCAGGAATGTTTGGTAAGTGTCTCTGCTAATGGAGAGTACAGTGGTACCTCGGGTTAAGTACTTGATTCGTTCCAGAGGTCCGTTCTTAACCTGAAACTGTTCTTAACCTGAAGCACCACTTTATCTAATGGGGCCTCCTGCTGCCGCCACGCCACCGGAGCACGATTTCTGTTCTCATCCTGAAGCAAAGTTCTTAACCCGAGGTACTATTTCTGGGTTAGTGGAGTCTGTAACCTGAAGCGTATGTAACCCGAGGTACCACTGTACTATGAAATCTGAGGGAGATTTTTTGCCAAAGACTTTGCATGTGTCTTCTCTTTTTGTTATTTCCCAAGTCAACAGTAGCTGAACAGTTTGTAAACTTCTTGCAATAGTAGGAGCTGTTTTTCAAATGTAAAATGTAGCATGCTGAAAACTGGGCCCTTGCAATATTGTCTTGACAGAGTCTCACCTTGTCAGGATCATCTCTGACCCGCAATAGTTCATCAGAAATACAGACTGAGTGAATCATGTATGGTCTCCAAAATGTTAACACTCTCCATAGCAGCTTTTATGGCCAAATAGGAGTTTTTTATTACATTTCAGCTGATTGCCTCCTGGCTTAACATTTTCAGGAGTATATGTCTGATATTCTTTAGTTGACCTTTACATTTTAAAAGTGATGGAAGTAATGATGGCAAAGACTTAGCACTACATCAGTGGATTTAGCATGAGGTGTAGCAGCTTTTGCAAGTAGTTTTTGCTTGAACACACCCTGCCTGCCCAGGTTCCATAATGGAGGCTCCTTTGCCTTTCCCAGCCCAAAACAGAGCTTCCTTCTAAGCTCTGATTCAGAGAGGTAGTTTTGTAACAAGTCCTTTCCCTGCATAACTTTTTGTCTTACTTCTTTAACAGCTTTTGTAAAGGAATGGTAGAGTGTTTCTCTCTCAGAACTAATGTACTCTGTATTCCTGTTACAGAATCTAGGATACCTGTAAGCAAACCGATGGCTGCAAGACTTTAATTTGAGCTCCTTGAGTGGCTTGCCTTATGCACACTAAAACTGTGAACGGCTGGAAGTAAGGCAGATTATGAACAGGATGCTAACTGAAGACTTAGGATACGCTTCCCACCTTGAAATGTTACTACTGCTACATAATTGTGGGAGAAAACTCCTGACGTCCAGAATATTTCCATTGCCACTCAGAGAACTTCGTCAGCATTGATGATTAACATTCTCTTTAATAAACGCCACTCCTTCCTTCACCCAGTTAGCATTTAACAGAATCACACGGTTAACGTCTGAAATGTTTGCCATAAGGAAATTGTTGCTTTTATATAATTATTTTGTTGTTGTGAAGAAATGTGATTAAACAACTAAGGACATAGCATTAAAAGCAATATTTAAGGAAAAGCATCATTGGCTGTTGTTGTACATAGGAAGAGATTATTTCATTCCTTTCAAGGATGTAATTCTCACAAAATGTCAATGCTGTAACTGTTTTTTCAGGTTTTGCAACTTTTAAGTATTAAAAACTAAGAACGGAATACTTTGCTGCTTTCAACTGTTGCACACTTGATGATTTCAGTGTAATGTGCATTGCGTTGTTTTTCTTCTCTTGCTGTTAGGTTTTATAAAAGCATATTGTCACTTACGCTTTTATTCATGTATGAATGGTATATACATTTATATATCTGAGTATGTGCCTGTGTGTTACCAAATGTAACAGGGTTTCCTACTGCAGCCTTTGCAACCTGGTGCCTTCCAGATGTTCTGGGCTACAGTTGTGTTGGCTGAGACTACTGGGGGTTGGCGTATGGACGTATCTTCTCCACTGGAAAGCTTAAATAAGGGAAGGACCTGAACTTTGTCTGGTTGTGGGGAGAAGACATGAGTATGCTGTCCTATAAATACTAGGTATATTTCATAAATTGGGCAAACTCATTTGTGTGTTTATTAGAAATAATGTGAGTCGCTGATAATGGCTGATTTTTAGCCTTTGCTCTCATCAACAATACTACCTGTTTATTCAGTATATGCTTGCCAGGAGTGGAAGGGAGCAATATAAAAGAAAGCTAACATTTTGTCCCATTACCAAAATAATTTCTGATTTTAAAAATGGGGATGGGGAGAGAAGATAAAAGGGACTTGTCTTTGTGCTGGTTTGGATGGCTATATGTTGAAAAGAATTGAAAATAAAATTGGAAACAGTGCCAGTTCCGCAAGAGAAGTACGGTAAGTGGAAGGTATTCATAGTTACTGAATTTCATGCTCTTGTGATAATGCAAACTGTTCTTTGATGTACAATGACCATAAGTATTAACCCAGCATCAGTACGAACTTGAAACACCATTCTGTTCTTGCAGGGAAGTGATCAGTACACACACCCAAGATGATCAATCCCCCTTCTCTAAGAAGGATGACCCAGCTGCAGTATAATATGTGATACTGCATGAATTAAGACTAGCATTTGCCCCAGTACTGTATCTCTATTTATCTTCCTCTTTCATGCAGCTAATTCATATGGCCAAAAACAAATCATCACCTCCCAAATCTAATAGACGCAACAGTGACTGTAACTGGCACCTTAATAATGTGGTCATCTGAACATAATTTGGGTTGGTCATATCTAGAAGAAGACATAGTTCCTGTACCTGGATAACTATGGAAAAGGAGATTCTATTAATTGCAGCTTTTCTTCATTACAAGCTCCACTTGCCCATATCCTCTCTTCACAATTATTTAAAGGTACTTGCCTCTGCCTGTTAGGCAAATTTGCTTTTGCATAAAGCTGGTGAAAAGGAAGCTGTGTAAAACCTGGTGGCCCACTTCTCCCTATCCAGTTCTAGGGTTTATCCCAGGTCTCACCCCTACCCAGCTAGGTCACACTGCCCATGCTGTGCACCCTACTTGAATGCTTTTATCTGCCTGAAGTGTGTCCTTGACCAACGGCAATGCTTCTTGCTTTCCTGGATGGAGTATGGTGTGTGTATCATCTGCAACACAACCTACCCTACAAAGTTGCGTCCATAGCTCTCTTCACGTTGGCTCAGGCTGCCCACACGCCTTGCTTTTTGCCTTGCCCACAACTGGCATGTGGCTCTCAGAAAGCTGCCCATGAGGCCCTTGAGGTTGGGGGCGAGGAGAGTTCCCTGACGTTAAAAAACACAGCCCGATTCAGTATTAGGATTCGGAGTAAAAACCAGGCAAGCCCAGAGCCAGCTCGTGTTTGTTCTGGGTCTGGAAGGGGGCAGGAATTCGGTTCGATTATACTCCAGCTAGGATTCTGACCCCTTTAATTCCAGGCGGTGGGGATTGAAGCCACCTCACTTCTTTGTCACCACCAGAGGGTCTTGTGAATGTGGTCCAATTGGGAAGAAAACCACCCCGCTGCCCGCCACTTTAAACAAGGACTGTCCTGCGGGGAGGGATGCGCCGTTTTGGAAAGAACCGTCTCCAGCCCAACCCTCGCAGGTGCCTCTGCTCTCCAAAGGAGGCGCTGTTGTTTCCCCTCGCCAGGCGGACTCCATTGCCGCTGGCTTCCACCGCCTCGGCCTCCTTCGCTCAAGCTCGGCCGGGAAGGAGACGCCATGGCCTCGCGGCGGGTCGAGCTGGGCTTCGCGGAGGAGGCGCCGGCCTGGCGGCTGCGCAGCGAGCAATTCCCTTGCAAAGTGGGCGGCAGGCCGGCGTGGCTGGGCGAGGCGGGCTTGCCGGGCCCCGCCGAGCTGCAGTGCGGCGAGTGCGGGGAGCCGCGCGCCTTCCTGCTGCAGCTCTACGCGCCTCGGCCGGGCCGGCCCGACGCCTTCCACAGGAGCCTCTTCCTCTTCGGCTGCCGCCGGCCCGCCTGCTACCGCCTCGCCGGCCCCTCCCCGGGCTGCCTGAGAGGTGAGGGGCGCGGGCAGAGAGGGGCCTCGTGTCGTCTGAAGGGCCCTTGGTCGGGTCTGCTGTGGGCGTAAAGGCATGCATGCAGGAGGGAGATGCTGGAAGTCCTAAATCCCCTTAAACCCAGCGGGGCAAGTTAGGATTGCAGCTGAAGCCCTCAAGGCCCGACTGGAGAACCTTCGGTTGTCAGCAGCCCCGGCCAGCATGGCCAATGGTTAGGGATGATAGGAGTTATTGGATGGACCGGCTGTTTCCCTATCCCTGGTCTCTTTGTTTGTGCCTATTAAAATTTGGGCCCTTCCATTGACAGGCTGTTGCCCTAGCCCAGTGGTTCCCAACCTTTTTTGGGCCATGCCTCACCTAAGCATCTCTGAAATCCTGATGCACCCCGCCCCCCTGCTACATATAATTCTTATTATTCAAAAAGTGAACTCCTATTCATGTGGAGGAAGCCGAAAAGGCCATTCATTGTTAATAACTCATTTTTGAATTGCCCCCCCCCCAAAATCAAATTGCCCCTCAATGGGGCGTGTGCCCCACATTGGGAACCACAGCCCTAGCCGAAGGCAAATCACTGGCCCATCTAGCTTGTATCATACACAGGGGATGGCAGTGGCTCCCCTGGGTTCCAGACAGGGGTCTTCTTCCCTACCTTTACCTGGAGATGATGGGGATCGAACATGGGGGAAGCAGATACTGTACAGCCCATTTCAAATAAAAATGCAGCTTTCTTTGCCCAGCTCCTTGCTACTGAGCTCCCTGTGTAAGAGTTTGCTTATCTTTGCTTATTCAAGGCATCTTTAGTCCTACCACTTGTCACGATGCAGATGTGTGGTAACATCTGCATTGGCTTACATTCTGTGCACCCCGATTCATATTTGTCAGGTTTGCTTCTGCCTTGTGGCACATCTGGTAAAGAGGTGAGATGAAAATATTTCCACTAAATAAACGCAAATGTATCTTAGGTACACAGCTAAAAATCTAGTTTTATTTATTTCTACTATTTATAGATGGCTATTCACCACAGCGCTCCCGCTGTTCGGTCCCAGCGCCTGCCAACCTAGCAGTTCGAAAGCACCCCTGGGTGCAAGTAGATAAATAGGGACCGCTTACTAGCGGGAAGGTAAACGGCGTTTCCGTGTGCGGCTCTGGCTCGCCAGAGCAGCGATGTCACGCTGGCCACGTGACCCGGAAGTGTCTTCGGACAGCGCTGGCCCTTGGCCTCTTTGAGTGACATGAGCGCACAACCCTAGAGTCTGTCAAGACTGGCCCGTACGGGCAGGGGTACCTTTACCTTTACCTTTATTCACCACAGATGTTCACAAAGCAGTCTACACAACAGTCAATAAAACAATCCATCGATCAAAATAAATCAGTGCTTAAAACAAAGAAAAAAGCACAGGTAAAGTTCAATAAATAGGCATAATACAACTTACTTAAATAGAATGCTGTGAAGGAGTTCTAAAACTGGAAGTCCAAAAATAATAAACAAGGCCAGCTGATAACTTTATAATAGAATTTGAAAATGTCAGGGGAGAGGAGAGACTTGTCAGTGGCTTCAATCTTGTGCTCAGGAACATGTCATATTGGCCCCACTAAAACCCGTAGTATCTTTGTGTGAGTAACCAGCTGCAAGATTACAGCATAGAAATGATGAACGGATACAGTGTATGTCATTTGGTAGAGTTTTCTTAAAAATAAAGGGAGTCAGGCAATCTTTTTTTCCACCAACAACCCATGTCAGCAGTTATATATCAGATGGGAATGTTTCTTCCCTTTCCTTAAAGTGCTGCCATTGTAGATGCATTAGAGAGCATCTCAGAGCACCATAAATCACCATGTTTGAATTAAATGTCAAAATAAAAAAACTGGTGAAGTGGAGCTAAGGAAAGGGAGGTATTTTCTGGTACTTCTTGGCTGGCTTTGATGTTGACAAGAACAGCCCTTTTAAAATGCGAGACAACCAACCAACCTCTGAGATCCTAAACTGACAATGTTTGCCTTGATCTTGATACTTTCATGGCAAAACTGGTCTGTTGAATGGAGCAATTAAAGCATCAAAAACGGATTTAAGAAAACATTAGCAGTGTGAGTCTTACCTCAGGTGGTGGCTAGAGATTTTTCAGGTTGTATTCCAACTGAGATGTGTGGTACTAGTAAACTAGAATTGGAGCATGTGTAGTTTGACACTGCTGAGAAGTGAATTTTCTCTCAGATTATATACATGCCGTGCATGCTGTTATACCACACTCAAATGCTGCCAATATTACAAAATTAGTGGATCTCTCCCTCCCTTAAGGAGCTTTGGATCCTCTGGAGTAAGAGGTCTCTCCTCCGGTAAAGATTAAGGAGAAGTGTAGCAACTTGTATAGTTTCTGGCATAGCCAGGTCAGAGAGAGCAAACAAAAAATATATATCCATACTGTTGCTTTCAGATAGTTAATATTTTTTTTCTGTTTTCAAGTTTTTAGGAATCAATTACCAAGGAAGAATGACACCTACTCTTATGATCCACCACGGGAAGAGCCACCCCACGAAGAGCCGATTTGTGCAAATCTACAGCTAAAATGTGGGACGAAGCTGTGCCGAGTCTGTGGGTGTTTAGGAAGCAAAACATGCTCCAAATGCCACAAGGCTCATTACTGTAGCAAGGACCATCAAGTTAAGGACTGGAAAGCAGGGCATAAGCTTTCATGCTTGCAGTCTGGTAAGCAATTTGAAACTCTGGAAATTTGCATTGATTTAGAGGAGGGTCTCCATCAGTTGAAGATCGGCTTTGATTACTTCAGAATTAAGCAGTCCAAGAAGAATTGTTATAATTGGGGAGAGCAGGGGGGGGGGTGCAATCACAATGTTTCAGGGTAGGGGGAGGTATGGTATGGGAGGTGGGGCAGTTCAGGGAAGGGGTACCTGGCCCACAGTTAGTGACTATGCTGTGTGCAAGCCCATCCTCCAACATGAGGCATTGCAGTCATCCTGTTAGCCAGCCCTTTGGTCCGCAGTTGCTGCCCTGAATGCCAGGTTAGCTCTGAGGAAGACATCCCTCATCCTATTCTGGATGAGGAGGCTGATCTGGTCTATATTACTGATACCTTGGTGGCTGAGCAAGGTGTGGTTTGTCTTACTCAGCTGTGTCCACCAGAGTATTTGGAACAGCATCAGGGAAGACCTGAGGGTCAGGGAGGGGGTATTGTTGTGATCTATAGAAATTAGCTCTTTCCTGGCTCTCTGTCCATTTGGGGGCAGGAGAACTAGAGGGCACGTTCTTGGCATTGGGCAATTGGGACAGATTTGGCATTCTGCTGGTTTACCGTCCACCTAGCTCCACAGCAGTCTGCCTGCCTAAGCTGACAGAGCTAGTCTCAGGTGGTGTTGAAGGCTCACAGACTGCTGATTTTGGGGGGATTTCAACATCCATGATGAGGTGAATGGCTCTACGGTGGCTCAGGGCTTCATAGTGGCCATGGAGCTGTTCCAATATGTTATTGGCCCACCGCATGTGGCAGGCCATGCTCGGGACCTTGTGAAGAGGGTTATCTGAAAGTGGAGGATATTGGCATCAGTCTCTGGTCATGGTCCAATCTTTTCCTGTTGAGATTTAGGCTTTTAGTACCTTTTTTCTCTCTGCAGAGGCTGGGTATCTATTAGGATTGTCTGCCCTTGGCGGCTGATGAATCCAATGGATTTCTAAAACTGCTCTGGGAATTTTTTTGGCTGATATAACTGGCACGCATACCAAAGCCCTGGCCATCCTCTGGAATATCCTAATGGCCATTGACATGATTGCCCTTCAGCACCCTCTCCCACTTTGTGGAGCCCATTTGGCTTCCTGGTACAGTGGAACCTTGGGTTTTGAACGCGCCTTGGAAGTTGAACGGCTTCCAAGGCGTGTTTCTCAATTTTCTCAATGGAATTTACCGACCCCCCCATTGCACCTTGGTTGTCAAATGTTTTGGAAGTCGAATGGTCTTATTACGTTCGACAACCGAGGTACCACTGTATATTCCATAGCTTAGAATGAGGAAGCAAGCTGGGAGACAGCTCAAACACAAGTGGAGGAAAACTTCCATCAAATGCAATCAAACACTAGTGAGGCCTCATCGTCAAGCCTACCAAATAGCAGTGAAGGCAGCAAAGAAGGTATACTTTGCTGCCTCCATTGCATCCTCATTGTGTCATCCAACATAGCTTTCCTGGGTAGTGCAAGGCCTTTTACAGTCTGGCCTGAAGGAGGTGACACAGTAGTCGTCGTTGTTATTCACCTAGGAATTCTAAAACATCATATCCTCTATTATATTTAGCAATTTTTGCCAAAATAGTTTTTACATATTTTCTGGCACTGCTGTGAAGTCCAATTTTGATCTTTGACATCTCCAGCAGCACACGTTTCTGTTTTTTAGCAAAGCTGCAGTGTCTCAGTTTGTACATTTCTTTAAAATCCTGTTTGTCGCTGTGAGTAGAATGACATAAAAACTCTTAATTTTGGGACCATTCTACTTCTAGAGACAAGCAGGGTTTTAAAGAAATTGAAAAATTGAGACACTGCAGCTTTGTATAAAAAAATGGTGCCTTCTGCTCTGGCTTTATTCTGCTGGCCATTTCATTTTATATTTGTCTTTGTTCTCTACTAGTTTCCAAGTTTGCCCCCCACCCCTAAGAAATCATTTGAAAATAGACTAATATACAATACAAAATAGAATAGGGAAAAATGACCAAAATAATTTTGGGTTCTTGTTTTGTAGGTGAACTGGATGTTGTTATTCCAGATCATAAATTTCTTTTCCCCGAGTATGAAATTGTGATAGAGCCTGAAGAAACTGACTCCTCCAATGTCAGTGAAACAGAAGAGGAAGATCAGGACAAAAAAGAATTGACACCTGCTGCCAATACAGGTAAGTAACATGAATAAATTTCCTTGCTGCAAGACCTATTTTTAAATTATACTACAGTTGTACCTTGGAAGCCGAACGGAATCCGTTCCGGAAGTCCGTTCGACTTCCAAAGCATTCGAATAACGAAGTGTGGCTTCTGATTGGCTGCAGGAACCTCCTGCAGCCACTCAGAAGCTGCGGAAGCCCCATCAGACATTCAGTTTCCAAAAGAACATTTGAAAACCAGAACAGTCACTTCCGGGTTTCGATCATTCAGGAGCCAAAACGTTCAAGAACTAGGCTGTTCGAAAACCAAGGTACTACTATACTTTTGGTTTTTTACCTGTGGTGGCTAACCTATGTCACTAGATGGTGCTGAATTCCCATTTTCCATCAGCCCTAACCAGTATGGCCAATGGTAAAAAATGTTTGGATCTTTAGTCCCAACAAAATCTTCAGGGCCACAGATTAACCACCCCTGCTGTTACATAAAATGCTATGCACCTGTAGCATAGACTTGAAAATAATTCAGGTCAAAAGAACAGAAGAATTGTGAACATGATAAATTTCTCTATATTTAAATATCACTGTGCTCCATGTAAGTAAGTCTCCAAGTTAGTATGTGCTTAAATTTGATTGAATTGAGTTTTGTTTTTCTGTATCTAGTCATCGGGAAAAGTTTGACAAACAAAGGAATGCATAGTATAAAAGTAACACAGATTAACAATAAACCAAAAGTACCCAAACTTGAAAAAGATTACATTCATAATCTCCCTGGCAAGACACAGCCTTTTCTTTTAAAAATATTTCACAAAAAGGTATATTTTAAACAAGTTACACTATGAAAATCAAACTCTTCATCTTAACATACTTTGTTCTAATTTCTCATGCAAACCTTCTGAAGATTTTAATTTAGCTTATTAAAACTACAGCATTGCTGATTTTAACACTATAAAGTTTTAATCTGTTTGGGTTTTAGATGAAGCACCAGATTCTCTGGATGAGACATCATTGGAAGCAATGGCAAAACATGAAACCCAAGATGACAAGATTTTTCAGAAGTTTAAAGAGAAAATTTCTTCAGAACCAGAACAGGTTTTACAATGCATTTTTCTGTGGCTCCCTCTATTTTCTATTTTCTAACCACTAGGTCTTCATGCCACTAAAGTACTAAAATATGTGGTGAAGATAAGAAATCTGGCCCAATCTCCTTAAAACCCTTGTTATTATTGGTTCAGTTGCCTCCATAGCTGGTTGCCCGTATTTGACATATTTATACTTTAATCAGTGGTTTCAGCAGTATGCTTCCTTTTCATCTCTGTTTTGTAAGGATGTTCTTATTTGCGTAAGACTTCCATTTTCTGAAGGAAGTCTGATTCTTAGCATCCTGAAATAAAGCAAGGATTGGTTCTAGAGGTTGTAGAGCAAACAGCTAACATGATTGCCATGGAGGCACAAGATTTGAGTGGGGTGACCAGCAGCACAGCATTGTTCCACAGAAGGGATGACATATATATTTCATTTTCGTTCATAACCTTTTGCCCCAGTTCAGAGAAGTTAAATTGCACTTACTGGCATTGATATTAATGGAGCTTTAATTCAGGTTTCATTAATTTTAAAGGGACTGAAGTCTTGGGGCCTTTCCATGTAATTTAAAACTCCATCTGTGATCTTTCTTAATCTCAGATTATCAGATACTGTAGAGATGGAGAAGGCCCACTCTGGATTTCCGCAGAAAACATTCCTCAGGAGACGGACATCCCCAACTGTTTATGTGGTAGTAAAAGAGTATTTGAATTCCAGGTATGGAAATCTGGTTAAATTGTGTGTAATAAGTGTGTGTGTAATATTATATTATATATATATATATATATATATATATATGCGCAGCAGAGGAGAATTTTAGGAATGAATTCTTAGTTCCACTTAAAATTTTCTTTCAATCCATGCCAACGTCTGTGTAGCCTGAATTGTGGAAAGTCAGGAGTTCAATGATACATATTTTTGGAACTATAGCCTACTTAAATTAAAAATGGGTTGTTGACTAGAACATAGCCAAGTGCTAAATAAACTTTTTAGGACAGCTATTTGCTGCAAATTTTATACAGATTTTGCTGAAGTATTTGAATGGTGCTATTTTTTTCTCCCCCCCCCAACTAATCTTGTTGCTTTTGCGGGGGCTGGAAGCTAAGATTTGAAGACTATAAAGAATTGATCACTGTGCCTTCTAAACTATATAGTGCAGAAAAAGTACTATGTGGCTTAAAAGGTAACTTAACATTTCTGTTGTGTTTTGTTTAAGATTATGCCGCAACTTCTGAATCACCTAAAAGTTGACAGCCTTGGAGAAAGCATCGACTGGGGAACACTAGCTATTTATACATGTGCCGACAGCTGTAACAGAGGCAACCACTATACCGAAGAATTCGTCTGGAAGCAGGATATTTCTAGCACTATTTAATATCTACAAAATTTAAATGGCAGGACATTTAACTCCGCATCATTAAAATATGTCATTTCATAACTAATCCTGTAATTGTGTTTATTCCCCATGGATAAAACAAAAGAAGCAAGAGCTTATCCAGTGATGAGATGATAACAGTTGCCTTTTTGTTTTAATAAAGCCATTAGCTAAGGTAGCTTTATTATATTGTAGTGAAACTTTGCCATGCCGGCAGCTAGGTAAGATTTTTCAGACAGTCGTCTTATTTTTATACCTTTAATTTTAGAGCTAGATTTCTCCAAAGCATCCCCCTATGCTCAGTAAAAGAACAAACTTCCCTCCACCATGGAGGTAACTAGGTGCTCCATATGACCAGGTGTTTAAATTTGAAATTGTTCTTATCTATCCCTATAGGGCTGCAAGCCTGCTCCACCACTACATGAATTGACCACCAGCTCCAGAAAATGTGTGAACTAAGCTATAGCTTATATGCTAAACTTTTTTAAAAAAGATACTTAAGAAACACACAGAAAGTAATTTAAAAGGCAAAACACATTGCTTTAATACTGGATTGTTAAGAAATCTTATAAAAACCAATTCAATACACTGAAAGCTACAAGCATGCATTTAGCACATTAAAACAGCAGCAGAAGCCAATCAGGTTAATCACAGGCTTTTACTCTTCAAATTCTTTCCCCAATTTTCAAAAGCAGCATGTATTTATACATTTAGAACTCAAAAAATTGCTTCCCAAATAGAGGAATATATATATACAACCATCAGTTTTCATTAGCAACTTTCTGTCCTGCTGAATACTGAAAACAGGGAATGTGAAAGGTGGTCTAAAAATGTAGAATCAAAGTTTCTGATTATAAAATTCATGGTTGAAAGAATACTGTAAGAAAACTGTTAAATGTTGAGTAACACGGTTTAACCAATTTGCCAGCGTACGGTTTCCGGTTTTTTAAAAAATAGATGTTAAAACTGTTTAAAAGCTAGAAATATAAATAAGTCGAGTTGTTTCTCCAAGGAGAGCCGAGTGAAGCAACTCACGGTAACTCAGTATAGACGTAACACAAACACCCTCCCCATGGAGATCTGGTAATTAGGCACTAACTGGGAAAATGTTCCAAGGCTTGATGCTGCAGTCTGCAAGTCTCCTTTTACTGCTGTGCCATAATCAGTAACTTTAAAAATGTTCCCCAATGTCTTGGATAAGCACGAGGAACTGTTACGTTGTCTTTCTGAATCCTTTTAAAATAGGATATATATTTTCAAATGCTTCGTAGATTTCAGCTCTGACTTTTGCACCTAGAAGGCAAAGCACTAGTTATACAATCATATATATTTTTTTAAAAAACTACAATGTATCCCCCCCCTTTTTTTTTTACAGAGCAAGAGGTAGGGTGTCTGGTTTATTCTTTTCCTGTAATGTGGACAGGAAAAAGGAGGAAGTGCATGGCTCAAATCTCTTGTTTGTGCAGTTGGTTCATAGTTGTAGACTCTTAGAAGAGTTCATCGACAGAAGTTGTAGCACACTTGCAATACCAAAACACCAACACTTCAAAAAATGACTATGCCAACATTAAAAGAATTTGGATTTTCAAGAAATCATTACTATTAGGCACCCCTGTTTGCACTACAATTTAACTCAATGCAGAAATGTCATATGTAACTTACCTGTTAAAACTACCTTCCCAGAAACAAATATAAGCAGGACAATTCTTGGCTTGATCATTCTGTAAATTAAACCAGGAAACAATTCTGGCTCATAACTGGAAGAAAAGAATAAACAGGTAAAATCTTTAAATGAAACTGGGTTTCATTTAAGTGTGGGTTGATTGAGATTGAGATGTCTGTGAGTGAAAGTCATTTTATTTCTCTTGCCACAAGTTAATTTTTGTTATTACTACATCTTGTGGCTGATACACCAAAGCAGACATTTGCAGCAAAATATATGACATATTTTGTATAAGAATAACAAAATATGGCTTAAGCTAACTGGTGAACCATCTCCAGTTAAGCTAACTGGTGAACCATCTCCTGTTTCAAGCTCTTTCTTGGAAGTTGACATTTAAAAAGGTTTTCATACAGATTTCATTTCTCTGGCTACTCAGCTAGCAATGTACACCATTAGTCCCCAATACTTCATGAGACCAGTCTATTCCCCATCCCCCTTTTTGAGAGACACTTGTCTGTAAATGACCAGCTCATCTAAATTATGGCTATATACAATAAAATCATTACATCATAAAATATTAGCAAATGGAAGAAGTCTCAAGTGTAGATATTCTTGTCTACAAAACTTTATAGATACAGGGTTAGATCTGAGAAAAGTGTGCAGTAGGACACTGACAGAAGTTGACTCGGTGCTTCTCCCAGGGGTCAGGGGACTCTGCTGAATAGGAAATCTCCAAAAACTGGATACATGCACCTTTTGCAAATGTGAGCAGTGCTCACTGAAAGTGCCTCTGCTTGATTTCAGTGGATGCCTGTCCTTCATGGAGAAGGTTTTTGGTGAGAGGTGTGGGGAAATTAACCAGCCTTCTGCTATGCACTTTTACCTGGATCCAATCCACAGAACGTCCTAAATTGGCTACAGCTTGACAAGCAATCCTTCTCATTTGCATACACCTAATTCAGGATACTATGGAAGATCCAAAGCAATGATTAAACATACTAACAAAACAAATTAAAATGGTGGAGATAATAACCAGAGAATATGTTGCAGTATCCACTCGTATTTTGCGGCAGGTGGTATTCACCACTTGGGTACAATAACCTTTTACCTACCTGCTAAACTGTTGATGCGTAAGCACCAATCCTTCGAGCCTGATGGGGAATTTCACATCACAGCTGCCCACCATATTCTGAATCTTAAAATCCAAGAATTTGGCTGGAAAGCCTAATTTCTGCACAACTCTGGCATACTTCCTGGCAGCTAGCCTGGACTGCTCCTCACTGGGGAAAAAGAAGTCACTGTAATTTTACCAAGTAAATAATAACAAAATGTTGTATACGGTGCATGTGTGTGCAGTAAATGTGTTTGGGGAGCTGGACTGTCAACCCCCAAGTGAAATGAGAATAAAATTATACTGGACACTGAGATTAATGGGCAGATACTCCATGGACTCACATACCTCTTCGCCCCTGTACACACCATTTTCCCAGAACTGAATATGAGGGCGGTGGTACGTGGCTCTCTTATTCTCATGATTACAGCAGCAAAACGCTGAAATACAAAATAATAATAATAATAAATTGATGTTACTACAAGAATCCCAAGAAACATTAGTAAGTAATTTTTGAAGCTGCGACAACCTCTATATTATAATTCACTCCTCAGTCATCTTTATAATTTTGCAAGCATTTATAATCAACTACTTCAGGAATAAGCGTATAGACCTCACATTCCAAAAGGGATTATTTATCTTGCTGTATAAACAGCCTTCATTTCCACTTTAAGATATATAAGCCACAATTTGCAGCCCAAATGTGACTATTCAGAAGGCTTGTTAAAAATATTGCAAGGAGTACTGCAAACTCACTCTGCTACAAATTGTTTTAAGTGTTTTATTTTTTTATTAAGTGTTTAACATTTTTATTGTAGCAGGTTCTTCCTTAGATTCAACACTAAAAAAAAAAGTTTTCTTCAACAAAGTATCATTTTTTACTATATAGAGACTAATCTCCAAATGTGAGCAACAGTTATCTAGCAGAACAGAAGTGCCAGTCTTATCCATTTTTGCCTCTACCCCCAGGAAATATGCAGAGGAAGTTGGGTTTCCCCAACAATTCTTTAGAGGTGCAGAACTCCCCTGGACAGTTGAAAGACTGCATTCTCCACCACTAATCCTTTAAAATGAACTGGTAAACACTAGGAAAAATACTTCCCTTCCCATCACCATACAATACCCCACAACCTCATGGACCTTTTCCTTTTTTATTTAACCCCCTGCCAGGCTCTGTTGACTTGTTTCAAACTAACCATAGCCAATATTAATGACAGCTTGTCAGTTCAGAAAGCACAAACTGAAGAAGCAAAAATGGGAAGGAAAGCTTCTCCACTCCTTGCAGTCATCCCAGGAGAAACAAATGGGAGAGAATTATGTGAGCTCAAGGCTCACTCCTCACACACTAAACTGATTTCACATACCATCTGAATATGGTCAACATGCAATGGACAACTCAAAATATTACTTTTGCCAAGGAGCTTTTGGAGAGGTAAAAACTGTCACTCCCCTTTTAGGAATACCTTTGCAATTGACTTTTGCATCCTTTCTACCAATTCTGCTAGATTTATTGTTTTACCTTCTTTAAAGAGTAAAGATAGGAAATTGCCAAACTCGACCCACCAGGTGAATTATCTGTTCTAGTGGAACTACCTATGTCCAACTCCTGACATATGATGTCAGGTGTGGGGCAGGTGGGCTTGGTTTGGGGAAACAGCCCCAGAGACCAATTTGGGACCTGTAGACTGGGGGCTCCCCAGCCATGAGAAAGCTAAAAGAGATTCATGCTGGACCCATGGGCAATCAGAAACAGAAGCATCAAGTAATGGCTATCCACTCTCCATTATACCTTACCTTGGGGTTGTATTCAGCATTTCGAGCACGAAGGGCAATGGTTTTGAGGTCCAGTTTGCAACCAAGATTCACTGTAGACACAATATTCCTAAAGGCAATTCAAAGACATGCTAGGCAAGCTAGATTTTTTTCCAAATTGTGAATGTATCCCCTACTATGCAACTGCATTTAAGCAAGTAGTAACTAGAATACCAGGACACAACTCAGCCTTGTAAGATTTACAACCGGGATAACTTTGACTCGTGAGTTACTGTCTCGTGCCAATTTTCATGTAAACACACCCTACTGATTTATATGGTTACAGTTATTATGAATATATATTTTCAAGATCTGTCTGTCTCTCTCTCTCTCTCTCTCTCTCTCTCTCTCTCTCTCTCTCTCACACACACACACACACACACACACACACTCAATCTCCAACAAAGGAAAGTCTACTACACCCCAATGAACTGTTCCATTTTCGCACAGTGAACCCATTGATTTGGGTCCTACCCTCTGGAACAGCAGGAAATACATTTGGTCCATCAAAGCTGTGAGAAATATTTGAAGGGTGCTATCGTATTGTCTCTGAACACAACAAAGAATTGAACTATCGTAAAACTACAGGAGCCCCCTCAGTCCCACATTGATGTGCATTAACAGTTAATGGTCAACATATTAGGGGAACCTCCTGCCTTATAGCCTCTAAGAACAATCAAACAATCAATCAATCGAGAGTGCTCATGAACTCCCCATCTGTGAACCAGTTCAGAGCACAGGCATGCAAAGGAACTCTATAGCTGTCACATTCCTAAGAAGTTCCACATTCCAAAACATGAGATAAGCCTGAGCATCTTTTGCAAATGTTGCGAGGCTTATTTGAGATGTCCGGGAAGCGAGGGATATGTCAACTATTCAGAGGTTTTTAGTTAAGATGCTGCCATTAAAAGGTACTTTATTATTGCTGCTTAACACTAGTTGCTTGGCCCTAGTCAATCAAAAAAGACAGATTTGCTAGCCAAGATCAGAGGGTTACAGGAGCTTACAGTCACTATTTAAAAATATTGCAGGGTCACAGGAGGGAGAAGAGAAGACTACACACTCACTGTAGCTGTGGTACAATCCCAGAGCTTTCAGAGGCAGGTGTTGCAGGAGTGATTGGGGTCATGGGGGTCATCGGAGAGGGGTAGAGAGGTGTGGTTCCTGGCAAAGGGGCTGTAGTAAGTGTCTGTGAGTGGAAGAGCTGCGGCGTTTGACCGGATGCACCCTGTGTGGATTGTGATGTGGACTGTTGTGCTGCTGCTTGCTGCTGTTGCCTCTGTTGCTCTTCCAGAATAGATAAACTGTTGGTGCTTTGAACAGGTTGGGGTGTGAGCCCTGTGCCATAGGGCATCATGGGACTAAATATAGGGATGCCGGGAGTCATCGCACCCTAAAAAAAGAGAAGAGAATTAGAGAATGCTACCGACCACAGATGTTTTTGAACCATCAAGAAGAGGATTAAGTATTCGTTAAGTTGCTATTAAAAAGCCAATTCTATTTTGATACCAATGGTGCAATCCAATGCATACTAACCTGGGAGTAAGGCCCATTGGACACAGTGTGCTTTACCTTTGAATAAACGTGCACAGGACTGCACTGAAACAGTAGCTAGGATCCTCCAGAATGAGTATATTACCATGTGTATTCTCCAAGGCATTGTTATCACCTTATTTTACTTGGACTCTTATAATAGGACTGAAATTGACATTCAGTTACCATAATAAAGAAAGGGGGGGGGTAGATCAAAACTGGATTGCTCTCAAATATGCTTTCATAAGCACTGAGATACTTTTAAGTCAGTGCTTCTCTCTGGCTGAGGAACTTTCCCTTAAAATTAAAGGCATGCAGCGCTCTTATATCCTTAATGGTTGATTTTCAGAACCTGTAAAAGTAATAACTACCTACTCAAAGGAGCGCTTCCCTTTCATTTCGGCATTCCTTCCCTGAGGCTGGTAGTTCTGTGTCTTTGCATCAGGGATGACGGACACTACATTCCTATGCATGTTTACTCAGAAGAAAGCCCAATTGTGTTCAGTGAGGCTTGCTCCTAAGTAAGTGTCCCAAATATTTCTGCCCGAATTATCCAAATACAATGTAGAGAGGTGTGGGAGTTGCCCACCACTAGAGAATGCCCACCAGAAAGCAAAATAAAATCAAGGGAAGAACAGAGCAGTAAAAACATGAAGCAATGAAGCCCCTGCTGGGCAGCTGCTTTGGGTTCAGAACATGCGGTTGGGCAGGAGTCACCTACTCAGTGCCATCAGCAGAAGCCCTGCACAAGAACTTCTGCTTGCATCATGGTGCTTCCTCGCCACTTCCCCTTGTGCCCCAACATTGGCTCTGGGGAGGTTGGGAGAGAGAGGTGGGATCTTTCTGTCTAGCAAGCTGAAATGCTTTTGCAGGTGGAACAACTAGAAGAGTGCAATGCTGAATTGCATCGACTATTTCAAAATGTATCTCTCAAGGCACACTAGTATACCCCATGCCTGGGACACAGTTTGGGAATTACTAGTTGAAGCTAATTAAAATAAATTCAATTGTACATGTCATGCATACACAAGAATGAAGAAGTGCCTCCAATATTTTCAGCTCTTGCCAAGGAACTGGCTTACAGAGAGTCAAAAAAAACAGAGAGGGTCCAAGTAAAGCATTCTTAGCTACCGTTGAAGGAGGCTGTAGTAAGTTTGTGGCAGGGACTGCTCCATCAGCAAGCATGCTGCCACTTAGGGCAATGGCTGTAATGAGGGCCAGTGGTATTTCTTGCCTCCTTTGCCAACTACCCTTTCACTGAAGCCACTGAAGAGGCAGAGCAAAAGGTAGGGCCAGAGCATGTTCCGGCCTGTGGTGAGAAGGGAGAGGTAAAACCACCCTGTGATCTTCACAGGCAGGCAGGCATAGATAGATAGATAGATTAGATGTGAAGATGTGATTCAAAAGAGTTTGAAGCAAGCCCACCGAAAAAAAAGATAATGAGAGGAGGAAGATCTAGTGCCTACAACATTGCATCACTTTTCATTGGGTAAATAATTTTGAAATCTCCAAAATTCATACATCTTTACCTGAGGGGATGCTAAACCCTGGGCATAGGGTGGTAAACTGTTGTTTTGATCCATGGCAGAAAAAGTCAAGTGACAAGTATTTACAGAAACCCCGTCCAGAAAAGCAGCTTCACACCATCTGCCTTGAGAGTCACTTCCTAAAGCATCCCAACAAGGTATGCAGCCTGTCTTGACATATTTGAAAGGACTTCAGCTTCCTAGCGTCTAAGAGGAGGGTCATAAGTCTGAAAGAGAGAAACAAGTTTAATGAAATGCATGCCTTGCAGTAAAATTAAGAAACACACAACACTGCTGTATTTTATAGTCGCAAATTGTATTTCTGTTGTCCAAACAATGCTGTCAAGGGTGCTTCTTCCAGTATTATAAGCATGGGCCTGCTTGCAGAATAGCTTTTGGGTGCCAGTTCTAAGAATCTGCAATGACAAATCCCCTTTCAGGTCTCCCACATACTGAATGAATTGGCTTTTGAAGTAAGCAAAAAGCATAAGCCTAACAGACAGATGAGATCCTTGATTACAGTTACCTTTGAAGTAGGGCAAAGGAGAATACACCATCAGTTTAGCTACCCAACCCAAATAGGTCAGTTTGGAAGGAAAATAACTATACCTAAACAGAAATCAAGTACTTACAACTTGGTTTCTTCTTTGACCCAGTAATACCGCAACTTAAAATTTCTGTTCTGTTCATACCAGAACTTTGAAAGAATGTTAAGTAATAAGAAAACTGAGGTTATTATTTTATTACTTTGTATACCCCATAGACTGTGAGCTTCAGCTGAGACAGAGTGTTATTCCCAAGGTCTTCCGGTGACATTCATTACCTGAGAAAAGATTTGGAGGTCCAAACTCAACACCAGCCTGGCCAGGACAAGCAAAAAGCCTTAACCAGGAGTGCAGCAAGTAAATAATAAGTATCAGGTTACATGAACATTTTTCACACTGAAAATGGAAATAAATAGCTAGCTAACTTGAGAGGAGGGTGTTAGGATATTTCCGTTCCACCTTAAAAGGGAGCAGGCTTTGTGAGTTACAGAGTCTGCGCATTTCCTGTTTTCACAGGATGTTTATGGTGTGTCTTTGCTTTCGTTTCTGTCTCTGCCGAGACATCTGAAGCAGGCAGTCATGTTTTTCTTTGTTCTGATCAACGCTGAATAAACCTGTAAATCATGCTTTTCTGGGTGTATCTTTCGCTGTGTGCATTATCTGCTGATAAGAGCGTGCATCGGCTCTGGAATGTGGGAAGCTATTTCTGGAGCTCCTGTCGCTAATTGCTGATACTGCGTGTCTACGGGAGATCGATGGACGTCCGGAGACGACGTGGAGTCATGATGGATTTTGTCTCCTTGGCAGTATCCCAACAGAGGGTGGGTTGATGTGACCCCTGAAGTACCTGCATCCCCCTGCTCTGCCTTGCAGTCCAATGATACAGGATGCTTCTCCTGAATGTTTGCCTTGGAGAGCTCAAGGTCATCCTTCAAAGAGCATTCCTCCAAAAGGGGCATGACAGTGACTTTTTACATCAAGAGATCCTTTTTGGAATAAAGCTTGAAACTGATTATTATATCCCTTGGCTGAATAGGAAGCAGCAGTTAGAAAAGGATCTGAAATGTTTTCCTTGAAACTTGAATTTGCTTTATACTGGATTGTTTTAGTTGATGCTTTAATGTGTTATCAACCTGTTTGAGATTTTTTCTTTAAAATATAAAGTGGTATAGAAATTGAATTATTATTATTAATAAGTCTCATTCTAAAAAAACTACGGCGCTTAGATATTCCGTGGTGGCAACCACAACATAGGTTTAAGGTGTCATTTCTAATGCTGGTTGACTAACCAGAAAAAATATTGGGGTTGTGCTGCACAGCTCAATGAAACCAACTCAGGGCATGTCAGGAAAGAAGAAGGCAAAAATCCATGCTATGGGTTATTTGGAAATGAACATAAAATAAGACATCAAGAATTGTGAGGAAAAAGAACAATAAAATGTCTAGCTGTATCATTGAGTATGAAACTATTTTGAGAAGTCATGTGCATGCACCTGTACTGAAAGTACACTATCCCTTAATAATTGTTTATTGATGACTGCTTATGGCCAAAGGCTGGCAAACTCCAAAAACGCCTACATGGAGATAATAGATAAAAACTGCAGAATAAAACTGAGTGAGTTTAAGAGAGCAAAAATGCAATTCTAAGGTTGTTTACTAAGAAACAAGTCCAATGATTTCAATACGACCTACTCCCTACTAAATAAAAGTAGAAATATGTTAGTATTAATGTTTAAGGTTGCTTATGTACTTTAAATTGAATTAAGAAATAATGTATGTTCCTTGTATGCATATTAAACATCAGTTAAAAAACTGTCAATATTATAATTTATGGGTACAAGTATATGGCTGCATATATACACTTGGACTACTATGTACGTTTCTGATTGTCCCATTTTGGGAAGAAATTGTATAATTGTAAAAGGTGCAGCACAATACACATTTATAAAAGTATGCATAGTGTGGAGAGAAAAAACTGATTGGAAGAAGATTCAGTGAAATTAGAAACTAGTACTGTACTTCAATGAAATTCACTGCTACAACTCAGCATTAACTCAGCTTGTTTTAAAGAAGGATTCAACTACTGGTAGTTTATGAGGGACAAGTCTATCAATGGCTATCAGCCAATCATTTCTATGTGGATCATACAGGCTGAAAGGCAATAACAGTGGCCTGGAAGAAGAGACAACATGCCTACATGCCCTCCATCAGGCTTCCCAAAAGCATCTGGCTGGTGACTGGGTAAAATAAGATGCTGTACACAGATCTTTGATTCCAGCATGGCTGCTCTTAAGATTATGAACACCACGAGAACATCACTATCTAGTATAGTGGTTTCCATTCTGTGCTTCCCCACCCCAGCCAATGGGCTACTTGAAAATTATTTATGGCCTTGGCAGATCACTTAATGATTTTTCTGCTTGCTGTAGCAACTGGAATGTGTGGTACATTGTGTGTGTGTGTGTGTGTGTGTGTGTGTATTTTGATTTATTCCCCCTTGCCTGTATTTTATTGCCATTTGAACTCCACAGAATTCAAGTTGTAATACAATCTAATATAATATAAGAAATAAAGACAGCAAAATAAAAATAAAAATCAGTATGAGTAATTAATGCAGACATGTTGCAAGACCACTTGAATGATGCTCGCAGACCACTGGTGGTCCACTGACCGCAATCTGGAAACCCCTGGTCTAGTAGCTTCATTTGTCAACATCCCAGGAAATGATTGTTTCATCCAGAAACCAACAGCTTAAAGGCCTAGTAAAAAACAACCCAGAAATATTGTGAAGCACCTCCATACATCAATACTTTGAATAAGCTATTTTACAGAATGGGCTATATTGCTTCAGTAATGAAGCTATACAAACCTTGCTTCCTGAAGGAATGTTTTATAGAAGTACTCACTGAAGGCTGCCATCCAAACAGCACTATTTTTATTTCACTGACACAGAACTACACCAGGGATTAGAATAGTCTTGCCAAATGCCACAAATTTATCAGTGTCAAAGCAGGATAATCTTTCCAGCTGCAGATACACCTACAGTTATTGTTATACTGCTACATAATAAGTGTGGGTAGCATTTAACACTTCAAGATTGAAAGAATTAGGCGAGTGTAAAGGAGTGCAACCATTGCATATTACAGCTGTTTGCAAATTGACTTTGTCATCCTCTATTTATAGCTTTCATCAAATACAAAAAACATTCAACATACATTAACAGTGCACACACACAATACACACAATAAACTCTTATAAAATGAGCACAGTCAATCATCACTCCTTCTTGTGGTCTGTAGCTCCCTCTCTTCACATGTTTAGAGAAAGTTGTGTTTGTATAGGAATATATGTGAATGAGCTGGAGAAATAGTTCAAGACAGTTAAGTACCCACTGCAGGTTTCACAATTAAATATCTTTCTAAAGAGACTGACATCAACCACCCAATAGATGAGTTTCACTGATATCTATTACACACTACAACTGTTCAAATGGCACTTAACTGCCAGTAAGTTTAGGATTATTGCCTAAGCAACAACTGACTAGCAATCTCTGTGGCACAATGGATCAGTGCATCTGACTGGCACTGCAGGGAGTTGGACCAGATGATCCTCAGTGTCCCTTCCAACCCTACAATTTTATGATTCAGTGATCTTGAGCCCACGGAAATGTAACCTGTTTCAACTGAGTATGTTAAACTATGGCAATTTGGACTCATTTCTACTAGTTGAAGAGTAATGCAGCAAACTACATTTCACTGGCCCTTGATTGTGAAACATTTGTAGGCTGGCAAAGGACCAGGACAGCTTCCTAAATTGCACAGAATCATCGAGTGCTTCTCGGAATCCTGTGTGCCAAAACGACTTGGAGAAAAACGTGCAGAGACCCAGAAAGGTGATTATTCTCCTCTCTCCCTCCGAGCATCTCCGACACCGGTGCAGGAGCCCCATTCAGCGGAGTGGGACTTGCTTCCAAGTAGAGAGCATGCACAGAATCGGGAGGAGCTGCAGGAGGAGCACGTGTGGCCGAGAAGAAGCAACCTACCTTAGGGCCACTGGCTAGGATCCTCATTAGTTCCCATGGACTGGGAAACCGCACGAGCAGCAGACACCGCAGCCGGGCGGAGGCGGGAGACCGCGACATCGCCATCCCGCAGCCGCCGGGAAAGAGGTATCGAGAAGGGCGCCCCTCCCCGCCGCCCGCGTTTCCACTGGAGGGAAAAGCGGGACGGGCGGGCGGGCGGGAGGCTACCGGGCCCAACTCGCGGCCCACAGACCCGCCAAACCCTCGTCCTGACGTTACGGGTCCGAAGGGCGGGAAGGGGGAGCGGGAAGGAGAAAGCCCTGCCTGCCGCCCGTAGCGGTACGAACAGCCGTAGCGGCGGCGCCTCCTCCGACCCCCTCAGCCCAGCGGCTCTGGGCTCCTTCCCAGGGCTGCCCTTCCCCTCGAGGGCGACGCTGGCGGACCGGCAACTTACCGCTCCAGAAGTTCTCCCGAGCCGAGCTGTGCCCCTTCGCTCGCTTCATCGAGCGGCGCGCCTCTTTCGCGTCATCCGAAGCAGCCGCTGCGCCGCTCGGCGGTTACCTCGGGCGCCAGCTTTCTTGAGGGCGGCAGCGGCCGGCAGGCGGGGTGGGGAGAGAAAGAGAAATGAGCGGAAGAAGCGCGCAGGCGCGTTCGAAAGACTCCGACCGCGGGCGGCGTGCCCCAAAGAGGAAAGGGGCATAAAGGGGAGGAGGGGTGAGCATGAGCATCGGGATGCCAAGCGCAGCTCCTCTCTAGGAGGCATCGGCGATCAAAGCCGCCTGCTGCACGCCTAGGCAAATGGATCAGATAAGAAGGGATTCCAAGCAAAGCGAAGGTGCTCCTGACCCCCTTACGCTGGCCTCCAACCCTCAGCGCAGTGCTGTGTATGACTCCCGTGTTCCCGTTTGACTGCAAGTCTATTTTTCTGCAGAAGGAGACCCCCCCCCCCCCACGAAACTGGGGAAAGCGAAAGCAAGATGTTGCTGCACTTTTCAACTGCCCTCACTCCTGAACATTGGCCAGGCTGGCTGGCGCGGATGGGAGTCGGGCTCCCCAGCGCCGCCGCCGCCTCAGGCCCTCTCTCCCCGGGAAGCGCGCTTGGGTTTGAAGTTTGAAATGAATCCCCCCTCCTTCGCTTCCGTTGCCCCCTTGTGAGTCCTAGCAGCCTCCCGCCTGCAGGTGGCGCTGCGACGCGCAGATGCCGACGCCGGAAGTCGTCGAGGATCCCGCCCAGAGAGGGCTTGGGAAACCGGTTCCCTTCCGGAGACGCCATTTTGCCGTGAGACAGCAGGAGCCGCAGCAGCAGTCCGGGAAGCGGCGGGGTTTCTGAAGCTAACGATGCTGTCGACAGCAGGCTACGCCGAGCCCGCGCTTGGCCTGGGTTGTGAGGCGAAGCAGGGCTCTGCGGTGCAACACCGCTTCTCCCCTTACACCTTCAATGGCGGGTGAGTATCTGGCCGCCGGCCTGGCAGCCGCTTCCTGTCCTCTCCTTTTGTACTCGGCTGCTCGGTCCGGGCTGCCCAAATTACGGCGGTTTTTGCTTCGCGGACGCGATCAGCCCTACTTCCTAGTGTTTGGCTTTTATGTCTTCGAGACGTGCTTGTTTTATTACAATCCGACCCCACCTTATGGCACAGCTACGTTTCCCTTTTTTTAAGGGAAATTCCCTTATTCCGAATAGGATTCCTCGCAAGAAAAGGGAAAAGTTGACAGCTATGCCTTATGGGCCGTAGAAAGTCGCCCCCCCCCTTCAAGACGGCTTCCAAGTTTAAAACACTAAGGACAGCTTTAAAGATGAATACAATCACCAAGAGCATCAAATCGCTGGCCTCCTGTGAGAGCCCACAGTTATCACGGCCTCCACATGCTCACTCGAAGGTCTCGACAAAGTCGGTGTGCTTTTCCAGATCAAGACTTGTACAAAATAGTTTTAATCCCACCCTCCCAGTCTGCCCAGCCTTTTTCTCATGGATTTTCAGGTTTTCCCGTTGGTGAGGGTGGCTCCTCCTTGGTTCCCTCAGTTGTATTTCATCTCTTAACCTTACGTACATCTGATTTTCTTTTTATTTTAATTCAGAGTTCTGTCAGTATTTTTTCAGTTGTACAAGTGCACTGAGGAAAAACAATAACCAAGGGGATTCTTTTTTGGGGGGGGGGGAGACTCTCTGTTAGTCTGGCATCCTGTTTTTGAGCAAAATTGCTGAGATCTGGCTGCTATGTCAGTGAAACACCAGTTTTGAGTGCTTTCAAAGAATGCACAACCACGTATATGCAGGCTGTTTTTGGATCCGGGCAGGAGTGTGGCATGCTTGCACACACTCCACTAACATTCACAAATGACCCAGAATGCAACCCCTGTTAAAATCAGGGGTTACCTGTATCTGATTCTCTGGTATAAATGTGGATCGATAACTCAGGGTAGAATGACGAGAGTCAATAAATGACAGGATTACACTCCTGCTGAAAGAGTGGGTACCTTACTTGGGGTATTCCTGAATCCATTGCTGTCGCTTGAGGCTCAGGTAGCCTTGGTGACACAGAGTGCTTACATCAGCTTCATCTGATGGCCCAGCTGTTCTCCTATCTGCACAGAGATAGCCTAACCTCTGTTGTCTATGCTCTGGCAGTCTGCAGGTTGCATTACTGCAATGCATTATGCGATTATGTCTTCAAATACTCGTTAGATGTGGTTTTTATTGGAACAATCACAACTGCAAAGCAAAATCTATAATACTTGTAGGATTTCTAGTTTTTGTGTTGCTGAGCTGAATTGTTTGCTAAGTCCTAAGTACCCAGAAATATTTGTCCCTTTTTTTGTCTTAAAGGACTATATTGGCAATTGCTGGTGAAGACTTTTCTATTGTTGCCTCAGACACCCGACTGAGTGAAGACTATGCAATTCATAGCCGGGACAGTCCAAAATGCTACAAACTGTAAGTTTAACTTGAGAGAACCTAAAATTGTAATTGCCCTATAATCATCAAGAGCATCATGTCTTTGTTGCGGCTAACTTAATTCTTTATAATTTTGCTTTTTGAAACAGGACTTCACTGAAGCCTGGTGTTTCCATAAGCTTCATTTGATTTCTTATAAACTCAAGTATCTCAAACTTTTAGCTAGAAGGATGATAACTAACTGACAATGATTTTGCCTAACATGGCTGTATCTTACCTAATATGCCATCTGGTAAAATGGTGAAATTCTCTGGCTGTGTTCCTCCATCCTTCATGGCAAGCAGCTTTTGAAAATGAAAGAGCTGTTTAAAAGCACATTGCAGTGTGGAACGGAGAGGGAGCCTGCTATTCAAGTACACAAAAAGGTGTTTCAGGGCATGCTTTTGAGTGCACGTGGGCTGCAAACCTAAACACACTTACGATGGAGTAAGCCCCATTGAACATGGCAGTATTTACTTCCGAGTAAAATATTGTGCTGCTGTAGTAGCTCTTGGAACATTGGTAGGCCCAGTCTTTTCTAAATAAGTAGTTTTAGTTTCACTATCTAACATGTTTCACTTTTGTCAATGTCTTCTCTTGGGTAATATTCTTTAAAGTGAAACAGGAAAAACACTCAATTACATGCTTATGCATGTCATGGACATTTCAGACTACAAAACCAAAATGTTTTCTATAATATTACTTCAGAATTTTCCAGGGCAAAGAAAAGAAATTTGCTAGGTATGAGTAGTACCACAAACTTCACCACTCATTTTTGCATTAACTCATTGAATTTGATGCATGAAATATATAGCCTTTTAGCTTTCTTAATAGACATGGCTCATAGGTTCCAACTGGGGATGCATTCTTAGCATATTAGGATATACTCCTAGGTAAGTGGGTATAGAATTGTAGACTTAGTTTTATTGTTTTAGGCTGGCATACTATGTATCCACTTACTTGGGAGTGAGCCCCATTGAACATAGTAGGACTTACTTCTGCATAGGGTTGTGTTGCTAGCTTTATAGTAGAACAGTTCTTAAATAGTTGCCTAGATATAAACATTTGACTTGTAACCTTCTATTAACATCAGTTGATCTTTTGTGTTGATGGTACTTGTTAATACTGTCTCCATAGTATTCTCTGTAGATGGCAGGGTTTGTGCAAATTACTATATGCTATATAATACGCTATGCAGAGTCTTGGGGCTAGTCCAGATGTGCATTACTGCCACTTTTCCTTTATGTGATTCTGTGGTGTCTTCGAGAACCTGTGATCTGGTGGAGAATGTATCAAGTGAACCTAAGTACACTCAGGCACCAGTACATGGAGTTAAGAACGTAAGCAAAGCTTTGCAAAATCAGACCCAATGGTTCGTGTGTTTCCAGATGCTTCTGAGAAGCTGACAAGCCTCCAGCAACTGGTATTTGGTGGCATGTGGCCTATGAAGACGTAAGTTGTACTTGGCCTTCACAGATAGTACGTCACCACCACATCTTACAAGAATGCATTCCATATAATTGCTCCAGTTGTGTGTAGCACTATATTCAAATTGCATGGGCCCATGTGATAGTGAGCACAGTTGCTTATCGTCATGTTGAATAAAAACAGTATCAATGCACAACTGAATCAGTCCTGGTTCTGCATGTTAAGCAGTAAAGTTGTAATTCGTACAACACCGCTTTATGAAAATTTGAATGAGAGGAATTCTTTGATGTTTTTGTTTACAGTTGATATGTGTCATAATTGACAACTAAAGGTACTTTAACAAAAAAATCTTATCTGAGAGTATTCATCGTGTCAAGATTACTTAAAATCATATTAATGTTGCATTTGTACAGGACAGATACAACGGTCATTGGTTGCAGTGGATTTCATGGAGACTGCCTTACACTTACTAAAATTATTGAAGCAAGGTTAAAGGTAAATTATATTTATTTATATATGTTTGTAAATGGAGGCGGCCAAACGCTAGTAAAAAAAATTGCCAAGAAAATAGTTTTAAGCTTAGACATTCCTATGGCATAGTGGTGAATATAGTTTCTCTGCACAACAGTGGAAGCTTGTGGATTAGAAAGCAAATTTGCGTTTTTGTTGTTCTTTAACCTCAGGGGTGTGTATAAAACTTATGTGGCTGTTCCAGTGTACAGTTACAACATTGGGTGATGCCAGATGTTTTAAGGAACTCCTTTACCCTTTAATGATAACTAGTTTTTCTTGCCTGTTGGTAGAGTAGCCTGCTTATGTAGGAGTCTGAATCTGATCATCTTGCCTGTTCTGCAGCTCATTTCAGTGAAACATTCAGCATGAACTTGTTTCTGTTATAACAATTTTGCCATTTGATTCCAGATGTACAAACATTCCAATAACAAGACCATGAGTGCTGGAGCTATTGCAGCCATGCTTTCTACAATCCTGTATTCTCGAAGATTCTTCCCTTACTATGTTTACAACATAATTGGTGGATTAGATGAAGAAGGTAAAGTCTAATTTGAATTCCAGTATATCTGAAGGAGCGTCTCCACCCCCATCGTTTTACCCGGACACTGAGGGCCTTCTGGTGGTTCCCTCACTGCAAGAAGCCAAGTTACAGGGAACCAGGCAGAGGGCCTTCTCGGTAGTGGCATCCACCCTGTGGAATGCCCTCCCACCAGATGTCAAAGAGAACAACTACCAGACTTTTAGAAGACATCTGAAGGCAGCCCTAAAGAGGAAAGCTTTTAATGTTTGATGTATTACAGTATTTTAATATTTTTTGGAAGCCGCCCAGAGTGGCTGGGGAAGCCCAGCCAGATGGGTGGGGTATAAATTATTATTATTATTATTAGTAGTAGTAGTAGTAGTAGTAAATATAAGTCTCTCTTGCAGCATTCAAAATTTGCTAGGCGCCAAACGTATTTTGCACCTAGCTATCGGGTACTTGTGACAAAGTGAAGATGTCTGGGCTCCAGGATGGCGCCTGATGTCTCCACCATCTGGAGGTGCATGCCTGGGGATCCTGGGATCTTGACTGTTTTCACACATTAGCAACACATCCTGTGGAATTCTATCTGTTATATTTTATCTGCACAATCAAAACAAATTTCAGGAACCATGACATTCATGCCCATGGAGCCCCAAGCCTTCTATTGCTCTGCAACAGTCTGGAGTAGCCACTCCTCCATTCAAACCGACCATACATTGGCTAAGCAGAGAATGGCTTGGCATAAGGTATGAACCAGGCCATAGTTTTAAAAATTCATTTAAAAAATGTACATTGATTTAAAATGCTCCACACAAACCATGAACTGAAAACTAAGGTTTGTTCTTGGTTTACAACTTGGTTTACCACAAACCATAAGCACAGCTTGAGACTTAATGCTAAGACAAATCATAGCTCAGCCCTAGGTAGCATGGTGGCAGCAGGGCCAGGGATGGAGCACTGCAACTGCACTTTTTGTTCCAGGAACCCACACAATGTTCATTCATGGCGAGTTGTGGTTTGCCTTAGAGTTGCATATGAAATGGGCCAATACCTGTTGGATTTTTGGAATTTATTCTTTTGGGTTGTGTTTCGAGTTCATTCTTTTGGATTGTGTGATTAATTTTGTTATACTTTGGTAGCTATATAATTTCTCATCCACTTTTATCTAAGATGACAGTTCATTACTCTTTCTGTCAAATCCACATCATCTGGTTCCAAACTGAAGTGGCTGCTATAGCCTTTTGTGTGTGTGTCTGCTCCAGCTATTAGACCTTATTCATGGTTGTTGCTTGTGATTCTAACGTCAGCTTCTTTTTCTTCTTAAGGAAAGGGTGCAGTGTACAGCTTTGATCCAGTAGGCTCCTATCAGAGAGACACTTTCAAAGCTGGTGGATCAGCTAGTGCCATGCTGCAGCCTCTGCTGGACAACCAGGTAAGATTTCAGACATGACTCTCTGGTTAGTGGTTACATAGACATAGAAGTACAGTGGAACCTTGGTTCTCAAACTTAATCCATTCTGGAAGTCCATTTGACTCCCAAAACCATTTGAAAACCAAGGCATGGCTTCCGATTGGCTGCAGGAGCTTCCTGCACTGAAGCAGAAGCTGTGTCGGATGTTTGGCTTCTGAAAAACGTTTGAAAACTGGACACTTACTTCCGGGTTTTCTGCGTTCAGGAGCAGATTTGTTCACCAACTAAGCTGTTCAAGAACCAAGATTTAATTGTAGTTGAATTGTTTCTGAAGCACTTAATGTTTCTTCTGTGCTTCTCATGGCCTCCATGTTTGACATACAGTAGTTTTCACCTGATAGAAAATTAAGAGTAAGAAACAGACAAGCTTTTATAAACTAATTTTCCATACATAAGAACAAACTTGTAAATGGCTACCTACTTGGCAGCCTGGAACAATTAGGATTTGCTTCCAGAACCCCAGACACCATAGCTTTAGACAAGTTTGGTGGTTCTTTCCTCTTAGCCTACTGATGACTAATGTAGGTATTATGTGAGCAGGTGGGCTGATAAGCATCTCTGGGGACTTCATTTGCTCGGTTGTGACTTCCTGAAAGAGTTGTCATTCTATAAAGCAGTGCTACTCTGGCTGACCAAGCATGATCATGCCACAGGCATTAGAAGGTCACCGAAATAAAAAGGAAACAATTTGTACTGGTGCTTTGTGCTTGTTTCAGTTTGTTTTTTATTAATTCAGAGAGGATGACTATTTTATTTGCCATAGCTGCATTCAGATAATGCTTGCATCCAATCACTTACCTTGAACATGTGAAACTGCTGTCATCTCATCATCAGCTGTCCGTAACTGTTACACTTTGATGTCATGGCATTTATGAAGAGTTGATTTCCAGCAATTGCAGCCAAAGTGAATGTGCGAATTTGGCCTTTAATTTGATCCCTTATTCTGCCCCCGCCTCCAAATGAATGTAGTGATCATTTACCAAATGACTTCCTTACCCGTTATTTTGATTTATTTTTTTTAGTGGCAAAACCTGGCCTGTAACAAAGTAGCCCTCATCTTAATTGTCAAATGAAAGTGAGAACAGAAAGGTTAATTAAAATGTCTTTCTTTTTGAAAGGTTGGCCTCAAGAACTTGCAGAATGTGGAGCATGTGTCTTTGTCTCTGGAGAAGGCTTTGCAGTTAGTCAAGGATGTCTTTATTTCTGCTGCAGAAAGAGATGTATACACTGGGGATGCACTAAAAATCTGCATTATCACAAAAGATGGAATTAAAGAAGAAATGACTCCATTGCGAAGAGACTAAATCAGTGCACTGTACATTTAAAGAATTTAGTGTGCAACCTTAATTTTTGTGCAGGCTATATACTGCTGGTATGATATTTGATGTAATAAAAAAGAAACCAAAGCTGTCTTTCATCATTTATATTTCATTGTTCACAGCATAAGTGGGATTTGAGTCACATGAGGCCAGTCAAGGGAAAACAGGCTCAGTTATTCAAAAGTAAGTTGCAATCTGGTAAATGGTAGAAGAGAATAACTTAATGATCATTATGTCAGCGCAGTCTACTACACAACCACTTAAATTTATCTTAATACTTTGGACTTGCACAAACTCATGATACAAATTTATACCTTAAATTAAGATGATGACAGCTGTTAGTTGGACAAATTCTCATTACTTTGAGTGAGTAAGGTAGCCAGCCTTCTGTCCCTTCTGTTTCTCTGAATCGTGGTGCAGAGAGGGCCCAATGAAGGCATGGTTTTAAATGTGTATTTGCATTTAATGTAGGGTGTTTTTTTTTTAAAAAAAAAGCAAAAAATTTCAGGTACACGGGAAGGGGCTAATACAGTGGTACCTCAGGTTACATATGCTTCAGGTTACAGACTCCGCTAACCCAGAAATATTACCTTGGGTTAAGAACTTTGCTTCAGGATGAGAACAGAAATCATGCTCTGGCAGCGCGGCAGCGGCAGGAGACCCCATTAGCTAAAGTGGTGCTTCAGTTTAAGAGCAGTTTCAGGTTAAGTACGGACCTCCGAAACAAATTAAGTACTTAACCTGAGGTACCACTGTCGTTTTTGGCACTAACGGGAATTTTCTCCGAAATGCAAGTATCTCCTTTAGGGGGAGGGATATTCCTCAGGATCACAGCATGGAAGGAGAGAAAAATTCTGATAATTATTACTCCTGATGTTCTATGGTGGTGGTTTTTAGACTCTTTAAAAAGCGGTTTGGCCCAGAAAGTAAGTATGTTTAAGGTCTCTGCATACTTAATTATATATTTAGCTTGCTACAGAATATCCACATGCTTTACTTCAGTTTATCCTAGAGTGGAGAAGTAAATTTGGCACTAGCATTTTGGTGAAAGTACTTCGCTTGTCAGATACTCATTCCCGATTGTTGAAGCTACAGAAGTTCAGCATGTGTAGTAATCCTACTTTTGCCCATCACAGAAAACCATGGTTAATGATTTGCTATAAACAAGTCAATGTTGAACACTTTGCTCTTTCCTCTCTGCTAGTGCATAAAACGAACCACGATCGCTGGCTTTAGTGTATGTCTGAACTTGGGATCGTGATTAATTTTGTTCCAAATAAAACATCTGTAAAGATTTGTGGCTTACTGATCAAAGTTTGTTTGAATGAAACAAACTGATCCCTGATTCAGCCTTGATGTTAAGTCAGGGATCATGCTTTGTTTTTCCCCTGTGCCTACTTATGGGGAGCGAAGTGGGTGAGATTGGTGCATATATGGTAAACGATTTACCATGGTTTACTGTGTGTGGGAACAAGGCCTATGATTCACTCCATCTTTTTTCTACAGCACTGCTCTGAAGTAGCAATTTGTTAAAGCAAATTTTCTTCTTTGTTTGAGAACATAATGCCTATCTTGTAAGCTATGGCAGAACATGCGTTTATAGGATGCTATTCAACAGTGTCAGATGGTGATCTGTAGAATGGGAACTGAAGCAATATCCAATGATCTCTCTGCAGCATATTTAGGGAGATATGGAAGTTGCAAAGGGTGGGGGAGTTTCCAAAAATTGTCTCCGTTGTTTTGGTAACCCTAATTACCATTAGCCTAGTGACCCTGTTGAACACAACCTGAATATATTCTTTACAAAATGAGATGCACATCAGCTGCCTTTTATAGGTGAAAAAAGATCTGCATTTGTACCTTGTTTTTTGACACGACATTCCCTTCGTGCTTATTCAAAAATGTAGAAAAAGGTGTCCAAACTCAAAAAAGTGATTGGTGCTATCAAAGTAATGGAAATTGGGATCAAGTCCTGTCCTAACGTTAACAAAGATTAAATTGAAACTCGGTAGTTTTAGTCTATTTTTAAAAAATAGCTTGGGAGGTCATATTTTATGTCTCTGCAGGTTCCTTGTCCCCTTTTTTCACTTTGTGGTCCAGAGTAAAGTATACTCATTTCTGTGTACCAGTTGGCAAATTATTAATATAATTATTGTGTATCAAACATCCGCAGTTTGATATATTGACTGCAGATGTTCACTCTCTGGTTACAGGTTATGAATGAGAAACTGACTATTCTTTGTGCGGGAGGGTATGAATCAATTGTGAAGTTTTTTCCTGCAGTAGAGTTGTCCACCACCAGGTGGCATTACTGTTCCTTTGAAGTGAATTAACATTTCCCTAGTTAGGAGAAACAGCAGATCATCTGTGTTTGGATAGAACAAATGGCTGGAAAGTTAAAATATAAAACGTTACTCTTAACATGGAATTGTTCCTAACAGTTTTCAAAGCAAGGCTGCTTATATAAGAATTGCTATATGAAATCATTTACCCTATTCCGTCTAGGAAGTTTGTTTAACTTCATTTAATACTGAGAGCATTTGACCTTCAATTCCTGGCTTCTGTTCAGCAATTTCATCTTAAAACAGCAGTTCAGAGATGGGAATGTGGCAAAGTCAAAGAATTAACAGAGACAAAATAGTTCAGTGTTGAGGAAGAGTGCAACCTTGAGCATGCAAATCAAGAATAAAACTGGAGACCTGTAGCATCCTTTACTTCATCTTAAGCTGCCTGCTAAACTCAAATTACTAAGCACATACACACACACCATCCCTAGTTCAAGTGCTTGAATTAACTTGGTTTTTCCCTTATCTGGCTAATTCCCACCTGCCCAGTATTGCTACTCAAGGCTTGTATTTCTAAAGACCAAGCCATCTGCAGAGGGATGAAATATAGTCTGGAACAAAGTGTTACGGGATTTGACTAGGCTATGCTGAATTGATCAGTTTGCTGGTAAATACAGGGAAGAGGCAAAGAACTACACTGTCCCACAAACTAGGGAAACTATTGCTTCCAGTTATGCTGGACTACAGCTCTGACTTGGCCATGCTAGCTGGGGCAAGAAAGTAAAAGTTGGAAAAGTTAATATTCTTGTTTTTCACCTAGAATTCAGTCATGTGATTGCATCATTTCACAAGGCAGCTTATTATTCAACCTGCAACCCCAGCCACAAAGGTATCAGAACATAATAGAGTGACAACATAAGAAATTGGGGGGGGGGGGTTAGGAATATTGTGGCACATGACTACCTCATCACATAGCAGATTTTCCACTCGAAGCTGCATTTTCAATAGAAAAAAGGCCCCTTTTCACAATTTGCTAGCACGTTCCACAATCAACAGCCCAGAAGTATGCAATTGGCTTGTCTGCTCTGATGTCATGGAAAGCTGAGGTCTTACTTAGAGAGCTGAGTGTTGATTGAAACTGGGTATACATTTGAGGATATGTGGTTCTAGTGGTTCAAGTATTATGCCAAAAGTAGAGCCATTCAGATCCTCACTTAACTGAAACTAACCTTGGTTCAGTCACTCAGCTGAACCTGCTTTACTGGGTTGTGAGGATAAACCAGGAAGGGAATGAATTTTTGTTAACTTGTATAAAGATTGCATAGGGAGCATGAATGTGGAATTGCTGCCTTGCAAATGAAATCAGCCCTGAGTGCTCACTGGAAGGACAGATCGTGAAGCTGAGGCTCCAATACTTTGGCCACCACATGAGAAGACCCTGATGCTGGGAAAGATGGAGGGCACAAGGAGAAGGGGACGACAGAGGACGAAATGGTTGGACAGTGTTCTCGAAGCTACAAACATGAGTCTGACCAAACTGCGGGAGGCAATGGAGGACAGAAGTGCCTGGCGTGCTCTGGTCCACGGGTCACGAAGAGTCGGACACGACTAAACAACTAAACAACAACAACAACAAATGCAAATCAACATCCATTTCAGAGGCTTTCAATACAAGCAGACATGATATTTGCTTCTTAAGACCTATGTAAGTCCTATGTGATTAACTACATGTATCATCCAATATTTACATGACTATATTATTGGTCATGCTAAGGCAAAGCAGCTTATCAATCAAATACCTTGAAGCAATTACAAAGTAATTGTGCCTGATTTTGTTTTACCAGTGCAACAGACTATGTCCCATGTCCCATACGATATAGCAAGAAGATCGAAAGCAATCGTGCTGCTGTCATAACGCCTTGTACAGGAATAGCTCCAGCACCTTGGCAATACTGCTCCTCAAACAAACCTAGGTCATTATGATTGTCAAACAGACCTAATAGCATCCGTATAGCTTACAGTTAATCATTCAGCCCATTCTGTGTAAACACCAAGGCCAACTCACCACAGTTATAAAACAAGAGACTGAAAATCCTGCTTTTTAATGGGATAATGAGTTTATTCTGAGTTAATGGATCATCTTCCTAAGTGGGCCATCTGGTACATCAGTCAAGACATTCTCTTCCTTGATCATATCATCCCAATCCCCAATGTCTCCAATACTGGGAAGAGTCCCATTTATTAAATTCAGCATGCATTTTAGTACACTGGTAAAGGTACCCCTGCCCGTACGTGTCCGACTCTAGGGTTGTGCGCTCATCTCACTTAAGAGGCCAGGAGCCAGCGCTGTCCGGAGACACTTCCGGGTCACGTGGCCAGCGTGACGAAGCTGCTCTGGCAAGCCAGCACCAGTGCCGCACACGGAAACGCTGTTTACATTCCTGCTATAAAGCGGTACCTATTTATCTACTTGCACTTAGGGGTGCTTTTGAACTGCTGGGTGGGCAGGAGCTGGGACCGGAAGACAGGCGCTCACCCCGCCGCGGGGATTCGAACCGCCGACCATACGATCGGCAATTCCTAGGCAGTGAGGTTTTACCCACAGCGCCACCCCCGTCCCCAGTGGTACCTCAGGTTAAGTACTTAATTCGTTCCAGAGGTCCATTCTTAACTTGAAACTGTTCTTAACCTGAAGTACCACTTTAGCTAATGGGGCCTCCTGCTGCTGCCGCGCCACCGGAGCACGATTTCTGTTCTCATCCTGAAGCAAAGTTCTTAACCCGAGGTACTATTTCTGGGTTAGCGGAGTCTGTAAGCTGAAGTGTTTGTAACCCGAGGTACCACTGTATGCAGAAGTTCCTTTGAAAGCTATGGGACTTGCAGGCATTGTTAAACCGTGTCCTGATTGTCTGTTTTTAATCAATATTTTGCATTCAATGCGAACTAGAACTTTTCAGTCTTTTTGCAGGCTTCAGCTGTAACAACCAGGATGTGACTAGGAGTGAAATATTATCTCAACAGATGATATGAGCTATGTCCTTCCTTGAGGCTCGAGCATTCCACTGACAGAGTGCCCAGAAACAGCCACCAAGGTCTTTCCACAATTTAAGCCTTTGTTGGCAGTTCTGTAATACCTCCATGTATACATGAAAAGAAGGGAGGTATGAACACTGTTATTTATCCCTAATTGAAAGCCCACAGTCACCACAAAAGTGGGGTTAGGTAGCACTAGTAACCACCGCAGAATCTGATCTGAAAACAATCCAGGACCATGAATGTATTAGCTTGCACCTTTCATTGTTCAGCTCACTTCAGGGTTTTGTGGTTGAGCTACTTGCACACCCCAGTGTGGTTTCCTAGTTCAGGTGAGAGGATTTCCTGTGAGCCAGAAGGTGGAGCCCTCTCCCTCTCTGTTTCAGCCCAGCTAGCTGTTGTTCTTTAACAATGCCATAATGCTTTCTAACAACACATGCACCATTGCCGGGGCAAGGAAGATGCATGGACACTATGAGCCACTTTACACAACAACCCTTGGGCTCTATAGATGGAAACCAGCACAATTCTGAACTGTCCTCAACTAAGCTCAGACCCCAGCCCAACCCAAATCAACTCCCCACCCCCCAGTTGCATGTAGAATAAGGTTACCAGATTTCCCCCCCAATGAATCCAGGGACACTTTTCAACTTTTGTATGGGGACTGATTTGTAAATCCGGAGACTGTCCCCAGGAAATGGGCACGTTTGGTAACGTTAATGTAGAAACCTTGTGCTCCATTAACTTTGGTGCAGATGTCTTGTTTCTTGATTTGAAAGAAAACCTAAAATCTCCACTTAAAAGCAGAGTTAAAAGTTGCGCAACTTAGCCAAAAATCCACAGGTGGTTTACAGAAGTTGTAAAACCGAAACACAATACATATAATAAAATAATATAAATAATGATGAGAATACTTATTATTGCTACTTTAATTCATTACTTGCCTTTTGCCAGAAGGTCCCAGGGGTTATGGAAGATCTAAGTGAATCCCCAGCCACTGCATTTTGGACCAATTGTAGTTCCTGAGTTGTCCACACATTACAATAATCCATTCTGGAAATTAGAATGGGATGAAGTGGCCAAGTTATTTAAAACAGCAGTTAAGCAACGGAACTGGTCAATGCTCTCAAGCATCCAAACAGTGATTTCAAAGTGTTATTTTTAGTGACGTCAGTCCACTTACATGTTTGGCTGCCCATTTTAGAGCAGAATCTGAAGTTATTTTGGCCAGGAGAAAACATCAGGGGGCAGCATTGAGTTGCTATTACTGGCTTCGGGGGGGGGGGGGGATGCTTTGGGCCTGAGACACAGAGAGATTTAACCAACCTGAGCAGCTTTTATTCAGTTTCAGTTCCTCTTCTGCTCCACATTAATGATATTCACCCATCCAAATAGCATGGGAAATCTTCAAAGATAATCTTGAGATCTAATGTGAAAAGGGCCTTTGCTGCTGAGGCTTCAGTTTCAACTATGGTGGTAGCCAAACTGTGGGTGAGGTCAGAATAGAGATTTATTAGATTTCAAATAAACAGTGAACATTTGTTATCAACAAAAAGGAGAGAATTGTTTCCTATTCAAATGTAAAAATTACTTTCTAATGTCAAATTACCTATTCCAGATACATTTTTCACCATATACAGGTAATATAGTCACCTGATCTAAGCTGGCTTTCAATAAAGAATACATAATAAAACAGATCCCGTTTGAAAATGAATAATTTCAGTGGATGAATTTCCAGTTTTTATTTTGAAATCACCAGAAGGAAATTTTTTCAGCCTGAATTATTGCACCAATAACTTGTCAACTTCCAAAATGAAGGAACTTTTGTATTTAATGTGAATTCATTTGGGGAAACATAATTTAGGCCTATTTATCATATGCTCAAGGAAAATAAACTAACAAGGGAGCTATTATATCCTTACTTTTCCAGCACTCTCTGGTGTTGGGACATTAGATTAACGGGTTATTGCCTACTTAATAAACTAATAGACTATGTGCTCATTTGCTTTGTACTGGCAAACTATGCTATGTTAATATTTGACCAGTGGTACACAGAAATAAAAGAGGTGAACTTCCAGGTTGCTGGCAATGAGAGGGAGGTGGTGAGTTTCATATGACTTGTGATACTCAGGCGTGAAATTTTGGGGTCACCTAGTGATATTCAGCTGCTCAGAACCTACTCTTTGTGGATGTGGTGGAGAATCACACTACACTTCCAGAAGGGCTCAAAAATGAATTTTAGTGCTTGTTGAAGCCATCCTTGACACTGAATGAGAGGATTTCTGGATTTCACCATGAGAAATGATGGATTTCCTATGATTTACTTTAAAAGAGGGACGCTGGTGGCGCTGTGGGTAAAACCTCAGCCTAGGACTTGCCGATCGCTTGGTCGGCGGTTCAAATCCCCGTGGCGGGGTGCGCTCCCGTCTTTCGGTCCCAGCGCCTGCCAACCTAGCAGTTCAAAAGCACACCCGGGTGCAAGTAGATAAATAGGGACCGCTTGCCAGCGGGAAGGTAAATGGCGTTTCCGTGTGCTGCACTGGCTCGCCACGTGACCCGGAAGTGTCTGCGGACAGCGCTGGCTCCCGGCCTATAGAGTGAGATGAGCGCAGAACCCTAGAGTCTGTCAAGACTGGTCTGTACGGGCAGGGGTACCTTTACCTTTTTTACTTTAAAAGAAGTATTAAATCAGTGTATGCATGACCACAATCAAATCATTTAAAATCATTTCTGCTTAAGATTTAACTATTTTTACAATTTAAAAAGACCCATAAAGGCACATCAGCAAGGAAAATCTAATGGAAGGAAATATGGGAACTAGGGGCAGGTGAATCACTCTGTTTCTGGTCTATTTCATTGTCCCATAAGATCCACAAGTCTATTTAGTCCCAGTTCCTCATTGCTCTGTGAATATTTCTTAAAATTACTTTTATTCAATTGCTTGAAAAATGCATTTCCATTTCAAAATATTTCAAGATATTCCAACACATTTCACAAATATGTGTAGGAATTTGCAAAAGTCGAATTCCTCAAGCATCCTTTACAAAATCCATAAGTGCTATTAAAATGAATGAGAACCGCACAAGAGCCCAGTTGTCATTATTTTACTTGTGTAGCTTGGACTGTTTTATACTTGTTTCAAATGTTCATTTTTTGTAAGTTGCTTTGAGTTTCATTTTGGGGGCGGGGAGAATTCAACAAATAAATACAAGGAGGAGGAGAAGAAGAAGAAGAAGAAGAAGAAGAAGAAGAAGAAGAAGAAGAAGAAGAAGAAGAAGAAGAAGAAATTTCAATAGGGCTTGTGCTTAACTTCCCCCCAAACTGTCGCTTGTGTATTTAATCTATACATCAAAATTTGTTTTTTATTTGAACTGTTTTGAAGGTTTTTCACTGTATGCATCAGTCTAGTTACCTTCAGACAAACAAATCCACCTTATAATGAAGCAGACCACTGCCCCATCTTTACCCACTAACTAACATCTACTCCATCTAACAACAGTCTCAGGGAGAGCCTTTTCCCATCCCTCCCAACTGAGATCCATTAACTGGAAGTGCCTGGAATTAAACCTGGGGTGAAACCATGGCTCCTCTGCAACTCAGCTGAGATGCAACTAACAAATATCTGCTTGGGTCCTGAAATAATTTAACTTCAGGAAGTGCACAGAAGAAAAGCTTCCTGTCCCCTCTTCCCCTCTGCAAACACCTACACCCTTTAAAAATAATACCATTTCTCTCCTACCTTCTTTCTCTATGTATTTCTCAACTTAAAGTAGTACTGTAATAGAATATGGCCATGACCTCACTGCTGTTGTGTTGTGTTGCAATCCAGATGTGTGGATTCACCCTGCAGAAACCTGCACCATGCTCATTGTGGGCTTTAAAGGCTGTATGGAACTGCACAAACAGAATTCCACCCCCCCCTTTCTGCTCCCAGCCATTAAAACCTGGCTAGTTTTGCTCTATATTATCTCTGAGAATAAGCTGTCTTTCCACGTGGTGGGTTTCCCATGTAACTTGATATCATGCACATGCCAACGACCAAAGCTATTATCATACCTTTCATGTAGGGGGTATTTCTGTTCATATTAGATTTCAGGAAAGCCGGCCTTCCTTACAAATCTCATGTTTTCCCCTCCCTCTCTAAAGTTTTGCTGGAGGTAGCATTTTAACTACAGCATAATGAAGTGTGACATTAAGCAGATAGTTAATCCCATCCCTTAAGCAGATGTGGTAACAAACATGTCAGCGGCTGAAGGTGTTTATTTGCTAGCAGGGCAGAAGCAGGGCCCACAATCTCATTAGTGCCACATTTACTACCACAGCCAAATGGACACTGAGACCGTTTGACAGTTTTAACAGCTGCTCTAGATTGAAAGATGTCCCGGGTCTCTCCCTTCACACTGCACTTAGAGGCTGTTTGACTTCACCAGAATTAGGCGGAATGTATTTTTAAAGGGATAGACGCGGGTGGCGCTGTGGGTTAAAGCCTCAGCACCTAGGGCTTGCCGATCGCAAGGTCGGCGGTTCGAATCCCCGCGGCGGGGTGCGCTCCCGCTGTTCAGTCCCAGCGCCTGCCAACCTAGCAGTTCGAAAGCACTCTTGGGTGCAAGTAGATAAATAGGGACCGCTTACTAGCGGGAAGGTAAACGGCGTTTCCGTGTGCAGCTCTGGCTCGCCAGAGCAGCGATGTCACGCTGGCCACGTGACCCGGAAGTGTCTCTGGACAGCTCTGGCCCCTGGCCTCTTGAGTGAGATGGGCGCACAACCCTAGAGTCTGTCAAGACTGGCCCGTACGGGCAGGGGTACCTTTACCTTTACCTTTTTATTTTTAAAGGGATATTTTGCAGGGCAGTGCCCTTCCTCTTAAAAGGGACACGGTACTTGTTTGGCATTGCCACGCAACATTAAAATGAGATTTGTCGCTTGTGCAACTCACATAATCTGGCTGGATAGGTCATGGGCGTATGTGTTAAAAACTTACTTCACTCAGGGTCAAAAGGGTGAATATCCCCATAAATAATTTTTATACATCTGTTTTAGAGAATGAAATAGCAAGAGTTTTCACAAAAAGGTACTGCTTGTTGGGACTTTAATAGACTTGATCACCCAGGATGGCCAATACATTCATAACAATCATGTCATCATCCCCACAGCTGTCCAATCCTGCTGCTGTGGCAAAATACTGCCCTCTACAAAATGTTGGATCATGCCGTTATGTTCATCACTTGATGACAGTAAGATCAGATGATGGCTTGCATGTATGAATCGACCACTGCAAGCCTAACATCGCAGACAGAACTTTCACATCACTCCGCATTCAATTCAAATGTAATTTCTTCTCAACAGTCTGTTCAAGTATTCTACAGAGTGTCAGTAGGTGCTGCGTAATTCAGCACTGAGGAGTATATGCATGTGTGAAGAAGGACAAATATATATTTGATGAAAGGCAGCAGCAATGGGTAATCTCTAGATCTACAAATGTTGGATTCCAGCACCCATAAGACCTGACCATTGGCCATATTGGCTTGGGCCAATGGCAATTTGGGAATTTGGTTCATACAACATCTGCATGGGGACACTGGTTCCCCATCCATGGTCCTGAGGCTGGCAAGAAAAATTCATTCAGTAAATTAATATGCTGCCTTTCATCATAAATGGCCTCAGGTTGGTCTGCATACATAAACCTTAAAATTGTAAAACACAGTGTAACAAGTTTAGACTAGAACAAAACAGCAGAACAATATTCTGGCTCTTAGGCAGCACATGGCTCATCCTTACAGAGGAAGGAAGCCACAAGGTAGAAAGTCTGAGGCCTAGCTTAGACTTCTTTTCTCTACAAATGTAACTGTAACCACAAGGCAAAGCCTGTCTTCAGAGCACTGCATGTAAATAAACTTTACTCTTACTTTCAAACAAGACTGTCTTGTCCCTCTTAAAAATAATAATAAGGAACAAGCCAGACTGGATGGCTTAACTTAAATTCTAACGAATCCATCAACTTGCTTCCAGCAATCTGCTACTTGTTCACTAGCATGAGTGAGAAGGGATAATATTTAATCAATATATCCTCTCCTACTTTCCTCAACTTTCCCACAAAATGAAGTCTTCTATTGACTATCAGTTTCCATGAGGATCTTCTCCATAATCCAGTTATTATCACAAATGACCTGTTTCCTCATTGGCTCAGAAAATCTGCTTCCTGCATGCCCCAGGCCACCAGAGTGGAACCCTCTGATGAAGCAAAACCACAATAACGGAGGGAAAGCTGTACAAAAGAACCAAAACATTCACCTGAACACGAGGCTCAGTCAACTACAGAATAGAATGTGCGAGATCAGAATCACAGCTTTGTGGCGCAGCAGCACACATCTGAGTGGCAACTCAGCCATTAGTATCAAGACAGCATATACTAGTGCAACTTGCCTAGAGTTATAGTAGCTGATAGCTGATTGGATCTACTTAATTTGATGGATTCTCTGGAGCTTACATAACTTGTGTCTGATACCCTTGGAGTCTCTGATTAACTCTTTGCTTTACAGGTTCCGTAGCCAGGAGATGCTCCCATGAGCCTTGCCACTTCAACCTGTGGCCTTCATTGCCTGACAGGCTGGCTTAAACATGGGGTAAATCATTAAAAATATGAGACAAAAATTGTGTCAAAATTGAGCATAGGGTGTTAGCAAGGAAATCAGATGTGGAAAACTCAGCTGTATCTCCTGAAAACTGGAGGCTGCTTCTTTCATGTCCTTGAAACAACAGGTGTCAACTGGTGGATTGTCCATGTTTGAGCATTATTTAGCTGTTAATCCACTTTCCCCACCATTCAGATGAGACTATAGTGGTCCACACCTGCATTTATTTGTATATGAGAAACAACTTTGGCCTTTCCCAGGAAGCATCCCCTTATGTGTTTGCTAAAGCTACGCTCCTCCATTCAGCACCACACCAGAGCAAGGCTGGAAAAAGAAACAAAATCACCGAGGAATTAGTGGGTGTGAAAAGTGCAGTAGTAGAAAGTGGCAATCACTTTACCCACCCAAAGACACTGAAACAAGTCATCTGCAACCCTGATTGGAGCAGTTTGGAGCCCAGTATCCCCCAATTTATTGAGATTGGAGTTGTTTGAGGTAGACATCGTGTGGACTACACAAGCAGCTGCAAACACACAGTAAAATCTGGTGCAGACAAGCTGTAGGACAGCAAGCAACAAAATGCAGCACTGTTTAAAGAAACAAACAAAGAAATAAATGGGATTCAGACACCACCAGCCTAGAATCTGTGGGATGTGTGCGACTGTGCTCAGAATTATACCTTTGATCCATTCATCCATCCATTATTCAGATCCAGTGAAGACAGGCTTAGAGAGGATCCGCAAGGCCTCTTCTGGCCCCAGAGCTTTCCATCCCATTTGAAATGACATGTCATGACGCATCAATACACATCATCACATCTGCCCGTTTGACAGAATTTGCTCCGCCACCGCCCGCGCCCACTGCCATTTAAAGTTGCACAGTAGGAAGACCTGCTTTCCTCTGGAGCTTCGCAACGGGAGGTCTCCCAAATTGTGTGTCAGTCTGTGTATGTCAGGGACAGTGGGAAAACGGGGAGGGGGAAAGAGAGAGGAGAGGTCTCAGGCCCAGAAGCCTGTCCTGGGCTGAGTGGTGGCAATAAGCAGCACGGGGATATTCAGAAATCAATAAGCTGACTGATCACAGGGCCTGGCGACTCTTCGGAGGAGCTGTTCCATGCACACGCTCAGGGGCCGAACATCTGTCAGGCAAACAAAAAGCAAACCAAGCAGAACAAAGGAGAGGATTATTTTCACTCAAGTTCTTCTTCAGTCTCAGCAGGCAATGTTCAAGCCGTTCTAGCATTCAAACTCTGAGGCCTTATGGAGTCCGGGCTGTCCGGGAAATGCCAAATGCTGTTACCAAAAGACAAAAGAGGGGAGTGAGGCGGGCGATGGAGGGGAGGAGGAGGAGATGGATGCAGAATGTCTCCAAAACACAACCGCAGCACAGAAGGATCAAAACTGGCGGAGTGGAACATGGCAGCCACACGCAAATGGCGTATCTAAGTTTTGTGTTCCTAAAGAGGTAAACTTTATCGCGTTTGTATTTGTGCCTAAAAGAAAAACCCGAGGAAATTTTTAATAGTGGAGAGCTGCTTTTCATCCAAGAGTTTCACTTTGAATGGGTCATTTCCCAAGAATAGGAGATTCTCCCCCACCCCCAATAAACCGAACTGTTTTAAATTAGTGTTCACCCATTCCATTTACTGATTTAAACACATGGCTTAATAATTTATAATTTTCTTGAGTCATTTTTTACACACACACACACACACGTCCCACCCACCCCCCAAAACAGAAAAACCCTGGATATTATTTTCCCCTCCATATTCCTGGTACTAAGATAAATGGAAACAAGGTTACTTTTACACAATAAGCTTCTTGTTAATACCAATATTTGAGGCTTTCAGTGCAGAAACAAGGCACAGATTATGACATCTTACTGCCCCTTTCTGTTTTGTAGTACAAACTCTACTTCTTCACATCCCACCTCGGACACAGTTGGTAAGATCAGAAATTCAGATATGTGGGGGTGCTGTATACAAGCAACCCTTTATATGCTGTACAAAAACTAGAGGAAAATGGTACTCTGCAACCAGTTGCCCCCTGACGATGCATGGCGGAATGGTTGCAAAAGCGTAGTTTTTGCCAACATTGCCCTTCCAGATGTTTTAGACATCTGTGCTGGCTTGGGCTGATTTGAGTTGTACTCCAAAACAACTGCAGGATGGAGGCTGGTATAGCAGCACCCACACACCTACACAATTCCACCGCATGCATGCAGGGAAAGTGTTAATGTGTTTTATGCGCATGCAACCCAATATAGAATCCTGCTGTTTATGGAAAACTGGAGTGGCCTCTGTGGAAGAGGAGAGCGGATCCACTTGCCTTTGGCTTCAGATGTGCATGAAGCAGCATATGCATAATCGAGCACGTTTCAAGTGCGCTGCCCATCTCTATCCTGTCATCTGCATATACATATTTGTTTCTGCACTCAAATGTGAATGACGATTTCCTTCCCTTTGTGCTTTTGATTTTTTTGCTACTGTGACACCTTGATTCTTCATTTCACAGAGTCGTCACCACTGAAGTTCTTTGTCTTTATGGAGTGCCAGATACACAATTACCGCAAGCTGAGATTTCTAGCGGACCCAGCCTATGGAAATGGAAATACAGTGGTACCTCAGGTTAAGTACTTAATTCGTTCCGGAGGTCCGTACTTAACTTGAAACTGTTCTTAACCTGAAGCACCACTTTAGCTAATGGGGCCTCCTGCTGTGGCTGTGCCGCTGGAGCACGATTTCTGTTCTCATCCTGAAGCAAATTTCTTAACCTGAAGCACTATTTATGGGTTAGCGGAGTCTGTAACCTGAAGCGTATGTAACCTGAAGCATATGTAACCCGAGGTACCACTGTATTATCCTCCTCTGGAAAACGCTATAAGCAAAAAGATTATTCTCCTTTCTTAGTTACTTCCTCTCTTCCACAGTAGCACTCTCTTCTGCATTGCCACTTAGTAGAAGGAAAACCATTTATAAACCACATGCATCTCTCTCTCTCTCTCTCTCTCTCTCTCTCTCTCTCTCTTCCAATCCACTCTTAGTCACAATGCTCATCAGGTGACATTCCTGCACTCACCAGCTTTCAGCCTAATGTACCTCACAGTGTTGTGAAGATAACACTGGTTAGTCCTACTTCTTGGACAAAAGGTGGGATACTAATGAGAGAGTGACAGGCAGACTTCTGCGCCACTTCAGCTTTGGCAATGCCCGATTTTGGAATTTTTGACAGGTTTAATTATGGCTGCACACATACCAGAAATATAAGGTAAAGGTAAAGGGACCCCTGACCATTAGGTCTAGTCGTGACCGACTCTGGTGTTGCGGCGCTCATCTCGCTTTATTGGCCGAGGGAGCCGGTGTACAGCTTCCAGGTCATGTGGCCAGCATGACTAAGCTGCTTCTGGCGAACCAGAGCAGCACACGGAAACGCCGTTTCCCTTCCCGCCAGAGCGGTACCTATTTATCTATTTGCACTTTGACGTGCTGTCGAACTGATAGGTTGGCAGGATGCTAGGTTGGCAGGAACCAGAAATGTAAAGCACATTAAATCACACCCCCACACACCCCAAAGCCTGGGAACTGGAGGCTGTGTACACACTCTACCAGATGTCGGGAGTCTTTGGGCCTCCAGATGTGGCTGAACTACAAACCCCATTGTCTGTGGCCATTTGTCATACTTGGTGGAACTGATAGGAGTTGTAGTTCAGCAACATCTGGAAAGCCAAAGGTTCGTGACACCTGCACTATACATTTAAAGCACGCTTGAAGCACTCTTTCCCTCAAGCACTGTAGTTTACCCCTCACAGAGTTACAATTCCCAGTAACGCTACAGCACCCAGAATTTTCGCAGAGGGAAATAAAGTGCTCCGTGTGTGCTTTAAAGGTAAAGTGTGTGTAGTGTGCAGTTTGTTAGGGCTGCTGGGAATTGTAGCACTGTTAAAGGTAAAGGGACCCCTGACCATTAGTTCCAGTCGTGACCGACTCTGGGGTTGTGGTGCTCATCTCGCTTTATTGGCCGAGGGAGCCAGCGTACAGCTTCCGGGTCATGTGGCCAGCATGACTAAGCCGCTTCTGGCAAACCAGAGCAGCGCACAGAAACGCCGTTTACATTCCCGCCGGAGTGGTACCTATTTATCTACTTGCACTTTGACATGCTTTCGAACTGCTAGGATGGCAGGAGCAGGGACTGAGCAATGGGAGCTCACCCCGTCGCGGGGATTCAAACCGCCGACCTTCTGATCAGCAAGTCCTAGGCTCTGTGGTATAGCCCACAGTGCCACCCGTGTCCCTAGCACTGTTAGAGGTAGCACTGTTAGAGGTGGACAATTCCCAAGATTATTTGGGGGTGCTTTAGATGTATGGGTTTGTACATAGCCAACAGCAGATTCCTGTGCTACGTACATTGCAAACTCACCTCAATTTCAAAAGGTGTTTGCCATGTGACATGGGATACTGCCGTTCATGAAACATAAGCCTGGCATCCTTTGAGGAACCTGGAGCTAGTTCTTTGGGTCCTACTCAGGTTGTCAAATCTGTTGTTGTTTTTACTAAAATGACAGGTGCCACTCTAGTCTCAGGATCATCCTATACGTTTATAGGTGTCTTGGCCCTGCAGCTGGTCATCTTGTCGAGTCTCTGAGAGCTGGCAGTTGGTTCTTGGTTATCCATTTTCTCCCAAGAAGCTTTTCTTTAGGTGTGACTGATGGAGACCCGAGTACAGTTCAAGTCTGAATTATAATCTGATTATGCCGCAAAAGCCACCAGAGCAGGAGGGGAGAGAGAAGAAAAGGATAAGTTTGTTGGCGCGCGAGAAAACCTCTGTTTCATGAATCGGTGGGAGAAACCTTTTTCAGAAAACGCCAATGCTCACTCTGTGGGCGAGGTCAGCTCACCAGCGAGAGGCGGAGGAGAGAACAAACAGTCCCAGACTGTGAGAAACACTCAAGAGATCAATCTAAATCAATTAGAAGACGACAGACGGGCAAATCTGAATTGTGCTGCGATAGCAAATATAATAACTTCCCCCTGCAAGTTAGGAAGTGGCTTTTGGGGAAGCCAGCTCTGGAAACGAGAAAGGGTTTTCGTCTTCTTTTATCATTATTATTATTAAATCAGCTCAATAGGGCAGGGGAAGCAGCGGGGCCTGCTGAAGTGGAAGCAATTTCTCTTAAGTGTATTTCATGGTAGTGTGGTGCTGAAAGGCAAAAAAGGGTGAAGGAATTGGGAACAGCTGGTAGATGGCAACCCTGTGCCAACAAAGGGGGGAAATGTGGGGGGCGGCGAGTGAGGAGGAGGCTGGTATAAAAGGAAAGTGGTAAAAACTGATGACTCCTAACTTAATCTCTCTCTCTCTCTCCCCCTCGGCAGCTATGGGGCAGTATTGTCAGACTCCAGCTTCCCAGGGATTCTCACAGCAAGGGGAACCATTGTCCTCTGTTGGGGGGTGGGGGCCACATACAAAGATGGCATGCTGGGCTGGGAATAACTGCAGTTCTTCCCTCCCCCCCCCCAGCTCTTTCTCTATTAAAAGCCAATGGAATGTCGCCATTGCCGATGCACAATGTCTTGTACAGAACGCGTCCCAGACTTCAAGTGGCCGACTATGGGCTCCTCTGTACATTTGCTTATTGGTACATATATATTTGCTTCCATATATATTTGCTTCCTGGAGACGCTTCCTACAAAATTAGCCCCTAACCTTCTCAGAAAAGCATTAGAATAACCTGCTGGATCAGGCCAGAGGCCCACCTAGTCCAACATCCTCTTCTCACAGCAGCCAACCAGATGCCTGTGGGAAACCCGTGAGCAGGATTCAAGGACAATAACATTCCCTCCTCCTGTGGTTTCCAGTGACTGGTATTCAGATACATACTGCCTCCAACACTGAAGCAATTATCCAAGGCAACTACTCTATTCCGAACTTAAGAATGGAAAGCGTAATGCTGGAGGTCCACAAAAGAGGTTTAAAGACTCTCTCAAGGCAAATCTAAAAAATGTAGTATAAACACTGACAACTGGGAAACACTGGCCTGCGAGTGCTCCAATTGGAGAAAAGCCTTTACCAAAGGTGTCATGGACTTTGAAGATGCTCAAACTCAGGACGAAAGGGAAAAACGTGCTAGGAGGAAGACACGTTTGGCAAACCTTAATCAACTTCTGCCAAGAAATATATGTCCCCGCTGTGAAAGGATTTGTGGATCCAGAATTGACCTCGACAGTCACTTACGGACTCACTGTTAAGTCTGTGTTCATGGAAGATAATCTTACTCGGCTATGAGTGATCACCAAAGAAGAGAGAGATAGAAGAAGCCTCCAACATTGACGCAATTCCTTCAGTGGAGTCTTTGCCTGAGACTTAACATATTTCAGTTCCCTTCTGAACCTTTCATATTTTGACTGAATGGTTCCTGTTATCCAAACATGGCAGCTTCATCAAACATGATGTAGCCACGGCACCTTATTTCAGATTTCCCGGTTCCTTAAATGTTGTAAAGTTGGCTCCACAGCCCAAGACATCTCTCTCTCACTCTGTGTTTCCAACTCCCTCTCTCACATAGACACACTCCACAGTCATATTCTTTTTATGCAGGATTAATTAAACCAGAACAACAGTCGCATGCTCATTCCTTAAGGCGAGGACTCAAGCCCCCTGGAAACACAGGGATAGCATAAGGTGTGGGGCTTTAGCCTGTGCTTTTGGAAAGAGAGAGATCAGCCAAACAAGCAGGAGCCCCCCAAATGCTTGCTTTAAGTGGTCCTGCGGACATGCTCTGGAGTAATTTCCCCCACTCACTTCACAGTGCAGTGAAAACTGATCTGTGTGATAGAACAATCAGATAACAACTTTGCTGCACAGGCAGCTGTAATGTGAACTAAGCTGTTTGATGAAGGCCAGCATTAGGTCACATGAATTGATTATATGTCTATCCTTTAAATAAACATTAAGGCTGCTATCCTAAGAGCATGTTGGTAAAAGTCTATAAAGCATCTGTGAGAAGTTTAACCTACAGCAATTGGACCTATGGCTGTAGCAGAGTGTAACAAAACCACACACACCCCTTACATGATATCTCCAAACATCCCAGGGTATAGGACTGTAAAAAGCACCCTAGACCATTATGTACCATATAATGAATGGAGAAGGCGAACTAAAATTCACCGGAAATACTTCTGTCACACTTTGGAGTCTTAGGGCTCCTCCACACTTCCATTTCCCCCAAGGAAAACCTACCCTTTACTGCTGGATCAGAACAAACAGCAACCGGGTTTTCTGTGGGTTGCCTTTTGTTCCAATTCAGAAGTAAAAAGCAGGTTTTCTGGAGGAAAGATGTGGGGCAAATGAGAAACCTTTCAGACCCATGTGTAGGAAGCATATCTGTGCTTTCTAGGTACGGGCCAAGCAGGAGCGTAGACGAGCCCTTAAACAATATAATATTGCTACAGATAAATTTGCATGAGGTTCCACTGACTAGCCAAGATCACCAATTGAGAGTGAACTAACGTACTTTGGGCCAAGAGATTTCTATGATGCAAATACCTTCTTTTTTTGGTTTCTAACTATTTTGCATGCGATACTATGGAGCCAAAGTGGAAAGAAATCCAACAGCATCTCCTCTGCCACCCCCCTTCAGGTAATTCAGCTCCTGGGCCATATCCATGTCCCACATGGGTGCTAAATCCCATCAGTATCTGAGTCAAAGAGGTATGAGAGGTGGGGGGTAGAGGCAGATCTTTTGATCTCCAAAGACTCTTTCATGGGTCATTTGAAAGGTGATGATTGTAGGTGAAGATTCCTAGTTCATCATCAGCAAGGTGTTGATGGCCTTCAGATAGTCTGGGAACATAATAGAGGGAAAATATTTACGAAACAAAAGCCAGCACAGCATTACCATTGCTAATGGGCTTTGGAAAAGGTGGATGTTTAAACAGTATAGAAACACTATCTGTTTGGAGGGGGAATACCCTCTCTGCTCCTTGAAGATGGCAATATTTGCTTCTTTATTACAGTATTATTGAAACAGACTCTGGAAAGTGTTGAGCAAAACACCCTGCTTAGAAATGCATCTTCTATTTTGCTAAAGGTCCAGTCCTCTGGGAAGGTGTCTTGTACGCCTCTCATTCACTTCAAAGGGCTCACCCAGAGAGAGGTATCTATTATCATAGTAAAAATGGGCCATGCATCTCAGACTTAGGAGCATAAAGCAAAAAACATTACCAAAAATCATTATATAGGTTCCCAAGAGGCAGCATTTGTTTGTTTTCTTTTTAAATGCAGGACTTGTGCTTTAGAACCAGCTCATGCTTTTACCATCACCCGACTGAACATGATGCAGGAGATCAATAATCAGGATCTCCCATGGGTTTTATTTTAACTTCAAAGCCACCATGCTGAGGAAGATTTTTTTTTAACCCTTCCTTCCCATGCCATGTCTCTGATCTAAATTGCCTGCCTCTTTCCAAGCGTGGGATCGAGGCACCTGACGGACCACATAACTCTTCATGAACCTGCCTGTTTAATGAGAGGCACTTCTCCAAGTGACCCCACCTGTGCAGAGGTGGTGGGCAGCAAACCAAAGCAGGACCTTTTATGTTGTGGCACCCTGATGATGGATTTTTTTTTCCCTTCAAGAGGCTCACCTGGTGCCTCTGGTGAGGTTTTGGTGCCAATTAATGTTCTTATTTTCCAGTGCCCTTTAAGTAGGGAGGGGTGGGTTTTTTGTGGAGCTGTACTTTCCTTTGCTACGGGGAAGCGGGTGGCGCTGTGGTCTAAACCACTGAGCCTAGGGCTTGCCAATCGGAAGGTTGGTGGTTCGAATCCCCGTGAGGGACTGAGCTCCTGTTGCTCGGTCCCTGCTCCTGCCAACCTAGCAGTTTGAAAGCACGTCAAAGTGCAAGTAGATAAATAGGTACCGCTCTGGTGGGAAGGTAAACGGTGTTTCCGTGCACTGCTCTGGTTTCACCAGAAGCGGCTTGCTGGCCGCGAAATGCTGGCCACATGACCCTGAAAAACTGTCTGCGGACAAACGTCGGCTCCCTCCGCTAGTAAAGTGAGATGAGCGCTGCAACCCCAGAGTCATTCGCGACTGGACTTAACTGTCAGGGGTCCTTTACTCTTTTAAAAACTGTCCTTTGCTACTTCAATTTTTAAAGGTTTGTTTTTATTTGTATTTTGTTATTTGTATTAGGGTGATATCTGACTACATGCTGAGAGTAGGCCTACTGAAATCAATAGAATAGGTTACTTAAGGCCCATTGGTTTCAGGGAGTCTACTGTGGATTAACTTTGGATAGCACCCTAACTGTTTCATTGTGTCCCTTTTAATTTGAATGGGACCTAGCAAAACACATACCGAGCTTGCCGATCAAAACAGATGTGATTTTGAAGTGTTTTAACTCTGACTGAATCATGCCTTCAATATTTAACATTCATTTTCTATAAATATAGATTACAAGAATATCTTCTTTTAGTCTCTCTCTGTGGCTGTATGTGTGTGCATGTAAGCGTTGGCCAGAATTTTAAAATCTCCTAATCTTCCGATTGCCTGCTTGGTATTGCTTTCCTGCCCTCAGCCGGTAGAATGTTCCCCGCCCTTCAGCCACACATACTGCAATTCCCTGATATCCGATGAAATTATCAAAATTACACAGATTAAGCTGCTGAACAGCAGTTCTCCGGCTTTTCATTACAGTCCACCATTTGGTACGTGGGATTTGTATATATTTAACAGTTTTATGGTTAACTGTTCTTTAAGAGGCTTATGGGAAAATTCACTGACTAATGTAGTCCTGTCATTCAAGTCAACAGAACGAAAGCAGCAGCATGTGGTCACTGTTATTGCCCCCTAAAAAGCTAAATACCTCCAATCAGTGCTGCCCCTTAGGCTCAGGAATGAGGGAGAGAGTGATGATGGCATCATTATTTTCAGGGACTTATTACAAAGCCAACATTTTGGCTGCAGTTATTACTACTACTACTAGGTAAGGTAAAGGTAATGGACCCCTGGACGGTTAAATCCAGTCAAAGGCGATTATGGGGTGTGGTGCTCATCTCACTTGCAGGCCGAGGGAGCCGGCATTGTCCACAAACAGCTTTCTGGTTCATGTGGCCAGCATGACTAAACCACTTTTGGTGCAATGGAACACAGTGACGGAAACCAGAGCACACAGAAATGCCTTTTAGCTTCCCACCAGAGTGGTACCTATTTATCTACTTGCACTGCTGTGCTTTTGAACTGCTAGGTTGGCAGGAGCTGGGACAGAGCAACAGGAGCTCACCCCATCGTATTACTACTATTAGGCTCTGGCTCTCCCATGGTATGTTTACCCCCCAGTTGTGTTCAGAAGAGTCTAAAGACTTAGAATCATAGAACTGTAGATTTGGGAGAGACTATAAGGGCCATCTAATCTCAGGTCACATTGAAGGAATGGGTTGGGAGGGGCGGTGTAATGGAGAATGGTCGCCTTACAATCTTCTTTTTCCACCACTTTCCAAGAACAATCTTAATATTTACAGTGATATTTCCTTCCTTCCACAACAAGAAGCTGCACCTCCTCTCCTAAAAACCTTCAAGAAAAGAAGCTGCTCTAGAAGACAAGTGAGATGGCACTAGTCTTGCTTCCCATAATATTGCTTACTTCTCTGTTTCAAGTTATCTTTCAAGCTGAACCTTTAAGTACTATTTTCCTTCTGTTTTTTTTTTAAATGCAATTTTCTACTTCAGCTTTTCAACCTTAGGCACCCATTTTGTTGGCTCCTTCTCTGTCAAGTGTGGGAAAAGATCCTCTTTGCCTGGGTACAACATGCATTGTAAAAGTAATTCAATTTTACACCATAGCAATGGCATGATCAAGGGAGCTCATAGCAGGCTTTGTGACCAAAAGCATTTAACAAGGATGTGAAAAGTTCTCAGAGTACCTCCAGGAGAGGCCAACTATGACAATAGAGCAGATCCCTAAGAGAAGCAAAGGACTGGTTTATGGGTTAAAATCATTATTTGTTGCTGTTGCTGTTGCTTATGAAGAACATCTCTAACCTGCTCTGACCTCACCAAGATTGTTAGATTGATGAATTAGCAAAACAGTGCACCATACAGTATGCAGGGTGCAGCTTCCTGCACATCCAGTTGGGGGCAACCAAGAACAGCTACAGCTCTGAGCACAAAGTATACAAACAACTGTACAGATTACTAGGCTGTACACATCATGCTGTCAGTTGCATGCATTGACCAGAATCAGAAGTATTAAAATGGTTAAGAGGTGCCTAGGCGCACTTTGGGGCTATACCATAATCTCAGTGAAATCCAAAGAAATAGAACTGGGTTTGGGGAGATGAACAGCATCATCCTAAACCTAAGCCTCAGGGTTAAGAAAACAGAAAAGCAGTGGCCAATCTGTCTGGCAAGTATGCCACAAATCAACTACAAAGTGCGAAAAAGTACCATCCTAATGTGTGCAACAGTGAACACACAGATACCTGGTTCAGAGTGATTTTACTCTAGACACCACACAGCATTGGAAAGGGCAAGCAGTGATGTAGATCTGACTTCCTGCCGTAGCCAGGATCAAGTACTCTTCCTTTTTAAGTGTGCCACCTTTTCTGCTGCCTTTTCCGCTTCTGGCATATAGGTCTCCTATTGGCCACCCACAGACTTCCTTGTGTGAGCAATCTGTAGCTGTAGTGATCACTTTTTGCCCTCCAGGAGCCATATTACATTGGCCTCCCATGTGTATTAAGGTGCGTCTTGCCCTGCCCACTTTAGCTTCCCTGTCTTCTGCACTTCCAGTCCCAGCGGGCATGATGGACAGGGCCAGATTTAGGTTTGATGAGGCCCTAAGCTACTGAAGGCAATGGGGCCCTTTATATGTCCAGCTGTCCTTTGTCAACAACAAATTGTTGCTTTGTTTTGTGTTGAATATACGCTATATGGTAATTTATGGACCTAATAAGTATCTAAAGCCATTTGCACATAACAAATAGGAGCCTACACAACAGAAAACACTGTTGCTTTATTTAGGTTTTATTTTATTGGTTTTTTTATCTTATATTTTGGAAATGCATATCCAGGTTTTTTCCCCTTTAATTTTTTTGGGGCCCCCAAGAGAGTCGGGCCCTAAGCTATAGCTTGTTTAGCTTATATGTAAATCCGGCACTGGCAAGGGATTACACCTGTGCTCAGAGATCTGCACTGGCTGCTGATTTTTTTTACTGACCCATTATTAAAGGTGTTACTACTACAATATAAAGTCCTTAGCAGCTTGGGACCTGTTTACCTGAGGGACTGCTTTGGCTCATACATGTCTTCGATCTGCAGAACAAGCCCTTTCAGAGTGGCAGCACCTGCACTCTGAAATTCCGAACTCCTTCAACACTCCAAACTGCTTTTGGTGCCTGCTAAAACCATTTTTGTTTAGGCAAGCTTACTCACAGCCTGTGTAAAGCTAACATGTATTCTAATATGCCATTTTACTTTATAACGTATATTTATTCAGTTGTAGCCCCGGAGAGCTGGAATGCTCCTTTTAAAAAAAAATGTGCTTCACTTTGGGAACACTGATTGAGAAGCAATATTAACACATCTTAAACCAATCCTTACAACAGGGGTGAATGGACATACAGCATTCTCGCAGGGTGTAATCTGTCAGGGCAGCATTCTGGTGGTGGGCAGGGCCAGAGTCTAACATAGGTGGGGGGCACCCCTGTTTTCCTCATTTCAACCCTCCTTGCCACCCAGATAAAAGTAGACTAAGGGTTGCCCTCATGAGGGCTGTTTGACTCCAGGGACACAGGTTGCTCTCCCCTACCTTACAACAATAGTGTAAGATGCATTGTTGTTATCATAATTCAGAGCGTCTCATAAGGCTGAGAGTTAATGGCTCATGAATTCAGCCTCCCATGAATGGCCATCTTGCACACACCAGATCTGGCCAGTCTTTAATATCAGAGAAGAACGAGCAGGGAGAGAGATCAGAGGGCTCTGCCATGTGAAGTTGCTTGGGGGGGTCCCTTCAAACATTTCTCTCACCTTCCCTTCATTAATAAAGGGAAGACAATGGAAGCTTTTAACTGGCATCTTTTGCAGTATTCTTTTCTCTGTGTGCATGCCCCCCCTCCCCAATCCCCTTTGGTTTTTCCAGAGCGCTGTGAATAGTGAAATGTCACCAGACTCTCACCTAAAGGCTTTGCAGGTGACAGGTTGCTGCTTGTTCACACTGATGCGACAACAGCCCCACAGCAGGGAGCAGAACCTCTTTAGAAAGTCATGATAAAGTTATAATGGGCTGGACACCTCTTCTCTGCTTGCCACCCTCCCTCTAATTTTACTCAAGGAAGGACAAATGAACCTGTGTTAGCTTTACTGTAGGCTGGGAGAGATGAATCCGCCCTCGTATCACCACCAAGAGGAGGGTTTTTACTAAATTTAGCTTTACTCTGTTTCACACTTTCATTTTCAGCAGCACCACATTATGCAGTGTTTTAGGGCCAGTTGTCTATCATTCTCCTCCAAGATAAGCTCTTTCGTACTCCAGTGTAGAAGACATTATGTACTTTGTGGTTTTATATTCTGATTTTATTCTGTGAGAATAGGGGGGATACATAAATTCTAATGATGATGATGATGACATCATCATCTGTGAAGACCTTACCGTGGAAGGCTGTAGGGCACTTGCTCTGGGCCACAAGGCCCAGAAAAAAAAAAGAGTCATTTCCCAGCTCACGGAAACACCCATGAGGAAGAGTGTCAGGAGTGGATGGTATGATGATCACCTAACCTCAAGTCAGGTGCACCATTGATGCAGGTAGAAGGGGAAGGGCCAGGCCAGGCCAGGTGGTGGTAAGGTTGGAGCTCCTACCCCTCACCTCTGTCTGATGCAAACAGCACAGTAGTCAAGTTAAAAGCACCTCAATTCCATTCATATACAGTGGTACCTCGGGTTACAAACACCTCGGGTTACAAACACTTTGGGTTACAGACTCCACTAAGCCGGAAATAGTACCTCGGGTTAAGAACTTTACCTCAGAATGAGAACAGAAATCACATGCCAGTGGCGTGGCGGCAGCAGGAGGCCCCATTAGCTAAAATGGTACCTCAGGTTAAGAATGATTTCAGGTTAAGAACGGACCTCCGGAACGAATTAAGTTCGTAACCAGAGGTACCATTGTACCTGATAATGAGGAGACTGAGAGGAGATGTGTTAGCCATCTTCAAATATCTAAAGGGCTGTCACATGAAAGATGAAGCAAGCTTGTTTTCTCCTGCACCGGCGGGTAGAACTCTAAACAATGGATTCAAGTCAGCAGAAAGGAAGTTCCGACTAAACATCAGGAAGAATTTTCTGACAGTAACAGCTGTTTGATGGTGGAACAGACTCCCTCAAAGGTGGTGGACTCTCCTTCATTTTAGGTATTTAAGCAGAGGCTGGATGGCCATCTGTCATGGATGCTTTACTGAGACTCCTCCACTGAAAGGCTTGGACTGGGTGACCCTCAGGGTCCCCTCCAACTCTCCAATTCTATGATCCTGTGATTCTGTTATCCTATTATCATAATTCCAAATTCTACTTCTGGATTGTAAGGAGACTGGCTAACCATTTTCATGTGGAGAGCTACCAATCCAAATGTAACTATAATTTTCACAATCCCATTCCCCCCCCCCCTTATAGTGCTTATAATTCTTGTAGTTTGTCTACTCAGAAGTAAGTCCCACTATGTTCGCTACTTGCAGGTTGGCAGGATTGCAACTTTCATTACCTGCTGAGAAGGCAAGGCCTCAGATGTTCAACAGAGATCTCAGTAGAGTAGATCTGAGGGAGGGTGGCCTTTAAGGTATTCAAACTTCATTAAGGGCTTTAAAACAAGACCCAGAACTTTGAACTGAGACCAGAGATGGATAGCACGTGGGCAGTCAATGAAAATAATGCAAAATACAAATGACATGCTCTACTCATCGCGTGCAAAGCAGCAACCTGTAACCAGCATTTTATAACTGCTGGTGTTTCCAAGAGCAGTTCTAATTCCTCATGGTAAGAGTATTTCTCACTTTATCGTCCGCTGGCCTGCTTCCCACTCATTTTTTCTGTTGGCATGTTTTAGGCCTAGGCTGTGACAAGTCTTGGCTAGGCGGCCATGCTACTATTAGAGTATTTGGAAGTGTGACATCCAGAACTCCGCCCCCAATTTTGCAATTGCTCTTTCCACTTCTAATAATCTACTTGCCATGTGTGTGACAGGAGAGAGGAGAAGCATTTCAAAGCCCTGGAGGTTCCCCCCCTCCATTGAAGGGATCTCGAGGAGAGAGAAAAGCCATCAGCACAAGAATGTTACCCTAACACCTTCAACAATGGTGGTCAGCACCACAGATTTTAGTTGGGGGCTGAGGACTTGCCTGCCTTTTTGTGCTTTTTAACTTAACTCCTCCAAGTGTGAAAGGAGGGTACCAGACAACATTTACAACCTAAGCTTCATCTCCTGATTTGAACCCAGAAAGATGTACCCAAAGTAGCGGAAGAAGGCAATGAAGCTATTTATGTTGGCTGTGAGCAAGTGGCAGGAACATATTTTAACAGTGCTGGGGTCATATATTTCAAATCCTTGTGTTGATTACATTTGTACCCTATGATTCCTTAAAGGAGCTCAACATGGCATTTTAGACTTGTCTAATCCTACCGTTAGAACTTTATAGGTTAGAACCATGGTGACTTGTACATGAGCTTCCCACATCTACCTATCGTACCATCCTGGGTTTCTGCATTCTGGCTATGCTTCAACTCAGGATGAAAGTGCACTCAAATTATCTTCTAGTTGCATTCTGAAGTGCTACATTCCCATGCTTTTTCTAAACATAGAGACTAGCCCATACTTATGGGAACAAAAACTGAAAGCCGTAATTTAAATCCTAAACTAAGTAGAACAACTCAAACAGCACAGCTGGGCAGGGAGAACCAGAGGGTAATGTTGAATCTAAACACACAAACACACACACACACACACACACACACACACGTAGCAAAAGTATCTCAGAAGACAGGATAATAGTAAGATAGGCCTTGCCCAGCCTTGGTGGGCAATACTGAAGTGCTTGAACTGGGGTGTGTTGAAACTCCTGGGTTATGTACTCTTTGCTTAGTTCAGATGATATAAACTTCAAAAGTACAGAATACAGCTGCCTGATTATTGACAGGAGGAAGCCACCACCTTTTTCCAGTTTTCAAATAACTTAATAGGTCACTAATTATATAAGAGGCTGATTTCCCCCCATGTTAACCCCCCATCCCCAATAAAAATCAGTCCAGCCTGCACCAAGCATAATTCTGCATGGATGTCCAACTGTAATAATAATAATCATTTATTATTTATAACCCGCCCATCTGGCTGGGCTTCCCCAGCCACTCTGGGTGGCTTCCCAAAAAATATTAAAATACTGTAATACTGTAATTTCTCAGGAGCATGGTCTTCACTGAGGTGGCTCTCAAAATGCTCTCCTTGGGGCTTTTCCTTTCCTTTCTTTCTCTTATATCGTTTCGGAAACAACTTTAAACATCATAATTGTCAAGCTTTGAGAGCGGGTTGTGGTATGTTTCAGTTGTGTGCACACGTATTTGTGTTTTAAGCTGCTTTTAGGTTTTCAGTTATGTTTTTCGTTGTCTTATTCTACAAACAGCATTGATAACTCTCGTTGAAAGATAATTCACAAAGGTTGCTAATAAATATAATAAAATAAATGACCCTTCCATATACCTTTTTCTAGGAGTCTCCACCGTTGTCATCGGAAAGGACATTACCTATTCATGAAGAGGCCTGAGATTTCCATTTAAAACACGGCTTCCCCATTGCACATGCTATTAAAAATAGCAGTATGGGGCGAAGTTGAAAGAATGGCGCATTTGATGATTTCACAAAAATGACCCTCCAAAGCCAACATGGTAGACGGTTCACTCAGCTGGCTGCTTGTCAGTGTGAAGAACTCTGCAATTACATTTTCTAATGCCATGTAAATTAGGCCGTCGTGTTGCGATACATCAATTAAGCTCTTTGAATAAATTAATCAGGAAAATTCTATGAGGATGTTTCTTTGCTTTGGGATTAGGGGGGGAAAAAACCCAAAACAAAGCAAAACAACCACAACCCAGCCTCTTTTTGGGGGTCTATTTTGCGGCTTGTTTTTCTCTGGAGCTAATTCGTGGGTTGAAAATCTTCCATGCATATACATTGTCACATGTAAATAAGGAATCAAAAGCTTCACCATTTTGTTTGAAAGGCCTCAAAACACTTCTCATAATTTGACTTAATAGACTTCAGCAATGTGCCAGCAAAACAAAGTGCCATGTGCATATTGGGACCAGGCAGCAGTTTGCAGCTGACTGGCTATTGCTTTCATTATTTCTACTGATTACATATTCATCCCGCCTCGCGGAGCAGCTTTGCCGCCGATTCCAGTGAAAACTATTTGCACTGTGCCAAGTAGAACGGCTCTTCTGCTGCTTTCAGATCCCAGACTTAAGCATGAATGTAGGACCATACTGAGACACAGAATAAAAATGGGCAGTTGCCCCCCCCCAAGTGTATCGGAGCTGAACGGGCTTAACGTATGTCATGTTATGAGATTAACTCAATAGGAGACAGGCAGATCTAGACCTGCAACCTTTAACACTGAATATCAAATATGGAACCAAAAATGACAGTGGGCCACTTGCTATTAAGTCCTTTTGCTGTTTGCATTACGCCCTTCTCAATGACACGCTCTCCTTCCCTACAAAAGTCATGTCATTTTATGTATCAGAGGAATCAGTGATAGAGCAATGTGCTCACTGGGTATCAAAGGATATCAACATGCTCTATCTATGGTTATAAGTAATGTTGCCCATATGGTACCTCAAGGATCAGAAGCAACACACCTCTGGATTCCAGTTACTGAAGCAGAACAGCTATCTCTTGCCCTCATGTCTTACTTGTTGGTCAAAATGATGTTGGGGTAGACAGACCTTTGGTCTGATCCAGGAAGGTTTCTACGTTCTTAGCATATACACTTTGTATGCAGAAGATTCCAAGATGGATCCCCAACTACTCCAGTTAAAAAGATCAAGTCACAGCTTTGACGGATAAGGCATTGGGCTGGATCCTTAGTCATGCGGGTACCCCATTAAAGGGGTCCAGGAGGGGGTGGATCTGTCTGGGAGTCCAATAGGCCAAAATACCCAAGGGGTCATGGCACCCGATCCATGCTGGGGGGGGTGACTCCCCAGCACAGGATCGACCTGTTGGGTTCCTCTCAGCCAGCATGAGGGCTGCTTGATGCCAGATGCATGCCCAATGCCTTTGCCAAACCTACTCTTTTCTGGCCTAATTCAACCCAACAAGAGTCTCCTGTGTTCATTTCCTCAGTCTTCCCCACACCAATTGCTGACACCATGGCAGCAAAGACAATTCTGCTACAAACCACAGAAAGATGCTGTCATCTAGAGTAGACCTTGACGTTCTGAGAGTTGCTGACAGTCAGTGTAGAGAAGACAATACTGAGCTACATGGACAAATGGCCTGGCCTGGACTGTGTACACACCAGAGCGTTAGGACGCATATGGGCCCAGATCCAATTTTCCGTGTGCCCTTCTGCCCATATTTGTCCATATACAGCACTTTCAGCTGAACTCGGTCTCAATGTTCCCCATCTACACTGGTGGGTGGTGTGCCAAGGAATATATCTGCACAATTTGTTGTCGATTCCTCTCTTCAGTTGGCTGAGGTCCACTGTGGGCAGGAATTTCTTTATCTGTGCATGCAACCATTAAAAAAAATAAAAATACAAGATATAGCAGATTTGCACAAAGCATAGGTAACTTTTTATTTAAAAAATGTGTGTGACACACCCACCAGCAGCCCTTCAAGGAGTTCCTCTGCAACGGATACAGAGTGTGTGGTATAATAGATTCCACCCAGCCAAACATCGCAACACACCTTTTTAAAACAAATGCCTATCTACAAGTAATGTGATTGGATGTTGGATTTCCCTGCCCCCCTCCACATTGCTGCATTAACTGTCGATTGAGAAAATATAAATTAAGGGAGCAGGAGTGTGAGCTGCCACGGGTGAAGACTACATTGAGCAGACGATGCAATAAACATGCACATGGGGCACATCAAATCCTATTTAAACCACTTGTATGGACACAACCTTTGTGTAAGGCAGCTTGCTATGTTCCTAAGCAATCAATTTAATTTTAAAAAGTGTCCCTGTTAAAATATAGGTGCTTTTTTTGTCATACTGGGCAAATGAGCTCAAGAAACAAAATCTGCCAATCACCGTTAGCAAAACAGGCTAACTGTATTATTACCTGTTTATTTTGTTCCCTAATAACACACCAGACGAAATCAAACTAACTTCATAAACTGGACAATATAGGAGCCATGGCCCCACTGTTCAGAGATTAAACATGGATGGCTCCAGATGAGATTTCTTGTATGCAGCTTGTGACCTTGAACATGCCCATCCTCCCCCCTCTACATCAGACCTGTCCACCAAGTTTAGTGGGAAGCGACAGAGCACTGTAGTGTGTATTTGCATCAGCTGTGCATGTGGATCTCAACCACAGAACCAAGGTCTTTATATTTGGAGTATAGTCAGTGCACTCCGACCACAATGGAACATAGTCAATCTTTGGTGGTGAAATCACTACAAAGATTAATTGCCAAGAAACCTCTAACACACGAGACGTTTCCCCCGGTATTGTGCCTCTATACCACATTCTGGCAAAATAATAAGCATGAAGATTCAGAAACAATGCCTGCTTTGGAGGAAAGGGTGGTGGCAGCAAAAGGGAGGTTGGTAAATATTGCAGACCAATTATTCAAATACCTCATTCACAGTTCCTTATTAAAGCCAGACTAAATTAGCAGGTCACCTCCCTACTCAAGTCATGTCTGTTTACTCTCAGTAATGACAAAACGTAGACAACTGTCTGCTACGGCCGTAGCAACGTTGGCACACGCATCCCAGACAAGCAGAATGTTGTGGGAAACAGAGATGGAAGCATCTTGATATACGAGAAACAATTGTCATGGGAATTGTTGTTTCTCAATGCAACAGCTATAATAAATAGTTGCCATATGCTAAGCACAGATGCCTCTTTGAAAAGCATCTCGGTGACAGCACAGCCCATGTTCTTGGGCGTTTGGGGCCTTTTATCAATGGGTTGGCTCATTGCAATATGAGCTAGCACTCCCCCAAGGAAAGGTATCTTGCGCTCTTTAAAAAGGCTTCCGCTACAGAAGAGTCTGCAACAGCTTTGTGCTATAACATTCTGTGGGTTTTGTGAGGGAATTTGAAACTCAAACCCTTCGGCATGGTAAGGGAGTTGAGAAAATTGTTCTCGGATTTCCAACTGTTTCTTAGGATATTCTGAGAGACTGGTAGGGGGCAAAAGCTCTCACCTGCACACTTTAAAATTTAAAAAAAGCAAACTACCTGGTGGTGCCTACACTTTTATGGAAACTTGCAGTCACCTTGAGAACATGGAGGATAGACTATGGTAGGGGCAGCGGGGAGAGGTGGTGGTGGAGAAATAAAGTTTATCTGGCGAACACCCAATGCCACGGCATTTTTGAAGCTAAGAGGATGCAGAGGTTTGTAGCAGAGCACATGCTTTCCACACAGAAGGGTCCAATCCCCAGCATCTCAAGTTAAATGCAAAGCTAGGACAGGCTTTGCTGGAGACCTTGGTGAGCATCTATCAATCAGCACAGACAATACTGAGCTAGGGAACCGGCTAGCCCAATAATTTGTCTCAGTATAAATCAACGTATCTATGTCCATTTGATCAGTGAGCGCATGCATAGGATATGGCAGTGAACCCCTGAATAATACATTCTGAGTTTCCCTAAAGGAAGAGTTGGACAGAAGCATAGTAAATAATAGTATCATGTGTAGTGATAAAAGAAATGTAGAGATGGGGAAAAAATGGTAGCCCAGTCCTATGGGCTGTAAGAGATACAGAAGTTAATGCAGTTGCACCTTGGAAGTCAAACGGAATCAATTCTGGAAGTCCGTTCAACTTCCAAAGTGTTCGAAAACCAAAGCGCAGCTTCTGATCAGAAGCCGTGGAAGCCCCGTTGGACGTTCGGCTTCCAAAAGAATGTTCAAAAACCAGAACAGTCACTTCTGGGTTTCGATCGTTTGGAAGCCAAAACGTTTGAGAACTAGGCTGTTCGAAAACCAAGGTACAGGGCTATGGGTCGTGGTGAAGGTGCAAGAGGCCAACATCCTCTCTTACTCTGATCTTCAGGTGAAAGCACGGGGCCTAAGGTTTTCAAACTTTTATGTCTTCAGCAAACCATCTTCACCAGAAGTTGTCTGCTGTGGGGTTCATTTGTCTGTGAGAAAGCTCTGTGGCATGCTGCATTCATGAGCCACGAGACTAGCTCCAGAACCCAACACCATCCCATGGCTGTGTAGTGTGAGGGAAGATCAGCTGAGAAGGACACACTCTTGCTTGCCCACCAGGCAGCCCCTGAAAGCCTTCCAATGAACCACACCAGAACAGTTTTAAAACCACTGTGCATTGGCGATCCTTCCACAGCAAACAGCAATGCCAAGTGACAGGCTTACCTTTATTTGGAGAAGGCCTGAAGCTGAACCTCATCAACAATTCCTTAACCACGAAGACAGAGCACCATGGGGCAACTCTGTGCATTGCTGCTCCTATGTAATCAAAGGCATTTCTGGCGAATAGGGTAAGGAGCTAAATCTAAATCTACAGGACTCGGCAGCCGTTGGGCATAACCGCTATCCATTAGAGAAATGACGAGGAAGCTCTCAAGATCCCTATAGACACAGGCTGGCAAGGCAATGCCATGTACACTTAAGAAGATGCTATCTGCGCTTCATCCAGGAGCATCATAAATAAACCAATCGTTGCACACTTAGCTTGTTATCCCTTGCTTGTTTTAGGGTTGGAGACAGGTAGATGGAGAGATAGACAGACACCTCCCCTGCTATTCTGGAAGATGCAGGGGGAGGGAAGAACTTCTTCAACACTGGCCCCTCAAGCTACATGACAACCTGCTTTTGAATCGGAAGAGTGGCTGGCGCAACCCAGCCAGATGGGCAGGGTAATAATGATAATGATGTAGTTTGTGATATGGGAAGATGGCCTAATTCAGCAGGCTTGTCTTACATTCTTTGGAAGGGTTCTGGAGAACTCAGAAGCTTGTCACACTGTTGTGCCATTTTGGCAGGGCTGGTTCCAACAATAAAGGAATTTGAAGGAGTTTTTTTCCTCGTGGGTCAACAGACTACCTTTGCTTTTTAGGAGAGAGTTATCAGAGGACGTTTTCCTGCCCTTCTGTTACGTTCTGCAGCTAAAACATCAAAAACGAAAGTGCAGAAGTTCAACATGTGCTGGATGTGATGAAAGAAGTAAAGGAATGTAAAATGCATGGGAATGTAAATAGCTAAGAGCCCAAACTGGGAGTTAGGCCAAACAGTTAGAGCTTACCTAACACTTCCACTGCTGTGAAAAGTACCATAAAGGTCTTTAATAACAAATGGCCAAGAACTTTGCTTCACACTTCTCTTTCCAAGGCTGCCCACACTAGAATAACAAAGATCCTGAAGCTTAAATCGAGTCAGGACCACTAAGGGAGAAATTAATTAGATTTCTGCCAGAAGTCTTTTTTTCCCCCTGGTGTAGAAAATGACTGTACATTGTGTGCACTGATGTATGTATGTGTAATATCAAGCACACAGCCATATAAATTTGCAGCCGAGGGCTCTCAGTCATGCAGCTAAACACTTTGTGTGCATTGTTCCAGGTAAGTCCGGAATAATTTACTGCTGATGGAGTTCACATCAGGATAATGGCAAAGCATCTGTGCAGGAGATGAGTTATGAATAGAGGTCCCCCCCCCTTCCCCCTGCTTCTCTTTGGAATTGACCAGATGGCACTGAATGCAGATAGGGATTTTTTTTTTTAAAGTCTCTCATAGAGGCTCCATCTCCTCTTATTCTCACCCTGATCAAGTTTAAAATCTAAAATCTAAGGATCACCCAACCCTCCGGATGTTTTATCAGAAGCTATTTTGCCTCGTTTGTTAGTTGTTGCGTGGATATATGCAATAAAAAAGCCGATAACCTGACTTGCAAATACTTCCACTAATGTCTGTGGCATGCTCATGAAAAAGGAACTGCAGGATCAAAGTTGTCAGCTATGTCTATTATCAATATGGCATTTATATCAGAATTAATATTTTAATATGCGCCTTATTCTTTTATGTTCATGTCCAATGTGGGAGGCAGAGTGAGTCTTTAAACCTTAGGAGCCAAGTTCTCAGCTTTTGTTAAGTACAGTACAGATTTACATCAGTAAATCTGGAGCAATCACTTCTAGTGATGAAAATGTGATCTTGGGGCATTGGCTACATATGAGTTAGTTGGTATAGCAACCAGAAGGGGGAAAATATGCTTGTGACTTAGGCTTTCCATTGGGGGCTATGGAAGACAGTGATGCACATTCATTTGAGGTCCTGTCTCCTGTGTTGTTGTTGTTGTTGTTGATTTATATCCTGCTTAATGCCTGAACCAGCTTCTATGTTACAAAATATAAAAGTCAAATACACAAAGCCAATTAAAATCCATTATTAAAAGACGCAATAAAACAGTGTCACAAAAGTAACACAACAGTAAAAACAGGAGCTCTGGGTCAAGGGGTCAGGAAAACTACTGTGTAAACAGGTGTGTCTTCAACATCTGCTGGAATGTCAATGCAGATGAGGTCTCCTGAATTTCAACAGGGAGGGCATTGCATAGAGCTGGAGTGGGGAGAGGTCTCCCTCTGCCCAGCCCACCTCCATCTGCTGAATATGGAAGTATTTTTAAAAGCCCTAAAATGAGGCATCCTCAGGGCCGGATTTAGGTTTGATGAGGCGCTAAGCTACTGAAGTTAATGGGACCCTTTATCATGTCCAGCTGTCCTTTGTCAACAGCAAATTCTCCTGTTTTTGTGTTGAATATATGCTATATGGTAATTTATGGGCCTACTAGGTATCTAAAGCCATTTGCACATAACAAAATATGTATTTTATCAAAGTAATTGTTCAACTGAAATACAATTAAGAAGAAGTATATTAATAGTGAAATACTTTTAAATTTTTTGGGGGGCCCCAAGAGAGTGGGGCCCTAAGCTATAGCTTGTTTAGCTTATACGTGAATATGGCACTTGGCATCCTGCAATTGGGGAGGGGCCGAGTCAGACCAGGATCTGCTATATCTTAACCTGGCCCTATTGCTGTTGTGATAGAATCAGGTCCAATCCAAGCTCAATCACTGTGCCAGCAATTTGCCTGCCCTCCTCACCATCCGCCCTAGCCAGTGTGGGTGTCATAGCTTCATCCAAGTCCTGTTGGGCAAGCAGGAGTTAGGAATCTCCAAGGAACACTTGCCTGATAGCAGAATCCACATACAAAGTCAGACAGTCCAGAGGTTAGGGAATCTAGATGATCACAGAGCCAAAAGATGGAGAACAGGAAGCAGCAAGGTAGGGCCAAGAACCATAGGCGTTGTTTCCAGCCTCTGACTGCTGCTAAGAGCTCGGCTTAAGAAGACTGAAGCCAGCTGGTTCTCATCAGCGCCTTCTTCTCCGTGTCCTTGAAGGCTGAGCAGCTGCAGGTGGAGTAATTCTGCCTTCTCCCCCATTGGGCTGTTTAGCAAGTGAAGTTGACTCCTGGCCCATGATACTGAGTCTTTCAGGTAACCTGACATAGAGTTCTCCAATAAAACCTAAACTCCATGTGCCATAGTCACCAAGAGGATAGGGCCAACTAAGCCCTTCTCCTCCCTTAAAATGCTTTTTGAGGGCTGACCACTCACCCATTCAGCAGGGAGAGACTGTCAAGGCTCGGCAGAGGGTTACATCTGCCTCATCCAACCCCTCACCTGGCCTGGCACAGAGAGGGGTTTGACTGCAGCCTTCCCCTCCATTACAGGGTGTAAAAGTATTAAGATCAGCCAGTGGAACCTGATGATCCTTGCTGTGGTCCAATGCTTATCAGCTTCTGGTAATGCAAAGGTAGCCTTTCTCAATGACAGTACAGTGGTACCTCGGGTTACAGATGCTTCAGGTTACAGACGCTTCAGGTTACAGACTCCGCTAACCCAGAAATAGTACCTCAGGTTAAGAACTTTGCTTCAGGATGAGAAAAGAAATCACGCAGCGGTGGTGCGGTGGCAGTGGGAGGCCCCATTAGCTAAAGTGGTACCTCAGGTTAAGAACAGTTTCAGGTTAAGAACGGACCTCCAGAATGAATTAAGTTCTTAACCCGAGGTACCACGGTACTAGGTCTATGGAATTCTCTCCCTGCTGAAATTTGAGAGACCCCATATTGTTTAACTTTGGGTACTATACTAAAAAGTAACTTGTGTATGCCTAGGTATAGGTCTAAATCTAAGAAGATAATTAGATGTAGCAAGAAGCTGTCATCCAGCCTAACTGCACAATCCTATGCATTATTATTACTATTATTATTATTATTATTATTATTATTATTATTATTATTATCAGTTCTATACTGCATTATATTTTTTAGAAAAAATCTCAAAGCAGTTTACTGGGTGTTCACCAGTATGTGGATGATACCCAGCTCTACCACTTCTTTAAATCAGAACCAGTGAAGGCAGTGAAGGTACTATGTGTCTGGAGGCGGTTGGAGGATGGATGGCGGCTAACAGAGGCTGAATCCTGACAAGACAGAAGTCCTGTTCTTGGGGGTCAGGGTGTGGGTGGGGGTGGGGGGTCTCCCTGATCTTGAATGGGGTAACCGTGCCCCTGAAGCAGGTGCACAGCCTGGGAGTCATTTTGGTCTCACAGCTGTCCATGTAGGTGCAGGTTAATTCTGTGTCCAGGGCAGCTGTCTATCAGCTCCATCTGGAACACCAGCTGAGACCCTACCTGTCTGCAGACTGTCTAGCCAGAGTGTTACATGCTCTGGTTATCTCCCGCTTGGACTACTGAAATGCGCTCTAAATGGGGCCACCTTTGAAGGTGACTCAGAAACTACAACTAATCCAGAATGCGGCTGCTAGACTGGTGATTGGGAGCGGTTGCCGGGACCATATAACACTGGTCTTAAAGGATCTACGTTGGCTCCCAGTACATTTCTGAGCACAATTCAAAGTGTTGGTGCTCAGCTTTAAAGCCCTAAATGGCTTTGGCCCTGCATACCTGAAGGAGCGTATCCACCCTCATTGTTCAGCCCAGACACTGAGATTGAGCACTGAGGGCCTTCTTGTGGTTCCCTCATTGCGAGAAGTGAGGTTACAGGGAACCAGGCAGAGGGCCTTCTTGGTTGTGGCGCCTGCCCTGTGGAATGCCCTCCCATCAGATGTCAAGGAAATAAGCAAATATCTGACTTCTAGAAGACATCTGAAGGCAGCCCTGTCTAGGGAAGTTTTTTATGTTCGATGTTTTATCATGTTTTTAATATTCTGTTGGGAGCCACCCAGAGTGTCTGGGACAACCCAGTCAGAGGGGTGACATAGAAATAATAAATTAATAATAGTCATTATTCATTATTATTGTTGCTCAGAAGTAAGATCCATTGGGTTTAATGGGACTTGCATCCTGGTAAGGATGTTCAGAATTGCTGGTGACTATCTAATGTTTATTGGATGGATTTCCCTCAAATTGATTTTTGAACTTTGAATTTTATTGTTATTCATGCTTTTATACTGTATTTTATGCTGCTTTTATGTTGTATTACAATTTAGTGTTTAAAATTTGTTGTTGGCCGCCCTGAGCCCGGGTTTCTGAACTGGGAAGGGCGGGGTATAAATAAAAAAATATTATCATTATGATTAATTCTGACCCTAAGTCCCACTGAATTTAACCGGGTTTATGCCCAGGTAGGTTTAGGATTACCTGAGACTGCAGCCTAGGGGTATGTTCACCAACAGCAGGCTGCCATAACAAGAACATGAAAATGTTATGCAAACCTTGTTAATTACAGGGACCAGACTAAACAATTTAGTTGTAACTTACCAGTTCACAATGTGTTTATGATGCAGTCATTGGGGTTTGAGCAATCTGTCTGCCACTCCTACATCAGGCAATACTGAGAAAATTTTTGTACTTGTAATGAATGCTAATGGACTCAGTGATGTCAACAAATCCAAGATTTGCTCCCAAATGAATCCTTTTTAATGTATTCATTTTGACATTCATTAACCATCCATTAACAACACCCTATGGGTCATGTTCTGTAACAACAACAACACCAATAAAAACGAATATCCACATAAAAACAAACTTATTATAAACACTAATGAACATCCATTGATCTTTAGAAAGGCCTTTCAAGTAGTCTACTTATTGCATTTAAACACATTGCTCAGAAACAATGAACAAAAATGTGAATAAAAAAACTTCTGTTATATTTATAAGCAACTTCATGACAGCTCTTCAAATGTACACTTGGTTTATAGTCAAATAAGGTGATCTCCCTGATCAGTGAACTGAGACCTTTGCCCTTATATCTAAGCCAGTGAGAAAGCATAGCTGCTACTAAATTAGAAATAAAAAGGAGATAGCAGGCAGGGTTGATTTCCAGATGATATGTGCTGCCTTCTAAATATGACCTGCAGCTGTAGTAACCGTTTTCTAAATACAGGCATGGCTTTCAGGCTTACTTGGGGTGCCTCCAGACTGTCACTATTTTACAAAAGGAATTCAGCCTCACGCTGGAAATGTAGGTTTGTGCAATTAAAGTGGATTAAAGTGTTCTGTTGCCCTAGTACGATAGATCCACTTAAAAACAAAGCAAACACAGACTTCTTTGCGGTTAGGAAAGTGATAGGGGAAATGAAAGTATGGGATGAATGAATGATTAACAGGAAGGCATATTAACACCTTGCAAGCAGATCACAATGAATGCCCATTGTCAGAGCTAAAAGGAGAAGGCTGGGGGGGGGCACATTTGCTCCTTACCTCTTTTCTAGGGGGTTATGTTGAAGACAAACCATTGGTTGGGACAGGGTTTCCCAAACTTGGACTCCAGCTCTTTTAAGACAGGCACAGGCAAACTCGGCCCTCCAGATGTTTTGAGACTACAATTCTCATCATCCCTGACCAGTGGTCCTGAAAGCTAGGGATGATGGGAGTTGTAGGCCAAAAACAGCTGGAGGGCTGACTTTGGGAAACCCTGGGTTAGGAAATGAACCACTTACTTCACAGTGGTCAGATATAACACAGTGCCCAATTCATTACCAGTGGTAGGACTGCTATAACCAAATATAAATGACCATGTGTTTGAATCTCCGTTGTGACTTCTGATCCTGTAGAAACTCCCATGCAATTGCCAACTTACATACTGCTTTAGCTGAACTGCCACAGGTGCCCAATCTTGCTTGGTTTCATACAAGATGAGTATTGGGAGTGTTTAGCCTAGTAGCAAATGGTTTCTCCTGAATGGGATGGGGTAGGGAGGAGGACTAGGAATAAAATTGAGCACCTTGTGTGTGAACGCAGCAGGAGAAAGGAGCAAGCCATTCAAGAAGTGATTGCCGGGAGGGGGAAGCGAGGAAGAGAGCGAGGAGTATCAAGTGGTGGTGGCACGAAAGATCATCGGAGCAGATGAGGTCATGCAAAGGGCAGGAGTGCAGAAGGGAAGAACTGTGAACCGAGCAGTGAGGAGCACCAGCAGAGAGTAAATGGAAAGTTATCGTCTAGCACAATCACCTGGGTCAATAAGCAAGGTTCATTAATCAGGAGTGCCCCTCTCTTCTTTTCCGTGTTGTCGTATTGAAACAACGGAGGACTTGCATTCTATCTAATATTTGCTTGAAGCACCCAATTTTGGTGCCAATGAGAGCTCTAAAGATAAAGAAAGGAGTACTATCTGTTCTTTAGACCATTCGAGTACAATGTGCATAATGGGGGATTGGTATGATACGCTTGCAAAATAACAACAGCAATAACAGAATTTAGGCTTCACTTCTAAACATATTTAACTAAGAGGTAATCCTTCCGAACACAGGGATGGGGATATTTGGGGGTGCATCCAATGTTTACGCAACAGGACTTCTTTTTCCTCTCCTTCCTGCGCATTATTATTATTATTATTATTATTATTATTCCCCAGCCACTCTGGGCGGCTTCCAACACACACACACACAAAATAGCTCTAAAACAGCTTAGAGCAGGCATGGCCAACCTTGGCCCTCCAGCTGTTTTCAGACTACAACTCCCATCATCCCTAGCTAACAGGACCAGTGGTCAGGGAAGATGGAAATTGTAGTCCCAAAACAGTTGGAGGGCCAAGTTTGGCCATGCCTGGCTTAGAGCTATAGCTCTAAAATCTGCTCTGGTGTCCCCCTAACCCTCCAGAACTGATTTTGAGGGTGCTTGGGTGGGGGAGGCTGGCAAGAGAGCTGCACTGTAGGATACAGCTGTTACCCTTGATTTTAATCTTAAGTAACCTCTTGGCCCTAGTGGTACCTTTCTTGATCTCTGGCATGCATTCTAGCGGAGCTTTTAATATTCTGCTTTTAAACAACTCCTGAGCATTTTTGAGAGATGTGCCCCTCTTGACTTTGCCTTTCAACTTCCCTTTATAACAATCTTCTTATTTTGGAGAAGTTTCCTCTTTGGAAGTCAAATGCACTTGTGTTGGATTTCCTTGGCAAATGCCTACTTAAAGATATGCCAAATCTGACAGTACTGTGGTCACTGTTCCCAGTCAGTTCAACAACACTTACATCTTGTTCCAGGTACCCATCCAGCCAGTTCCATCCTAAATTCCTTTATGATATTTAGAATTTTTGCCTCTTTGTCATACTGGAACATGGCCTCGGGTAGCCATGAGCAAGCTGTGATAGCTACTGTGGGTCTTGGTTTACCTAGGGTTACTATGAGAAAAAGGAGAGAAGGCCTTTGTACTTTGGGAAGTGTCAGAGTAGTGAAGCTAAAACATGGGATCCAGTTACTTTCTCAAAAATCTGGTGAACAAAATAGATCCCACAAAGAATCACGTCTTTTGTAACTGTTTCCTCCATACATTAAACATGAAAAATATTGGTCACAGAACCAAAAAGACAACAACTGGATACGCAGGGTTCTCCCCAATGAACCAGTGATTGGCATTGTCAGCAACGATCACCTGTTCAGGGAGAAGGAAACAGGTGCCATCTGTTTTGTGATATATGTGTGGAACTGGAGGATCATGTGCCTTCCCCAAGGATATATATATATTGCACAGCACCCTTTTATATGAGTAGAATTGAATCCGAAAGGAGCATCACTCTGTGCGTAGAAACCACTTTCCATGGGTGGAAGGCCTTTGATGAACTGGAGGCCAGCGGGTATCTTTCCATTACAACGGCTGTGAAGCTTCTTAGGTGATAACTGCAACTAGGAAAGCAAGAAATATAAACACCTTGCTTTTAAAAGCCAGCTTAATGGCTCCAAGGTTTGCAGTGTACCTTACAAACATGTGCCTTAAATTCCTGCCCTAATAACTATTTTAACCTGGGATCTGGAAGAGGTGGCGGTGGACAGGCCGGGCAGTTGTAACGCACAGCCTTCCCTCTCCTGCCATTCCTGAGCAGGGATAAAAGTGAAACCCGAGCAGAAAATGTTTGTGGTGCCACTAGCAATCAAGGGTTCCGTTGCCACAGTAACTGGAACACTTCATCAGCTCAGCTAACAGATGGCCAGTGAGCAACAGGCAGCATATGTTCCAATAAGCACTGACATCAGCACAGATGGAGGGTGGGCAGGAGGCTGGCCCTGTAACATAACCTGACATTTCCTTCTCACTTGGTGCTGCATTGTTATAGCTCACACAGGAAGATTAGCAGGGAAAAGTGAATAGCATTAGGGAATCTGCTCAAGAACCAATTATTAACACTTCAGTGCAGTTTTAGATTTTTACTTAACCAGAATGCAACATTGTTAACAACATTCAGCTGCACAAAAGGAAATGCAGTGGGTTTTAACGACAGGGGCTTTATTTTCATCACAGGCAGGTTTTCCCAAGAACACTAATTAACAGGGATTGCCAAGTCCTAGGTGTCCTGATCTTTCCAGTTTTATTGATTACTCTTAAAAAAAAATAAAAATAAACACAACCACAGCAACATTATTTGTATAAATATTTCGGTTTCCTGGATAAATGTTAAAAACCAGCCACACTTTTGAAAACTAAGAGATGGGAAGATTTGTTTTGTGTTGATTGTTTGCTGTGACTTCCAGTTTCATCGTGGCATATATTAAAAATTCTTAATATAAAACTACCAAAATCATCATTTTAAGATGAGTGCAACCAGAAATAACCTCAGGGTTTCACCACCAGAACACCCACCTCCCGCACATAAATATAAATTGTACATTATGATTCTGTGTGGTGGGTTGTTGTTTTTTTAAAAAAAGACTTATGTATGGGAGAAGAGGTGAACAATAAATTGTAAATAAAATTATAAAACCCCAAACTCACAACTACAGGGAAACTACACAACCACCCACCCCAGGCCACATATTCCTTGATACTGAAGGTCAGGGGAATCACAATTCAAGTAGCACAGACATTTTAGAAATGATCTAACTTATATGCTCAACACTTTTCTAATACCAAAACATCACTGAATGTCAAAGGAGGTTGCCATCTGGGCCAGCACTTCCCCTCCTCCTAAAAAAAAACCAAAAAACTGGAGTAAGCTAAGAAATGTTTGTAAAAAAGGATAACTGAAATATTCACACATAGCTTGCCCCTGATATGCTATAAAAGTATGTGGTGCCTTTCTCCCAATGATGCATGAGAGATTTTCACAGGCGCTTCTCTCTCATGCTAATGAGACTTGGATCTCCATCCATCTTCTGTATGTCAGTAGGAGAACAGACCTAAGGCACTTTCACACAGTCTAGTAATGGGCCAATGTGGGGCCGCCTTGGGGTGAATTCATTAATCCCTTGAGGACTAACATAGTAAGACAGTCGACAGATATGGGCAGACACTCTGCAAGCTAGGAGTGACTGCCCATAACCGTGTCCACCACACTGTTCCTATCTTACTCTGCAGTTGCCAAATGAACACCAAACAGAATCAACAGCATTGGGCGGATATTGACAACCTGAAAGGGGGCTTGTGAAGTGGTGGCTGTTTTAAGTGGAAATAAGTCTTCCTAAAATGAAAAAAATGTATTCCAAGGGCACAGAGAGGGACTAGGTAAAACAGGTGAAACGCTCCGCCAGAATCACCAGCCCATTTAAAGACAACACACCCAGAGGAGGAGGAGGAGGGTAGCAGAAGCTTCCCATTGTCAGACAGGGTTATGTGGCATTGGAGAAGCAAGTCTACATGGGCAGGAAAGATGGGCACTTAAGCATTGCCAGAAAAGAGGATATGCATTGTCCAAAAAGGGATAAAAGACACAGGGTTGCATGCAAACTTCAGCTTGCGCAACAGGACTTCCCCCTCCCTCTCCCCATGTATCCTCCAGGCAAATTTAGAAATAATGCCTATCATTTGAACTGAAATATAATGCATCTTCTCAACACAGTGGGGGAAGACTGTGACCAGGGGCCCCGGATGTTTTCTCAGTCTGCTGTCCTGGTGGTAACTGTGGATGGTCAACTTCAAGGTCCCTGCACTCACTGGTGGTTTGTTTTTTGTTTTTAAATCTGTAAATCACGTTTGAACTGGGCAAACAGAGGACTCCTTCAAATGCAGTTCAATCCTCGGACAGCCCTTCAAGCTGAGGACTGTTCTCTGTAAGGCTAGGGATGTGGATAAGAGGCGAGTGTGCTTCTATTTCATAAGAAACGACAGGATAAATACAGGGTAGATATGGCTTGCGGCTAATGTCGGGGGGATGCTTCTTGCCAACATTATGTGCATACTGGATACAGACTGGATGGGAGCGTGTACACAACAATCGTTTCCAGGGATTTCCTAAAAATTCTGTGGAGCATTCAAATGCTATTAAAAATGACACTTCTCAGCTGGCTGGCTCATGGTCAGAAGAACTGTGAACACCCCAAACTGGAGAACAACTTCTTGGGGGAATGTTGCTTCATTTGTGGTATAACTGAGCATTACCCGCTGGATAAGTTTACATTCTGAACAATAAGGTAAAGGTAAAGGACCCCTGGGTGGTTAAGTCCAGTGAAAGGCGACTATGGGGTGTGGCACTCATCTAGCTTTTAGGCCGAGGAAGCCGGCGTTTGTCCACAGACACCTTTCCAGGTCTTTATTGCTTTATTGATGCCTGGGGCAAAGTTGATGCCCTCATTTTGAACACAGAAGTCAACCCAACTAGCAGCTGATTCTTTACTGGCAACAGCACAGCAACCCTCCACTGCACCTCAGTGAGGCACAGGGCAGGCCCAATAGTACACACATCTCAGTTCTACAGCCATAAAACCCATCTTATTAGGATCATCCTAACTGCAATCTTGCCCATAATTTCCTGACTGTCTGCTTCACTGAACTGTGGTGTTATTTTCTGACTGCATAGGTTCAACTGTGTAGGTAAAAAACACGGAGCTTTAACAAGGGATCTTAAGGCAGCTCAAATTCAACCTCGAGTTTTAATCCAAAATGCAAATGAACGGGCAAAGAATTGTTACTATTTGAACCCTATCAAAGAATAGGAAAGAAGTATCCAGCCGCTGCTTATTTTTGCCATTTTCTCTCTCTATGATAATCTGTCACAAACTTGAAAGGCTTATTTTTACTTCATTCACTTGCCAGAGCAAGGGGAATCCATTACCGTAATTACCCTGGTGTGTCAGGCTGATGTGGAGGTGCCATTTGGGGTGCCATTCCCTTATTGGTGGGAGTCCACATGGTTGCCATGGTCAATGGAGAGGTGGCAAAGCTACATCCTGTGTGGGCTATTGTACTGTTGTTTGGTTCTCACCTTGGTGGCTGGGAGACCACAGGATCCCAACTAAGTAAGCCATGCTGCAAGCTAGCCATTGCCATAGCAGGCAAATTATATTCCCCTATTTGTCGTCTGCAATGAATATATACAGTTATCCTGCTTCTCTGATCAAAAGCATTTAACAATCATATTTAAAGTACAAATAACACAATGCACATTGTACAAAGAGTATATTAAAATACAACCTGCCCTAGGCATAGTATTCTTAGGTATATATTTATTAAGATGCTATAACCACTTTGATGTGCTTCTGATTTATTTTTTGTTTCGTCTATGTACATGTATGTGTGCGCACGTATATTTGTGATTTGATCTCAATGCAAATATATTTTAATTATTTTGTTATCTGACTGTGCATTTCTGAATATATTTTCTCCTTTGTGATACAGCTCCCCATCCCTTTTATGTACCTGCCATATCAGCTGACATTGCTGTGATAACCTGTCTATTTTGATTGACTTCTTTTGAACAGTTTGCCCCAAAGGAAAGAATAACACTGAATGCCAGAAACTGTTTGTCTTCTACTAGACGAGGTCCAGGCATTTATTTATTTTGAGATACCACTGGAGAACTGCTGGTGTAAAACAGAGTACTTTACGTCTGGGCATTGTAAATAGCCGTTCTTAGATACTGCAAACATAACAGAACCAGCTCTGGCCTTGCAGTGCAAAGTGCACATTTTCATTTGCCTTGAAGCCTTTTATAAGCATTGCAGGTGCCTGGAAATAACAGGGGGAAACAGAGTCTCTCCACCCTCACTCCCCCTTTACTGTAGTTGTAGGGCTAAGAGACTGAATGCTTTGTAATGAAGGTATATTGTAACATTTCTCACCAGGTGGCACTTTGTTAGCAACAATTAGATCCTGATTGATCTTTGAAGGGCTAATTCTTACATGTTTTGCAAGGGTCCTAGAAGGAGCAAGTGTTGAGTGGGAGCACTTTAAGAGTATTAGTGGGGTGGGGGGGTGGGGAGAATAGAGCCTCAATACATTTGCAATACAATGACCGTGTCTCCTTTGCACCCCCTTAGCAAGCATTAGTTAGCACAGTAATTTGCTCTTACTCCTGTTATTATCCCCTCAGGAACTAATGGTCACTTTATTAATTAGTTGAAAATTGTATTCTAGGTCAAATGGCATCTTTGTTCCTCTATTGTTGCAAATTGCTACTGGTAGGCCCCGATAAGTGGAAGCCTTACTGCAAAATGGGAATGATCCTTTGCTTTTCAAGATAAAGACCATGGGCCAGCTGCGCTTTCTAGGGCCACAGAAGGGGTTTCAAAATGTCTAAGCACAGTGTTTCCCAAGACTGGCTTTTAAGCAATCACAGTCCCTCTGTACGATTTCTAATCATGGTCTGATCGTGTTATTGTATGTGTTGATTTTTCACAAAGCAAGTGGTCTCCAAATGCATTGCTTCTCTCAGCTCCTAGGTAACTGGGCCTGTGTTTTGAACGACGACAAAAAAAAATCACACGCTGCCCCAAGGCACTGACTTAAGTTCATGACTGGCGCTTTCACTTTTCAGTGTTCCTTCGTATCAACAATGAAACTAGCACACCTTATTTGACGTCCAAGCTTGCTCTTAATAAATCCCCAAGGTTGAGTAAACTGTGCTATCACAGCTGTTTGGCTTTGTTTGAAAGCGGGCACATAGCAGTTATGCTTTAAGTTGCCCAGTGCTGCTAAGGGAGGAAGGGTGAGGTAAAAATGAATAAATTCCACTTGCAAATGGTGGTAGAACCATAATATCAGTTAAAATATTTAGGCCCACAGTAATGCCCTCTCAAGTAAAGGTAAAGGTAAAGGACCCCTGGACGGTTAAGTCCAGTCAAAGGCGACTATGGGGTTGCGGTGCTCATCTTGTTTTCAGGCCGAGGGAGCCAGCATTTGGCCACAGAAAGCTTTCTGGGTCATGTGACCAGCATGACTAAACTGCTTCTGGCACAACAGAACACCATGGCGGAAACCAGAGCGCACGGAAACACCGTTTACCTTCCCGCCGGAGCGGTACCTATTTATCTACTTGCACTTTTACTTGCTTTTGAACTGCTAGGTTGGCAGGAGCTGGGACAGAGCAATGGGAGCTCACCCCGTCGCACGGATTCAAACCACCAACCTTCTGATCGGCAAGCCCAAGAGGCTCAGTTGTTTAGGCCACAGCGCCACCCGCATCCTCTCAAGTGCAGGTGAACCAGGACCACACTGTTGTTTTTTGTGAACCAGGGAGTTGAACATACAGATCTGAAAGGATTTTCCCAAGTCTTGGGGTACGCTCACATATAATTGGGGAAATCATATCACTATCAGTGCATTTGTATGCTGTTTTCCTGCAAGATTATGTCCAAAGCAATAAACAGAACATTTTTCTTCAAAAACAAAACAATGGCAAAGAGCCACAATGTCAATATGTAAAAACCTAAGTTTGAATTCACTTAATACGCCTGATTAGTGGAAGGAAGGACTTCTGCTTGTGCAAGGGAGCTTTCCCTCTCCTTCCCCTGAAAATTGGATCTGTAGGGTAGGAAGAACAACAGAGGATTGTTCTATCTGCAAGCTGAAATGCATGTGCAAGCTGTGTGGGATATTCAATTGCAGTCAAACCAACAATGTCCGTTTTGCCAGATAGGCACATGAAGGGACCGGGGCTCAAAGAGCTTTCCTGTAAACTCGTTAGAGAGAACTCTGTAAGACCCCTCCTCTCTGTGCCCAGATGGCAAGAAGGCGTAGCCATTTATGCTCCTCCTTGCCAGGACACCCTCTCGCTCTGCTCATCTCCACCATGCCTACAATGTGAGATCATTGCAAGTCTGAGCTCCAGTTCAGGCTCCATTTTTAACCTAGACTTAAGTACGTCTTAGTAACTCAATTACCATGTTAAGCCTGCCTGAATGAAGCAGCTGTGTCTGTTACTCTTCAAGACGTATTCTGAGTAACTGTTATTTTTACCTTTTACAAGACTGTGTGTGATCACAGTGTATTGAACGAAGTTCTATGGTATCTTGGGAACCACTATGAAGTATATCACCCTATAATAATAATAATAATAATAATGTGATTTTGGAGGATAACATAAATTACAATTATGGAAAGAACAACAAGCCTTCAACAGTTATCATTTATTTGCACACCAAATAATAGTTATAACAGGCTCAAAGCAGCTTACAACATGAAATGAATTACAAAATGCCTCAAAAACTGGTAAACTCCGAGAGCACATCGGCCAACAATTGACTAAGGGTAAATCACTGTAAAACAATTAAACCTCTCTCATGGAATGTAACAGGGTGGATGAACAAGATCCAAGACAGTGATTTCTGTTCCTATTTTCAAACACATGACATCTGATACTTGGAAATAGAAGGTTAAAATGGAATGCACAGGTCCAAGAAAAAATGATTCAGATCCTGGATTCCCATGAATGTGCTTTATTAAAGGGGGAAATGTTGGTAGAAACAGGAAACGTAATTGGACTCTATGAGAACATAATCAACCGAATTACAAAATTACAAACAAACTAAAACTAAATTTAAGTCATAAACAATAAATGAAAATATCTCAATAAGGATACAATAAACCTGAAAAATCCCCACATAATTCATAATACTGTGTAAGAATAAAGAAACAAAAACGTAATACCAGCAAAAACTAAGCCTCTCCAAAATTAAACTCGTGATCCCAACAAAAGCTTCCCACCTCCTGGTCCCTGGTCCCTCCTGAGCAGCAGGTCTTGTAAGATGGCCTCTGGCTCCTTCTGCAGTAGCAGCAGCTTTTGAAGCAAGAGTCAGTCTGGGCCCTACCCTCCCAAGCCAGGTGGAAATAGGCCAGCAAAGCAGGGAGAGGATATTGTGGGCCTCACAGCAAAGATGGTCCATACATATATGAAGATGTATGGATTCTTTTTTGGGGAAAGGGGAGATTCCCTTGTCCCACTGCAGCCTATCCCCTACATCATATGCTTTTCTGAGGTTCCTAACTCTCAGCAGGAACCTGTAGAGGATGAAAGGATGGGAGGTGGGGAGTTCTATTTACAGAAGAGAAATTAGGGTCCAAGCCATGGTACATTTTGTCAAAAGCAACCTTGAACCCAGAACTGAAAGAAAATAAAGAGGGAGAGAAACAAAAGCCTCAATGATCAACAAAGAAATAGTATATCGATCCTAAAAATTGTGAAGGTTACTTAAAAATAAGAAGAACCAAGAAGTCTAAGAATAATAAGAATAATAATAATAATAATAAGATGCCATTGATACACACAGCAAATAACACAAATAACACACATCATGTACCTGGAAGGCATATACCATGGAAATGCAGGATTAATGCAAGAATGCCACAAATAATAAAACTATAGGTGAGACAGAGAGACGATAAGAAAGGGAGTTAGTGAACAATAAAGCCGTAGGATAAGGTAATGGTGAATATCAAATGATATTCAAATCCTCATTTAAGTCCATCCTAGATGAGCAAAATTTTAAGATATAAATGAACATGAAATCTACTTAGAATATAAATACAGCCAGCAGCGACTCTAATCATAAACGTCTTGAGCAAAATGATTTTTTATCAGATAAGCCAGTGCGCTCCATAATTACCTTGTTTTCAGTCTACAATTTGGTTCAACAGATGTTTGATTTTTATGTGCACTTTTTTTTTAAGAGCCTGCTTTTGCATGCAGATTGTGTGACAGGGACCATATACAGTGGTACCTCGGGTTACATACACTTCAGGTTACATACGCTTCAGGTTACTGACTCTGCTAACCCAGAAATAGTGCTTCAGGTTAAGAACTTTGCTTCAGGATGAGAACAGAAATCGTGCTCCGGCGGCACGGTGGTAGCAGGAGGCCCCATTAGCTAAAGTGGTACTTCAGGTTAAGAACAGTTTCAGGTTAAGTACGGACCTCCAGAACGAATTAAGTACTTAACCCGAGGTACCACTGTATCAAGCTTAAATTCAGGAGAAAGGGTACAATCCACAAGGAAGCGCTACCTGAAGTGGAATTTTGCAAAAGTATAGCCATGATTATGCCAGAAGAAAACTAACAATAGTCACACACTGCATCATTTTGACCACTGGACATGCATTCAAAATGCTTTCTGTGTATGTGAAAGTATGTATATATTGTGTGCCTATTTACAAATGGCTGAGCTATTCCCGAAAGTCCTCGTGAAAAGAAATGGAGATATTACTACTAAAAGATCAATTGTGTATGACTGTTTGCTGGAAGGAAGCATTGATTAGGAAATAGAAGCAGAAGAAAATACCTATTTCAGTTCCCCCAGGGTATGAAAGGACTTATCTTAAACCTTTATATGAGTCACCAGGTGCCATGCAAATTTTGGTGTGTCTTCCACAGTTGGGAAGATGAACTAGAGCTAAAAAATTATCTAGCTTTGTATGAACCTTCTATGAGAGCTATTTGAAACGCCACATTTTGAATATATGTTTTAAAGAAGAGATACCTAGTGATGTGATAAACTCTGTTTCATTCATACATTTTCTGCTGGCGGGATGTGCTCCTGTAATGTTAGCTATCACCTTTGCCCTACAAGGGATTGAATTAGGCGCTCTGTGCTGAAAGAACTTCCTGGATACTCACTGCTGATCTCAGAGGTTTAAAAATGAGATGGCAATCTCTCTGCCTGCTGTAGCAGGGGAGCTGGTCAAAGAGAATAGATCCAAGCAATGAGCATCATCCAAAACTGGTTGGAGTTGAGGGGCCAGACACTCTCTCACCTTGTTAGCCTGTTAGCTGAATAGTATTCTGTATTATTTTCTCTGCTTTTCACACCTACATATGTATAGGCCCAAAACTATGATGATATAGCATTGGGTTAATTTTATTTGGGAAAGCTGCATTACACACCCATCACCACCCTTTTCTTTATTAAATGCAAACATAGTACACTCACCAAAATATAGCAAATATATAATCTTTATCTCTCCTAAAAAAGGTAAAGGGACGCCTGACCATTAGTGACCAGTCGTGACCGACTCTGGGGTTGTGGCACTCATCTCGCTTTACTGGCCAAGGGAGCCGGCGTCCAGCTTCCGGGTCATGTAGCCAGCATGACTAAGCCGCTTCTGGCAAACCAGAGCAGCGCACGGAAACGCCATTTACCTTCCTGCTGGAGCGGTACCTATTTATCCACTTGCATTTTGTGCTTTCGAACTGCTAGGTGGGCAGGAGCAGGGACCGAGCAATGGGAGCTCACCCCATCACGGGGATTCGAACTGCTGACCTTCTGATCAGCAAGTCCTAGGCTCTGTGGTTTAACCCACAGCGCCACCCGCGCCCCTTTATCTCTCCTAGTTTGTCCAGAATTAAATTTCTCCCATAATCAGATTTCAAGTGTGTTTATGTTAGAATATTTAAATACAATTCACTCTGATGCTTCAATTATGTCTTACGTATGCTGTGAACTGCTTTGGGAACTCTGCTTGAAAAATAGGATGCCGTTCTATCAAAGAGATATACCAATATACATTGTGGGTACCAATAACTGACTGCTAATAAAATTATTGTTTTTTATTGGCACAAAAGCACCCATATCAGTAAGAGCTGGAAACATCAAAGATTGCCCACACCCCATTTTGAAGATTTTCCCTTTCACTATAATAAGTTTTGCTGTGTTTTAAGCATAGCTCTTCAGGTCAAGGCAAGCTACATTACACAGCTCATTTTTTAAAAGCTAGAATGTGCTTAATTGCTCTTCCAGCAATATAAACCTGTCAATTGGTTTTAATGATTAATAATGATTAATTTTCCATACATTATCAGACCTCCTTTTCCTCTCTCACTCTTCCTCCCTCCAGTTCCACCCAGAAGGAGAATCATCTGGGGCCACCTAAAAACACAAACAAACAGTCATGGAGCTAAAGTAAGCAACTACTCTATATATTCACAGAAAAAAGAACATTTGCCATGTTTGTGTGGCAATACAAAATGAAATGAAACTTTTGTTTGCAACAACAGTTTGGAACTACATAAGTAAGCCCCTCCTGATCTTTATAACTCTCTAGCTGATAACAGACAAGTGTAGGTGAATGTTGATTTGCTGTGATAATTATTTTTAATTCTGTCTATGCAAGTCGATTCTATACCTCAGACAAGGACCTCGGATCATGCACTAGAAGAACAACAACAAATATGTATGTGCTTAGGTGCTCTCAGCTCTTTAAAATAGACTACACCATGTTACACAGCAAAAACAACAACAACAACCCTAAAAACCTGAGGGGCATTCCCTGCTGGTTATGGACAAATGTTATAAAACTATGATGCTGGTGTTGATAGCTTGGTTTATAGACCACCTAGATGTAAAGTTGAACTGCCTCTGGGCTGCAATTCTGAAACCATTTATTAAGAGAATAGGAAGACATTGGGAGGGGATAATGTGCTGTGTATGTATGTATGTATGTATGTATGTATGTTGTGATAACACAGTTTTACATTATTTTAACTTTATTTATTTGGGGGAGGATCAGTGAATTCAGGAGAAACATTAATAAAGAAAACTACGGCAACTGTATCAAGACCTCACCCATTGCCTCCCATGTCAACATCCACACTAGAGAATTTGGTCCTCGTGTTTTGACAGCAGATGTCAAATATTCAAGAGGAAGTAGCCTTAAAGATAGTATGGCCAGTACTTTCAAATGTAAGCTATATAGGCCTCATAAACCGAAGTACAAAGGCTCCCCCACTATCTCTTCCCTTGGAATGCCTGCCCTATCGTTGTTGCCACAGGGGGCAGAAAGCCAGGTGGTGGAACCCTTGGGGAGTAGATACAGCTCCGGGGCTCAATATTACTTAGTCCTGCCTTTGTCTGACAGCTTTATTGAGGCAAAACTCTCAAACTTGTTTTATACTAGGTACAAATTCAAATGTTTTTTTTAAAAAGTAAATGGGGCCAAAAAGAATTTTATTTTATTTTACAAATGCGTCTAAAAATCTTTTAAAATAGCTTTAAAAACTTTTCATTAACTCACTTTCTATCTCTTTCCATTAATTACTATTGCAGCTATTTACTTAGAATCTTTGTCCCCTGGGAGGTTGGTGTCTTGGTCCATATCCTCGACCTGGTGGAGGGAAAAAGATTATTTTTAATGTTCAAAGAGCATCCCTGGTAACAGTTCAGAAATTATTTTATTCATTTTAGGATTTATTTGTTCAGCACACTTTTATCCCACCATTCAACTTGCAATCTACAGCTCTCTTGAAAGCTAAACCATCAGACAAACAAAGCAGATAAAAAAATCCCTAGATTCAACCTTAATGCCAAGCATAAAATATCCCTTTAAACTCATAACAACCTAGCAATATAAACCATTAAGAAAACCCTGAGAAGGCCCAGGCAAATGGGGGAAATATCAACATAGTTGGCATCAGTCATACTTCCTGGAGAGGGCATTTCATGATGTGGGCACCGCTGCAGAGAACACCCTTTTTGTAGTACAGTGGAACCTCGGTTTTTGAACATAATCCATTCCAGAAGACCGTTCGACTTCCGAAACATTTGAAAACCAAAGCATGCATTTCTGGAAGAATTTACGTCTGGAAAACTGGAAAACGGAAGCAGTGTTGCACATCTGGTTTCTGAAAAGTGTTTGAAAACCGAAGCAGTTACTTCCGGGTTTTCGGTGTTCGAAAGCTGAAACATTTGACTCCCGAGATGCTCGAAAACTGATGTTTCACTGTATTACCACCCAATATAACTCTTCTAATGGTAGGACTATGAAAAGGGATTCATCCTCAGATTTAAGAGACCAGACAGGCTTAATTTATATCCCACCCAGGGTGACACAATGTTTTTGAACCTATATTTCTCATGTTCACACATAATTCTAAGCCAAGATGAGTGGTTTGTGAACACATCTTGAGCATTCCCCGTTTTGCTCCTACTTTCATGCAGCTTGTGAACCACAAGCACCTTGAGCCTATATTCCACTCAGTGGTTTCATGTAGATTTGTAAAGTCACAGGGGACATGACTGAACACTGTGGGACTACATAGGATACAGAATTATAATTGATGGGAAGAAGAGGTAGAATAAAAAGCTGGAAGAACATGGCTCTTTATTTACACCCTAATGGAGTTATGAATTATCTATCAACAATGGCTGTTTCAGGTAACTTTATGAACATCTGAGACCAACTTGAATGGAAGGATGCTTCAATTCACAGTCCATACTTAGCTTATTGCATGAAGCAATTCCTGCCTGCCACGAAATACTAACATAAATTTGAACTCAAATGTGCATTGCTTCAAAACTACCAGTGTATTTATGCAAAGCAGTAAGAGATTTGGAAACTGGATGTGGTCTCTTACTGAGTGTGAGATTAAACATTAGAAAACAGGCCCTGCTAAGGCAGCCCTTGAAGGTGTTTGGTTTGAATGGAGGAACTCACACTCCCCTCTCCTGGTGCCTGCCTTCTATGAAGAAAGAGGTATGGCTTCTACTTTCTCAGAGGATGAAGTCCTATCTCTTTTAATTGAATGCCATGAAGGATTCAAGTCAAGAGGGACAATTCACTGTCCTATTAGGAAATCCAAATCACGCTGCTTCCTTCCTCTCTGGCCAGTGGATGCTGTGAGAAGGGGCACAACCTCTGAATTCTCAACTAGTTGTTTTTCTCTGTAATTTCTTCTGGGGGTGGGAGAAGAACGAAATACCCAACACAGAACCAGGTCATGGATGGTACCCATTGAAACTGCAGGGAGATCACCAGTAGGAGGAGCCAGAGCCAACAACAGGCAAAGCCAACTAATTCTAGTTTTGTTCCCATCCTCCTCCCTGCTGAGTTCTGCAAGAGCAACATTGACACTAGGGAGGAGGAAGCTGACGGGCCATGGATTGGTTGTAGGCTGGGTGATGTTGGTGGAACAGTGGCCATTTGCCCCAATGTACAGAACTCCAGAGAAAGTGCTCAGCCTCCTCTCTGCTCAGGCAACCTCAGATGATGCAAGAGGATTGGCTATGCAGGCCTTTTTCACCCCAAGCTTTGAGAAGGCTTGGCCTGGTTCCATACTCTGTGCTGTCATAATCCTTCCAAATTACCCCCAAATCAGTCACATACAGAGATATAAGACTTTGTTAGAGAGGCAGTTGTTTAAAGTGGCAAATTAAACTTGCATTGTTTCAGCTGATAAATTAACAGGTGCTCTAAGCTCGATGTTTACAAGAGGACTAATATAGGGCTGCCAAATTGTGGTGGTGAGATGGAGGAAAATTACAGACAATTAAGTGTGATATTTTAATCACACTGAATACATCTCAGGCTTGAAAGAGGAAAACCCTTTATTGCAATTGTAAGCTCACTTTCAAGTATGTCCAAGACCCATTAAATAGAGATTCTGCACAAAAGCTCAATCATACTGAATTGGGTAACAAATTAGAATCTGAAACTGCAAGCGATTGACACAACACGCCACTGAAATTCCTTAAGAAACTGGAATAAAACAAATGACATAAAGCTTCTGCTTAAACAGGAAAATTTTGCGTACATATGTGGGGCAGATTTAGAATAGATGGAGGGAGATGCTTAATTTTGTTGTGATTATTGATGCAATAATCTATTTGTGACCTTATTATAAAATGTCACTGATGCATAATTAAGATGAGCTGGTTCCTCACCTATTCCTACATTTCACTGTATGAAGTCAGCTAACAGCTTGTCAGTGGTTAAGTTAAAGTCTTTTAATACATGCTTTTATATATCAAAATATTGATGCAGTGAAAGATTTTGCAAGTATGCAGTTGAATGCTAATCTATAAGCTGCGTTCTTTTTACCTGGAGGCTGGGATTCATATGAATGGCCAGGGGGCTGACGGTCTCTCCACCACAGAGAGTCACTGCCCTGATCACGATAAGGACGAGATGGAATTCTGTTTGGATTCCGAAAGTGAGTACCTCTTCCCCTTCCTGGTCTCTCTGGAAAGGAATTTATGACACTTGAAACTGCTAGCGCACTAACAAAATAAAATCCAGAGTTCTCAAGTTGAAAGCTAACTGAAAGTTATAGCATATACATTAATTTAAAGTTTCAGCTGACTTAATTATTGATATTCTGCTATAAGCAAAACTTGAAAATTACTAACTACTGTAATTTAAAAGCACAGACGCAATGAACATGGTCCTTATTGTGGGCATGCGTAGGGACAGCTTCATATTTGGTGAGTTTTCTGTATAGATACGTATAGGAAACCATGCACACCTTGCAGGTATATTGCCATATATGTTTCTTTTGCCACACAAACCGTCTGTTAATGCAAACACACACACCTCAAAGTGGTTTGCAAAAAGAACTCACATGGTACCTACCTGTCACAAAGCTGTCCAGTCGCTGTCTGCTCTGAATTATCCTGCCTCTTGCTGAGCAAGTTTTGTGAATAAGGGACATCAAATCCTGAAACTTGGCAAGCCAAGATTCCTGCAGACAAGGAAATAATGAAAGCAATGGCAAACTCTCCCTCTCATTTTCAGAGGTCACACTGAAATCCCCAGAACATTTATCTAGGCTATACTGTAGGGACACGGGTGGCACTGTGGGTTAAACCACAGGGCCTAGGACTTGCTGATCAGAAGGTCGGCAGTTTGAATCCCCGCGACGGGGTGAGCTCCCGTTGCTCGGTGCCTGCTCCTGCCAACCAAGCAGTTCAAAAGCATGTCAAAGTGCAAGTAGATAAATAGGTACCGCTCCTGCGGGAAGGTAAACGGCTTTTCTGTGCACTGCTCTGGTTCGCCAGAAGCGGCTTAGTCATGCTGGCCACATGACCCGGAAGCTGTACGCCGGCTCCCTCGGCCAATAAAGCGAGATGAGCGCCGCAACCCCAGAGTTGGCCACGACTGGATCTAATGGTCAGGGGTCCCTTTACCTTTACTTTATACTTTAGGGACTCAGTGCCAATACATCCTTTCACTTCTAGCTCAGCACTGTGTGCTTCCAGTCAGGTCAGTTATGTTGCAGAGCTGCTAGAGAGACTTGTACAGTGTGATTTCAATGAGCACCTCCAGGTTCACCAAGTTGTCTATGTATGACTTAAGGCCCTAATGGATGGGGAATCTCCTCCAGTCTCTGGATAATTGTCATCTGCCTGCAGAAGGATAGGTTTATCTTTCTCCCCAACCAGCACAGAAATGCTGTGAACCGCTGGCACAGGGCCCTGATCTGGATTAGAATCCTGACACTGGCTGTAAGGGACTTTGCTCTACTCTTCAGATGAAGAGCAGTATACAAATTTAATTAATTAATAATAATTAACATTACCCACCCTGCCTGGTGGCTCTCAGAATGGACAAAGGCAAAGGAACTAGAAACAAGTTTTAGATTTTCAGCTCAAGACCAAAATAAAAACTGAAGAAGATGGTTGCGTTTATATTTTTATTCATTACATCAGCAACATAAACAATTAGCAAGTGGGATCTCTTTTCAATTTGACAAGGTGGATTTCCACTGCTGGAAAAGCACAAAAGTTTGCAAAGGTGAAGTACTTACTACCACTGAAAACCTTCTTTTATTTTCCAAAGAAGACATGGTTAGCTTTCTTAAAATAAAAATTATCCCCAAACTAAGCTTGCTTTTCTTTTAAATAAAACAACCCCCACCCCAGGCTTATGTACTTACATTGCCTTCCAAAAGATCATGTAAAGAGCATCCTCTGTGGGCTTGCAGGTATTTCGTGTGAAAGAGGTTTCCATCAAATACACTCCACGCCATTATGTCATCCGCTTTAAAGGGGAGGCCACAGGTATTATTGGCTGTAATCATCAAACCTAGGCCACGTATGAAGAGAGAGCCAAGCTGGACACCTCTTGAATCAACCTGAGCAAGCTGTTAAAGCATTTAAAAGGGAAGAGAGAGAGGAGTTGTTGCCTGTGCTTACCATGATTCCGTTACAATAATATATCAATTAGCTATTGGGCTACTCTCAAGGTGCTTGTTTCGGTGTAGCTCTACACAACTTACACCAGGCATAGGCAAACTCAGCCCTCCAGATGTCTTGGGACTACAACTCCCATCATCCCTAGCTAACAGGACCAGTGGTCAGGGATGATGGGAATTGTAGTCCCAAAACAGCTGGAAGGCCAAGTTTGCCTATGCCTGACTTATACCATCTTATCAGGAGGTCTGTTCCATGCAGTGTAGGAATTGGGCCTTTAGTGTTGTGGCCCATACCCTTTAGAATATCTTCCCTTTAGACAGGTGCCATCCCTACAGTCTTTTCTATGCCTACTGAAGGCCTTCCTCTTCCAAACAGCCTTTTAAGCCTCGTCTCCATCTTTATTAGAATTGTTTTTAAAATGTTTCAAATAAATATTTTTGCTTTTTTGCTTCCTATTTGCTACCCTTGTCTCCTTTAGGAGGAAGGGCAGTAAATACAGTACATACATACATAGGTACAGCAGAAGTACATTCCAGAATTTTCCACTCCACTCTTCGCTTGTACCAGGGCCATATTTATGATGCAAGGGGGGACAAATAAACCAGGAAGCTGCCATTATACTTGACTACCCACGGCATCTGAACCCAGGATCGTTGTTTGCTTCTCCCCAACAAGGTAGAATTCAGAAGCCAACAACAAACCATAGCTTAGGGAATGTCTTGCAATTCTGATTTGTTAGGGGGAAACAAACCATGATCCCAGGTTCAGATGCCATGAGAAACCAAGCCTTCCTGGTTTCTGCCAGGGGAGGAATGAAGCATGCCGCTCATTCCCAATGAAAGATGAAAAGCCACCAGCCTTGGCTTATTGTGAGATGCAAACATGGCCGGTATCTCTAATTTTGACAGCAATGTTTAGTGGATGAGATGGGGATAAATGAAGCACTGACTGCATATGCCTCAAAACAGGAGCTGGAAGGAAGAATGGCTCCGAATTGTAGTCATGTGTCTTGTTGCCTTCCTCCGCCATACAGAAGATGCTGTGGCTACAACCCCCCCCCCCCAATACAGGGAAAAATAAGAGACAAACCTATCTAATTCTTAGAAAAGTGAGGGAAAGTATTGTTGGAGCACATCACACAAAGAAGGCCACTAGACACTGCCCCCCCCCCAAAAAAAGTGACTGGATTTGGAGATGTGACAAGTAGTCAGACCTGCTTGTAGCTGGATATATTGTAGCTAGACATTCTATGCTGGATATATTGGAGGGCACAGAGAGGATAAGCAAAACATTCAAATAACAAAATGCCAGATATATAAGCCTTTTGATGTTTTAAAGACAGGCAACTGGTTAAATCCACTTACTAGTTATTAATTTTAACGTCCAACTGCTTTCGCACCAAGAACCCAGGAAGAGAAGGAGCCCATTTACTTCTTACTGAGCAACTGGGTGGAATAATGCCTGGATATTTTCTTTATCTCTCCACAAGCAAAGGCTAGGGGGGTGGGAAGCCTAGAATATCATGGGGGACTCACAGCTGCCTCCACCCCCATGGCTACGGGCCTGCTGTTAGTTTACCATCCCAGCAGTACCAAACATGTGCAACCCTGAGAATGCGCTCAGTGTGGGGCTGCCTGAATGGCAAGGAGGCTGTGCCAGCTGCAGCAGCCTCCCAGGAACACATAATGAGAAATCAAAGGACCGGGGGAAGGATGGTGGGGACGGTGGAGCAGGAGGGATCCTACTGCTACCTATACACAAGCTGCTTTTGCCTGAATGCTTTCCAGCAATGCCTAGCTGAGTCAAAACCCTTTGCCCATAGCACGAGGAGAACCAGGACACAGCCCCACCTGGCAGCTCTTGCTGTGAGGTGTGTGCATTTTGTCTTTGATGGATGACTTAATTACTGGTGATAGGCAGTCCCATTCATTTTAGGTGCCACACCAGCAGTGTAGATCCTACCGAAGAGACATTTCTGGTCCCCTTTCTTTTTACAATCCCCGACTGGGGAACTTGCTCCCACCTCATACTCATAGCCTATTTGAGCTTACCATATGGTACTATCCATGACTAGGCAAGCTTTCCATCATCAGTTTTTTAAAAAATGTAATAGCACTTTTTTTTCTTCATACACTTATACTTGCATAGACCAGTGTGGTAACAGAACCCTAGCTTTAAATGCAAACAATCAACCTCTGGGCAAAGACACCAGCTTCTGTTTCTAGTATACTTGCAGCGCCCTTCACAGCCACATGGGATTTTCCCACCCAGGGGGAAACATGTTATGGGCCCCATCATTGTCATGCAGCCTCAAGTGCATGGAATGGCTTCACAGCTCCCATGCAGAAGTGGCTGAAGGATGCTTTCCTTGGAAGAGTAAAAAAGATCCATTGACTCCATGGTCCTGGGAAAAGGAAAACAATGGAGGAGGAGGAAGAGGAGGAGGAAGAGAAGAAGAGGAGGAGCACTCATCTTTTCAAACATAATTGCGTATCTACAGAGCAGTTTTGTTTCCCCCAATGTAGAAGGTGTTTAAGACTGTTATGCATGAGCTATGTGTAGATTAAGCTATTTTCATTTCAGGGGGTTGGACTAGATTAAAACTTGAGGGTCCCTTCTCTATGATTCCGTGATTCAAGACATTTATGAGATTGTGCTGCTGATTGCTGTTTCGATCCAATAAACTTTGCATCTCTACAATAAATGACTTTAAATGGTAATCTTAAACCTGTTAAAGATGTCTTTAAAAGAAAGTGCAGTAGATGCTTTAATTAAATGACTGATAGCTACAGCCAGATGGTTGTATGGATGTTAGTGTTTGTTAAGTATAAAATTAAAGGGCAACTTGGCTTATTCCCAAATCAAGGATGAACCTCATTGATATGAACAGTGGCACATATCCACCTACCTCTGCCTGCAATGAGGGAAATGTTGACAAGGATTATGCCAATAAAGGCTGAATGAATGCTGACAAGGATAAATGTAAGAGTCAGTAAATATAAGATGTCAGTCAGATAAATCAATCCATGCAAATGAGCAGATCACATGATGGTAGAATGAACATTATAGAAGTGACCCTCCAGCTTGAATATCTAAGATTTCAGAACTGTGAGCATTACTAATGTCAGGCTGGTATGGTTGACAGGGTGACTTGGGCTAGTTCACCATCTCTCAGCTTAATCTATTTTGTACAATTCTTTGGGGGGGGGGGGCACATGCCATCTTGTGCACCTTGGAACAAGGGTAGGATATACCCCAAAGACTAAAGCTTAAGTTAAGTCCTTCCTGCTTAGTCAAGGTAGCAGCAAACACAATGCAGTTGAAAAGGAGGGTCTTACCAACTAAGGCATCTGTTGAAAGGACAAAACAAGAATAACCAGTTCTTAAATGTCCCTAATGCTTTACACAGTAAATATTTAACAGTAAACAGAACAGCAGTTTGGGGTTTATATATGCTCGGAAAGTTTGTTTACTGTGCTTCATTGGCTGATTTGTGTAAAGTGATACTTTGGTTGAACAAAACTGATATTTACTGTAAGCCAAGGCTCTGGAGTGAACCTAAACAAAGATTTCAATATCGCTTTACATTTTTGTGTCCCATGAAAAGACCCTGAAAATCAAAAACACAGCAAGAGACTCACTACAAACAGAGCCTTGTTTATTAATCAAAACCCAAATCAGTTAAATTCACTTCTAAAGCTCAAAGGGATTCATTTTGGGGCACCCCCCCCCCCAGAGCCGTTTCCTACACTCCTGTTTTGACACTGAGTAGTAAGTGCGCTACAGAGAACTGCAAGGAAAAAGGATGGATGGATTGTGCCACCTGCCGTGTGGACCAGCTGATGACCAGCACAAGCGGAAAACATCCTTCTCACGTACACTTTGAGAATTAGAGATGCAAAACCACAATGGCTATGGTCAGCTGCCACAGATGGAGGGCGCAATGCTTCCAAATACCAGTTTCTGGAAACTATGGGAGGGGAGAGTGCTCTTCTGCTCATTATCTGCTCCCTGGGTTTCCCACAAACATCTGGTTGGCCATTGTGAAAGCAGGATGCTGGAGTAGATGGGTGATTGGTTGATCTAGCAGGCTCTTTTCATGCTGTTATGGGCCATTCCCTTATACACACATACCCCACAAGCTAAGAGAGGTTGAGGCTAAGAGACTGGGCTGTGTGCACAAGAAATCCCCGGTTGAAATCTCACCTCTGCTATGAGCTTTTACTAAGTGGCCACAAGAAACCCGCACACCCCTATCTGAAATACCGGACTGAAAATGCTGACCTGGCTTTTTGCAGCGCATACTGAAACGAAATGCTCTGAAAATGTCTAGAGTGCTAGACAGCTGCTATTATTGCTGTTGCAAAGGGTGAAATCCTGCAAAGTCTGATTTTTGAAACTCAAAAGCAGCCATCTATTACCAAATTCCACTTCTGAGAAAACACACCTCTCCTACCAAACATGCATGCTGTTTACACTGATTGGATATGTACATAATTTGCATTTGAGTATCCACACTCAAGTACAAACAGGTAGCATGAAAAGTGGTTTTCAGACTATGTGGCCTACATACATATATCTATGTCTATACCTATCTCTAACATTACAGTTTTCATAATGTCACAATGAATATACATTGTAAAGTGGTTTTATTATAAACTGGAGGAGGCAGGCAGGTGTTTGCTGGTACGGAGTATGATTGGTTAAAGTTAACGTATTAGTTACAAAATGAACAAAATGATCAGCCCTGCAAGGAAAAGTACAAGCAGAATCTTTTTCCATGTAAAACTTCTCTGTGTCTAAAATGAAAGAGAACACCTATCCACATCACTTTAGATATCTATAAAACACTAATGCAAACTCTCAAAAATACCTTGAGCAAGTTGACCATCTGCTCAGGTGCAACACACCTAGAAGGGTTACCCAATAAAGGAAATAATATTTTACACTTAACAATACCTTGCTCTTGATGGATGTGGTACTGTGTTTCCTGACAAACAAAGCATTAAAAAGAACAGGCATGTATAATGCAGCATAAATCAAATTAAACAAGATAAGAACTAAGGCTAACAAGAAAGCAAATAATTGCAGTGTTGCAGATCTTGTTCCAAATACATCTTGAACTTTAGCTTTATTTTAGTGGCAGTACCTCTGCAAGGCCCTTTATTTCATACATGTGATTAGTTCCTAATAGCTATCACAATAAAGCTCTTCAGAGTGTCACAGTTTTCTTTTACTTTGTATAGAGTCTATGAATGTACTACAGATGCCTTCCGTGTAAAAGTTTTCAAATCAGGCTAGAAGGTATGGGCTAGGCAGGAAGTCCTTATACAGTGGTCTCGCCATTAAACCATTCACATGCAGCCATTCATGGCATGATTGCAATATGCTTATGGATAGATTTAGGGTCAGGCGATCACCTGGGATATTGGGTGACAGGAAGGCCAGGCGCAGTCTATCTACTCAACAAGTCATTCAGCAGCTGAAACAACTAATACAGAAAATTTATATGGCATGAACAAATACGGTTTTACAGGTTCTAGCTTGCATTTTCATTGACTTATACGATGTAGATAGTGGATCGGAGTTGTGAAATGGGCTAGAAACACAATAAGAAATAAGGTATTTAAATGGAGGGGGAAATCTGGGTGTGTTCCTTGCCTGGGGCACCATTTGTTTTGAGACCAGTCTTGTCCGCAGCACCTTAATTGAATGTCTGTTTGGGCCTGCTTTATGTTGTTGGCAAGTTTGTGCGGCGCGATAGCAACCTGAACCATAACTTTCAAAGTGTCCACACAGGTCGCTCCTTCACTTTTGTTAATTTCACAAAGCTAAAATTAGAACTAAAAAGATACAATCTGCAAGTATGTGAGAAGGGGGAGTTTGTGAGCAATATCTTATTTTCCCTGCAATATACTCTGCATTGGTGTCCCTTTAAGTCACCGCACTCTAGTAAGTGAATCATGCTGTACTGGGGGACACTAAAATGTATTGCCATTTGCTGGGGGTTGAGAAGCCACAGTTAAATAATTTTCTCAAATGAATTGTAGCAGATAGAGAGACAGAAACAAGCCACAAAATATGTGGGCTCCCACTGCTCTGCTCTTCAGCACTAAAAATAAGAGCTTCTGCTGGTAATATACAGTCAAGGCAGATGAGTGGAGAGTGACAGGTTAAAGTCACCACAGAGATTCCTAAAGCCAAAGCTTGACTTACTGGGACCACATGACTGTGTGGGCTTCCAGGGAAGAGCTTTTGGCTGCTTTACTCCTCTCTGGTCCTTTTTGCTGCCAGGCTGAGCCAGGCCAAGGTGACTGTCTAAGCTGGGGACTTGTGGCTATGCTTCCTTGTCCCTAATCATGAGCTTGCACAGTCTCCCTAAGCCAAGGTTTGGCTTACTGTGTCATGCAAAACAGGCCTGTGTGACATTTTTGTAGGGCTGCAAGCTTTAATTGGTTTAACCAATAGATCAATGAACTAAATCTGGAACTGAACAAAATTAATCAGTGATGGGAAATTTTAATCGCTTGTGGTGGGAGTTAAGTGCACACTAGTTTATTTCTGTGAAACAGTTTGGTTCTGGGATATTACAGCAACAGGGAATAAAGGTTAATATTTTAAAGATGGGATTTCTTTTTAAAAGGGGACTAGATTTTGTTTATGAAACTGTAATATGCTATTTTTTTGTAATATTCTATTTTAAAAGCAGAAAGAACTCAAAATTCTTGAATCAGTTCTCAACTCTGCTTTTTCTTCTTTTTGGCATAGGGACTAGCTATCTGAATTCTCTGACACATCACAGACAAGTGTCTAGCTCAAGCTAAGCATGTCCTGGAAAAAATATGATGCACCTCTGCAGTACATCTCAGATCGCTAAACTTGGTGGGTTCTTCATGTTAGTCAATATCTCAGCAAGTCACTGGGAGCATGAAACTTAGCTTTCATATGGAGAAGAAGAGTTTGGATTTGATATCCCGCTTTATCACTACCCTATGGAGTCTCATAGCAGCTAACATTCTCCTTTCCCTTCCTCCCCCACAACAAACACTCTGTGAGGTGAGTGAGGCTGAGAGACTTCAAAGAAGTGTGACTGGCCCAAGGTCACCCAGCAGCTGCATGTGGAGGAGCGGAGACACAAACCTCGTTCACCAGATTACGAGACTACCGCTCTTAACCACTACCCCACACTGGTTTTTGTAGTCCTCTAATGGAATTGGGATGTGGGTGGCGCTGTGGTCTACAACCCCAGAGTCGTCCATGACTAGACTAACGGTCAGGGGTCCCTTTACCTTTATTCATAATGGAAAGGCTTATTGTCCCCACACATATATGTCTCATCCTAGAATAGTGCTGAAGATCCAGTTTGCATCCTTTAACTATTTGCACACAACAAAAACTAAGCATGGAACTTCATAGATGCAGGGATCGATTCCATTTTCGTCCCCAAACACAGAAATAGAGTCTACAGTGCCCCCTTTGTCAAAGTTAGGCAGAATGCTTTGAAGAAACAATCGCCAAAGGGCTATGGGATAGCTTTACAGCTTTCAGTGCCATCAGGGATTATCTCACTATACACTTCAGTATGGAGACTGTAGCACACATAGCACAAATGCTGACTTGCTAGTATGGATGCGGTGCACAAATAGTTTCTGCACTGCTTTCTTGTAAGTAATATCTGAGTGAGCATACTCTGTTCATAGTGTGGCCCTTAGTACTAGCAAAGTGAACTTTCTAAAGATCAGCCATGAGCTTTAAATTCAGCTCTTTCCACAAAACATAGCAGCCTCTGGCTTCAGGCCTTCAGTGCCTTTGCCTCACCCTCACCCTCAGATGCCTGCCTGTCCCATGAGATCATCATCCAAGGCCCTCTTCCAGGTATCATCAGAAGCAAGGTGGGTGACAACTGAGGAGTGGGCCTTCCCACTGATGGCACCCTGTTTATTAAATCCTCTCCCCAGGAAAGGTCCTATGCCATCCACTTTACTGCCTTTACAGTGCCAGCGAAAGCCTTTTATTTTCCCAGACTTTGTATGGGAAAATGATTCTATTGTGTTTTTCAATTTCCTGGTTTTATTTGTTGGGTTCTATTGTGAAAGCCACCCAGAGAGTATGTACACTCAGTGCTGGAGGAGGAAAAAAAATTAAATGGATTGTGCCCCATATATTGTTTATTCTTTTTCAGGTTTACTACTGGCCTTCCACCTGAACCCCTAGGCAGATGAACATGCATTCCATCAGTAACAAAGTATAGACAAGCAGGTGCAGACGGGAGTGGAGGAGCAACAAGAGCAGTTGAGAAGCAGGTGCTGGTGCCATGGCATCCTTACTGCAGGCTCCTTCTCCCCCCACCCCCCCGCCGCTGCCATCCTACATCCAAGTCTAGGCAGCACCTGCCACTTAAGGATGCAGGTCACCTCTTAAACAGGACATGGCTTAGCTATAAGTTAACCAGGTAAACACATCCTCCTTCTTCATATGATCTTTTTAAGATTAGCCTGAAGAAAGAATGCTTTTCAGAATTTCTTCAACCTAGCCATTACATACCAATCACACCAGAAGTCAGGATAATATTTAACAGAGAATGTTAACTCTCCTGCAGTTGCTAGTTTCCTTCATCGGGGCTTTGTAGGGCAGCCTTCTGAAGCTCTCATTCCCCCTATTTTCGCCATTGGATTTGGCAAGGAGTAAACCTGAAATGGGCTCCACTCATTTGATTGTTTGTGCAATCCAACAGGTAATCGTTCCAAGTCCCACTGAGCTAAATGGGACTCATCCTTGGGGTTTACACTCACTGATCTGGAAGTGAGCTATGCTGAACTCAATGGGACTTGTTTATCAATGAAAGTGCAGATGACTGCACAGTAAATTGCCTACAGTTACACACCCAACTTACCTTCCTAATCATAATGACTACAGTTGTAATTTGCTAATAATTTGTTCAGAATGATCCCTTCTCTCTTTTTAAGGCAAAATAAATAAAACATAGGCTAGGACCTGAAAGGGATTCTTTCAGTGTGCTTAGGTTTAATACATATAGTCTGGATTATTTAAAACAGCAATTCTTGCATCATACCTGCTTCTGAAGCTTCTCTGGATTTTGAAAGTGTTTTGTTATGCAGCAAGCAAGGAATAGGAAGGGAGGGTGCTGTTTGAAAAAAAACTGCTAGTGTGCTCTTTCCTATGGTGGCTAACCAGATGCTATGGGAAGCCCATAAACAGACATGAAGGCAATTGCCATCTTTCACAGTTGTTCCCAGTGACAGGTGAGGTTGTCACTGATTCTGGATGTAGCATTCAAGCTACATCCATGACTAGTAGCCACTGATAACCTTATCCTCTATGAATTTGTCTAATTTCCTTTTGAAGCCACCTAAGTTGGTGATGATTATTTTATGGAAGCAAATGTCAGTTAGTTAATCACTGTGTGAAGAACTGCTTCTTTTTGTCTATCCCAAATCTCCCACCGTTCAGTTTCATTGGATGATCTCTGGTGTCAGAATCGTGAGGAAGAAAATATTATCTCCATGCACTTGTTACACCACTCTTTAGATCAAGAGCATAATATTTAAAAATACTGCTACTGTATTTGATTCTGTATTCACAGGGTTATTTTTGACAACTATGACCATTCTGAATAGTGCCTTATTAAAGCACACCTAAACCTTAGTAAAATCAAGGAGGAATTGTGCTCAGAGAACTGCTTCAGTCTCATAAATTTCCAAGGGATTTAAGAGTGTCAACCATTTTTTATAGTTTAGGTTCACACTGCAAAATGTATTTAAAACTTTGAAGAATTCCATTTGAAGCTAGTGATCATTTTATGAGATACATTTATGAGTTTACTGCTTTGCTTTTCCTGAACCCATTTCGACTTCCTTTTTTTTTTTTTTTTAACAAACAGGATAAAGCTTGTGTATATTTTCATGGGGAGAACAACCATTTTGACATTTACTATCAATAATGCAGCAGATTCCACAGCTTGGAATTGTTCAAATCGAAAGCATTACATTGACCAAAGTTGATGGGTGTCATTTGACTCATTTGCAGCAACAATTCTGTACATGCCTGTTCAGTCAAGGAACAATTGATTAGATTTATGTGTTCTGTGGCAAGTTTGTGGCATAACATAGGGACACATTTCTTCTTGGGGATATTTATGCCCCCTTTTTAATGTTTGCACTTACCATCATAACAACAGACGGTGCTTTTTCTCCCAGGGGGTACTCAAGGGCACGCTGTACTGGCACCTCTTTTTGTTGTTGTTAAAAAGTGAGGCACTTACTATAACAACTTCATGGTGAGTACTGGCACCTCTTTTTCTAGGGAGGGAAGCACTGACAACAGATTATATCCACCAAAACCCATTGTAAAGTTACAAAGCACGGCATTAAGGCTGAGTCATGAATGATTCTGTACCATCCAGTAGCACATGAGGAAGATATTGCCAATTTTCCGAGTGAGATGGTGACCATTTTGAAATAGCCCACCATCACCAACCCACAGCTTTTGTGGCTGTGATAACATGTTGATTCTGAACCACAGGAGAAACATCTTCAAGAAGAGCCATACCCCAACACTGTACCACAAATTTCTCACCAAAAAATGCTCCCCTACTATCAGAAGTAAGTCCTATTGATTACAACCTAAGACGGAACGAAAGACTTACTGAGTTCTGGTACATATAGCCCTAGCTATTCTCTTTCTTTCTCCTTCTAGCTTACTCGCAAGGCAAAAGCAGAGTAGAGCTAAAATAAATCCTATGGTCTGCAATACATTCTGACTTTTCTTTTTAATTGTAATAAAAGCTTGAAAAGAGAGAAGGGGAGAACAAAAAAATTTTGTATCATAAATAAAAAAAGAAGATTGTGAATACTTTTATCTCTTATTTTAATATATGTTAGTAATTTCATATGGAATTTATTGAGCTACTTGCTACATAAATATTCATTTCTCTACTATTATTATTTATTTATTATTTAATAAATTTGAATACTTATCCATAAAATACATTATGCAATAAAAATAGACAATATCTTGTTTAGTTCCTTGCACTGAAAAAATAAAATTTTAAAATCGTATTTCCAGCAGGGATATGATAAGCCTTGCACATGGACATCTTTGGGGGCCATCAGAACATTGAAACAAACATACAAGAATATCCTAAAATTGGTATTTTTTTGGCCTAGAAGTTCCCACAGAAACATGTGTGTGCACACACACAAACAAACAAAATAGTAAGCACCAAAGTGAGATTGTTCACATAATATTCTTCACTAAGTGAGACAAGACATCAAACACTCATACAGCTAGGGAAAGTCATTCAGATATACGTTGCTTCAGATCCATCCACAAATCTATTTAAAAGTGCTCATAAACACATCTATAAAATATGTCAGCATTTCATGTTCATGGTCCATTTGTTTTATGTCTTTTATGACATAAGGCCATGAAGCCAGGCCCTTCAAGATTCTGAAACAGAAAATCCTGTGCTCGTGTGTGATATTTTTCCACAAAGAGAAATATTTCCCCTTAGCTAGCAGCTACGCTGGTTTAATTATAGCGTTTGCTTTCTCTCCTACATTATGCAGATGTAATGCAAATTCTGCAGGGCATAAAAATACTTTCATGAATGCAGAAGACGTAAATGCCAAAAAACCCAAATTCTGTTTCTTTAGCTGGGGGGAACAAGGCAGGTACCAACAAGACACAGAAGGCAGGCGGAGCATGCATGGAATTCCAGTGTAAATGCGCCAGCCAACAATGGGAAATTGCACAGACACACGACCTGAATGTGGCTCATTTACCTTTTTATCAAGAGAGGGAGTATTTAAAATAGCCCTGTGTGTCTCTTCAAAGCAACCTTAAATTCCACAAGTTGAGGCTGTTCGGTAAAGAACCCCACCCATGTTTAAAACTTCCTTCCCCTGTATGCAGCATATGCCTGCAGCTGCTAGAGAGGCAGGGATAAAAACCACAGCTTGTTTACCATAAAACAAAGCCACGTGCCCTGGGTAAAATGTTAAATAACTATGGCACAGACTGCTTGAATTTCAAGCAACATCATATTCTATGCACATTCCTTGCAAATAAGTTGTTTCATCTTTTTTTACAGGAAGCTGATTTTCCATTTAAGTTTATACAACCAATATATTAAGTATCGCAATGCTGATTCAGGAGTAGTCCATGGTCACTTGACTAGAAGTCTCTTGCTGCTTCCTTTATACACCAGGCTGCTTATTGAAAAAAGGAAGGTCCTGTCATTATTTACAGAGAGGGGAATGGCAGGGGGCTTTCCACCCGACTAGTGGAACAGAGAGCAATGTGTAACACTCTGTAGTTGCTAAGCAGAATTTCTATTCCTAAACTAAGGAGGGCAAGGGAAGAGCTTGTGACTCTCCTTAAAACTATGTCAACTCACTGAGAACTATAGAGATACATTCCAAAATCCATATTATCTATAACTTTTATTGGGCTAATCAAAACATCACAAAATAGCATGCAAGCTCCTGGAATCTTTCTTACGGGTCAACATGGGTAACTTTTCTTTTTATGGAGATACAGGCTTCATGGCTAAATTAAGAACTGAGTGTTCAAATCCAAGCCTCAACTCTCTCTACAGGATTGTCCTTCTTTTCCTCCTTTGAACACTAAAGGCAAAGGCTTCAACGTAATTTCACTATTTATTCTTAATATTTTTATACCCGCTTTCCGTAAACCACCAGGGCAGTGTGAAACAGGTCAAAAACAATAAAAATAGTCTAAGAACATGGAACCAACAATAAAGCTGCCTTTAAAACATTACAAGTAGTTACACTATTAAAACTTAAATTAAAAGGTTGTGCCATTTCAAATTGCAGAGTAGGGAAAGATTCTTGCTCCGAGGGGAATGGAGCCTGAAAAACAATCAGGAACCACTAACCAGTGCTGAACTTTCAGTATCAGAGTACTATGTTCCTGATACTGTGCAGCCTAACCATCTGAAGCTTCTGAACGATCTCCAAGGGCAGCCCTGTATAGAACACACTAAAGTAGTCTAAATGTGGTATGTCTAAGGGATGAATGTAACTGTGCAAATACAACCCAGGAATCCAGGGATAGCACAGGATAAAGAAGCACCCCTGAGCTAGGAAGCTGATCTTTCAGGGCGAGTGCAATCGTTCCCAGAACAAGTTGAATCCCAATTCCATAGTCAGACTTTCTACTGACCAACGGTATGCCCAGCTTGTCTGGATTAAATCTCAGCTTGTTCATTCTCTTCCAGCTCACTAAGAGATCTACGCAGGGCTCAAGGATACCAGCTACTTCTTTGGCCATAGATGGCAAGGAGCTTTGTACTGTTTTATTGTTGTTAGCCGCCCTGAGCCTGGCTTCAGCTGGGGAGGGCGGGATATAAATAAAATTTATTATTATTATTATTATTATTATTATTATTATTATTAAAGTGGAATATCATCAGCGTATTCATGACAAGTTAATCCAAAACTCCCAAATGGTTTTGTATAGGTATTAAATAACACAGGAAGCAAGGCAGAACCCTGAGTGAAACTGCATGCCAAGGACTGCAGTCCCATAACAGAACCATTTTATTACAGGCCCCAAGGCCCAATCCAGCTAGGAGATCCAGGAATTTACCATGGTGGATGGCATCAAAAGCCACCAAGAGGTCCAGGAGACTCCCTCCCATCCAATTCCCATTTTAGGTTATCAGCCAAGGTGACCAAAGCAGTCTCAATCCCATGTTCCAGTGATATGGTCTAGATACTCAGCATCATTTAGATCACTATACCATCGTTAAGAGGCTTATGAGGAGCTAGGCAAGCCAGGAAAATGAAGGGATCTGAATATTCCATGGCATCTCTAATTTGACTGCAAGCAGAAGGAGGCAGCGTCAAGTTGATGGGGGGGGGGAAGCGCTTGAATGAGATCATGGCTGAGCAGACGAAAGGCAATTATTTTGGGGTGGCAGTAAAGAGAAAAACTGAAGGTTTAAATGTGGCAGGTCACATCGAATCTTTGGAATAGGGGTTTGGGCTTGAATCCTTGTCTATGTAACGAAAGAGTGCAAATAAACTAAGATAACTGAATGGCACCCTGCCCCTTAAATCTAATCTCCTCAATACCACTGAGTGAGAGTAAAGGTCAAAGAGAAAGCAATGTGCTGCTCATCTAGGGGTTACCACTGGTATTGCATTAGTAAATGAGTCATGTCTGTACCTGCAAGTTTGCAAGCTGAGCAGCTGACTTCCCCTCGAGGCACAGAGTTTGAGCTAGAAATGCGTTCAAGTCTTCCAAGGAGAGGCTGTCAACCTAGGGGGGAAAGCTTAGCTCAGAGCTATGTAAAAAGCACATATCTTCCCCCATTACCTAAATTCCTTGCTTCAGGAATGCCAGTCTTGCACCATGGCCTTATTCAGCTGTAGTTCTTTGAAACACCATTTGCAATTTGCTTTCGCAACTTCAGCTCCTCTGCCCTACTTCCACCAACTTCACCACCCTGCGCTCAAGGATCAGTTTAAAGGTTCCCTCTCTCCCATCTTCTTTGATCGTTTTATAATGAACCACAGAGACATTCACACTTCCCATTGGCCTTCCGTAATGATGTGCCTTTTCTCCTATTCCTACATTTGAGAAAAGACAGGATTTGCACTGAAATTGGGAAAACTTACTTGGGTGCAATTAACAAACCACTTGCTGTGTCTTTGCCAATTATAAAGCATGGAATCATAGAAGCATTGAACTGTAGAGTTGGAAAGGGTCCATAGGGTCATCTAGTCCAACCCCCTGCAAAGCAGGAATCACAGCTAAATCACCTCTTACAGGCTTTAAGGGGGTTTCTGAGTTTGACTTGAAGCTTTTTTTTGTGGTTTCTGGGAATTCACAGACAAATGGCATGCTTATGGTATAATAATTTGCTTCAAGCATTTTAGGTGCAATCCATCAAATATTACTTTGGAACAACTGTACAACTACTATACAAAGGACTGCTTCTTTGCTCTGTTAATCAGTACAGTTATTTCATGCAATGCCGCACTGAAGCTTGAGGGGAAAGGGGTTTACCTTTTTCTTAATAACTTCCTTAACGTTTTGATTAAATTAATAGAAACATGGATAGAAAGCCGATGAAATTTAAGCAATCGGATCTGAATGAGAGGGACAAAGGAAGGAACAAAAGCTCATGTGACAGCAATTTCCTTTAGTTGCCTCTTCGCTGCAGGCTACGGGGATTTATACCGTTGGGAAACTGCTTTGATGGATATCTGTGTCTATTTTAAAGTTAGTTTTGAATTATTACTATAAAAACGACTTCTAAAGGCGAGTCAGGCCTTGTACGTCAGACCCTGAAAGATGGGAAGAATCAAGTGCCTCTGAGCATGTAAAGGATACCGTATTTTTCGCTCTAGGGGACGCACCCGACCATAGGACGCACCTTGTTTTAGAGGGGGAGAACAAGAGAGAAAAAATCCCCCTCTTTGCTCAGCGCCCCTTCAGCGAAGCGGCAGGAGAAATGGAGCCCCTTCCATTTCTCCTCCTGCTTGGCTGAAGGGGTGCTGTGCAGCTCTCCCTCTCTGCTGAAGCCAGGAGAGTCTTGCTCTCCCGGCTTCATCAAAAGTAACCCGAAGCCTCCGGAGCACAGCGGGAACCACGGCTGTGTTCCCGAGGCTTCAGGCGGCTATCCCTGAAGCCTGGAGAGTGAGAGGGGTTGGTGCGCACCAACCCCTCTCGCTCTCTAGGCTTCAGCGAAAGCAACGCAAAGCCTCCGGAGTGCGGAGGGAGCGTTCCCTCTGCGCTTCGGAGGCTTCACATTGCTATGGCTGAAGCCAAGGAGCCTGCATTCGCTCCATGGGACACACACACATTTCCCCTTAATTTCTGGGGGAGGAAAAAGTGCGTCCGTCCTATAGAGCGAAAAATACGGTACATTCTTTCCCCATTGAGTTATTACACACACAGAGCCATCAGTGATTAAGGAAAAGGATTTCCAGATAACAAAGTGTGTCTCCCATCAGAGAGCTCCTCGCATCTCTTTTCCTAGGAATTAAGTAGTGCTGTGCTGGACTTTCCCAGGAAGAATGGCCAAGAGCTTAAAAGCTCTTTTCGCGCCACGTCCACTTGGGGTTTCAAGCTTCATCCCACCTCTGAGCTTTCCCCTCCCCAGCCTGCATTCAACCACATATGGTTGAAATCGCGTAGGTTAAATGTGTGTAAGATGTGGGTTTACTGTACTTCAGTAATTTTCAAATAGCAGCCTCTGTTCACACTGCATGTAAAGCTGCTTTGGAAACCCAGGGAAGTTTAACCTTAAGTAGCTTTCTGGATTGTCATCACTGTCTTCCAGAAAGACATAGAACTGCTCTTTTTTTGTTATGAAAGCTCAATCTATTTCCATGGCAGTTTGACCATTGGAATGACTTCCTAGAGAAGAACTTCATCGTCATCAGTTAAATCAATCCCGCAAAGGCCTGGGAACAGTCTCTCTCTCTCCTCCCCCCACAAATCAATCTCGCAACATACTTGTCCTAATCCATGGATAGCCTTGCAGTGTTGTGGACTACAATTTGCATCAGCCCCTACATGAATGGCCAGTGGTTAGCAATGTTGCGTATTGTGGTCCACACATCACGAGGATACTGTGTTGGCTACCCCTTTACTAATCCGTATAGATCTGCTGCAGGCAGAAGTAAGGAAAGTCACAAAAGTAGGTTTTTCTTTACTTGTAGGAAGAGGTACAGTAACAAGCAGCAGACAACAGCAACAGAAGCTTCCAGAGCCTGGATCTCGTCTGCTATTTCTTGCAGTTGAAAGCATGCCAGAAATGTCCAATGGCGTAGCTTTTCAGTCTCGGGTCCACTGCTGAGCCACAGGGATCTCAAACTAGGAGTGCCACCTAGAAAAGAAAGCCACTATTTCAAACACTGTAGAAGCAAGCTGTAACTAAGTTTTAACAGGAATTACTCGCCTTTTCGAGATTATTATTATCATTAGTTAAATTCCTTTATCCAAAGATCATAGCGTGGTTTACAATATAAAAACACAAAAATACGCACCATAAATAACAAACAAAAACAACGCTCCCCTCAGCTATAATGCAAATATTAATGACTTATACCTAGAATCAAGATTTACGACACATAAAAGATATTGCCACTCTGACCCCGACAGCTGCCCTGGATCTCTGTAAGATTTCATAGAGGGGGAAATTGCATCTTACAGTTGTACAGGATTACAGGGCTGAAAACTCTGTGCTATTTATACAACGGATTTGTTTGCACACGTGAAAAACTTCACTCAGCTGCAAGTTTAACAAAGATGCATGTTTAGCAATGATGATATGATCCTTTCACTTCCCTTTTCTTGAAAATGTTAGGGTCCTACAACCCAAGCAGTGGCGTAGCGTGGGTTGTCAGCACCCGGGGCAAGGCAAGTAATTTGCGCCCCCTAACCCGTGGATTTGTGCCCCCTAACCCTAACCCCCAGATGTTGCGCCTGGTGCGGCCGGCCCCCCTGCACCCCCCACACTACGCCACTGAACCCAAGCACCAAACAGTACGCAAGCACTCCCAAAAGGACCCATTTAAATGTCTCCTCCCAGCATGTCACCTCTGTGTTTGGTGTGCTGCTGTTATTCAAACCATGCTGCAACCTGGAAGGCCTGTCTCTTGAAATGAAAACTCATTTGTGCATCATGTTAACAGTGAAGGACAACAGGGTTTATTATTTTATTCCCTGGCAAGAATGAAAGCATGCGAAGTCATAATGCATCCATGAACATATAAAGATGTGTGCATTACTTCTAGACTCCTTTTTACGCCACTTGTCTTATATCTTATTGCCAGTGACCAAAAACTTGATTGCTATTGCATTACTGTTCCTCAACTTTCAAAGTGAGTTATATAAAGTTTGAAATACAAATACAAGGTTTAGAAAGCTGTATTTAGATAAATTCCTGCCATAAAACTATTTGCCCGGCCTTTCAGATAGACAAAGATGTCAGTTTTAAGATGAGTTAAGATGGTAACACATCTGCCTTTCCTTACAAACAGGAGCTGCATTCCTTTGGGAGAACCACTTGGCCACTATAAATGACTATAGTGTTGAGGTGTCAAACAGGGCGTGAAATAAATGTTTGTTTATTTGGCCAACAAAACTCACTAACCAAATGGTGCTTTTGCCCAGGGAGACAAAACAGAAAATAAATATTTTGTCCATCACCCTCATGTTAGTTTTCTTTCATATATTCTCAGTGTTAAATTTCTGAAGAATGGCTTCTCAAATTTGGAGAAAATTGGTGCTTGAGCAATACCACTGAATGCAATTTCCTAGAAGGGTTTCAATTGCCCACAAATTGGGCTAGTTCAATGTCCTACTTTATATATATATATATATATATATATATATATATATATATACTGCCATATTTCCAGGATACCACCAAAATTGATGAGCTTTTTAAATAAAACCCCCAAGATTGTTGAGCTTTATTTAGGAAATCCTGTAAGCTGTTGACCTTATTTTAGACAACCCCCCCCCTTAGACTTGTATGAGGAGAAAAATAATGAAAGTTCAATGAGTTCAATGGGTGTATTCTGCCTAGCTTATCTGGATATTACTCAGACCAGGGAAAAACTGAAAAGAGCGCCATAAAGACTCAGTGTGATAAACTTCCATTGAAATGAGTAAAGCCGGCAATCATTTAATGTTTTATAATACAATCCTAAGCATGTTTACTCCAAACTCTTAATAAGCTTGGTGGAGCTTACTTCCTAGTGAATATGGTAAGAACTTACTTCCAATAAAACATACAAAGGATTTCCCTAAATATAAATAAAAGTTGATGTAAATATGCCTGTTCCCAGTAAAGCCCTAATACATCGTTTACAGTTCTGCAACAGTGATGTTCTCTAAACTTGCAATTCATTTCTCTTTATATGTGTGCAGAGAGCAGAATTCTTATGGGAGTCAAACACAGCTCTTCCCCTTCAGCCCACTGTGCCTGAAGCGTGACTAACCATGGTTTGAACCTCTAGATGAGTGGACTTCTGGTCCTCTATTGTGAAGATCTACAAACGGTTCTTTACCAAGGAGAGTGAATTGCCAGATATCTCAGAGCACACACATGATGTAGTGGCTTTCCCAACATGGCAACAGCATGAAGGGAGACGGTGCTCCAAAACATGTGTTTTATTCTCATGCGCAGGCAATGAGAAAGAGGTGGGGTGGGGGACAGCCTATAGACCACCACCCTGTCAACACAACTAATCCATTTGAAGGCAGTCTAAGCACTCCTGCATCTCTCAAAAATACTATTCTTCAATCGTCCTTGACTAGGTTTTAACCTTCAAGTA